>NC_090833.1:88715230-89368413 GCF_028021215.1 Eschrichtius robustus | reverse complement strand
CTGATGTTTTTATAAAATAAAGATCTTCGAGAAGATTTATAAAAAGGACTTTTTGACAAATATGTTTCTGATAATTTTTAGATCATACAACTGAACCAGGTAAGAAATTACAAAACTCTAATGGAAAACCGGACAACTTCATCCAGATCATCAGGAATTAAGTACATGGACCTGAACTAACTGATAAATACGATTTATAATTTTATGACTTTTTCTGAAATATACTAGTTTTAAATCTTTGTTTTTCAGAAAACATTTTCTCTTACACTATGACTTACAAGTTGATAAAATACACCTTTGTAAATGAAGATTAAACATTTATCTTTTTCTCTCTACCTGATTCTTCCAGAATTTGACTTCTCCAGCTGGCTCCCCTGTGGACTTGATGGTTTATTACAACCAGATTACAACTAGTTATACTAATCATTGTTTTAATTTGTCCTCTGTTTCCAAATTGCTTATGCTTTGTGTCTCTCTTTGCTGTACTATGACCTTAATAATGTTACTAGTTATATTACTTATTCTGTCTAGTTTATAAGATCATCTCTTACATTACCCAATGTGTAACTGGGTCTCAACAAAATTAATGATGGATAAAAGTCTTGAGACACAAGATAGAAAGCCCAGAGATAAACCCACGCACCTATGGTCAACTAATCTATGACAAAGGAGGCAAAGATATACAATGGAGAAAAGACAGTCTCTTCAATAAGTGCTGCTGGGAAAACTGGACAGCTACATGTAAAAGAATGAAATTAGAATACTCCCTAACACCATACACAAAAATAAACTCAAAATGGATTTGAGACCTAAATGTAAGACCAGACACTATAAAACTCTCAGAGAAAAACATAGGAAGAACACTCTTTGACATAAATCACAGCAAGATCTTTTTTGATCCACCTCCTAGAGTAATGGAAATAAAAACAAAAATAAACAAATGGGACCTAATGAAACTTCAAAGCTTTTGCACAGCAAAGGAAACCATAAACAAGACGAAAAGACAACCCTCAGAATGGGAGAGAATATTTGCAAATGAATCAACAGACAAAGGATTAATCTCCAAAATATATAAACAGCTCATTCAGCTCAATATTAAAGAAAGAAACAACCCAATCCAAAAATGGGCAGAAGACCTAAATAGACATTTCTCCAAAGAAGACATACAGATGGCCAAGAAGCACATGAAAAGCTGCTCAACATCACTAATTATTAGAGAAATGCAAATCAAAACTACAATGAGGTATCACCTCACACCAGTTAGAATGGGCATCATCAGAAAATCTACAAACAACAAATGCTGGAGAGGGTGTGGAGAAAAGGGAACCCTCTTGCACTGTTGGTGGGAATGTAAATTGATACAGCCACTATAGAGAACAATATAGAGGTTCCTTAAAAAACTAAAAATAGAATTACCATATGATCCAGCAATCTCACTACTGGGCATATACCCAGAGAAAACTGTAATTCAAAAAGACACATGCATCCCAATGTTCATTGCATCACTATTTACAATAGCCAGGTCATGGAAGCAACCTAAATGCCCATCGACAGATGAATGGATAAAGAAGTTGTGGTACATATATACAATGGAATATTACTCAGGCATAAAAAGGAACGAAATTGGGTCATTTGTTGAGAGGTGGATGGATCTAGAGACTGTCATACAGAGTGAAGTAAGTCAGAAAGAGAAAAACAAATATCGTATATTAATGCATGTATGTGGAACCTAGAAAAATGGTACAGATGAACCAGTTTGCAGGGCAGAAGTTGAGACACAGATGTAGAGAACAAACGTATGGACACCAAGGGGGGAAAACCGTGGTGGGGTGGGGATGGTGGTGTGCTGAATTGGGAGATTGGGATTGACATGTATACAACGATGTGTATAAAACTGATGACTGATTAAAAAAAAAAAGACATTTGATCATATATACATAACTATACATAGAAGAATTGTAATAGTGCAACTCTACATATGTGAAGAAGCAACATGGGAAGACACTTCCTGGACCATAATAGACAATAAGACAGGCAATCCAGAGAATTTTAGATTATCAACAAGACTTAATAAAAAAAAAAACAAAAAAAAAACACATTGAGTAGCCTATCAACAGAATCTTCACCTGATCTAGGAATGAGACTTCTTAGCACCATGGGACAAAATTGGTCATAAAATGACTCCCAAACAGTTGAATTTAAGACCAAAGAGAAGCACTGTGAATGAAAAATGTTGCCTGCTATATCAGTAAACAAAGGATGATGCAGCCATCAAGCCAGCAGCCACTGCAGGCACCCCAAACTGTGCACCCTGAGGGGATTCATGATGGAGAAAAACAGGATACTGACCCTACAAAAGAAGATGTAAATCACATAAAGTGACCATACAAACATCAAACTATATTTGCTAAAATTTGAAAACCATGATAGAGAATGTTGCAAAGGAGGTAAGTTGAGCACTAATGTCCACATCCTACTGAGAAAAGCAATGTTGCACAAAATGGACAGACAATATATTATTTATGCATAATATTAAGCACAGAATGCATATTATTTACTGAAAGTAAAAGAAAAGAACTTTTAAAAAACTTTTTAAAAGAACAAATAGAAATGTACTTTTAGGAGAAGAAACTGGGATAAATGAACCATATTCTCTATCATTCATAAGAAGTAAAACTGATTTAAAATTGATCAAACAAATTAGGTGATTATAAAGCATTATTTAGAGTTCAAAGGAATAGTATATAATAAAACAAGAAAGTGGTAAAAATTGCTTCCCCCTAAAGAGCAGGACCAGGGCCTGTGGAAGGAAAAAAACATGCTTTTTGTTTTCATTTTTTGCTTATCAAAGTATTTGAATGATTTTTCATGTGCATGTATTGCTTCCATTTAAAAAATGTCCTGCTTGTAGATCTCCTTGAAATAGTCTAAAATGACATATATGTGTAAAATTAGGTTTCGTTTAGCAAAAGTGTGTGAAAAGTAATTGACTTATCTAATGTCTTATGAGGCTTAAAGTTAAACAATATTAAACTATACTTTTTTGGAAGAATGTAAATAGACTCATAAAGCAGCAATAACATGACACTTGGCTATATGTTCTGCTTATCTAAGAAGTAAAACTCTTATAATAAAAAATAATGATGTTTCACATTTTCTAAGGAAAAATTTTGGTAAAACTGCTAGATCTTCACTTGTATATAATAAAGCTCCTTATAATCAATAGTAGAATAAAGTCAATCAAGATATACTGTTATATTTTCAAATTTATATTGTAATAAATATCTTTATCAAAATGTGTCATCACAGAACACTGTAAAGAAACTGTTTATTTAGCAATACCTTCTCATTTCTTTCTGTGATTGGCATCAAAAGTCATGGTTGGAGCATTTAATCAAAGAACTATACTTGTAATTTTTGAATGTACATCGGGGGAGAAATTTTATTCATACTATATATGTGTATATATATATTTACTTTATTTTTTCTTCCAGTTTTATTAAGAAATAATGACGTACAACACTGTATAAGTTTAAAGTGTACAGCATCATGATTTGACTTACATACATTATGAAATAATTACCACAGTAATTTTAGTGAACATCTATCATCTCATATAGATACAAAATTAAAGAAATAGAAACAAATTTTTTTCCTTGTGATGATAAATTTTAAGATTTACTCTCTTAACGACTTTCATATATAACACACAACAGTGTTAATTATATTTATCATGTTGTACATTGCATTCCTAGTACTTATTTTTCTTATAACTTGAAGTTTGTACCTTTTGATTATCTTCATCCATTTTCCCCTCCCCCAACCTCCCAGCTCTGATAACCACAAAACTGATCTCATTCCCAATGAGTTTGTTTGTTGTTCTGAAATATAATTGACCTACAACTCTATGTTTGTTCCTTGGGCAAAACATAGTGATTCACTATTCCTATACATTTCAGAATGATCACCATGATAAGTCTAGTTACTCTTGAGAAGGAAGAAATTTTGCTCTACCCTTTTAGGTTCTTCTGGTTTGTCTAAAAATTAAACTGGCATGAGACAGATAAACAGGAGAAATTAAATGAAAATTTAATAACATGTATACATGGGAAAGATGCAAGAAAACTGAGTAACTCACCAAAACAGCTGAAACACATACTGTAAATATTATCTTCAGCTAAAAAGAAAAAAGAGGATGTTGGGGGTAGTGGTTTAGGACCTCGAAGTGGGAGGGAAGAAATTGACATGAAGATGAAAAGCAAATGCTTTATAAACAATGTTTGCTGGGCCATGCAGAGACAATGGGACACAGAGAGGAATTTTAACAGAGTCTGCTATGTTCCTCCCTATTTACAAACCTAGCTCACAGTATAGTTATCTGTGGTGATAGCACTTCCTGGAACAGGCCTTCCATCTACATTCTTTAGGCAGTGAAGAGGAGGTTCAAAATTTCCTCCTAAATCTTTTGGGTCCTGATTTTTTTCAGTTCATTATAATGCACATGACAAAGAAACATTTTGGAGTGGCAAATTTTGCTCCTCTATGTTACCATCTGCCACCATACAAAGATATTACATAATTATTGACTTATTCCCCACACAGTACTTTTCATGTCTGTGACTCATTTATTTTGTAATGGGAAGTTTGTACCTCTTAATCTCCCTCAACTATTTCTCTCATTCCCTCACAACTCTGTCCTCTGGCAACCATCTGTTTGTTCTCTGTATCTGTTTTGTTATGTTTGTTCATTATTTTTTTTCAGATTCCACATATAAGAGGAGTCATATGGTATTTGTCTTCTCTGACTTATTTCACTTAGCATAATACCCTCAAGGTCCATCCATGTTGTTGCAAAAGGCAAGACTTAATTCTTTTTTATGGTTGAGTAATATTCCATTTTCTGTGTGTTTGTGTGTGTGTGTGTACACCCAATATATATACCACATCTTCTATATCCATTCATCTATCGATAGGCACTTAGGCTGCTTCCATGTCTTGGCTATTGTAAATAATGGTGCAATGAACATAGGTGTGTACATATCTTCAAATTAGTGTTTTTTCATTTTCTCCATATAAATACCCAGGATTGGAAATGCTGGATCATATGGTAGTTTTATTTTTAATTTTTTGATGAACCTTCATACTGTTTTTCCAATAATGGCTGCACCAATTTATATTCCCACCAACAGTGGATGAATGTTCCCTTTTCTCTACATCCTCACCAACACTTGTTATTTTGTTGTCCTTTGATAAAAGCCATCCTGACACATGTGAGGTGATATCTCATTGTGGTTTTGATTTGCATTTCCATGATGATTTGCGATGTTGAGCATCTTTTCATATGCCTGTTGGTAATCTGTATGTCTTCTTTGAAAAAATGTCTATTTAGCTCCTCTGCCCATTTTTCAATGGGGTTGTTTGGTTTTTTGATGTTTAGTTGTATGAATTCTTTATGTATTTCTCATATTAACCCCTTAACAGATATATTGTTTGCAAGTACCTTCTCCATTCGGTAGGCATACTTTTTTGTTAATCATTTCCTTTGCCGTGCAAGAAGGTTTTTATTTTGATGTGGTCTTATTTGTTTATTTTTGCTTTGGTGTCCCTTGCCTGAGGAGACATATCCAAAAACATATTGCTAAGACTGGCGTCAAAGAGCATACTGACTGTTTTCTTCTAGAAGTTTTATGGTTTTGGGTCTTACATTTAAGTCTTTATCCCATTTTTCGTTCACTTTTGTATGTAGTGTGAGAAAATAGTTTGATTCTTTGCATCAGCCATACGGATTTCCCAACACCATTTATTGAAAAGACTGTATTTTCCCCCTTGTATATTCTTGCCTCCTTTGTCATAGATTTATTTAGCATATAAGTGTCCATTCATTTCTGGGCTCTCTATTCTGTTCCATTAATCTATGTGTCTGTTTTTGTGCCAGTATCATATTGTTTTGATGACTGTAGCTTTTTAATAAAGTTTGAAATCAGGAGGCATGATGCTCCCAGATTTATTCTTTTTTCCTCAAGATTATTTTGGATATCCAGAGTCTTTTGTGTTTCCATACAAATTGTATATTTGTTCCAGTGGTGTGGAAATGTCACTTATATTTTGATAGGGATTGAATTGAATTTGTAGATTGCCTTGGGTAGCATGGTCATTTTAACAGTATTAGTCCTTCCCATCCATGAATGTGGTATAGCCATATATTACTGTCATCTTTCGTTTCTTTCATCAAAGTCTTATAATTTTGTGAATGAAAGTCATTAACCTCCCAGGTTAAATTTATTCTTAGGTATTTTATTCTTTTAGATACAATTGTAAGTGAGATTGTTATCTTAATTTCTCTTTCTGATAGTTCATTGTTAGTGTATAATGCACAACAGATTTCTTTATATTAATTTTTTATCCTGCAACTTTACTAATTTCAGTGATGAACTCTAGTAGTTTTTTGGTGGTGTCTTTATAATTTTCTACATAAGTATCAGCTCATCTGTAAACAGTGAAAATTTTGTCTTTTCCAATTTGGATTTCTTTTATTTCTTTTTCTTTTTTAGTTTGATTGTTGTGCCGCAATTTCCAATACTACATTGAATAAAAATGGCAAGAGTGGGTATCCTTGTCTTGTTCCTGATCTTAGAGGGAATGCTTTCAGCTTTCCACGATTGAGTATGGTTGTGTGTAAACTTGTCATATATGGCCTTTATTATGTTGAGGTATGTTCCTTCTATACCCATTTTCTGGGAGTTTTTACCATAATGGATGTTGAATTTTGTCAAAAGATTTTCCTGCATCTATTGAGATGATCATGTGATTTTTATTCTTCAGTTTGTTAATGTGGTATATCACATAGATTGATTTGTGGATATTGAACCATCCTTGCATCCCTGGAATAAATACCACTTGATCATGGTGTTTAACCTTTTTAAAGTATTGTTAAATTTGGTTTGCTAATATTTTGTTGAGGATTTTGCATCTAAGTTCATCAGTGATATTGGCTTCTAATTTGTGTGTGTGTGTGTGGTATCTTTGTTTTTTGTATCAGGGTGATGCTGACCTCATAGAATTAGTTTGCAAGTATTGTTTTCCCAGCAATTTTTTAGAATGGTTTGAGAAGGATAGGCATTAATTCTTCTCTAAGTGTTCCACAGAATTCACCTGTGAAACCATCTGGTCCTAGAATTATGTTTGTTGGGAGATTTTAAATTATGGATTCAATTTCACTACTGGTAATTTGTCTATTCATATTTTCTATTTCTTTCCAATTCAGTTTTGGGAGATTGTACCTTTCTAGGAATTTGTTCATTTCTTCTAGGTTGTCCATTTTTATTGGCATATAAGTTTTTATAGTAATGATTTATGATCCATTGTATTTCCGTGGTGTCAATTGTAACTTCTTTTTCATTTCTGAATTTATTAATTTGGGCCCTCTCTCTTTTTTTTATGGATGAGTAGTCTGGTGAAAGGTTTATGATTTTTTCCCCTATCTTTTAAAAGAAGCAGCTCTTAGTTTAATTGATTTTTTTAATTGGTTTTTAAGTCTCCATTTTATTTGCTTCTTCTCTGATCTTTATGATTTCTTTCCTTGTACTAACTTTGGTTTTTGTTTGTTCTTCTTTTTCTAGTTCCTTTAGGTATAAGATAAGGTTGTTTATTTCAGAATTTTCTTGTTGCCTGACATAAGCTAGTATTGCTATAAATGTCCCTCTTAAAATTGCATTTTCTGGAACATTGTGTTTTCATTTTCATTTGTCTCCAGGTATTTTAAATTTCTTCTTTGATTTCTTCAGTGCATCATTGGTTGTTTAGTAGCATACTGTTTACCGTCCACGTGTTTGTCTTTATTTTGCAGTTTTTTCCTGTAGATGATTTCTAGTCTCATAGCATTGTGGTCAGAAAAGATGTTTGATATAATTTAAATCTTAAATTACTGAGACGTTTTGTAGCCTAGCATGTGATCTATCCTGGAGAATGTTTCTTGTGTACTTCAAAAGAATGTGTATTCTGCTGCTTTTGGATAGAATGTTCTCTCTATATATCTATATCAATATCTATGTCTATGTCTATATCTATATCTAGTCCATTTGGTCTAATGTGTCATTTAGGGCCAGTGTTTCCTTGTTGATTTTCTGTCTGGATAATCTGTCCATTGACATAAATGTGGTGTTAATGCTCCCTACTATTTTTGTGTTACTGTCAATTTCTCCTTTTATGTCCACTAATATTTGCCTTATATATTGAGGTGCTCCTATGTTGGGTGCATATAATTACAATTGTTATATCTTCTTCTTGGATTGATCCCTTGATCATTATGTAGTGTCCTTCTTTGTCTCTTGTAATAGTCTTTGTTTTAAAGTATATTTTGTCTGATTATAAGTATTGCTACTGTGGCTTTCTTTTCATTTTTATTTGCTTGGAATACCTTTTTTCATTGTCTCACATTTAGTCTGTGTGTTTCTTTAGATCTAAAGTGAGTCTCTTCTTGGCAGCATATATATGGGTCTTGTTTTTGTATCCATTCAATCACTCTGTCTTCCGAGTAGTGTCTTTAGTCCACTTACATTTAAAGTAACTATTATTGGGAGTCAATATGGCAGAGTATGAGGACGTGGAGTTTACATCTCCTCACAGGTGCTGTGGGAATGCATCAGAGCAATTCTCACAAAGCACCTACTGGATGCTGGGTGGGTGGCCCTCAGACCCCTAAGGGGACAGGAGGAATCCTTGTGTGACCAGGTAGAATGTGACAGGAAGGAGCAGGGAAGAAAAGTGGAGGTAGGATGGGACCAGTGTCCCTGAGGGGGGCTGGGGAAGAAGAGAGGTTCCCACACTCAGAGGGGCCCACTCACAGAAAGGGGATCAGCAGGGGTGGAGAGAGGCCTTCAGGGGATAGGGGGATCAGAGGGGAATATGACTGGGGTCTCCCTCACCTGCTCAGGCCCTGGTGAGCCTGCTAGGGTCCTGGGCTTAAGCCCTTCCCCAGAGCCCCCTCTAGCCAAGCAGGTCCCTGGCCTGGGCCCCCCAAGGACTCCCTCCACTGCACAGGTCTCAGGCCTGAGCCCCACCTCTGCTAAAGCCTTTTCTGCCTGTGCAGGTCCCAGTCCTGAGCACAAACCCCACCAAAGCCTCTGAGGGCCACATGGATCCTGACAGCCTGAGTGCCACCCCTGACAGGGCCTCCTTTGGCTGTGCGGATCCAGGCCAGCCAAGTGCCATGCCCCCAAGACCTCCTAAGACTGCACTGGTCCCTGTGGGCATACCCATGGAGGTCTGTTCCCCAGCTGGCCTGCGCAGGCATGGGTGCACCAGGCCAGCTTCAGGAGCAGACACGTGAGAGGAACATGCACAGAGATGGGGCTGACACAGCGGGTACAGAGACCTACCTAGAGGTCTTAGAGTGCCTACTGGGGAGGCAGGGATTGGCTGTAGCTCACTTTGGGGGAAGGACACAGATAGTGGAGACACCAGGGAAGATTTTTTTTCTTTTTTTATTGTTTTATTCTTATCTTTTAATTTTATTTTTCATTTTATGTATTTATGTATTTTTTATTTTTTGCTGCTGTGGATCTTTTTTGTTGTTGTTGTTTCATTTTTATTTATTTTTTCTAATGTATTTTTTATTTTTCTAATTTTATTTTATTTTTTATTCTTTGTGATTGTCCTCCTCTTTTTTGTTTGTTGTCTCTCTGTTTATTTTTTGCCATGCTGTTGCAGCTTGCTGGGTCTTGGTTCCCAGGCCAGGGGTCAGGCCTGAGCACCTGTGGTGGAAGTGCTGAGTCCAAGCCACTGGACTAACAGAGAACCTCAGACACCAGGGAATATTAATCAGTGTGAGCTCTCCCAAGGTTCTCAGTTTGGCACCAAGACCCAGCTCCACCCAACTGCTTGCAAACTCCAGTGCTGGAGGCCTCAGGCCAAACAACCTGGAAGACAGGAACACAACCTAAGCCATTTTAAAAAATGAGATGACAAAAAATATGTTACAGACAAAGGAGCAAGGTAAAAACCTACAAGAACAAATAAATGAAGAGTAAATAGGTAACCTACCTGAAAAATAAATCAAAGTAATGATAGTAAAGATGATCCAAAATCTCGGAAATAGAAGGAGGCATGGATTGAGAAAATACAAGAAATGTTTAACAAGGAACTAGAAGAACTAAAGAACAAACATGCAGAGATGAACAACACAACAACTGAAATGAAAACTACACTAGAAGGAATCAATGGCAGAATAACTGAGGCAGAAAAATGAATAGTGAGCTGGAACACAGAATGGTGGAAATACCTGCTGAGGAGCAGAATAAAGAAAAAAATAATGAAAAGAAATGAAGACAGTCTCAGAGACGTCTGGGACAACATTAAATGCACCAACATTCAAATTATTGGGGTCCCAGAAGAAGAAGAGAAAGAGAAACGTTCTGAGAAAATATATGAAGAGATTATAGTTGAAAACCTCCTTAACATGGGAAAGGAAATAGCCACCCAAGTCCAGGAAGTGCAGAGAGTCTCACTCAGGATAAACCCAAGGAGAAACACTATATATTAATCAAACTAACAAAAATTAAATCCAAAGAAAAATATTAAAAGCAGCAAGGGGAAAACAAAAAATAACACACAAGGGAATCCCCATAAGATTATCTGCAGATTTTTCAGCAGAAACTCTGCAGGCCAGAAGGAATGGCAGGATACATTTAAAGTGATGAAAGGGAAAAATCTACAACTAAAATTACTTTACCCAACAAGGATCTCATTCAGATTCGATGGAGAAATAAAAATTTTACAGACCAGCAAAAGTTAAGAGAATTCAGCACCACCAAACCAGCTTTACAACAAATGCTAAAGGAAATTCTCTAGGTGAGAAAAACACAGGAGAAGAAAAAAACCTTCAAAAACAAACCCAAAACAATTAAGAAAATGGCAATAGGAACATACATATTGATAATTACCTTAAATGTAAATGGATTAAATGCTCCAACCAAAGCTACAGACTGGCTGAATGGATACAAAAACAAGACCTGTATATATGCTGTCTAAAGAGACCCACTTCAGACCTAGGGACACATACAGACTGAAAGTGAGGGGATGAAAAAAGATGTTCCATGCAAATGGAAATCAAAATAAAGCTGGAGTAGCAATACTCATAAAAGACAAAATAGACTTTAAAACAAAGCCTGTTACAAGAGACAAGGAAGGACACTACATAATGATCAAGGGATCAATCCAAGAAAAAGATATGACAATTGTAAATATTTATGCACCCAACATAGGAGCATTTGAATACATAAGGCAAATGTTAACAGCCGTAAAAGCAAAATCAACAGTAACACAATTGTACTGGGGGACTTTAACACCTCACTTAGACCAATGAACAGATCATCCAGACAGAAAATTAATAAGGAAACATAAGCTTGAAATGACACAAAAGACCAGATAGAATTAATTGACACTTATAGGACATTCTATCCAAAAGCAGCAGAATACACTTTCTTCTCAAGTTCACACAGAACATTGTCCAGGATAGATCACATCTTGGGTTAGAGATCAATCCTTGGCAAATTTAAGAATACTGAAATCATATCAAGCATCTTTTCCAAGCACAGCGCTATGAGATTAGAAATCAATTACAGGAAAAAAATTGTAAAAAATACAAATACATGGAGGCTAAACAATATGCTATTAAATAACCAAGTTATCACTGAAGAAATCAAAGAAGAAATTAAAAAATACATAGAAACAAATGACAATGTAAACATGATGACCCAAAAACTATGGGATGCAGAAAAAGCAGCTCTAAGTGGGAAGTTTATAACAATACA
This sequence comes from Eschrichtius robustus, assembly GCF_028021215.1. Taxonomy (NCBI): domain Eukaryota; kingdom Metazoa; phylum Chordata; class Mammalia; order Artiodactyla; family Eschrichtiidae; genus Eschrichtius; species Eschrichtius robustus. The sequence continues at coordinate 89,356,603 of NC_090833.1, read as the reverse complement.
ATTCTACCTCAAGAAACAAGAAAAATCTCAAATAAACAACCTAATCTTACACCTAAAGCAAGTAGAGAAAGAATAACAACAACAACAATAAAAAAAAATCCCCAAAGTGAGTAGAAGGAAAGAAAGCATAAAAATCAGAGCAGAAAAAATGAAATAGAAACAAAGAAAACAATAGCAAAAATCAATGAAACTAAAACCTGGCTCTTTGAGAAGATAAACAAAATTGATAAACCTTTAGCCAGACTCATCAGGAAAAAAATGGAGAGGATTCAAATCAATAAAATTAGAAATGAGAAAGGAGAAATTACAACAGACACCACAGATACAAGGTATCATAAGAGACTACCGTAAAAAACTATATGTCAAGAGAATGCACAACCTGGAAGAAATGGACAAATTCTTAGAAAGATATAATTTTCCAGGACTGAACCAGAAAGAAATAGAAAATATAAATAGACAAATCACAAGTAATAAAATTGAAATTGTCATTAAAAATCTTCCAACAAACAAAATTCCAGGACCAGATGGCCTCACAGGCAAATTCTATCAAATATTTAGAGAAGAGTTAACACACATCTCTCTCAAACTCTTCCAAAAAATTGCAGAGGAAGGAACACTCCCAAGCTCATTCTATGAGGCCACCATCACCCTAATACCAAAGCCAGCCAAAAACATCACAAAAAGAAAATTATAGGCAAATATCACTGATGAACATAGATGCAAAAGTCCTCAACAAAATACTAGCAAATAGAATCCAACAACACAGTAAAAGAATCATACACCATGATCAAGTGGGATTTATTCCAGGGGTGCAAGGATTCTTCAATATATGCAAATCAATCAATGTGGTACTCTATATCAACAAATTGAAGAATAAAAACCATATGATCATCTCAATAGATGTAGAAAAAGTTTTTGATGAAATTCAACACTGATTTATGATAAAAACTCTTTAGAAAGTGGGCATAGAGGGAACCTACCTCAACATAATAAAGGCTATATATGACAAACCCACAGCAAACATCATTCTTAATGGTGAAAAATTGAAAGCATTTCCTCTAAGATCAGGAACAAAACAAGGGTGTCCACTCTTACTACTATTATTCTACACAGTTTTGGAAGTCCTAGCCATGGCAATCAGAGAAGAAAAAGAAATAAAAGGAATACAAATTGGAAAAGAAGAAGTAAAACTGTCACTGTTTGCAGATCACATGATACTATACATAGGGAAATGAAAAATGTTCAATATCATTAGTCATTAGACAAATGCAAATCAAAACCACAAAGAGATAGCACTTCACAGCTACGAGGATGCCTATAATATAGAAAAACAGAAAACAACAAATATTGGTAAGAAGGTAGAGAAGTTGGAACCCTCATGCATTTAAGGTAGGAATACAAAATGGTGAAACTACTGTGGAAAACAGTTTGGTGGTTCCTCAGATAGCCAAAGATAGAACTACCATGTGACCAATGGAAAAAGACATTAGAACAGATATTTGTATACTCACGTTTATAGCATCATTATTCACAACAGCTAAAAGGTAGAAATAACCCATGTCCTCTGACAGATGAATAGGTAAAAAAAAGTTGGTATATACATACAAGGTAATACTATCCAGCCATAAAAAGAAATGAAATTTTGATATATGCTACAATATGAATAGACATTGAAAAGATTATGCTTATTAAAATAAGCCAGACACAGAAGGACACATGTTGTTTAGTTCCATTTATATGAGGTACCTAGAATAGGCAAATTCACTAATACAGAAAGTAAAGTATAGTTTACCAGGCAATAGGGAGTAGGGGGAATGGTGAATTGCTGTTTAATGGCTATGGAGTTTATGTTAGGGATAATGAAAAAGTTTGAAATATAGATAATAGTGATGGTTACATAACATTGTGAATGTGTTAATGCCTCTGAATTGAGCACTTACAAGTGATTATAATAATAAATATTATAGCACATATATTTTACCACGATTTTAAAAGAATAAAAAGCAATTACATCACCTTGTGAGATTTTAAAAAGGAAAAATTAAAATTTTAATAACAGCCACATTAACAAGGAAAGGAAGGTAAATGAAATCAAACTGTGTTCCAGGGCTCTTGTATTATTTAGGATGAGGTAAAGATACAAGTTAAACTTAGACTTTAATCAATTAAGTATCCATGTTGTCATTACTATGTCAAAAATTTTTGAATTAGAGAAAGTACAACTTCCAAATTAAAAGGGAGAAAAATTAGACAAGAAAATATAAACAATCAGTCTAAGACAAGAAAAGGCAGTAAAAAGACAAGGATGCTTACTCCCATCACTCCTATTCAACATAGTACTGAAGTCTTAGCCAGAGCAATAAAGCAAGACAAAGAAATAAAAGGCTTCAGCATTGGAAAAGAAGAAGTGAAATTATCTCTAATTGCAGATGACATATTTTTAAATACAGAAAATCCTAAAGACTTTGCAAAAAAACCTGTTTGATCTAATCAAGGAATTCAGTAAAGTTTTAGGATACAAAATTAACATGCAAAAATCAGTAGCATTTCTATACACTAACAATGAAGTATTAGAAAAAGAAATAAAGAAAATGATCCCATTTTCAATAACAAAAAACCATAAAATACTTAGGAATAAATTTAACCAGGGACTCATCAAGTGGACAATTCTAAGATTCATTCCATATAGCTCCTCAAAATGTTCTGGCAGAATTGAGCTGTACCCATAGATCTGAGTTCTTATTCATTTTTAGATTAGCTTTCCCTTCTCTCTTTTATGCTCCCCAGCCCCTCACATTTCTGTTTCCCACAATCACTTTCCAAATAAATCAGATGCATGCATACCTTTGTGCTAGGCTCCATTTTTAGAGAAAGTTGCTAAGAAAAATTGAGTTTAAATATTAATATTAGGTTCCTAGAAAACAAAGTATATAAAATACAGGCAATCATTAGTTGCAGAGAAGGAAAAATATTATTCTTGAATGAAAGAAATTGTAGTAATAGTATACCATATGATTAAGTTCAGAATAGCAGGTGGATAGTTATCATAATGTAAAATTTGAATAGTGATCCAATTACATTATGCAAAATGATAATATTAGGTTATTGGGAGAATGGGGAATGAGTACTGTAGATAGGTGTGCTGGGAGTAAGAAGCTGAAGGAAAACCTAAACATCATTTCCAGTAGTGGGAATTTAATAGAGAAATCTTAAAACTTTATAATCAAGAAGTAGCAATATGAGCACGTTATTTGGCGATGTGGGGGTAAATATCAAAAATAATCACTGAAAGAGTTAAAACTGATTGCCTCTTGGGTGTGGAAAATTGAGATGAGGGGACAATTCAGGAGACCATATGACATAATGTTTATAAAAATAAAAACTAAATTTTAAGAAGTACCCAGAGTAAAAAAAAATATGTTACCAGGTGACAGGGGTGGGAGACAAGGAGAGTCCTTTTTTGCTGCTCCCAACTGTTCCACTAGAATGTAAAAAGAGTAATAATAATTGTGGGAAAGGGTCTATCTTCCATTCTCCATATTATTCAGGAATGCTCCTAATGTGAATCTACTTGGCTCTTGTCATTGGTTTATCCTACTCTCAGAGGAATAGATCTGATGCCTGCAAGTGTCAAAAAGACTCAGAGGACCTGATTACTCACATTTTAGAAATTGGTTCTCTTTGGAATATAGAATGTAAAAAGATATGAAGGACATATACAGGCTGAAAATGAGGGGATGGAAAAGGTATTCCATGCAAATGGAAACCAAAAGAAAGCTGGAGTAGCAATACTCATATCAGACAAAATAGACTTTAAAATAAAGATGGTTACAAGAGGCTTCCTTGCTTTGGTTTGATGTGACCACAAATGGGTATGATGGATATGATGTCAGTGACTCCTACTAGATCAGAACATGGTATTAAATGATTTCCAGCTTCCGTTACTTTTTCCAAAGGGGAAGCCAAATAATTGAGTGGGCGTTGTTATCCAAAATCATCAAGATATGCAAGGCAGCAGGGCTAAACCATGAGGCAAGTTCAGTCTCTTACCAACTCTGTCACCTACTTTTATCATTGGAAGACTGGTTGTCTTAGGAGTAGAGGATTTCCCTCTGGCTTGTGAGCTCTTAAACCTAACTATATGCAGGGGACTTATTAGTGAGTTAGTTAATTTACCTAACTTAAGCAGGCAAATTTTCACAACCCAAATAACTAAAAGATTTCTGTGAGCTGAGTAGGATAAGGTCATTATTTTTTCTCTTAGGCTATGGCACTCATTCATAAAACAGGTTGACATTTATAGTGATAACATGCAGTGAGAAGGGAGTGGAGCCTCTGCCAGCCTGGAATCCAGAGTGTCTGTGTAGGACAGAGCTTCTTGTCCACCTTATTGGACATGTAGCATAAGTGAGAATTAATTCTTTATTGTGTCCAACCACTGAGATTTTGAGGTTTTTTGTCACCAGTGCTTAACCTGAATAGTCCTAAAACAAAAAATTAAAAAACAATAATTATTTAAATATGGATAACTAAGAATATATTTTTAGCCAATGAAAATACTTTAATTGAATTTTAATGGTCAATACAAAATTAATGTAATTTTTAAAATTTAAATTTAGAAATTAGATCTTTATTATTCATTTGGTTAATATTTTCAGATACATTTTTTTTTTCTCCATAGTTCAACATACTAATTTCCACAAAGGCACATAATTTACAGAGTATAACTACTTTATATTTGACTTTGAGAAATGAGATGAGGTCTATGGCCTGGGGGTTCCAAGTTATTGATGAGTCATCCACCCAGATGCTGATCTTATCGAAAGCAATATGGAAGTAAAGTGGGAGGAGTTAAAGTTTTCGGTCGCCAAGGGTCAGTGAGAAAGTAGATAGAAGGGAGGGTGAGGGTAGTACTACCCAGCAGCACAAACTTCAAGGGAAGAAAAATGGTTTTGAGGTAGCCATGAGGCATATGGGACTGGGGAAGAGCGTCTTGGTGAGAGGCCAGTTTTTGGTTAAGGAAGGAAAAGGAGAGATGGTTTAGAAAGGGATGTGTGTATGGAGACACTGTTGATCAGGAATTCTAGAAGCACTGAGAAAGGGTTTGGAGAGAAGAAGACTGATAGGGTCAGATTATGTAACATCCACAATAGTAGCCAGGAGAGGGAGGTGGTGAATGAGGGAAATTCCAGGAGACTATGGCAGAAGTGAGCAGGGAGGTGAGCCCTGATGGATCTTGATCTGCTTCCTAGGGGAAAGAGGATAATAAGTTCTACATTAAGATTGTTAATACTCAGCTTGATGATGTGGCTGATTTATGGAAACTGCACCTTTAGAATATATCTCTCATAAGCACAGTATGTGTTTTACACAGTGTAGACACAAATATAAATGTATTAAATTGAATTTCTTAGCAAATGCTATGAAAAGAATAATTCTATATCTTTTCTTTCCTTATTGGAAGGGAGGTCCTTCCAATTACATATCCTACAACAGTATTTCCTCTTCCCATGATATCACAAGCATTTGAGTGTAACTAAATGATTCTCATATAATACCATTAGCTGGAAGTTTTACTGGAGCTGCAAAGTGAAAGCCAGGAGGAAATTTTAGTCAAAGCTGCAGATGTTGTTCTTTCCAATATTCATAGAGTTACAAAATATAGGACCTAGAATGGGTCTTGGTCACTCACTGCACAAATTAAGCCAACTGAGATACTTGAATATATATATAAACATATGCCATATTATTTTAACTTTTTCCACCCAGAGCCAAGCAACTTCTAGATCAAGGTACAACAACTTCATGCTTCAAAACCCTCTGTTCCTTACACACAACCATGATGAATAAAGTATCAAAACAGAACACTGTCAAACAGGCTTAGCAGGTCTAAAACTAAAAATTAAATGTTACTGCAACTGGTGTGAGGAGGAGGAAAAGAAAACAACAGAGAAGAGGAAATGCCAAAAATATTTAACAATTCCAACCCATTTAAATATTATTAGCCAGCCAAATGTACCATGGGTATTCTTTTTTCTTTTTTCAAAAAAAATTTTATTGGAATATAGTTGCTTTACAATGTTGTGTTAGTTTCTGCTGTACAGCACAGTGAATCAGTTATACATATACATATATCCACTCTTTTTTACATTCTTTTCCCATATAGGTCATTACAAAGTATTGAGTAGAGTTCCTTGTGCTATACAGTATGTCCTTATTAGTAATCTATCCTATATATAGTAGTGTGTATATGTCAAATCCAATCTCCCAATTTACCCCTCCCCCCCTTTTCCCCTTGGTAACCATAAGATTGTTTTCTACATCTGTGACTCTATTTCTGTTTTGTAGATAAGTTCATTTGTACCATTTTTTAGAGTCCACATATAAGTGATATCATAGGATATTTCTCTTTCTCTGTCTGACTTACTTCACTCAGTATGACAATCTCTAAGTCCATCCATGTTGCTGCAAATGGTATTATTTCAGTCTTTTTTTGGCTGAGTAATATTCTACTGCATATTTGTACTACATCTGCTTTATCCATTCAACCATTAATGGGCATTTATGTTGCTTCCATGTCCTGGCTATTGTAAATAGTGCTGCAATGAACACTGGGGTGCATGTATCTTTTCAAATTATGGTTTTCTCTGGATCTATGCCCAGGAGTGGGATTGCTGGATCATATGGTAGCTCTATTTTTAGATTTTTATGGAACTTCCATACTGTTTTCCACAGTGGCTGTACAATTTACATTCTCACCAACAGTGTAGGAGGGTTCCCTTTTCTCCACGCCCTCTCCAGCATTTACTGTTTGTAGATTTTTTGATGATGGCCATTCTGACTGGTGTGAGGTGATACCTCATTGTAGTTTTGATTTGCATTTCTCTAATAATTAGTGACGTTGAACATCTTTTCATGTGCCTGTTGGCCATCTGTATGTCTTCTTTGGAGAAATGTCTACTTAGATCTTCTGCCCATTTTTTGATTGGATTGACTGTTTGATATTGAGCTACATATGCTGTTTGTATATTTTGGAGATTAATCCGTTGTCAGTTGATTTGTTTGCAAATATTTTCTCTTATTCTGTGTGTTGTCTTTTCATTTTGTTTATGATTTCCTTTGCTGTGCAAAAGCTTTTAAGCTTAATTAGGTCCTATTTGTTTATTTTTGTTTATATTTTCACTACACTAAGAGGTGGATCAAAAAAGATCTTGCTGTGATTTATGTCAGAGAATGTTCTGCTTGTTTTCCTCTAGGAATTTTATAGTATCTGGTCTTACATTTAGGTCTTTAATCCATTTTAAGTTTATTTTTGTGCATGGTGTTGAGTGTTCCAATTTCATTCTTTCACATGTAGCTCTCTAGTTTTCCCAGCACCACTTATTGAATAGACTGTCTTTTCTCCATTGTATATTCTTGCCACCTTTGTCATACCTTAGGTAACCATAGGTGTGTGGATTTATCTCTGGATTTTCTATCCTGGTCTATTGATCTATATTTCTGTTTTTGTGCTGGTACCATACTGTCTTGATTACGGTAACTTTGTAGTATAGTCTGAAGTCAGGGAGCCTGATTCCTCCAGTTCCGTTTTTCTTTCTCAAGATTGCTTTGCTACCCGGGGTCTTTTGTGTTTCCATACAAATTGTGCAATTTTTTGTTCTAGTTCTGTGAAAAATGCCATTAGTAGTTTGAAAGGGATTGCATTGAATCTGTAAATTGCTTTGCATAGTATAGTCATTTTGACAATATTGATTCCTCCAATCTAAGAACATGGTATATCTCTCCATCTGTTTGTGTCATCTTTGATTTCTTTCCTCACTGTCTTGTAGTTTTCTGAGTACAGGTCGTATGTCACCTTAGGTAGGTTTATTCCTAGGTATTTTATTCTTTTTGATGCAATGGTAAATAGGATTGTTTCCTTGATTTCTCTTTCTGATCTTTCATTGTTAGTGTATAGGACTGCTAGAGATTTCTTTGTATTAATATTGCATCCTGCAATTTTACCAAATTCATTGATGAACTCTAGTAATTTTCTGGTAGCATATTTAGGATTTTCTACGTATAAGATCATGTCATCTGCAAACAGTGACAATTTTACTTCTTTTCCAATTTGTTTTCCTTTTATTTCTTTTTCTTCTCTGATTGCCATGGCTAGGACTTCCATAACTATGTTGAATAAAATTGGCAAGGGTGGACATCCTTGTCTTGTTTCTGATCTTAAAGGAAATGCTTTTTCTTTGGAAATGGAGTTTCTTTTTTCATTATTCTGTTCCATGGCAGTGATTTCCACTATTCTATCTTCCAGCTCACTTACCATTCTTCTGCCTCAGTTATTCGGTTATTGACTCCTTCTAGTATATTTTTCATTTCAGTTATTGTATTATTCATCTCTATTTGTTCTTTAGTTTTTCTAGGTCTTTGTTAAACATTTCTTGTATCTTCTTGATCTGAGCCTCCATTCTTTTCCTGAGATTTTGCATCATTTTTACTATCATTACTCTGAATTCCTTTTCAGGTAGATTGTCTCTCTCTTCTTCATTTTGCTTGTCTTGTAGGCTTTATATCTTGCTCCTTAGTCTGCAACATATATCTCTGTCATCTCATTTTGTCTACCTTACTGTGTTTGTGGTCTATTTTCCACAAGCTTCAGGATCGTAGTTCCTCTTGCTTCTGATGTCTTCCTCCTGGTCAATGAGATTGGTCCAGAGGCTGGTGTAGGCTTCCTATTGAGAGGGACTGGTGCCTGCCCTCTGGTGGGTGGAGCTGGGTCTTGTCTCTCTGGTGGGCAGGCCTGTGTCAAGCTGTGTGTTTTGGGGTGTCTGTGAGCTTAGTACAACATTAAGCAGCCTGTCTGCTGATAGGTGGCACTGTATTCCTGTCTTGCTGTTGTTGGGACTGAGGCATTCCAGCACTGGAGCCTGCAGGCTGTTGGGTGGGGTCAGGTCTTGGTGCCAAAATGGGGACCTCGGGGAGAGCTCATGTTGATTAATATTCCCTAGTGCCTCTGCTACCAGTCCCCACAGTGAGTTACAACCAAGCCCTTTCTCCCCAGGAGACCCTCCAAGACCCCTAGGTAGGTCTAGTCCAGGTTCCTAGGGAGGTACTTTTTTGTGCTGGGTCCCAGTGCATGTGAGACCTTGTGTGCCCCCTTCAAGAGTGGAGTCTATTTCGTCCAGCCCTATGGAGATCTTGCACTCAAGCCCCATTGGCCTTCAAGGCTAAATGCTCTAGGAGTTCTTCCTCCTGATGGTAGATCCTCACACTGTCTTGGAAGGTTATTTTTATGTGGGAATATCCCTGTGTAGCCTGTGTGGGTTGAATGGTTTTTGGTGTGAGGGCTGTTTTTAATATAAATGTCTTCTAACTCTTGCTGGCCATTTTCCCCTTGATAGGAGGTGTGGCTGATGTTGTTGTGTCCAGAGCCTATACTGGATATTGAGCAGGGCTTCCCATTTTCTCTGTGGGTGTCACTGCCCTGTCAGGGGTGGGGTCTGCTCCCTATGTGATGGAGTAGAGGCCCCCAGATCTGTTTCTTAGCTGTGTTTCTGATCTGCAGTGTGAGGTAAGTGGAATTGGAAAACTCCCACTGGGAGAGAAACCACTGAGTATTCCTCCTCTGGAGCTGTTCACCTGTGGGTATGTTCTGTTGTGTCACCTTTCACCCATTGTGTGAGCTCTCAGATTACACTGTTGTTAGCACTGCTCTTGGTCCCTCCTTAATAGTGGGTATGCCAGCAATTGGCCCTTGTGTCTCTCAGGCATTGTTTTCACCAGTCCACTAGCATAGATCCACTGAAATCACATCCCAGAATTGCAGTAATCATGGATCTGGGCCCGCTATGAGTGCTCTGGGGGCAGCTCAGACTCTGGCCTGGCCCTAACCCAACATGTACATACCTACCAAGTCTACAGCTGCTACAGGTAGACTCTTCTTGGCTGCAGGAGCATTTGTTGACTGTTCAGAAGCTCTGCAGGTGCTGAGTTTACAAAGCCAGTTGTGGGGGTGTGAATCCACAGTTTGCACAGCTGCGGGGGGGGGGGGATTTCGGCTTTTCTTCCTTAGTTGCATGGCCCCTGGGTCTCAGCTGTGGTTTCAGCCCCACATCTGCTTGTAGGCCACCCACAGGAATCTGCTCCCGAGTCTGCCCAGAAGCACACAAGTCTTCCCTGGTGAGGAGGTGGCATGGAGGAGGTGGCGGCCAGGGGCGTGAGAGAGTGGGAGAGCCCCAGTGGGGATGGGGCATGGAGGAAGAGGAGACTGCTGCTGTGCTCACAAGAGCATCTGCTACAGCTGAGATGGGGAGTGGAGGAAGAAGCAGCAGCCATCAGGGTCGCAAGAATGCCCGCCCCAGCAGGAGCCCTTTCTAGTGCCTGGAGAGGCAGGGGCCAGCAAGTGGAGAGAGAGGCTGCATTGGTGGCCCCACCCTTTGCGTATCACTCAACAGTGGTGTTTTGCTTCTATGGAGTCCAGGTGTTCACCATGAGCATTCCTGGTTGTGGATATCCTCACTTCAGTCTCTTCAGGCTGTCTCCTCACAGCTGACAACAGTCCTTTCCCAGGTCTGCTCTCCAGACCCCATGTTCCAGCACCCAGTCCCCTTCCACACTGGCAGACACACCTCTTAGGCTGGGGTGTTCAGGGCTGTGGCACGAACCATCTGTGTAGGTCTCACTCTGTCCTGCCTGCAACAGACTGGTTGCTGCACTCTCCTCCAATAGCCCCTGAAGCTTCCCTTTTGTCCCAACTGATCTCCCCACCAGTGAGGAGTCTCCCTGGATGTGGGAACCTCTCCTTCAGCTCTCCCCCATGGGCACAGCTCCCATACTGCTTCCTCTCCTCTTCCTTTTCCCATCTTTTTTTATCCTACCTGGTTATATGGGGATCTTTCTTGTCCTTTTAGGTGTCCGAGGTCCTCTGCTAGTGTTCAGCAGGTGCTCTGTGAGAACTGTTCCATTTGTAGATGTAGTCTCGATGCATTTGTGGGGAGAAATGAACTCCATGTCCTCCTACTCCTCCACCATCTTGACTCCGTCCCTCCCCAGGTATTCTGATGTGCATCAGATGTGGAGACTCCTGTTCTGTTGTACAGTCAGGCAGCTATACTAAGGACCATGGATGGAGTCAGATCTGAGGACTGAGGCCCAGTGGCTGTGTGACTTGAGAATCAATTTTCTCATTTAAGAAAGGGAAAAAAATAATAATGGTGTTCATATCCTGGGATTGTTGTGAAAGTTACATGAAATAATACAGGTGAATCACTGAGCTCAGTGCCAATCTTATAGGAATTTTTCAGTAAATGCTTGACAAATAAATTCCTGTTTTGGAATATTAACCATTTCTTCAAGGATAAGTTTAGTAAGGACATTCCTATTGATAGAAATACTGTTAAGACTAACTTAAGGTAATATCATTTTACTCTCTTAGAGACAATGGCTCCTGAATGTGAAATTCCTTATCAGAACTGTCCATCACTGATGGCCAAATAATAGGAGTAGCTCTCTCTAAAGTGCAGTGGTTCTCAATCAAGGCCACAAATTAGAATAACTTTGGGAGTTTTAAAAAAATAGTGATGTGAGGACTTTTAAACTCAAAAGAGTTTAGCAAATCCTCTTCCCCAAAAGCAATGATAAAACTGGACAAAATAGTCAAAAACAACTATTTGAGGACTTTGTAAACCAACAAAAGGCATAGAGCACACTGAGAAGCATTTATTCAAGGAAAAACTACAGAACCTAAGGAAAAAAGTGTGGGAGTCTATTACTTTCTTGCCTGGGTATATTCCCACCCCACCACACACACATCCCCACTGCTCCAATTCAGTCACCACAGTAATTCTGCCAGGCAGGGGTATTAGTGGAAACCAGCAACTTCACTGCCAGAGGGGATGCCTTTGATTTCAAGTGGAGCTCAGAAAGCCCAGAGGCAGTGTTGGAAACAATAGCAATCTTGGTTGCAAATAAGAATGAATACCAAGGGGCTTCCCTGGTGGCGCAGTGGTTGGGAATCTGCCTGCCAATGCAGGGGACACGGGTTCGAGCCCTGGTCTGGGAAGATTCCACATGCCGCGGAGCAACTAGGCCCGTGAGCCACAATTACTGAGCCTGCGCGTCTGGAGCCTGTGCTCCGCAACAAGAGAGTCCGCGATAGTGAGAGGCCCGTGCACCGTGATGAAGAGTGGCCCCCACTTGCCGCAATTAGAGAAAGCCCTTGCACAGAAACGAAGACCCAACACAACCATTAATTAATTAATTAATTAATTAATTAAAATAAAAAAAAAAACAACAAAGAATGAATACCAAGAGTATAGCTAAACTGAGATTATAGTTCTGGTAGAAACAAGCAAAGAGAATGGCAGACTGGAAAAAAATTTAAGAAGGAATTAGCACAGCTGATATTCCCGAAGTGTGAAGAGCAAGTGCAAAAGTGCAAGTGTGTACAAGGCTGGGCACATGAGCAGGAGACCAAAACAATGTTTAGCTGTCCACATATCCCTGCATCAACAAGAGTCCATGCAAAGGGCCCATGAGATTGTGCTGAAAAATCAAAAGCTAGTACAGACTTGAAAATGCCTAACTTGCGAATGCATTATTTAACTACATACAGATTCATCAGCAAAGAGTAGAAGACTAATTACTGGCTCAAGGTATTTGAACACAAAGTATGACCAAGCAGGACTTCCTTGGTGGCACAGTGATTAAGAATCCACCTGCCAATGCAGGGTACATGGGTTCGAGCCCTGGTCTGGGAAGATCCCACATGCCACGGAGCAACTAAGCCCATGTGCCTCAACTACAGAGCCTGCACTCTAGAGCCTGTGAGGCACAACTACTGAGCCCCTGTGCCACAACTACTGAAGCCTGCATGCCTAGAGCCCATGCTCCACAACAAGAGAAGCTGCTGCAATGAGAAGCCTGCGCACCACAATGAAGAGTATCCCCTGCTCCCTGCAACTAGAGAAAGCCCGCACACAGCAAAGAAGACTCAACACAGCCAAAAATAAATAAGTAAATAAATAAATTTATTAAAAAAAAAAAAGTATGACCAAGCATTGGCTGACTACTAAGCTATGAAGAAACAGGGACAACCCCTAAAAATAAAAACCAGAGAAAAATTTTAAAACTGATCAGAGACATTAGCAATTACACACCGTAAGAGAGAAAGACTCTACAGATTTAGTCCAGGAAAATTATTAAACAAACAAGCAACAACTGAGGCAGGAAGTAGATGGGCTCCAGTTTAGGCATTTACAAATGGCCTCCTGTTTACGTTCCATAGGGCAGGAAAAAGTGCGCTTCAGACCTGACACTTACAACTAGTCTCCTGTTTACATTTCCTGAGACAGTAGTTAGATGGGCTCCAGGTTAGACATCTACAATCAGCCTCCTATTTACTCTCTGAAATGGGAGTTATGACAGGGACAGGGTAAATAGCCAAGTTTTGTCACTTGTGGATGCCTTAAGATAACAGCCATGGCAAGAACAAAGAGAGGCAAAACCTTGTTTGAGTAAAGGATCAAGGGATCTTTGCTTGCCCCCCCCTTGGGGCAAGGGAGACACTACATATGCACAGAAAGCTTCCTTGGGGGTCAAAAGTCAGGAGACAATGCCAGACCATAATGAGTCTTGCTTTCCCCAGACTCCTTTGCATCGAGATCCATCTTGGCTGAGAGGTGTGCACCTAAGGGGAGGGTCCTGAGACAAATTAGCCAGGGGGAACAAAGCAAGATGATTGGCCAGAAGAAAGACAAAGACCCAGAAGACTACCCCCTTATAAAGGATTTAAACTTCCCAAAGGCACAACTCTCTCTCTCTGACTTTGCCCACACATCTTTCTGTATGTACTTTGCTTTTCCAATAAACTTTTAACTTTTCTCTTTACCTTCTGCCTCCTCACCTGAATTCTTTCCACAAGGCAGGCAAGAACTGGGGGTTTAGGCCCTAGCCACTGGCCTCTGTGGTCTAGCAGTTAGGACTCCTGGCCCAGGAACTAAGATCTTCCTTCCAGCTACTGCTCACTGCTGCTTGATGCAAGCTGCTGCTTACTGCTGCATACATCTGAAATCACAACAACAAAGCAGCAATAACAACATCCAGGAGAAAAAATCAGAATCCTGAATTGTTACCATATACTATCTTAAGTGACCAGTTTTCTGGATAAAAAATCATACAACATTACAAAGGAACAGAAAAGTGTTACCCATATTCTGAAAAAACAGGAGTCAGGAAAAACTATGTCTGAGGGAGGAAGATATTTACCTTAGCAGACAAAGACTTCAGCTACTTATTATGAATATATTTTAAAAACATATTTTAAACATGTTTAAATAATTACATGAAAGTATGAATACAAGTACATATCAAATAGAAAGTCTTAAAAGATAAAAATATAAAATATGACCAAATTGAATTTTGAAGTTGCTACTTTCCAATAGCTGAAATAAAAAATTCAATAGTGGGCCATATCAGCAGATTTAAATAGGCAGAGAAAGAATCTACAAACTTAACTGATCAATAGAAATTATTCATATGAAAAACAAAAAGAATGAAGAAAGTACTGTTCAATGAAGAAAACTGAAGTGCTTTAGAGAACTGTGGGACATCATGAAACATCCCAACATATGCATAATGGAAGTCTCAGAAGGCAAGGAGAGAAAAACACAGAAAAAAATGTTCAAGAAATAATGGGGGGGCTTCCCTGGTGGCGCAGTGGTTGAGAGTCTGCCTGCCAATGCAGGGGACACGGGTTCGAGTCCCGGTCTGGGAAGATCCCATATGCCGCAGAGCAAGTAGGCCCGTGAGCCGCAATTACTGAGCCTGCGCATCTGGAGCCTGTGCTCCGCAACAAGAGAGGCCGCGATAGTGAGAGGCCCGCGCACCGCGATGAGGAGTGGCCCCCACTTGCCGCAACTAGAGAAAGCCCTCGCACAGAAACGAAGACCCAACACACCCATAAATAATAAATAAATAAATTTAAAATAAAAAAAAAGAAATAATGGGGAGGAGATTGGTTCAAGATGGCGGAGTAGAAGGACGTGCTCTCACTCCCTCTTGTGAGAACACCAGAACCACAACTAACTGCTGAACAATCATCAACAGGAAGACACTGGAACTCACCAAAAAAGATACCCCACATGCAAACACAAAGGAGAAGCTGCAATGAGATGGTGGGAGGGGCACAATCACAATAAAATCAAATCCCATAACCACTGGGTGGGCTACTCACAAACTGGAGAACAATTATACTACAGAAGTCTACCCACTGGAGTGGAGGTTCTGTGCCCCACATCAGGCTTCCCAACCTGGGGGTCCAGCAACAGGAAGAGGAATTCCCAGAGAATCAGACTTTGAAGGCTAGCAATATTTGATTGCAGAACTTTGACAGGACAAGGGGAAACAGAGACTCCACTCTTGGAGGGCACACAGTAGTGTGTGCATCAGGACCCAGGGGGAGGAGCAGTGACCCCACAGGAGACTGAACCATACCTACCTGCTAGAGTTGGAGGGCCTCCTGCAGATGCAGAGGGTGGCTGTGGCCCACCGTGGGGACAAGGACACTGGCAGCAGAAGTTCTGGGTGGTACTTCTTGGTGTGAATTCTCCTGGAGTCCACAATTAGCCCCACAAAAGACCCTGTAGGATCCAGTGCTGGGTCGCCTCAGGCCAAATAATGAACAGGGAGGGAATTCAGCCCCACCCATCAGCAGACAAGCGGATTAAAGTTTTACAGAGCTCTGCTCACAAAAGCAACAGCCAGCTCTACCCACCACCAGTCCCTCCCATCAGGAAACTTGCACAAGCTGCTTAGATGGCCTCATCCACCAGAGGGCAGGCAGCAGAAGCAAGAAGAATTACAGTCCTGCAGCCTGTGGAATGAAAACCACATTCACAGAAAGACAGACAAAATGAAAAGGCAGAGGACTATGCACCAGATGAAGGAACAAGAAAAAACCCCAGAAAAACAATTAAATGAAGTGGAGATAGTCAACCTTCCAGAAAAAGAATTCAGAATAATTATAGTGAGGATGATCCAGGACCTGGGAAAAAGAATGGAGGCAAAAATCCAGAGGATGCAAGAAATGTTTCACAAAGACCTAGAAGAATTAAAGAAAAAACAGAGATGAACAATATAATAACTGAAATGGAAAATACACTAGAAGGAATCAATAGCAGAATAACAAGGCAGAAGAATTGCTAAGTGACCTGGAAGACAGGTTGGTGGAAATCACTGCCTGGTATAGAATAAAGAAAAAAGAATGAAAAGAAATGAAGACAACCTAAGAGACATCTGGGACAACATTAAATGCAACAACATTCACATTATAGGGGTCCCAGAAGGAGAAGAGAGAGAGAAAGGACCCAAGAAAATATATGAAGAGATTATAGTCAAAAACTTCCCTAAGATGGGAATGGAAATGCCACCCAAGTCTAGGAAGCACAGAGAGTCCCAGGCAGGATAAACCCAAGGAGAAACATGCCTAGACACATAGTAATCAAACTGACAAAAATTCGAGACAAGAAAATTATTAAAAGCAACAAGGGAAAAATGACAAATAACATACAAAGGAACTACCATTAGGTTAACAGCTGATTTCTCAGCAGAAACTATACAAGCCAGAAGGCAGTGGCATGATATATTTAAAGTCATGAAAGGGAAGAACCTACAGCCAAGATTACTCTACCCGGCAAGATCTCATTCAGATTCGACAGAGAAGTCAGAAGCTTTAAAGACAAGCAAAAGTGAAGAGAATTCAGCACAACCAAAACAGCTGTACAACAAATGCTAAAGGAACTTCTCTAAGTGAGAAACACAAGAGAAGGAAAGGACCTACAAAAACAAACCCAAAACAATTAAGAATATGGTAATAGGAACATGCATATCGATAACTACCTTAAATGTGAATGGCTAAATGCTCCAATCAAAAGACACAGGCTTGCTGAATGGATAAAAAAACAAGACCCATATATATGTTGTCTACAGGGGAACCACTTCAGACCTAGGGACACATACAGACTGAAAGTGAGGGGATGGAAAAAGATATTCCATGCAAATGGAAATCAAAAGAAAGCTGGAGTAGCAATACTCATATCAAACAAAATAGACTTTAAAATAAAGACTATTCCAAGAGACAAAGAAGGACACTACATAATGATCAAGGGATCAATCCACAAAGAAGATATAACTATTATAAATATATATGAACTCAACATAGGATCACCTCAATACATAAGGCAAATGCTAACAGCTATAAAAGAGGAAATCGACAGTTACACAATAATAGTGGGGGACTTTAACACCTCACTTACACCAATGGACAGAACATCCAGACAGAAAATCAATAAGGAAACACAAGCTTTCAATGACACAATAGACCTGATAGATTTAATTGATATTTATAGGACATTCCATCCAAAAACAGCAGATTACACTTTCTTCTCAAGTGCACACAGAACATTATCCAGGGTAGTTCACATCTTGGATCACAAATCAAGACTCAGTAAATTTAAGAAAATTGAAATCATATCAAGCATCTTTTCCAACCACAACGCTATGAGGCTAGAAATCAGTTACAAGGAAAAACCGTAAAAAACACAAATGCATGGAGGTTAAACAATACACTATTAAGTAACCAAGAGATCACTGAAGAAATCAAAGAGGAAATCAAAAATTACCTAGGGACAAATGACAACAAAAACAAGAAGATGCAAAACCTATGTTATGCAGCAAAAGCAGTTCTAAGAGGGAAGTTGATAGCAATACAAACCTACCTCAAGGAACAAGAAAAATCTCAAATAAACAACATAACCTTACACCTAAAGCAACTAGAGAAAGAAGAACAAACAAACCCCAAACTGAGTACAAGGAAAGAAATCATAAAGATCAGAGCAGAAATAAATGAAAAAGAAACAATACAATAGCAAAGATCAGTAAAACTAAAGGCCAGTTCTTTGAGAAGACAAACAAAATTGATAAACTTTAGCCAGACTCATCAAGAAAAAGAGGGAGAGGACTCAATCAATAAAATTAGATATGAAAAAGAAGTTATAATGGACACTGGAGAAATACAAAAGGGAATACATCATAAGAGAGTACTACAAGCAACTCTGTTCCATAAAATGGACAACCTGGAAGAAATGGACAAATTCTTAGAAAGGTGTAACCTTCCAAGACTCAATCAGGAAGAAATAGAAAATATGAACAGACACACAAGTAATGAAATTGTGTGTGTGTAAAATTTCAAGTAATGTACAATCACAAGTAATGAAATTGAAACTGTGATTAAAATCTTCCAACAAACAAAAGCCCAGGACCAGATGGCATCACAGGTGAATTCTATCAAATATTTCGAGAAGAGCTAACACCCATCCTTCTCAAACTCTTGCAAAATTTGCAGAGGAAGGAACACTCCCAAACTCATTCTACAAGGCCACCATCACCCTGATACCAAAACCAGACAAAGATACTACAAAAAAAGAAAATTACAGACCAATATCACTGTGGAATATAGATGCAAAAGTCCTCAACAAAATACTACCAAACAGATTGCAACATCACATTTAAAGGATCATACAACATGATCAAATGAGGTTTATCCCAGAGATGCAAGGATTCTTCAATATATGCAAATCAAACAATGTGATACACCATATTAACAAATTGAAGAATAAAAACCATATGATCATGTCAATAGATGCAGAAAAAGCTTTTGACAAAATTCAACACCCATTTATGATTAAAACTCTCCAGAAAGTGGGCATAGAGGGAACCTACCTCAACATAATAAAGGCCATATATGACAAACCCACAGCAAACATCATTGTCAATGGTGAAAAACTGAAAGCATTTCCTCTAAGATTGGGAACAAGACAAGGATGTCCACTCGTGCCACTAATATTCAATATAGTTTTGGAAGTCCTAGCCATGGCAATCAGAGAAGAAAAAGAAAAGGAATCCAAATTGGAAAAGAAGAAGTAAAATTGTCACTGTTTGCAGATGACATGATCCTATATGTAGAGTATCCTAAAGACACCACCAGGAAACTACTAGAGCTAATCAATGAATTTGGTAAAGTTTCAGGGTACGAAATTAATGCACAGAAATCTCTTGCATTCCTATACACTAATGATGAAAGATCAGAAAGAGAAATTAAGGAAACAATCTCATTCACCAGTGCAACAAAAGGAGTAAAATATCTAGGAATAAACTTACCTAAGGAGGTAAAAGACCTGTACTCAGAAAACTATAAGACACTGATGAAAGAAATCAAAGATGACACAAACAGATGGAGAGATATACCATGTTCTTGGATTGGAAGAATCAATATTTTGAAAATTACTACACTACCCAAAGCAATCTACAGATTCAATGCAATCCCTACCAAATTACCAATGACATTTTTTACAGAACTAGAAGAAAAAATCTTAAGATTTATATGGAGATACAAAAGACCATGAATAGCCAAAGCAATCTTGAGGAAAAAAAACAGAGCTGGAAGAATCAGACTCCCTGACTTCAGACTATACTACAAAGCTACAGTAATCAAGACAATATGGTACTGGCACAGAAACACAAATATAGATCAATGGAACAGGATAGGAAGCCCAGAGTTAAACCCACGCATATATGGTCACCTAATCTATGACAAAGGAGGCAAGAATATACAATAGAGAAAAGACAGTTTATTCAATAAGTGGTGCTGGGAAAACTGAACAGTTACATGTAAAGGAATGAAATTAGAACACTCCCTAACACCATACCAAAAATAAACTCAAAATGGATTAAAGACCTAAGTGTAAGACCAGATACTATAAAACTCTTAGAGGAAGACATAGGCAGAACACTCTTTGACATAAATCACAGCAAGATCTTTTTTGATCCACCTCCTACAGTAAGGAAATAAAAATAAAAATTAAAAAATGAGACCTAGGGCTTCCCTGGTGGCACAGTGGTTAAGAATCCACCTGCCAATGCAGGGGACATGGGTTCAAGCCCTGGTCCAGGAAGATGCCACATGCTGTGGAGTAACTAAGCCTGTGCGCCACAACTACTAAGCCTGTGCCCTAGAGCCTGCAAGCCACAACTACTGAGCCCGCGTGATACAACTACTGAAGCCTGTGCACCTAGAGCCCATGCTCCACAACAAGAGAAGCCACCACAACGAGAAACCCATGCATCACAACGAAGAGTAGTCCCCACTCGCCGCAATTAGAGAAAGCCCGTGCACAGCAACAAAGACCCAACGCAGCCAACAATAAATTAAAATTAAAATAAATAAATTTATATTAAAAAAAAGCCTGGGGGGGGGGCGGAAATGAGACATAATGAAACTTAAAAGCTTTTGCACAGCAAAGGAAACCATAACAAGACAAAAAGACAACCCTCAGAATGAGAGAAAATACTTGCAAATGAATCAATGGACAAAGGATTAATCTCCAAAATATATAAAGAACTCATGCAGTTCAATATTAAAAAAACAAACAACCCAATCCAAAAATGGGCAGAAGACCTAAATAGACATTTCTCCAAAGAAGACATACAGATGGCCAAGAAGCACATGAAAAGCTGCTCAACATCACTAATTATTAGAGAAATGCAAATCAAAACCACAGTGAGGTATCACCTCACACCGGTAGAATGGGCATCATCAAAAAATCTACAAACAATAAATGCTGGAGAGGGTGTGGAGAAAAGGGAACCATCTTGCACTGTTGGTGGGAATGTAAATTGATACAGCCACTATGGAGAACAGTATGGAGGTTCCTTAGAAAACTAAAATTAAAATTACCATATGACCCAGCATCCCCACTACTGGACATATACTCTGAGAAAACCATAATTCAAAAAGACACGTGTACCCCAATGTTCATTGCAGCACTATTTACAATAGCCAGGTCATGGAAGCAACCTAAATGCCCAATGACAGACAAATGGATAAAGAAGAAGTGGTACATATATACAGTGGAATATTACTCAGCCATACAAAGGAATGAAACTGGGTCATTTGTAGAAACATGGATGGACCTAGAGACTGTCATACATAGTGAAGTTAATTCAGAAAGAGAAAAACAAATACTGTATGCAAACACATATATATGGAACCTAGAAAAGTGGTAGAGATGAACTGATTTGCAAGGCAGAAATAGAGACAAAGATGTAGAGAACAAATGTATGGACACCAAGGGGGGAAAGGGGGGTGGTGGTGGTGGTGTGATGAATTGGGAGTCTGGGATTGACATACATACACTAATATGTATAAAATAGGTAACTAATAAAAAAATAATAAATTTAAAAATAAAAGAGAAATAATGGGTAAGGATGAGACCAGAGGCCAAACTCAGGATCTGACAAGATGGCTGAGCTGCCCCACAGTGTTATCAAGGAAACCCAGCATTTGCTGGCAGAACTAGTTCCCTTCATTAAAGCAGAATCAGATGAGATAAATGCCCATTATTTTTAATGTGGTCATTGCTGGCCCTCAGGACTCCCCCTTTGAGGGAGGGACTTTTAAAACTTGAACTGTTCCTTCCAGAAAACTACCCTAAAGTACATTCCATGAACAAAATTTGTCATCCTAACATACACAAATTGGGGAGAATATGTTTATATATGTTGAAAGATAAGTGGTTCCCAGCATTTCAGATTCACATAGTCCTGCTATTGATCCAGGCTTTGTAAAATGCTCCCAATCAAGATGATCCATCAGTTAATGATGTAGCTGAGCAGTGGAAGACCAACAAAGACTTCTTTCTTTTTTGTTTGCATTTAATGGACACAGTTTAGGAACATTACAGCATAAAGTTCAAGACACCTTTAGTCCTTTGGTGATTAAATGCACATTAGCAAATCTGTGTCTTGTCCTGATTTACTGTTGTAAATCATGAGCAGAGGTCAGAAATATTATCTGGATTGCTGCAAAACATTTAAAAGCAGTGGCCCGTCTCTGCTTTTATTCATTTCCCTTATCATGGTTTAAATCTAAAGCACTATGAGGGAAGGTAATTGTCAGGGTTAGCTACAGGGGTGTGTGTGTTTTTATTTTATTATCTTTTGAGAGGTGGAGGTAATTTTAATTTTATGGGCTCCTTGCCCACGTTATATGGTGATCTAATTCTACTGGTTAAAATCAGCTAACCAGTTCTTTAGAACATGCTCTCTAGCCAAGTCTAACTTTACTTAGATGCTGTAGATGGACAAGCTTGATTGTTTGAATCAAAATGGGAACATTAAACAAACATCACAGCCTTCACTAATAACACTGTGACTTTGCTGTCAAGTATAGAATTTTCCCTTCAAGAAAAAGCTTGTCACCATTTTGTATGGCTTGTCTGGAAACTTTGGTAAATCTTATGTTGTAGTAAAATATTTTTTGTTTTTTTTAAATTAATTAATTAATTTTTAAAAATTTTAAAGAAGTAATGGGTAAAAACTTCCCAAATGTGATTACAGAAACTTTAGTCTACATATCCAAGAAGTTTAATTAACTCCAAATAGGATAAATACCGAGATAGACACCTAAAAACAGCATAGTAAAACTTCAGAAAGCCAGAGAAAATCTTAAAAGGCAACAAGAGAAAAATGACTAATTGCTTTCAGAGAAAAAGTACAGTTAAAAGCTGATTTCTCACCAAAAAAATGTAGGCCCAAGGCAGTAAGATGGCATATTCAAAGTCCTAGAGAAAATGAGAGTGAAAATATATATATATGGATGGATATATGTGGAATATGTATATGTATACATATATTTTTTATGTTAATACAAATATTTTATTGAATAAATCAAGTTATCCAAGTACTTAATACAAATATTTTATTGATTAAATCAAGTTACCCAAGAAATTTTAAAATAGCTTTGTTTCAGGCCTTTGCTATATTAGAAAATACTAAGGTTAGTTTTTTTGAAAATACTGCAGATTCCATCTACCCCAACTGAGAGTAGCTAACCTCCCCTTGTCCTAATTTGGGAGCTCTCCCTCTGCCCATAATTGAGTGGGAAGCTCTGTCAAAACAGTGGTAGAAATATAAGGAAGCCAATTGTGTTTGGGTGGAGGATTAAATTCAAATCCCATCTCTCAAGCTAATACAAAATAATTGTAAAATCTGGGGAAAAACACCTAATGGAATATGTCCAATGACCTTTCATCTGTATTCAATTTTTCCTAAACTAGAAGACCTGGAGTCTATACTCCTTGGTAAATGGGTAGACATTTCCTTGGGCTTTTCTCAACTTTTATTTCTTGATTCACCGAGAGTACAGCCCACACGGATTTAATTTCTCTCCATCTCTGAACCCATCCTCTGTGAAAAAGACATTGAAAATAATCTATGGCATTCCCTTAAACTCATCTGAGCCTTTTGAAACTATGTTCAATCAGCTTAAGGCAGGGAACAATTGTATAAACTTGAACATGGATGTATCAATAACAATACATTATTATAGTCCTATTCAGAAATAATCCTCTTTATTAAAATTTAATTCAGCATCCCTAAGGTTAAAATAGAATTTCAGGTAAGATAAGATTAGTTTTAGTTAAGTTACTTGGAGTTTTAATACTGCTTAGTCCTAGGCACACAGACACGCAAGCATTTTCTAATTTTCTTAAGGAAGCTTGTTTATCTCTAGCTATTTTTTTCTACTGTTCTTAGTTTTTAGATTTTTATTTTTAAAAAATCTTTTTTGAGTATAATTGCTTTAAAATGTTGTGTTAGCTTCTGCTGTATAACAAAGTGAATCAGCTATATGTATACCTATATCCCCATATCCCCTCCCTCTTACATGCCCCTCCCACCCTCCTTATTCCACCCATCTAGGTGGTCACAAAGCACCGAGCTGACCTCCCTGTGCTATGCAGCTGTTTCCCACCAGCTATCTATTTTACACATGGTAGTGTATATATGTCAATGCTACTCTCTCACTTCGTCCCAGATTATATTTCCCCCTCTCTGTGTCCTCAAGTCCATTCTCTATGTTTGTGTCCTTATCCCTGCCCTGTCCCTAGGTTCATCAGAACCAATTTTTTTAAGATTCCATATATATGTGTTAGCATACGGTATTTGTTTTTCTCTTTCTGACTTCACTCTGTATGACAGACTCTAGGTCCATTCACCTCACTACAAATAACTCAATTTCATTGCTTTTTATGACTGAGTAATATTCCATTGCATATATGTGCCACATCTTCTTTATCCATTCATTTGTTGATGGACAGTCTGTTGCTTCCATGTCCTGGCTATGTAAATAGAGCTGCAATGAACATTTTGGTACATGACTCTTTTTGAATTATGGTTTTCTCAGGGTATATGCCCAGTAGTGGGATTGCTGGGTCATATGGTAGTTCTATTTTTAGTTTTTTTTTTTTTTTTTAAATTATTAGCACCTTTAATTATTTATTTATTTATTTATTTATTTATTTATTTATTTATTTATTTATTTATTTATTTATTTTGGTTGTGTTTGGTCTTCGTTTCT
This sequence comes from Eschrichtius robustus, assembly GCF_028021215.1. Lineage (NCBI taxonomy): Eukaryota > Metazoa > Chordata > Mammalia > Artiodactyla > Eschrichtiidae > Eschrichtius > Eschrichtius robustus. The sequence goes on along the minus strand of NC_090833.1, from coordinate 89,332,140 downwards.
GTGCGAGGGCTTCCTCCAGTTGCGGCGAGCGGGGGCCACTCCTCATCGCGGTGTGCGGGCCTCTCACCATCGCGGCCTCTCTTGTTGCGGAGCACAGGCTCCAGACGCGCAGGCTCAGCAGTTGTGGCTCATGGGCCCAGTTGCTCCGCGGCATGTGGGATCCTCCCAGACCAGGGCTCGAACCCGTGTCCCCTGCATTGGCAGGCAGACTCTCATCCACTGCGCCACCAGGGAAGCCCCTATTTTTAGTTTTTTAAGGAACCTCTGTACTGTTCTCCAGAGTGGCTGTATCAATTTACATTCCCACCAATAGTGCAAGAGGGTTCCCTTTTCTCCACACACTCTCCAGCATTAATTGTTTGTAGATTTTTTAATGATGGCCATTCTGAGCAGTGTAGGGTGATACCTCATTGTGGTTTTGATTTGCATTTCTCTAATGATTAGTGATGTTTAGCATCCTCTCATGTGTTTGTTGGCAATCTGTATATCTTCTTTGGAGAAATGTTTATTTAGGTCTTCTGCCCATTTTTGGATGGGTTTTTTTTTTTTTTTAGATATTGAGCTGCATGAGCTGCTTGTATATTTTGGAGATTAATCCTTTGTCAGTTGCTTCACTTGCAAATATTTTCTCCCATTCTGAGAGTTGTCTTTTTGTCCTGTTTATGGTTTCCTTTGCTGTGGAAAAGCTTTTAAGTTTCATTAGGTCTCATTTGTTTATTTTTGTTTTTATTTCCATTTCTCTAGGAGGTGGGTCAAAAGGATCTTGCTGTGGTTTATGTCATAGAGTGTCCTGCCTATGTTTTCCTCTAAGAGTTTTATAGTGTCTGACCTTACATTTAGGTCTTTAATCCATTTTGAGTTTATTTTTGTGTATGGTGTTAGGGAGTGTTCTAATTTCTTTCTTTTACATATAGCTGTCCAGTTTTCCCAGCACTGCATATTGAAGGGGATATCTTTTCCCCATTGTATATTCTTCCCTCCTTTGTCATACGTTAGGTGACCATAGGTGTGTGGGCTTCTCTCTGGACTTTCTATCGTACTCCATTGACTGATATTTCTGTTTTTGTGCCAGTACCATACTATCTTGATTGCTGTACCTTTGTAGCATAGTCTGAAATCAGGGAGCCTGAATCCTCCAGTTCCATTTTTCTTTCTCAAGATTGCTTTGGCTATTCGGGGTCTTTTGTGTTTCCATACAAATTGTGAAATTTTTTGTTCTACTTCTGTGAAAAATGCCATTGGTAGTTTGATAGGGATTGCACTGAATCTGTAAATTGCTTTGGGTAATATAGTCATTTTCACAATGTTGATTCTTCCAATCCAGGAACATGGTATATCTCTCCATCTGTTTGTACCATCTTTAATTTCTTTCATCAGTGTCTTACAGTTTTCTGCATACAGATCTTTTGTGATTCATGGTTGTATTATCCCTTAATTTGTTTCTATATGTACCCCAATAATTCACCAGTAAAACAAAGGTTATTACAACTAATCTGTCCAAATATTAAACTAGACTTCTATCTTCTGGACTTGCACATAAAACTTGAGACAACATTAAACCCATAGATTTTAAAATTGCCATTATCAAATTTTCCTTTGGGTTTTAAAATGTTTAATTTCAGAATACACATTTTAAAAGTTTCTGCATTGTTACATTATTGCTGTATCAACCCATGATCTTTCTCCATTATGAAAATGTTTAACAGTATTTCTTTTCTAAATCAAGAGTTCTAAACATGTTAAACACACTTTTTTAAAAATGGCAGAAATATTCACCTTTTCCTTGCTTACTGACTGCTGACACTCTTATTTCTAATCCAGTTCTGAAGTTATAAAGCTGATAGTCAATAAAAACTGGTGTTAAGCTAGTAACTAATTAAATCTGCAATTCTGCAACAACAACAACAAAAAAGAGAAATGGGGCAGCTGAGGAGCAAGGCTGTCACCTGGGCTGTCCTCAACACCAAAGATCAGGGAGGGCAGGGCTGGTCCCTGGGAAGAACTGGGTCTCAGGGCTCCCTAGGCACTGCCCAAACTGGCTAGGCCAGGAGTGGGGCAGGAAGTGAGAGGCCAGGCACAGCAAGAGGAGTGGGAGGAGCTGCAAATTGGAGCCCAAAGGAAGAAGGGGCTTTCTCCAAGGTCACACCCTAGAAGATAAGGCAGTGCAGAGTCTGCAAACAAAGGCTTGCTTCTGAAAAAAAATCTTTCAGTTTGTTAATATGGTGTATCACATTGATTGATTTGCATATATTGAAGAATCCTTGCATCCCTGGGATAAACCCCACTTGATCATGGTGCATGATCCTTTTAGTGTGCTGTTGGATTCTGTTTGGTAGTATTTTGTTGAGGATTTTTGCATCTATATTCATCAGTGATATTGGTCTGCAATTTTCTTTCTTTTTTTTTTTTTTTGTAGTATCTTTGTCTGGTTTTGGTATCAGGGTGATGGTGGCCTCGTAGAATGAGTTTGGGAGTGTTCCTTCCTCTGCAAATTTTTGGAAGAGTTTGAGAGGGATGGGTGTTAGCTCTTCTCTAAATATTTGATAGAATTCACCTGTGAAGCCGTCTGGTCCTGAGCTTTTGTTTGTTAGAAGATTTTTAATCACAGTCTCAATTTCAGTGCTTGTGATTGGTCTGTTCATATTTTCTATTTCTTCCTGGTTCAGTCTGCAAAGGTTGTGCTTTTCTAAGAATTTGTCCGTTTCTTCCAGGTTGTCCATTTTATTGGCATATAGTTGCTTGTAGTAATCTCTCAGGATCCTTGGTGTTTCTGTAGTGTCAGTTGTTACTTCTCCTTTTTCATTTCTAATTATGTTGATTTGAGTCTTCTCCCTTTTTTTCTTCATGAGTCTGGCTAAACGTTTATCAATTTTGTTTATCTTCTCAAAGAACCAGCTTTTAGGTTATTGATCTTTTCTATTGTTTGCTTCATTTCTTTTTCATTTATTTCTGATCTGATCTTTATGAGTTCTTTCCTTCTGCTAACTTTGGAGGGTTTTTTTGTTCTTCTTTCTCTAATTGCTTTAGGTGTAAGCTTAGGTTGTTTATTTGAGATTTTGCTTGTTTCTTGAGGTAATATTGTATTGCTATCAACTTCTCTCTTACAACTGCTTTTTCTGCATCCCATAGGTTTTGGGTTGTCGTGTTTTCATTGTTACTTATTTCTAGGTATTTTTTGATTTCCTCTCTGATTTCTTCAGTGATCTCTTGGTTTTTTAGTAATGTATTTTTTAGCCTCTATATGTTTGTATTTTTTACAGTTTTTTCCCTGTAATTGATATCTAGTCTCATATCGTTGTGGTCAGAAAAGCTACTTGATACGATTTCAATTTTCTTAAATTTACCGAGGCTTGATTTGTGACCCAAGATATGATCTACCTTGGAGAATGTTCCATGAGCACTTGAGAAGAAAGTGTATTCTGTTGTTTTTGGACCGATTGTCTTATAAATATCAATTAAGTCCATCTGGTCTAATGCATCATTTAAAGCTTGTGTTTCCTTATTTATTTTCATTTTGGATGATCTGTCTATTGATGAAAGTGGGGTGTTAAAGTCCCCTACTATGATTGTGTTACTGTTGATTTCCCCTCTTATGGCTGTTAGCATTTGCCTTATGTATTGAGGTGATCCTATGTTGGGTGCATAAATATTTACAATTGTTATATCTTTGTCTTGGATTGATCTCTTGATCATTATGTAGTGTCCTTCTTTGTCTCTTGTAAAAGTCTTTATTTTAAAGTGTATTTTGTCTGATATGAGAAATGCTACTGCAGCTTACTTTTGATTTCCATTTGCATGGAATATCTTTTTCTATCCCCTTGTTTTCAGCCTGTATGTGTCCCTAGGTCTGAAGTGGTTCTCTGTAGACTGCATATACACAGGTTGTTGTTGTTTTTTTTTTTGTATCCGTTCAGCTAGTCTATGTCTTTTGGTTGGAACATTTAATCTATTTACACTTAAGGTAATGATCGATATGCATGTTCCTATTACCATTTTCTTTACTGTTTTGGTTTTTTTTTTTTTTTTTTGTAGGTCTTTTCCTTCTTTTTGTTTCCTGCCAAGAGAATTTCCTTTAGCATTTGTTGTAATGCTGGTTTGGTGGCGCTGAATTCTTTTAACTTTTGCTTGTCTGTAAAGCTTTTGATTTCTCTGTCAAATCAGAATGAGATCCTTGCGGGGTAGAGTAATCTTGGTCGTAGGTTTTTCCCTTTCATCACTTTAAATATGTCCTGCCACTCGCTTCTGGCTTGCAAAATTTCTGCTGAAAGATAGCTGTTAACCTTATGGGGACTCCCTTGTATGTTATTTGTTGTTTTTCCCTTGCTGTTTTTAATAGTTTTTCTTTGTATTTAATTTTGGATAGTTTGATTAATATATGTGTTGGAGTGTTTCTCATTGGATTTATCCTGTATGGGAATCTCTGCACTTCCTGGACTTGATTGACCATTTCCTTTCCCATGTTAAGGAAGTTTTCAACTATTTGAAGTTCAAATATTTTCTCAGACCATTTATTTTTCTCTTCTCCTTCTGCGATACCTATAAAGTGAATGTTGGTGGGTTTAATGTTGTCCCAGAAGTCTCTGAGACTGTCCTCAATTCTTTTCATTCTTTTTTCTTTATTCTGCTCTGTGGCAATTACTTCCACTATTTTATCTTCCAGGTCACTTAGCCGTTCTTCTGCCTCAGTTATTCTGCTATTGATTCCTTCTAGAGAAGTTTTAATTTCACTTTTTGTGTTGTTCATGATTGTTTGTTAGCTCTTTAGTTCTTCTAGGTCCTTGTTAAATGTTTCCTGTATTTTCCATTCTATTTCTAAAATTTTGGATCATCTTTACTATTATTATTACTTTTTAAAAATTTATTTATTTATTTATGGCTGTGTTCGGTCTTCGTTTCTGTGTGAGGGCTTTCTCTAGTTGCGGCAAGCGGGGGCCACTCTTCATCGCAGTGCGCAGGCCTCTTACTATCGTGGCCTCTCTTGTTGTGGAGCACAGGCTCCAGATGCGCAGGCTCAGCAATTGTGGCTCACGGGCCCAGTTGCTCCGCGGCATGTGGGATCCTCCCAGACCAGGGCTTGAACCCGTGTCCCCTGCATTGGCAGGCAGATTCTCAACCACTGCACCACCAGGGAAGCCCCTTATCTTTACTATTATTATTCTGAATTCTTTTTCAGGTAGACTGCCTATTTCCTCTTCATTTGCTTGGTCTGGTGGCTTTTTACCTTGCTCCTTCATCTGCTGCATATTTCTCTGTCTTTTCATTTGTTTGATTTACTGTGTTTGGGGTCTCCTTTTTGTAGGCCGCAGGTTCGTAGTTCCCGTTGTTTTTGGTGTCTCTCTCCAGTGGGTGAGGTTGGTTCAGTGGCTTGTGTAAGCTTCCTGGTGGAGGGGACTGGTGCCTGTGTTCTGGTGGGAGGGACTGAATCTTCTCTTTCTGGTGGACAGGACCATGTCCGATCATGCGTTTTGGGGTGTCTGTGAACTTAGCATGACTTAGGCAGCCTGTGTGATAATGGGTGGGTTTGTGTTCCTGTCTTGCTGGTTGTTTGGCATTGGGCATCCAGCATTGGAGCTTGCTCACTGTTTGGTGGAGCTGGGTCTTAGTGTTGAGACGATCTCTTGGAGAGCTCTCTCCAATTGATATTATGTGAAGCTGGGGGGTTTCTGGTGGTCCAATGTCTTGGACTCAGCTCTCCCACCTTGTAGGCTCTGTCCTGACACTGAGCCAGAGCACCAAGACACCATCAGCCTCACAGCACAGAAGAAAAGGAAGAAAATAAAATAAAATAAAATAATATAAATAAAATAAAATATTAAAATAAATAACATTAAAAAATAAAAAAGTTAAAAATAAATAAATAAAGAAGAGAGCAACCAAACCAATAAACAAATCCACCAATGATAACAAGCACTAAAAACTAAACTAAGATAAGCATAAATATCAGAAACAAATCAGTCACAGACAACAAATCCCAAGTCTACTGCTGCTCTCAAAGTCCACCGCCTCAATTTTGGGACATTTTTTGTTTATTCAGGTATTCCACAGATGCTGGGCTCATCAAGTTGATTGTGGGGATTTAATCCACTGCTCCTGAGGCTGCATGGAGAAATTTCCCTTTCTCTTCTTTATTCGCACTGTTCCTGGGGTTCAGCTTTCATTTCGTCCCTGCCTCTGAGTGTAGGTTGCCCTCAGGCATCTTCTCCCCACCCAGACAGGAGGGGGTTAAAGCAGTGGCTGATTAGGGCTCTCTTGTTCTCTCAGGCCAGGGTGAAGGAGGGGTACAGTAGTCATAATTGGAATATGGGGCAAGCCTGCAGTGGCAAGGCCAGTGCGACACTGCAACAGCCTGAGTTGCACCATGTGTTCTCCCAGGGAAGTTGTCCCTGGATATTGGGACTGTGGCAGTGGAGTGCGCACAGCCTCATGGGTGGGGGTGTGTGGGTAGTGACCTGTGCTTGCACACAGGATTCTTGGTGGCAGGGGCAGCAGCATTAGCGTTTCATGCCTGTCTCTGGTGTCTGAGTGGATAGCTTTGGCTCATGCCCATCTCTGGAGCTCACTTAGGAGGTGATCTGCCTTCTGTAGGCACACAAGGAAGGACTCCCCTCTCCTCACACACTCCAAAACAATGGTATCTTGCCTCTTCAGCAGGTCCAGACTTTTTCCCTGACTCCCTCCTGGCTAATTGTGGCACACTATCTCCCTTCAGGCTGTCTTCAGGCAGCCAATCCCAGTCCTCTCCCTGGAATCTGACTTCCGAAGCCTGAGCCTCAGCTCCCAGCCCCCACCTGCCCCAGCAGGTGAGGAGACAAGTGTCTCAGTCTGGCGAGTGCTGGTGAGGATTGGTGAGAGCACCAATGGCTCTGAAGCGTTCTCCCCGCCCACCCCCCATCTTCGCCAGTGAAGCGGCTTCCTAGTGTGTGGAAACTTTTCCTCCTTCACAGCTCCCTCCCAGAGTTGCAGGTTCCATCCCTATTCTTTTGTCTCAGTTTTTTCTTCTCTCTTCCACATGTAGATGTACTTTTGATGTATTTGTGGGGAGGAAGGTGATTTCCACATCTTACTCCTCCACCATCTTAAAGGTCCCCTCTGTATGTATATATATTGTTATTTTTTCTCTTTATTGTTTTCTTTGGCTTAAAATATATTTTATTGCAATAAATGAAAACTTACAAACTGTATATTAGGGTTTATAACAGTTGTAATAGATATTACAATAAGAACATAAAGAAGAAAAGAAAAAATAGAGCTACATAAATCATAATTTCTATATTTTACTGGAATTAAATTAGTAGTAATCTGATAAATTAAAATGCATATTATAATCATAGAGCAACCACTAAGAAAGTAACTCAATAATAAAGTAAAACAATAACAAAAAACAAACTGAAATGGTATAATAAAAAATATTCACTTGACATGAAAGAAGGCAGTAAAGAAAATCAAAGGAATAAAAGTTCAATGAGATATTTAGAAATCATATAGCAAAATGGCAAATATAAATCCAACAACATCAATCATTACATTAAATGTGAATAGACTAAAAACTCAAATTGAAATGATTGTAAGACTGGATTAAAGTAAGAAAAAAGATCTAAATACATGTTGTCTATGGGTGACATACTTTAGATTCAATGATGAAAATAGCTTGTAAGTAAATATGGAAAAAGAGATACCATTCAAGAGAGCTGGAGTCAAACAAACTCTCAAACAAAATATACATTAAGACAAAATATTAGTAGAGACAATTAGAAATCTTTCATAATGATAAAATTAGTAATTTATGTGGAAGATATAATAATTATAAAAGTATGCACATCTAACAGCAGAGGCCCAAAATTATAAAACAAAACTTGGTAGTATTGAAAGAGGAAATAGATAATTCAAAAATAATATTTGAATAATTCAACACCACAATCTCAATAATTAATAGAACAATTAGACAAAATGTCAGCAAGCATATAGAAGACTTTATAACACTATTAACAAACCTGAGCTAAAATGACATCTATAGAACACTTCACCTAACAACAGAATACACATTACTAAAAGCAGAGATAGATCAATGCTAAATAGAACAATGCTAATGCAGAAACTGAGTCTCAGTAAATTTAAAAGGATTAAAATCATATAAAATATGATATTTGACCATAAAATAATTTAACTAGAAATCAACAAAAAGAAACTTGGTATATACTCAAATATTTAAAAATTAAACCACACACTTATAAATAACACATGGGTCAAGAAAAAATCACAAGGGAAATTAGACAATATTTTGAAAGAAAAGAAAACAAAAACACGGTGCATCAAAATTGATGAGATTCACTAAAGCAGTGCTTGAAGAGAAATTTATAGCTTTAAAGCCTATGTATAAAAAGAAGAAAAGTCTCAAATAAATAACCTAAAATTCTACTGTTACCAAGCCCAAGATTGTTCTGCTCACCACGCAATAAGCCAAACAAGGAATAACGCTTTTAATCAGAAAGCTAGCAGACCAAGAAGATGGCAAGCTAGTGTCTCAAAAAAACCATCTTCCCTCAGTCCGAATTCAGGTTCCTTTTATACAGAAGAGAGGGAGGAGGAGGGGCCCACTGTGGCACCGATCAATGGCTAAGTGGAACCACTAACAGTTGCTCATTGACAGTTGTTCAATAATGGTCGCTTGCTTGGGGAAGGGGCTCACTGTGACACCGACCAATGGCTGAGTGGGGCTGCTATAGCTTGTGCTTGCCCTGCCCCTATTATGCTACTTTAAAAACTAGAAGAAAAGTTAAACAAACAGTGCTAGCAGAAGTAAGGAAATAATGAAGATTAGAGTGAAATCAGTAAAAGAAAAAACAGAGGAACAATACAAAAATCAATCAACCCCAAAGGTGGCTGTTTGAAAAAAATCAAAGAAATTGAAAATCTTTATCTAAACTGACTATGAAAAAGAGAAAAGATAATTTATTAGCATCTGATATGAAAGAGGTGACATCACTACTGACCATGCAGAAATTAAAAGTATTAAAAAGAATAGTATGAAGAACCTTAAGCTAACATATTAGATCAAGTGAACAAATCCTGAGAAAGACCCAAAATACAAGAACTGACACAGGAAGAAGTCAAAAATCTAAATAACCCTATAACAAGCAAAAAAATTTTATTAGTAATTTAAAATTTTCCCATAATGAAAAGCTCAGGTCCAGATGACTTCATTAGTGAATGCTATCAAATATTTAAAGAAGAAATAACACCAATCCTTCATAAATTTTTTTAGAATATAGAGGAAGAGTAAATACTTACCAACTCACTCAATGAGATCAATAGCACCTAGATATCAAAGTCAGACAAAGATATTACAAGAAAGGAAAACTACGAACTATTATCCTTCATGAACGTACAGGTAAAATTCTCAACAAAGTAAATCTACCAACGTATAACATGGGGAGAAGTTATCCCAGAAATGCAAGATTGATTTAGCATACAAAAATCAATTAATGACAGTCCAGCACATAAAGAATTTGGAAATTGTAACTCCCATACTCAAATAAAAAAGCTGAACAAACTAAGATCCAACTCTTCTTAAATCCGTCAGTGAACTAAGATGACAAGACAAAGCATTGCCCCCAAAATGGAGATACTGACAGGAGGATAGAGAATCACAAATTACCACAGAAGCCCAGGAGCAGAAACCTCTGTGAACACCAGTACGAGGGTACAAAATATTTAAATGTAATCGACAAATTGCTGGAGGCCCTCTGTGGACAAGTTTGAGAGTTAAAAATGCCAGGGAAGACCAGTCTTAAGGGAGGCCACACAACTTTTGTGTTTTACCTCCAGGAGCCCTACCTGGCTCTCACAGTGAATATCTGAGAAAATTCCCCTCATCCTTCTAGAAAGAAAAGGGGGAAAAGGAGCCATTTTGAAATGCATACACGGCATTGTGTTCTGAATAAGGCCTTCTATCAAGAGAAACGGTTTGCAAAACCATAACTGACTGGGCCTAACTGAACAGGGGAAGGAACGTACACAACTCCAGCTCCATCTAGCCTTCCACATGGGAGACGGAAAAAACTGAGAAGCACTTGTGAAAGTCACAGCCCAGGGTCACAGGAACACTAAAAGACTGAGACTTAAGCATAAGCTATAGACCACTTCCCTTCCCCCTCATAATGTACAACCACATCAATAGGGCTCCTGTTTAATAACAAGAGAGTACAACTGAAAGAACTGCATGTCTCAAACCTTATTTAAAACAGGCAGTTTGCAAATGACATGATACTATACATAGAAAATTCTGAAGATGCCACCAGAAAACTACTAGAGTTAACCAACGAATTTAGAAAAGTCGCAGAATACAAAATTAATACACAGAAATCTCTTGCATTCCTATACACTAACAATGAAAAAATCAGAAAGAGAAATTAAGGAAGCAATCCCATTTACCACTGCAACAAATAGAATAAAATACCTAGGAATAAACCTACCTAAGGAGGCAAAAGACCTGTATGCAGAAAACTATAAGACACTGATGAAAGAAATCAAAGATGATACAAACAGATGGAGAGATATACTATGCTCTTGAATTGGAATAATCAGCATTGTGAAAATGACTCTGCTACCCAAAGCAATTTACAGATTCAGTGCAATCCCTATCAAACTACCAATGGCATTTTTCACAGAAGTAGAACAAAAAATTTCACAATTTGTATGGAAACACAAAAGACCCCAAATAGCCAAAGCAATCTTGAGAAAGAAAAACGGAGCTGGAGGAATCAGGCTTCCTGTCTTCAGACTATACTACAAAGCTACAGTCATCAAAACAGTATGGTACTGGCACAAAAGCAGAAATATAGATCAGTGGAACAGGGTAGAAAGCCCAGGGATAAACCCACACACATATGGTCATCTTATCTTTGACAAAGGAGGCAAGAATATACAATGGAGAAAAGACAGCCTCTTCAATAATTGGTGTTGGGAAAACTGTATAGCTACATGTAAAAGCATGAAATTAGAACACTCCCTAACACCATACACAAAAATAAACTCAAAATGGATTAAAGACCTAAAAGTAAGACCAGATACTACAAAAATCTTAGAGGAAAACATAGGCAGAACACTCTATGACATAAATCAGAGCAAGACCTTTTCTGACCCACCTCCTAGAGTAATGAAAATAAAAACAAAAATAAACAAATGGGACCTAATGAAACTTAAAAGCATTTGCACAGCAAAGGAAACCACAAACAAAACGAAAACACAACCCTCAGAATGGGGGAAAATATTTGCTAATGAAGCAACTGACAAAGGATTAATCTCCAAAATACACAAGCAGCTGATGCAGCTCAATATCAAAAAAACAAACAACTCAATCCAAAAATGGGCTGAAGACGTAAATAGACATTTCTACAAAGAAGATATACAGACAGCCAACAAACACATGGAAGAATGCTCAACATCACTAATCATTAGAGAAATGCAAATCAAAACTACAATGAGGTATCACCTCACACCGGTCAGAATGACCATCATCAAAAAATCTACAAACAATAAATGCTGGAGAGGGTGTGGAGAAAAGGGAACCCTCCTGCACTTTTGGTGGGAACATAAATTGATACAGCCACTATAGAAAACAGTATTGAGGTTCCTTAAAAAACTAAAAATAGAATTACCATATAGCCGAGCAATCCCACTACTGGGCATATACCCTGAGAAAACCATAATTCAAAAAGACGCATGTACTCCAATATTCATTGCAGCACTATTTACAATAGCCAGGATATGGAAGCAACCTAAAAGTCCATTGACAGATGAGTAGATAAAAGAAGATGTGGTACATATATACAATGGAATATTACTCAGCCATAAAAAGGAATGAAATTGAGTCATTTGTAGTGAGGTGGATGGACCTAAAGTCTGTCATACAGAGTGAAGTAAGTTAGAAAGAGAAAAACAAATACTCTATATTAACACATATATATGAAATCTAGAAAAATGATACTGATGAACCTAGTGGCAGGGCAGGAATAGAGATGCAGACATAAAGAATGGACTTGAGGACACGGTGGGGAAGGGGAGGCTGGGAAGAAGTGAGAGAGTAGCATTGATATATATACACTACTATGTGTAAAATAGATAGCTAGTGGGAAGCTGCTGTATAGTACAGGGAGAGCAGCTCAGTGCTTTGTGAGGACCTAGAGGAATGGGGTGGGGAGGGTGGGAGGGAGGCTCAAGAGGGAGGGGATATATATGTATACACATAGCTGATTCACTTTTTTGTACAGCAGAAACTAACAGAACATTGTAAAGCAATTATGATCCAGTAAAGATTTTTTTTTTTTTAAAAGAAGTCTCTAGGAAAACCTAAAGATAATGGGAGAGGTAAAAACATGGACACCATAGGAAATTTTAGTCCTGGACACCTACAGCTACAGCAAACACTAAACACAGACTAACTCCTAGCCAGATAAACGAAACCCCACACTAAAAGCCTGTTTACCTCAGTATATTTTACCCAGTACATCATGTTTTACTTTCAGGAAAAAAAAAAAAAAAAGCATACTGAAAGAAAACAACCAGTTTGAAGAGACAGAGGAGAACCAGAACCAGACTCAGATATGGCAGAGATGTTGGAATTATCAGACCAGGAATTTAAAGCAACTGTGATATATATGCTAAGAGATCTAATGTGAAAAAGTGAACAACATACATGAACATATGGGTGATGTAAGCAGAGAGAAGTAAGATGTAAAATACCACATACTGTATGATTCCATTTCTATGAAAGGTTCAGAAAAAGGTGGTGATTAACTGCAAACCAGCAAGAGAAAGAAATCTTTTTGGAATGATGGAAATGTTCTGAAACTGGATTGTGTAAATAATTATACATCTTTATAAATTTACTTCAAAAAATCATTAAGATGTAGACTTTATGGGACTTCCCTTGTGGTACGGTGGTTAAGAATCTGCCTGCCAATGCAGGGGATACAGGTTCGATCCCTGGTCTGGGAAGGTTCCACATGCCATGGAACAACTAAGCCCATGTGCCACAACTACTGAGTCTGTGCTGTAGAGCCCGTGAGTCACAACTACTGAGGCCATGTGCCACAACTACTGAAACCCACACACCTAGAGCCCATGCTCTGCAACAAGAGAAGCCACCACAATGAGAAGCCCACACACCACAATGAAGAGTAGCCCCCGCTCACTGCAACTAGAGAAAGCCCATGCGCAGCAACGAAGACCCAACGCAGCCAAAAATAAATAAATAGATAAATAAATAATAAAATTTATTTTTTTAAAATGATGTAGACTTTAAATAGGTTAATTTTATCATATGTAAACTATACCTCAATAAATATGTTTGAAAAAACCTCTAGAGAGTCTATTTATTCTGTGGTTCACTCCAGTAAGCCATAATTTTGAAATCTCCTCAGATGATTCCTGTGTGAAATCAAAGTTGAAAACCACTGCTTTAGACCTGGGTTAGCCCATCTGTTTAAATTTTCAAAAGTAATAAACAGATTGTCTTTCCAAGCATCACAAAAAATCCTAGCTCTTATCAAACTGAAGTGAATGTTAACTAAAGAAAGAATTTCATCATCAACTCCTCTCTATATAAACTGGGTTTTATTGTTCCAAAGTGTATGTCATCCTCAAGTTTACATCTACCTACCATTTACAGCATATATGTAACTGACCTGTCTCTACCAGGGCAACTTATTTAATTTTGATTACTGTGAGATTAATGCCAACAAGACTGATGAGGGCTGTCAACAGCTTTTCTAATGATGATGAAGGTCACATCCATCTCTCTTCTCAGAGAAAAACTTTTGATTGACTTCAACCGTTTAGTGGCCTAAAAACACTTCTGAGATGGCTGAGAGAAAATTATAATTTCAAAGTTGAAAGCAAACATTTTCTATTTCAATCCCTTTTAAACAAAGAACTCATTTTCTCCCATTTTAAACTAAGAACTCCATTTTACTCTCCATTTTTTCCCAATACCTAAAATAATTTATCAGCCACACTTAAATTAATAAAATTCAGATTCCACACGGTGTTTTCCTACCTTCTTGCCCCGATCCCTCCTGCAATATACTGCTCTTTTAAAAGCTTTATTTTCAAAGGGGATGGCAGCAAAATGGCAGACTCAAAAGTTCTAAGCTCTCATTCTCTCACAGAAAATTTTTTTTAAAGCAGAATCTGAAACAGTTTTGTCAGAGCTCTGAAAAAAAGTAAAAGATTCACAGCGACAAAGAAAATGTCCAATCAAGAAAAATCATCTTCAAAATATAAGGAAAACTATGTGGCATTTTTACTCACCCTTGTGCCAACACCTTCTCAGCAGAGTGGCAGCCCCTGTCTCTAAGAGGTAACATCACAGTTCCCAGTTATTCCTTGTGAACCAGAGGAAGCTGACTTTATTTGCAAATTATTGTGTGCATCTATTCTAACCTATCTAGGGGATACCTGAATGGCTGATGTAAGATGCTCATCTCTATTTATCCTAACTCAGAACTCAAGTATAAAAATGATAGGTACTACTTATACAGACCCACAGTGACTAAGGCAAGAGATTCCAGGTGAAGACATACAAAAGACCATGTGATAGCTGGCTGCACTCCCTGGGGAAAGATATGACTTAAGTTCAAGTCAGATCCAGCTATCCCACCAAAGCTACTGGACACATACAGACTGTACAGGGACACTCCCAGACAAGAACACCCCTTCAAGATTGCAGTAGGTAACTGTTGAACCTAATTTCATAGAGACAGAGAAAATTAACCAAAATTGGAAGACAGAGGATTTTGTTTTTATGAAAAGATAAAATGAAAACCCCTGAAAAAACAATTAATGAAACAATAAACAATTTACCAGGCAAAGAGTTTGAAGCATTAGTAGTAAGAATGCTAACTGAATTAGGGGGAAATAAATAAACACAGTGAGAATTTTAATAAGGAACTAGAAAATACAAAAATGAACCAGTCAGAATTGAAGAGTTCATTACAATAACTGAAATGAAAAACATGTTAGAAAAAATTAACAGCAGACTAGGTGTTACAGAAGTATACATAAGTGACCTGGAAGATAGAATGATGGAAATCACTCAACCAGAAAAACAAAAAGAGAAACAAATTAAACAATAAAATAAGAACATTTTAAGGGACCTCAATGATAACATCAAACATACCAACATTTCCATTATAGGAGTCCCAGAAGGAGAAAAAAGACAATGAGGTCAAAACGTATTTGATGAAATTATGGCTGGAAACTTCCCAAATGTGAAGAAAGAAACATATCCAGGTACAGGAAGCACAGAGGGTCCCAAACAAGAAGAACCCAAACAGATCCATACCAAGACATATAATTAAAATGGCAAAAGTTAAAGATAAAGAGAGGATTGTAAAAAGCAGCAAGAGGAAAACAGTCATATATAAGGGAACCCCCATATGGCTGTCAGCTGATTTTTCTGCAGAAATTTCTCAGGCCAGGAGTGGCATGATATATTCAAAGTGATGAAAGGGAAAAACCTGCAATCTAGGGTACACTACTTAGCAAGATTATCATTTAGAGTAGAAGGAGAGATAAAGAACTTCTCAGACAAGCAAAAACTAAAATAGTTTGTCAATACTGAACCAACCTTTAAGGAAATGCTAAAGGGTTTTCTTTTCATGGAAAAGAAAATGCTACAACAAGAAGCAAATATCTATAGGGAATGGAAAATTCCACTAGTAAAGCCAAATATATAGTAAAGGCTGAGGGTCAAACATTTAAATAAGCTAGTACAAAGATTAAAAGCCAAAAAATATTGTAAAATCAACTCTAACTACAAAAATCAGTAGAGGGATGAACATGAAGTTGTAAAATATAACATCAAAAACACAAAATATGTAGGAGGGGAGTAAAAAATGTAGATCTTTTAGAGTGTGTTTGAACTTAAATGACTACCAGTTTAAAATAAGTAGTCATAGTTACAAATCAGCTTACATGAACTCCATCATAAGCACAAATCAAAAACATAGGGATACATAAAAACTAGATAGAAAGGAACAAAAGCATACCACTAAAGAAAATCACCAAGCTACAAGGGAAGAAACTAAAAGTACAAGAAAAGAATAGAGAAGAACTATAAAAATAACCAGAAAACAAGTATTCAAATGGTAATAAGCACATAGCTATCAATGATTATTTTAAATGTCAATGGACTAAATGCTCCAATCAAAACACATAGGTGGCTGATTGGATAGAAATGTGACCCATCTGTACTCTACTTACAAGAGACTCACTTCAGAGCTAAAGACACACAGACTGAAAGTGAAGGTATGGAAAAAGATATTACATGCAAATGGAAATGAAAAGGAAGCTGGATAGCAATACTCATCTAAGACAAAGTAGACTTTAAAACAAAGTCTATAACAAAAGACAAATAAAGGAATTATTTAATAATAAAGGTACTAATACAAAAAGACAATATAACATTTGTTAACATGTATGCACCTAATATAGGAACACCTAAATATATAAAGCAAATATTAACAGACATAAAGGAAAAATTTGGCAATAATACAATAATAGTAAGGGACTTTAACATCTCACTTACATCAATGGACAGATCATCCAGACAGAAAATCAGTAAGGAAACAGTGGTCTTAAATAACACATTAGACCAGTTGGACTTAACAATATCTACAAGACATTCCATCTAAAAACAGAAGAATACACACTCTTTTCAAGTGCACATAGAACATTCTCTAGGATAGATCACATGCTAGGACACATAACAAGTCTCAACAAATTTAAGAGGATAGAAATTATATCAAGCATTTTTTCCTGACCCCAATGATATGAAACTAGAAATCAATTACAGGAAGAAAAATGGGAAAAACACAAATACATGGAAAGTAAACAACATGCCACTAATAAAGCAATGTGTCAATGAAGAAGCCAAAGAGGGAATCAGAAAATACCTCAAGAAAAGTGAAAATAAAAACACAACTTTCCAAAATCTTTGGATTTTGGAAAGCAAAAGCAGTTCTAAGAGGAAAGTTTATAGCAATACAGGCTTAACCCAAAAAACAAGAAAAATCTTAAATAAACAATCTTACCTACCATCTAAAGGAATTAGAAAAAAAATAAAAGAACAAACCCAATGTCAGCAGAAGAAAGAAACTAATAATGATCAGAGAGGAAATTTAATAAAATAGAGACCAAAATATATACATAAAAGATTAATGAAACAAAAAACTTGTTTTTTGAAAAGATAAACAAAATTAATAAGCTCTTAGCCCAGTTCATTAGGAAAAAGGCAGGAGCCAAATTTTTAAAAAAGATGTGAAAGAGGAGAAATTACAACCAATATCACAGAGATACAAAAAATTCATAAGAGAAATCTATGAACCATTATTTGCCAACAAACTGGACAACCTAGAAGACATAGATAAATTTCTAGAAACATACAATCTTCCAAGATTGAATCAGAAATAAATAGACAATCTGAACAGAATGATCTCTAACAGTAAAATTGAATTAGTAATAAAGAAAAAAAAAATTCCAAGAAGCAGAAGTCCAGGACTTCATGGCTTCACAAGGGAAGACTACCAAACATTTAAAGAAGAGCTAATGCCTATCCTTCTCAAACCATTCCAAAAATTGAAGAGAAGGGGACACTCCCTAATTCATTCAACTAGGCCACCATTACCCTAATATCAAAGCCAGACAAAAACTACAAAAATGAAAATTACAAGCCCAAATTTCTGATAAATATAGAGGCAAAAATCATCAACAAAACATTATAAAATCAAATTCAGCAATATATAAAAAGGATCACATGCCATGATCAGGTAGGGTTTATTCTATGGATGTAAGGATAGTTCAACATTTGAAAATCAATCATGTGATACACCACAATGACAAAAGAAAGGGTAAAAATTACATGATCATCTCAATAAACACAGCAAAAGAATTTGACAAAATTCAACACGAATTCTTAATAAAAATTCTCAGCAAAGTTGGTATAGAGGGAACATATCTCAACGTGATAAAGGTCATTTATGACAAACCAACAGCTAACATCATACTCAGTGTTGAAAAGCCAAAAGCTTTTCTTCTAATATCAGAAACAAGACAAGAATGCTCACTCTTACCACTTCTATTTAACACAGTATTGGAAGTCCTACCCACAGCAAGCAGAAAAGAAAAAGAAATAAAAGGCATCCGAATTGGAACGGAAGAAGTAAAGCTGTCACTATTTGCAGATGACATGATACTGTACATAGAAAACCCTAAGCCCTCCACCAAAAAAACTATTAGAACTAATAAATGAATTCAGTGAAGTTGCAGGATGAAAGATTAATTTACAGAAATCTGTTGCTTTTCTATACACTAATAATGAACTACCAGACAGAGAAAACAAGAAAACAATCCCAGTTAAAATTGCATCAAAA
The DNA here is from genome assembly GCF_028021215.1 of Eschrichtius robustus. Lineage (NCBI taxonomy): Eukaryota > Metazoa > Chordata > Mammalia > Artiodactyla > Eschrichtiidae > Eschrichtius > Eschrichtius robustus. The sequence continues at coordinate 89,313,709 of NC_090833.1, read as the reverse complement.
AGGATAAAATACCTAGGAATAAACTTAACCAAGGAGGTGAAAGATCTATTCTCTGAAAACTACAAAACATTGATGAAAGAATTTGAAGATGATACGAAGAAGTGGAAAGAGATTCCATGCTCATGAATTAGAAGAATTCGTATTGTGAAAATGTCCTTACTATCCAAAGCAAGCTACATATTTAATGCATAAACAAATGGGATCTAACTTAAAATCTTTCTACACAGCAAAGGAAACCATTGACAAAACAAAAAGACAACCTACTGAATGGAAGAGGATATTTGCAAATGATATGACTAATATGGGGTAAATATCTAAACTCTATAAACAGCTCATACAACTCAATATCAAAAAACTCCAAAAAAACTGATTAAAAAATGGGCAGAAGATCTGAATAGACATTTTTTCCAGAGAAGACATGTAGATGGCCAACAGGCACATGAAAAGATGCTCAACTTCGCTAATCATCAGAAAAATGCAAGTCAAAACCACAAAACATCAAAATCACTTCACAGCTGTCAGAATGGCTATCATCAAAAAGACCACAAATAACAAATGTTGGTGAAGATGTGGAGGAAAGGGAACACTTGTACATTGTTGGTGGGAATGTGTAATAAATTTGTACAGCCATTATGGAAAACAGCATAGAGGTTCCTCAAAAAATTAAAATAACACATTAGACCAGAAATAACATATGATCCAGCAATTCCACTGCTGGGTATATATCCGAAGAAACTAAAAACACTTATTAGAAAATATACATGCACCCCAATGTTTATAGTAGCACTACTTACAATAGCCAAAATAAGGAAGCAACCTAAGCGTCATCAGGTTTAAAAGATAAAGAAGATGTGATATATATATATACAATGGAATACTACTCATCCATAAAAAAGAACAGAATTTTGCCATTTGCAACAATATGGGTGGACTTGGAGTGTATTTTGCCTGGTAAAATACATCACACACAGAAAGACAAATACTGTATGATATTACTTATATGTGGAATCTGAAAAATAAAACATACTAGTGAATATAACAAAACAGAAACAGACTCACAGGTATAGAGACCAAACTAGTGGTTAAAAGTGGTGAGAGGGAAGAGAGGAGGAGCAAGATACAGACAGGGGATTAAGAGATACAAACTACTATGTATAAAATAGATAAGCTACAGAATATATCATACAGCACAGGGAATATAACCAATATTTTATAAGAACTTTAAATGGAATATAATCTATAAATATATTGAATCACTATATTGTACACCTGTAACTCATATATTATAAATCAAATATACTTCAAATTTTAAAATTTGCAAAAATAAAAATTAAATTAATAAAATGGTGAATTTTATATTATGTGTATTTTACCACAATAAAATAAATAGATAGATAAATTGATGAATAAATACGATTTGAAAGAGGCAGTGGGACAGATTTGACCTGAAAGCCAGAGTTGCTGATCCCTGGTGATCAGTGTGACTACAAGGAAGTTATCTAGAATCTCTCTTCCTCAGAAGGTTGTGTGAGGATTAAAAGTTGATGCTTAGAGCTTAAAATAACACTTGGAACACATTAAATATTCAATAGATGTTAGGTATTATTATTATTATCATTATTGTTCTCAGCAAACCTTTTACAGCCTTTGAGGATATGAGGAAAACTATGGGTCTTGTCTTTTCACATGAACACATACGAAAGTTCCCCTTGATCATAAGCCCAGAGAGAGGCCAGGGTTTAACTAGAGTCCCTAGACTCCTCTGCCCCTTAGCTCCTTCCTCATGACACCCTCAACAGGGTTCAGTGGCTATGAATAGGAAGAAGCCCAAGGATTCTGAGCCTGGGAATGTACAGCCATTGAGAGAAGGCTGGAAGAACTGGAAATAATGGGGTGGGATTCTTATGAGACAACAGGAGGATCCCAGAGCCACTCTGCCCCCATAATAATTTATCTGGAATCTCCAGTTTTCTCTGACGATTCAGTCACCAGTTGTGCCCAGGTCACAGCCAGTAGGCATGCAGGGTAGACACCTGATGCCTTGAGACCAGCTAGCATGGCATTGGAGGCAACAGGGAATATGGAGACTTTATTCAGGAGTATCTGCTAGCTGTTATCCATGCTGTACTGACTATAATTTCTTATTTTTGTATTCCTGATGATCTGGCCTTTAGGGCCTTGACTCTGGAGACTCCCCCTTACCACCATAGGGAGCTAGCTAATTCCTAGATATAGCAAACTACACCCTTCAACTGCACCTTTGATATACAAACCAACCAGTCCAGAGCCCACATTCCCAACTGTTTCCTTTATAAAACACACACCTAACCAATATTCCCCCTGCCCTAAATCACCCCAGGGCCATATACCAGGCAACTAGGAATGATCCTTATAGCCTAAAGCACACCAAATTATTCAAACTAGCCAATCTTATGGCTACTTGGTGTACATACCCTGTCTCATCCAATCCTTCCCTCAAAAACCCCAATAAAGGCTCTGGGCCATGCTCTCCCCTTTCACTCCTCTTTTCCTCCTGACTAACCCTGGTCCTTCCCCATGTGGCCCTGTGTGCCATAGTGTGCCAGGCCTCCTGATTCTAGAGATCTGTGAGTATAAACTTCTACATTCATGACAGTCATTCCATGTGTGTCTTACCAAAGCTGATTAAAACAAGTGCCGGCAAAGAGATTGGAACTCAGACTATATATGTGGTGATGGGAATAAAGTTCTGGAGTAGATCAAGTGCTGGCTAACTAAAACACAAGTCCAGACCATGGTCAGATTAAGCTATTGTTGTCTTGCAATGCAAGATTTTAAAACAGGCAGTTTGAAATAGAACATTAAGTGACAGACTTCCATTTCTCCATGTATTTATTAATGAATGGCAAGTTTCTCCTCACCCCTCATCTGCATTTGATTCCTGCATGGTTACCCCCACCTCCAACCCACTTAGTCCTGCTAGTCCCAGGAGGATTTGTTCCAAGGGCTCATCTGTGAATCTTCTAGTTGGAACTAGGAATTCCCAGAGTTGTATACTCAAGAGAAGAGAGTCAGGGTTCCAGCACTGATAGGGCTTTCCTTGGCCCAATTGGTGGTGGATTTTTTTTATTAATGTGGACATTATTATCTTCCAAAGAATATTTCTCTTTCTATGATTTTCCTTTTTTACTCCCTCTGCATCTAATCTGTCAGGTCCCAGAGTCCAGTCTGTGTGCATGCCTCTGCTAAATTCAGGTGACACTCTGCAATCCCTGGAGTGCCATTTCTCTTCTCTGGGGCAAACCCAGGGAAGCAAAAAAAAATTCAAAAAATGAAGTGACAAAAATCCTCTGTTTCAAAATAATGAAAAAGAAGAAAAACTCAAACTAGTAATAACAGTTTTAATAATAGTAATAATAGCATCCATTGAGTAGATGTTCCTGTGTGCCAAGACCTGTGCTGGTATATCCTATCATAATTCTTAAAACAATCTCCCAAGTGGGTATTTGAAGGGGGTCCCCCTAACTGGGTTCCCCTGCTTTGTTTCTGCCCCATCTAGACCCTGCCTTGGCCAACAACAGCTCTTTCTGTTCCTGTGCCACATTCCAAGAGGAGGGGTCTTGCAGGGGCTGTGACCTGAGCACATATTCTATCATTTCTTCCTCTTTCTTCCCCTTCTTTTACTGGTAGTGTAACGAATGGTGGAAGTACTTGGAGCTTGGAGCAGAGACACGTGCTTTATTATCTGTGCTTCTGACCAACTGCCTATCAATCAGAGGTTCCCACGACACTCTCCTTGAGTTCAATTAATTTGCTAGAATGGCTTACAGAACTAAGGGAAACCTGTTTTACTCACCAGATCACAGATTTATTATAAAAGGATATTAAAGGATACGAGTCAACAGCCAGATGAAGAGATACATAGGGCAAAATCTTGCCAAACAGAGGAGCTTCTGTCCCAGAGGAGCTTGGGGACTTGGAACAGCGGCATGTGGAGGTGTTCTGGTTCCCCAATGTGGAAGGTCCCTAAAAAAGACAAAAATCTGACCTTTGGGGGTTTTATGGAGGCTTACGTAGTCATGGTTGACTAACCCACTGGCCACTGGCCAATGACAACTGATTCAACCACAAGCAACTCTCCCCTTCCTGGGAATCAGGGAGTGGGACTGAAAATTCCAACCCTCTAATCACATGGTTGGTTTTCCTGACAACCAGCCCCCATCCTGGGGTAGGATCCAAAAGTCATCCTCATTGTGTTGGAAAGGACTTGTTATAAATAAAAAGACCCATTTCATTTTATGGTCCTGAAGCATTTTTCAGGAACTGAGGACATGAGACCAAATATTATAACAAAAGATACTCCCATTGCTTGTATTGATCAGAAAATTGTAAGGGTTTCAGGAGCTGTGGATGAAGATCAAATACATTTTGGTAATCTAAATGACCAAATATATATTTTTCTTATAAATCACAATACTGCATCAGTGATAAAATATGAAAAGGGGAAAAGAAAGAGAGGAAGGACAGGAGGGAGAAAGAGAAGACAGAGATGAGAGGGAGAGAGAGGAGAGAGAGGAAGAAAGGAGAGAGGAAGGGAGTGTTTTATGTTTAAATATTTCTCATCTTGCCATAAAATATGTATTTCATCAATTTCCCCCTTTTGATCATCATTAATCTTTTTTTTTAAAACATCTTTATTGGAGTATAATTGCTTTACAATGGTGTGTTAGTTTCTGCTTTACATCAAAGTGAATCAGCTATACATATACATATATCCCCATATCTCCTCCCTCTTGTGTCTCCCTCCCACCCTCCCTATCCCATCTTTCTAGGTGGTCACAAAGCACCGAGCTGATCTCCCTGTGCTAGATCATTAATCTTCTGATAGAAAGCATTAAGTGATCAAATACTTGGTCCCTCAATTCCAGGTTGGTTGCTTACATGCCCTGGGCCTGGGTACATCAAGTCTCTAGATGTTGGGTCTTAATAGCGCAGTTCTTTCTTTCCTTTTAGGGGCTTATACCACCAGTAAGATGTCTGGCAAGGACTAATGGTCAATTCCAACTGGACTTATGCCAATTTTACCATGCATGTGCATGGTGCATGTTCATTAATTTATAGAGAACAATGTCATTAGTAAAGATTTAAGTCAAGAACCACCCAACCAAACCATTTCCTAGTATTTCCCCTAAGCTGACAAGAGGATCATTCAGAGTGGAAATGTGATTCTTCATGTGTCATATGATGACTTAACAAATATCATGGCCAAATGGTCATACCACTGGAAAACTGATAGAAACTAGCTTGTTCATATTAAAGACAGATTGGCAGTGGCTGTTTCCAAGCTAACCACAGATGATCTTGAGCCCAAGGGAAACCACGTGTTCATCTTTCCAACCAACCTGGGGAGAGCCAAGGCCATAAACTTGTTCCATAAATCCACTGGGTCCTATTAGGAGATACCCAATGTTTAACAACTAGTGAAAAGGAGTATTTATGACCAGGTTCAGGACAGGTATCGTTAATTGGCCAAGAAAGAGGGTCTCACTAAGTGATATTGACAGTAATGTTAACTTTCACAGTGCTAAAGTTTCTTTTTTCTAAAATAAAATTTCTAAGGGCCATCCCTTAGAGCCTTAGAGAAGAGAAATCCACCAAGGCAACCTAAGAGTACTGGACACAGGTTGCCACAAACCCAGCAATTGTATTGATTTTAGAAACTTTCAAATGATTGAGCTCAAGGAATAAATATATTTGGTTAATGAGCAAAAGTGTGAGCAATTGTCAAAGTAATTAGTATACAGGCCTGGTCCAGCATTTGGGTCAGCTGTCTACAGTTGGGACATCTGTCGGCAGATGTCCTTTTCTTCTCATCCTGGTCTGGTAATGTTGGTCTTAGAATAAGAAAAACGAGTTACAGTTTATTCAGGAGGAGGCCTGATGTTTTCCCTTCCAGTGCAGCTGTAAAAAGTCCTTTATCTGCTATCTTTTCCAGTGTGCATAATCTCCTGCTTGCAGGTCATGTAGCATCTGATCTTTACCTAAAACAGATTACTGTGATAAGCTTCAGAAACAAACTTAGAGTGTGTTTTTAACAATTCACTTAAACTTTGAAATAATATAACATCAAGGAGCTATCTGGGAAGTGAGTCTTAGGCAGTAAATACAGACAACAAGTAACAAAACTAGAATTTAACATCCACTGAAACAAAATCTTTTCTCTCTAAAATTACCCTAATTTCTACCAAATATAGCCAAATTAAGACTAATTTGTTTGCAAAACAATTCTGGTTAATTGACCGCATAGGCTCTTTTAAATTGGTTGTGCTGGAACTTTTCATAAAAAAATCTCAGATTGAACTTTTTAAAAAACCTCTCAAGGCCAGGAAATCCACACCAAGGGCATGCCACAGATTCTGCCTGCCACACCTATATATATGGGTGAATTCCTCTCTTTTTGAGGTCTGTTAAATACCTTGAAATTCCTGCACCTGTTAGGAGGTGAGCTTCTTTATTTACCTGATGACGCTGCGGGGAACATAGGAGGGATCAGGTAGAGGGAAAAGACAAATGTTTCAATTCTACTTGTAAAAGTATAATTTACCAAATTTCTGTAAGTCATAACTAGCTCGAGGGAGAGAATTTCCTTATATCTGGAAAACACTGATTAAAAACCAGTAATATTTCAGACAAAAATAAAAAATTATAACCATACCCATCAGTTCACTCAGTCCTATGTGAGTAATCCTTGGTCTTAATCCTCAGGTAACTGTTTTATGAAGCCATCAAGTTTTTCATTAGAATTCTTTAATTTATTACCCAGTTCAATGGTGTGCTCTGAAAGTTATCAGAAATCTATGCTTGTCAAAAAGTTCTTTCTATGAATCTTTTTAAAGGTGAAGCATTTTTTGCAAAAGCATCAGAGTAAGACAATAACAGTCTATAAATGACTAAAGACATCAAAATGCAATGTTAAAGATCTGATTGCAATGCAACTGACAAAGACACTTGGTTACTGCTGTGACATAAAACAATTTAAGATAATTACTAGAATTATGCCTGAAAACATTGTACTAGGACAATGGATTTTTTGGAATTCCATATAATTTCTAGAATATCTATATTAATAACTTTTACCCATACAATGTAACCAATTTATCACCACTCATCACCACTCATCACCACAATGCTTCCCATGTGATTTAACATACCAAATAAACCTAATTAGCTTAATATTTCTCTCTCTCTGAGATGCTTCAGAGGTCCTCTGTGAAGCATCCCAAAGTTAGAGGTCAAAAGAATTTTGATTAGAATTCAATATTGGGAAGTTTGTCAAAAATATCAAAAGGTTTCAAAACACTTGGTCAAATAGGATCATAGGTCACTGTGGAACAATGCTTATTCATTTAACCAAAGTGACAATAAAAGATTTTGAAGGAAAATACAGAAACTTACAATAGATTACCAGTTAAAGGTAGAGAAATTTACAATCTGTTATCAAAAGCAGATCAGTATTTTAAGAAAACTTTATCCTCTTGAAAGAGAGAAAAACAGATTCAGGTCTTGTATCATTTTACTTTTAATATTAAAATTTATTTACTTAATCAAATTCAGTCTAATATTAGACAGTATTTACAATGCATAAAATTTTTCCTTCAGGGTTTCCTTTCCCTTAACAAAATGAATTTCCATTTCTCACACCTTCTTTTACTGAAAACATGCCTCCTACTTTCCTTACATTCTGAAATGTTTCCCTTATTATTATAGTAGTTTTTGTTACACATATTTTAATTCTTAGCCTTAAAACCTAGTTTCTACCAAAAACCAACAAGTAGGCAATTATGAACTGTCTTTTACATTAGCATTAAACAGATTTTAGCCAACTTGTAAATATTACTTATGGTTTCTAGAAAATATGTGCTTTTTTAAAAATAGAAAATGTCTTAATGTGACACCAAACATATTTACTAATTGTCCTAAATATCTTTAGTTCCTCTGTAAAAAGAAGTCTATGTTCAGTAATTAATGTTCCAGTATCTTATTTGGAAATGATCTGGGTTTTTAATGGATTCCCATCACTTAAGTTAAACAAAACTCAAGTTACCAAAATCTGGAAAGACTATTTTAAACAGACATTCCCAAAATGTAATTATTCCTGAAGAGTTTACCTGAAAGATTTTATCTTATTTAATTCTATGTTATACTTTAAAATTTCACCATACCAAGTTATTTTTCTTGCTGGCAAACTTTGTAACAGGAGTAATATCTTACTTGATTTCTAATAAACCTAGGTATAATAAAGTATTATACTTAATGTTGATAACTCTAAAGTCATGTCTTAAAGCCAACAAGACAATATCTTTAATACCAGATATTAATTCAATACTGAATATTTCCCACAACATGTGAATCTGAAATTCATTCTGACCAGTTTCTTTTCTATTTCTGAGTATTTATATGAGCGCCTAATTTCCTGTAAGGCAATTAAATTGAGCTCTTTTACAAATTAACTTTGGGAATACCAGACATCTAAAACACACATATAAAAAGACACAGACACCCCATAGTTCCCATCCCAAAATTTCATCCATGAATCAGTTATAAAAATATAAAACCCATCAGTTACAAAAAGGGGTGGATTCAAATTGGGTTTCTGGCAGATGGAATAAAGGTCACCAGTCCAAATGCCTAAATCCTTTTTACTAATATTTATGGAGAAGACACTTAAGATCTCTATTTGTCCTTGACAAGTCAAGTCCCAAATTACCTATCTTCCTTTGTTTTACCTTTCTGAAATTTTAAAGAGATGGGCAAGATAAGAGTTTCTGGAGAAGACTAGGTAGAACATTGGCATGTCAAAGGCACAAGAGGAGAAAGGTGAGCTCCTCCTAGGAAGTCTTAGTTCCCTTAAGGCCAGGACATTTTTTTTCAATTCTTATGAACCTCTTAAGATAAATAGAGGAGGTTTTGGGAGTGGTGAAAGGATTGATGGGCTTTGGATTGTTTCTGGAGACACACACCTCTGGCCCTATAAAGACTAGATTTGCAAAATAAGGACAGTCATTTTTAATTTCTCAAAGAATTGGCTGGCCACCCCAATGATATCAAAAGACTGACATACCCATTCACCTATGTTAGAATGTTTTACTTTCCCTCATTTAGCTTAGGGGTGAAGGCCCCCTCCAAAAGTTCCTATCAGGCTCTGAATATTAGCTATAGTCAGTTTAGTCAGACTGGTGGCCTCTTATCTTGGTAATCCATCTACAAACACTTTTGAGGATCCTCCCTGGGTTTAAAAAAATTCTTTAACTATGGCACTTAGCTTGTTTTTGATCTGAAGACGTTCACCTACAGCCTCAGGTGGTCCCATTTCTAAAGGTAAGCATTTAATAGTGTCTTCATTGTGGAAAGTCAATTCAGACAGAGTATTACTAGAATGACTACTCATATAAAGGATAGTTAAAGTTTTAGGTCCTTTTACATGATTAATCTTTAATTAGCCTTCTTAAACAAATCTTTCAGTGAGGTTATTTTGGAATTTTGAAGCCTTTTGAAGATTCTGCATACCAATGAAAAGAGATAGTTTAAGATGAGAGCTCTCTAAAATTTTAACAATTTAGAAGTTTTTCCAAGTCAGAGGATCCAAGGAGCTAGCCCTAAAAATATTTTTCCCTGCTAATCTAATTTTAGAAAGAGAAAAACTCTTACCACAGTTGTTTTCAGTAGACCCTATAGGCAGAGACCCAAGAGACTGCTGGCTTCAACTGTTCACGAAAAATCAGTTTTGGAATGCCTAAAAAGGAAGCCTATCTTGGCCATTTCAGAGTGGGATTTCCTTTATTTCCCAATTACATACTTGCAAGCATACATAAACGCAGCTGGCATTCCCATAGGTGGTTGTGTGCATGGGAGCTGTTTGGCCTTTGAGGCAAAATTTCCCATTATTAATTTGGTAGCCTAATTCACATATGAGATATGATCTGAACAACTTTCTGAGGACACTGTGGTAGACTGAATATGTGCTGCTTCTCAGTCTGGCTCCTCAAGGAGTTACCCTTGAGTCAGTTCGACTCTTTTACATGTCTCAGTTTCTCCTTCCAACAGTTTAAAACCACTCTGAGTGCTTGAAGCACTAGGTAATCAGCTTCTGTCATGCAGTATTTACTTACTGGTTGTACTGGGTCTCCCTTATTTTTTGAAGCTGCATAATTTGGTCTCTCATTTCACTAGCAAAAGTTTTGTTCAGACCATATATCAACATGTTTTTTTTGTTTGTTTTATTGAAGTATAGTTGATTTACAATGTTGTATTAATTTCTGCTGTACAGCAAAAGTGATTCCAATATATACATATATATTCTTTTTTATATTCTTTTCCATTATGTTTTATCTCAGGATACTGAATATTGTTCCCTGTGCTATACAGTAAGACCTTGTTGTTTATTCATTCTATATGTAATTTTTTGCATCTGCTAACCGCAAACTCCCTGTCCATCCCTCCCCCAACCACAAGTCTGTTCTCTATGTCTGTGAGTCTGTTTCTGTTTTGTAGATAGGTTCATTTGTATATTTTATTGATAGATTCCACATATAAGTGATATCATATGGTATTTGTCTTTCTTTTTTTGATTTACTTCACTTAGTATGATAATCTCTAGCTCCATCCATGTTGCTGCAAATGGCATGACATCATTCTTTTTTATGGCTGAGTGTTACTCCATTTTATATATGTACCATGTCTTCTTTATCCATTCACCTGTTGATGGACATTTAGGTTTCAACTTGTTTATTGGTTTTTGTTTTTTGTTTTTTTTCAATTTAAGCCAAGTTTAACAAAAACCCAGCTACCTATGTTTTCCTAGGCCTTCTGCCCAGATCCTCCTAGGACCATGCCTGGGAAATGTACCAGTGCCCCTTAAGACTCCAAGTCTTAAGTAAAAACAACTTGAATAAAACTCAGGATCATCACTCAAACAATGAAATCTGGATGTCAGAAGAATGCACCAGGACACCTGAGGAGTACTGAGAAGCCAGTGGAGCTCAATGGGTCCATGCTTGGTACCAAGCACCAGTTTGGGGTGGACTCTAGGTGTCCTCTGGTGGGTATCTCTGATATCCTTCTGGCTACACCATGCATGTTTGAAGAAAAAATTAATCAGTTGACCTAAGAAAGAAGTTGAAAATTTTATTTGAACCACCCTAAAGTTTACAACCCAGGAAACAGGCTTTCAGAAAGATCTGAGGACTGTTCCCACCCATTAGAGGTCAAAACACAGTTAAATAAGTATTTGAGATAAAGGGTTATATGTCAAAACAATATGTATTGTTAACAGTTCACACAATCCAGATGTACACATACAAAGCAAGTATCAATAGTAGGTCATGGGTCATCATAGCCCCTTACAAGATAAAGATGAAAGGTTATCTCCTAAGGAGTTATGATCCTTGATGAGATTAAGAAGGAATGTTATCTCCTAAGAAGGTCTGGTTAATGCAGATGCACAACACACACTAAAGGGGTGGGAGGAGGCCCAAATGGTCAAAGAAAAATTTTATGTTTAAATTTTTCTTATCTTGTCATAAAATATGAATTTTATTTCATCAGAAGGGAGAGAAAGAAACTGTCATCAGGTAATCTGTCACCTGCTAGTTATTCAGTTTCACTGTATTTTCTGCGGTTTCAATGAGCTCCTTGGAAACATTTTTTATTAAGTTTTTCTTTCTTTAAATTGTTGCTTTTGTATAGGTGGTACCCTACAAAATAGTTTCAGAATTAACTCCTCTCTCTCCTTATGTAAAAAAGTTTTCACCTGTAAAATTTGGTTCTGCTATTAAAGTAGGCATTCAGTTTAAAGTAAACAGGCTTATTACTTTCGTAGACTCAATATTAAATATTACCACTTCAATAAGATAAAATTTGAACATCAATATTAGACAAAGTTGTCACATGTAACATCAGTTATACATTTTTAACCCACTGAACCAAGTAATGGGCATGCAATTAGTAACATAGTAGAAGGATATGATGAAAACCGGAGCTATTTGTGTTATCAGATGAGTGAGTATTCTAAATGTTTATTTTAAGGACAAAATGTGCTCCTCCAAAATGGGATAAGAGCCACTCTAAAATGAGAAGTCATCTCACTTGGATAGAGTTTATTGGAAAACACTCACCAGGGGTCAATTCCTGCTTCAGCTGGTAGAGAACTAAGCAGACTGTGATATGTCATCACCAGATTCCATTCAAGGATTAATGGCTCCAAAGAACAAGATGCCTCTCTAAGTCTTCCTGTAATGTTACACCCAATAGTGACTTGTCCCTCCATTCTAGTCCCCTTTGCACACCGAGGGGCAGAGGATGGCTTTTCACAAGTCTCAGAGGAACAGGGCACATGGATAATCCAGTACATGTTCTAAATCATCTCTTTTGGTTCAGGCCAAGTCATAGCACTTGTGGGATCTGCCAAAACAGAAGCTCTCCTGCCCTGGGGTGGGTGGGATAGCAAGAGATGGAATTTGTTTAGAGCCATCTCTCACCACAAGGGAAGGCTACAATGTCCCTGGAAAGATAATTGTCTGATTCTGCTACTAATTTGGTTCAAATGACCTTGAAATGCTGAGGGATTTCTGTAACTCCTCCACTCCATATATAAAGGACTGTAACAATGAGATTTCAGGACAGCACCTGTGGTCTCCACAAATCAGAGCTGAGGATCCAGGAGTGGGACTGTGAGACTTGCCCACCTTTGCATCCCAGCAGGATATCAGTTCACCTGTAAATTCATCTTTAAGGTACAGTGTGTTCATCTTTGTGTTGTCAGGTGTGGGAATAGCTTACATCTGGGGCTGGAAATTGAGTCCTAATTTTTATACATGTGTCCTTTTTGGTCATTTGGACTCATTTTTTCCCCTCACTTTGAACACCCCACCCTGTACCAGTTTGGAAATAGAGTTAGACAGGCCAATAGAATTTTTCCATCTCTTGATTTCTACATGTCAGTTATGCATGAATTTCAAGTTAAAGAGTGTGGAAAAAAAAAACAGAAATCAGTTTTTTTTTATCTCACTGAACAAGGCTCTCTTAAGATTAAATAAAATTCAGAATATATCTCATGTTGATTAATGGATAACTTAGTCCCAGGGAAACATTATTATGGGTGCCAGAATCATGGAGCCTTCTCAGAAAGCTGAAGGTCAGGAGACTTAATCTTTAATTTGGTTTTTTTTACTTGACTGAATTACCTGGGACTTGGGAAATTAAACTGTAGAATTTTCTTTTGTTTTAGCTTATATAATTGACCATTACCTAGCCCCTCATTAGATGATATAAGTGCTTGAGCCTCACACAAAATCAAGGTTCAATAAATGTTATTTGATTAAACTGATATTTATTTAAAGGGAGTTCTAGTACTCTTTCACTGTAAGTTAATTTACCAGTTACCAAAGGAATTATGACTTTTCCGAGTTGGTAATGAGTTGCTGCAAATAAAACTAATTCTTTTGATAGATATAAACTTTAGTGAAAAGTACTTCACTGTGGAAATGCAGAGAAACAGAACTGCTCCTTTATCAAAGAACAGTCCCCTTTTGCTAAAGTCCACTTTTGTCTAATCATTGATATTTGCCCTTCACATATGTGCAAGGCAACCAGATATCCTCATTTGGAAGATATAAACTGAAATACAAAGCTCCTGTAATGCTGAAGGTACAGATCTTGAACTTGATACTCATGGATTTCCCTGACTATTAGAGCCAGAAGGAACCTTGGTAAACCTCTAAGCCAAACAGCTTAGAGGCCTCACAAATGAGGAGACTGAAGTGAAGTGTCTTTGCCAAAATCTAAAAAGAAACTCTGTAAACAAAGTGAATGAAACTCATAAAATTAAAAACATTTAAACATGTATTTAAGAAATAAATATATTAATCATAATATGGTTGAGATAACTATAGGCCACGTATCATCCAAAGAAAATAGCAGAAATAGAAATTAATAATTGGCCATTTGGAATATCTATCTACTGTGAGAACTTTGAACATTTCTTTTTAATTACCTCAAACTATGTATCTTTCATTTTAGCACAGGAATGCAATAAAACTTGTTAAAATTTACATTTATTTGTTTAAATAAGTTTTTTTTAATGTTTGAACACAATTGATTTAAAACACATACTAACTCTATATTGGCACTGCCATGGTTTGTTTATCCATTAATTCAACAAATATTTTTTGAGTGCCAACTACTTTCCAGGGTCTATCTTGGGGTGGCACATTCACATATATTCTCCTGAGTACAAGACTAGAAGCTGTGCTTTTGTCTTTTCACTAAGAGCTGAATACATTGACTGTCTGGTATTTTCTGCCCTAGCGGAGACTAAAAGCACCTCTATAGAAGAGGATTTTCTAAGTCCATAAACATTCCAACATTTCCATAACTGCAGAGTGCAATATGGAATTATGCATTCAACGTTTAATAATACATAGTCTTTGACCTGCAATTACACTTCTAGGAGCTTATGCTCCATATATACTTGTGAACAAAATGTATGATTCACTCTGTAATTTTTTTGTAATAGATCCAAATAAGAATTAATTTAATGTCCATAATACAAGAATGCTTAAATAAATTACGGCATATCCATTAAAAGTGGCAACCATGAAAAACAATATGGGCTGGTGAGATATTTTTTGAAGTGAAAAAAGAAAAATGTGGAACAGTGTATATAGTATGGTTCTACTTGCAAAAAACATGCACACATGTGGTTTCATTAAAATGGAAATATAAATAAGACATCATTAACAGTGGATAACTTTGGGAAGTGTATCTGGCAACAGCAAGAAAAGAGAAGCTTTTGAGTTTTATATCCTTCAGTACTTTTTGAAATGTTTTCCTGTGTACTACTGTACTTTAACATTCTTTAAGGAGCATCTTTGCTAATAGTGTAAAACTTCAAAACTGGTTGACCAAATTATTTGGGGGATTTTCTGACAAGAAAGATTGAATAAATTGTGGCATGTAATAATTTTCATATGCATCCCCAATATATGGGCCATCACAACAAAAGGGGAAATAATTTAAAAGTGACCTACAATACTCAGAGAGAAAAAGGAAGGTGAATGCTGCTCTGAGTCTCCATATTTTGGTCTCAAGTGTCTTATCTCCTTCAATACCACCACCAAGTGTGCCAACTGTGTTTGTCCTCCTTGTCAGCCATGCTCACTGTTTTCTCCTCACACTCCAGTCTTCCAGAATTTGTCTGTTTGGACACAGCTGCCTCTCTCACATCTCTTGATTTTCTAAAGAATTATGCTTTATTGATCACAATGATCCAGCTTATTTAGAACCTGCCCTCTGTGGGGCAGAAATGTGAGATAACAACCACCATGATTTTATTCTCACTCAGCCGAGCAATAAAGATGATTAAGGAGGTTTGTTCCATATATTCCACTTTCTAAAAGAAAAAGAAATGTTTCTGGACATGCAACTATTTGGGAAATCAGACTCTGGCTAAAACCCACTTTTTTAAAGAAGATACACAGCTCATTTTCTGTCCAGGAAAAAGTAACATTGATTAATGACAGTCAAGTAGCCACTGGGCTGGAATTGGGGATGGGGGGAGAAACAATATTTTAGCCAAATTTTATATCTTAGCCATCTTATCACTTACTTTTAAAGATTTTTTTAATGGGAGTAGAATATAAAATTTGCTAGAGTAGTTATCACTTTTAGCTCAAAATTCTTTGGAGAATTTTGACTTACCAGATGAGTGATGTCATCATGAGGAAATCATAGACATTTTGTCCATTGGACCAGAAAGTTTATGATGCACTGGGTGAAGGGTGCTATATTAAACAAGGTCCTTGGCCCACAGTGTTTAGAGTTTAGTTAATGGGAAAAGAGGATGGAGACCTGGCTCTTGGTCCCAACTCAGCCAGACACAGAGGATCTCTGTGCTTCAGTGGAGTTGGGCAAATGCAGACCCAGGGGCTTCTCAGTGATTGGTAGGATGGGCTTTATGGCCTCCCAGTTCACTTCCAACCCCAGTAAGATGGCTAGACATCAAATGGAACAGCCTAGATGTGACCAATATAAACCTACAGTGGTTAGCAGTGACCAGGGAGGTGGTGGAGGCTAAACTCTGTTTGCTTTTGCTTTGTAGTGTTTTATTTTAACTCTACACGTGCCCAGTGTATATTTTTTCCTGGAGTCTAAGGCATAGCTACATGGTTCACGGAGAACTCCGTGGTTTTTCCCATTAGACCATGTAGGACTCAGAAACTGGTGAGCGAAAGGCCAAATCTAGCCAACAGACATTTTCTGATATTCATACAATGCTTTAAAATGTCTTAAATTCATTATCAACATTTTAAAAATAAGAAGATAACACATTTTTAAAAATCAGAATTTTTAGCTTCTGTTGAAAAACTTTTGGCAACTCTGGGACCAAGCTCTGCTGGCAACAGTCAGTTCGAGCTGAGTGACAGTGTCTCCTTTAAATGGGCCATGCATTCCAGAATTTGTTACAGAGCCATCTAAATGCACCTGGACCCTGCAGGCTTCTGAGTCTGTGGCCCGTGACTTGTAGGCAATCAATGTTATGGATATGAATTAGACAACCCAGGATTTTATTAAGCAATTACTCTGTCAGGTGCTAAATACTTATCACAGCAGCTTTTTCAGTTGAAAATTCATTTAATCTTGTGAAAGTATGTATTGTTCCATTTTACAGATGAGAAAACAGACTTGGTTCAAGTAACTGGCCCATGTGGAACGTAGAGGTCTCCAAACTCCTAGTTCAGGGCTGTTTCCATGACTCAGGTAGGGCTGTGCTCCTGGAGGGGTTAATTCTGAGCTCATTGAAAATGTTCCTCTGCTAGAGAATGCTCCATAATTCATAACTGTCAATAGTGTCAGGAAGATGCATGTACTTGATATAAACTTTTTTTAACTTTTTATTTTGAAATCATTTTATATTTAGACAAAGTTGCAAATCTGTCACCCAGTTTTCTCTGATATTAACATCTTACATAACCAGGTACTTTTTTTTTTTTTTAATATCTTCCATTTTTTTTTCTTTTTGAATTTTAATTTTATTTATTTATTTTATTTTTTGACTGTGTTAAGTCTTCGTTTCTGTGCGAGGGTTTTCTCTAGCTGCGGCAAGCGGGGGCCACTCTTCAGTGCGGTGCGCGGGCCCCACACTGTCGCGGCCTCTCTTGTTGCGGAGCACAGGCTCCAGACGCACAGGCTCAGCAGCTGTGGCTCACGGGCCTAGCTGCTCCGCGGCATATGGGATCTTCCCAGACCAGGGCTCGAACCCGTGTCCCCTGCATTGGCAGGCAGATTGCCAACCACTGCACCACCAGGGAAGCTCTAACCAGGTACATTTATCAAAACTATGAAATAAACATTGTTACAATAAGATTAACTGCAGACTTTGTTCTGATTCCTCCAGTTTTTCCACTGATGTCTTTTTCCCTGTTTCAGGATCTAATCCAGAATACTACATTGTATTTATGGTAACTAGATCAATTCCAGTCTGTGACAGTTTTTCAGTCTTTCCTTGTCTTTTGTGACCTTGACACTTCTAACGAGTAGTGATCAGGTATTTTGTAGAGTGTTCCAGAATTTGATTTTGTCTTCAGTTTTCTCATGAATAGACAGACTTAACTTTCTGGTGTTAAGGAAAGTATACCACAGATGTGATGTGTCCCTCTGTCTTATATCAGAGGACATGTGATATCAATATTGCTTATTACTAAGGATGTGAACCTTGGTCATGTGGTTAAGGGTGCTATTTGTTTCTCTACTGTAAAGTTACTATTTTCCCTTCAGTCACCAAGTCATCCCCAACTCAAGGGGAGGGGAATTCAGCTCCATTCTCAGGATGGGGGGTGGGTAATCAAGAATTTGTGGTCGTATGTTAAAATTGCCACAGTGGTTACTAAATTTTTGGAGAGATTTTTTTGAGGCTATACAAATACCCTGTTTCTCCTTAAAGTTTCATCCACTAATTTTATCATTCATCAAAGGATCCTACCTGCAGCAACTATTGTGGTATTCTCATGATGATATTTCTATTCCCCTCATTCCTTCTACATTTATTCATTGGAATCTTCTGAAAGGAATAATTGTTCCTTCTCCCCCATTTATTTATTTCACTAATTTATATTGGATCCATTCTTTGGTCATAACTAATATCATACCATTTGTTGCTCAAATTGTTCCCAGTTTTGGATATTGGGTGCTCTTTCAAGTTGGCTTCCCATCTTTCTTCAATGCCCCTCACTTTTTTAAGCCCTTTCTTACTTTTTGGCATTACAAAATGCTCCTCAGTACCAAGGATTTTAAATGGTAATGTGTGTCCAGGGTTTATTCAGTGCTCTGCATAAGAAGTTGGTGGGGGGTGGGAGGGGGCAGTAAATATGAGAGAAAAAGGTAAATAACAATTTGTCTCTTGAAAGAAAAGTAATTTTTATTTTTTTAACTTTTTATTTGGAAAAAAATGTCAAGATTGTGAAATGTTACAAGAATAGTTCTGATCTAGTTACCAAGGCTCCCAGTCTAACCCCACAGAGATACGAAGACTCTCAGGATTGAAAGTGTAGGTTGGACCTGGGTGAGTCCAACAAATGCCCTTGCAGAGAATAATTATATTCTCTGATGACAGAAACTAAGCAGTTTTTATTTTTTCTAGGATAAGTGAACTTTCCCCTAAATGAGTGGGGAAAGTGGTTCAAACTGTGGAAGGTGATGACAGGACCTTTGGAATCAGACAGCATAGGTTCAGAGCTCAGCACCAGCGTTAACTTGTTCTGTGAGGTGAAGAAAAATTTAAACCTTCTAAGCCTGACTTTTTGTCTGGTAACAGGAAATAATAAGACCTACTTCCCAGAGCTATTTATATCATTAAATAAGATAATTTTCAAGATCTCAGTAGCAACTGCAAAGCATGATTCATCACCCACTGTTACTTCTGTGTGATGTCAACACCCGATGAGTGAACAGACCAGGGACCGTGAAATCCACACGTCTGGGCTAGATTCGTGGATTTCCCCATTATTAGCTCTGTGACTGTGGGTAAGTCTCTAAGCCCCTCAGACTCACTTTTTCATTCACAAATACAGAAATAATAAAACCTACCACAATATTCTGAGAATTAAATGAGATAACATTTAGTACTATACTCGATGCAAGTCGATAATTTGAATATAGAATGACGAGGACGATGATGAGTGTTTTCCCACAGGCCACATATTATGTTAAGTGTTTTAGATGCTAATCTCATTTACTTCTCACAACAATCTTTTTTTTTGTAGAGAAACTTAAGCTTTAGAAAGGTTATTTAAGTTCCCCAAGGTCACATAGACTCAAGGCCACTTCCTTCCTTAATTGTTAGCTATTTGCCTAGTAATTATTGGCATCCCTCCTTCATGACTTAGTGTCATTTCAATTAATTCAGATAAATCCCAGAGGAAAAAACAGGGCTGAGTTATTATGGGCACATTCAATATAAGCATTTTTTTCTTATTAGTCTTCTTTTACTTAAAATGCTCAGCTATCTCAGAACTCACTCGTACTGCCACAGGCAGTCTTTTATTTCACCTGAGCCTTTTTTTAAGACCCAAATATCATACAGTGGGCAAAAATCTGAGGTGGCTTTGAAGTATATTAATTGCAGGGAAAACTATGGAGAGGGACTCAAGACAAATTTAAATAGCCTTTAAGAGGAGAGGGGAGGTTAAAGAGAAAATGTTTTCTGAAAAAGTGTTAAACTGAGGAGAAGTGCTTTCACATAATCCCCCAACTTCCAACTGCAAAGGAGGAGATGGTAAAAAACTCACTTTACTATCATCCAGGGGGGCCCAAAGGTGGGATGGGAGGAGAAACCCATCAAAATATCTCAGAGGCACCATCAGTTGCAGTCATCTTAGCAACTGGTACTAGGAACATCACTCCTAAAGTTATTTTCACTATGGGTGAAAAAGACAACCTGAGAGGAGATGAAGTGATAGCTGTGTCCCCTGACACTTGTAGAGGCAGAATTTCCAGGTGATGGGATCAGCATTTGTGTGGAATGGGGGGAGGGTGCCTCTAGTTTGTGTATGTGTGTTTTGGTTCTTATCGTGATGCACATAAAACTGATAATGGTGGGCACCTTTCATAAAGGTACTGGAGAGAAGAAGGGAAGTTTGTCTTAATTCAATAATCATAAAATAATCTTGGAAAAAAGTTAATCTAGTTCTGTTTTGAGAAAGAACTAATGGTTTGCATATCACTCAGAACAAATTTAACCAGGGCTTATGCTTCTCACATTACCCAGCTCTTCCCATGAGTTGCCATCTTTCTGATGGGCTGACTGGGAAGTGTGACTGTGATGAGCACAGGCTTTGGAGTTGGGTAGGGTTTGAGTCCCAGCTCCATCACTATAGATTAGGTGACTTTGGGCAATGGCTTGCCTCTTTGCACGTCTTCTGTCAAATGTGGATAAGAATAGCGTTGTAAGAAATGAATGCAAGATATAAAGCATTTTGAAAAATGATGGTATTCAGTAAATACTCAATAAAGAGCATAAAAATAAGCCAGAGATCACAGACTAGCAGCCCACCAGTCAGTAGCAGAAGGCATGGCAGCAGGTTTTCTCTGGTCCCTTCATGGGGGCATGAATTCACTTCATACCTGAACTCGCTTATTTCTTATTTCTGTGACTTATTTCTTATTTCTATGACTATAAAATCACCACTGATCTGTCCCACAGGAGATCACAGTGGTTTTGCCTTCTTCCTGACTCTACTCAGAAAACAACTTGGGAAAGTAATGCCTTTTCACTCTCATTGGAGCCCCTACAGTGGCAGCACCACATACATAGTTGAAGGACCAGGTGAAGATGCAGAGAAAGTAACTATCAGTGCTTAGGTTTCTCATCAGTACCCTTAAGAAAAACTGGACACCTTTTATTTTCTGTTCCCTGTCTCATTTTGATATTTTCCTGAAAAAATACTTTTCTAAAGTTACTGCCAATTCTGTTTCTTAAGGGTACAAAGGAGAGGATACCAGCTCCTACATGCTGCTCACAGCACAGTATATAATGCAACAGATGTAAAACAACTAAAAAAAGAAGTTGGGGTGGCATAGCTCATGCAAAACAAAATGCATTTCCTCTTATAGAAGTTCTTACAAGTTGTCATGATCCTAAATGCTGAAGTTCAATTTCCCAGCAGTTTCCAGCAAAACAAGCACTTAGGTTATGAATTAACATGGGAGGATTGAGTCCAAACTTTAGCAGAGTGGCAACTGTCAACTTTAGTAAGGCAATCACTTCTTAAACATATTGGGCATCACTTAGTGAATGTAATTATAAGCTCTGACAACAAAGGTCCCCAAATATAGCATCCTAAGTGATATAAGGGTGAAACATCACCAAGAGCTTTTGCTAAAGTGTTCTCTGTCCACAGTCCAACCCTAGGCCTTGGACAAGAAGGGAAGCCTCTTATCCTTGAGGTGTAAGGGTTTCTAGTTCTGCAATAGAGATAAATAAACCTTAAATATGGTCTGAGTCAAGAAGGAGCAAAGCATTTAATATCATTTATAAAATAGAGACAATGAGAGCTTATTTAGGTGATGGTTCAAATTCAGTTAACATTTTTGATCTCTTACCAGGGATGGGACAATAGACTGTGAGCTCCCTGAGGGCAAGCATGTATTGTATTGGTAGATGAACATTTGGAGAATGAATGGCAGTGTATTAGGTGCTTTCCTCTATATTGCCATGTTTAAACTCTAGTTCATGGATAACGAAACTGGGGTTCAGAGCACCTGAAGGGGTTATTGCCTAAAGTCACAGTAGTGACAACAGTCCTCTGTCCTCCTTCTTAGCTCCCTGGCCATCCTGGCTGTCAGAGCACAGCCTCCAGGTCTGGTGAGTGAGACCAAAACCGAAGTTGTGTTTGGTAGGTAGCTGTGTCCACATGTCCTCTAGTGAGTGAGGTGAGGGTTGGTAGAAAATTTCAATCCCAGTTGCTGCTGGGATGACAGCAAGAACCAGTCTGGACAGTGAGGATGCTATTTGCACATTCAGGTTTGGAGGCAGGAATGGGTAGGAAGAAGGGAGGCAGAGAGAAAGTGAAATAGTTCAGGATGCCCTTCAGGGAGAGCCAGGGGAGGAGGTTTTGAGAAAAGCTAAGGAAGAAAGACATAAAGCTAAAGCTGCAGATAGTGAATGCATCCCTTACGAGGAGCAACTAGGGAGCCGTCAGACTGCATGTAGCCAAAAACCCTCTTTTCTTCAGCAAGCACAGTGTTCGCCTCCTTGAATGGGATGTCTTGAAGCAGAGCATGTGCTCTGCAGATGACCACAGTGCCCACTGCTCCCTGTTGCTCAGGTCTAGTAGCTTCACTTCCTTATGAGTAAAGGGAGCCTGGCCTGACCCCTGAGAACGTCTGAGTTCAACCCCTCCTCAAGTCCTCCCAAAGGTCACAGCCTCAGAAGTGCTTCCTGACCCAAAGGGAACAGGAAGCAGAGCCAGCATGCATCAGATTCTTCAGAGACTGCTGCCTGATTTCCCAAAGGCTTACGCTGATTTAATTTATTCCTTGGATGTATAGATACCACCCTGCTTTCAGCTGTTTCTCTTAACCTAG
Source organism: Eschrichtius robustus (assembly GCF_028021215.1). NCBI lineage: Eukaryota > Metazoa > Chordata > Mammalia > Artiodactyla > Eschrichtiidae > Eschrichtius > Eschrichtius robustus. The sequence continues at coordinate 89,291,092 of NC_090833.1, read as the reverse complement.
CTCAAAATTACACAACTACAATGTTTTTTAGAATAAATCCTCCTTCCATATCTAAACTACACCTTTTATCCAAATGGATTGTGTGTGAAATGACATGATGGAATGATGATGTGAGCAGTCTGTGTTCCTGAATAGACCTCTTTTTTTTAAAAATGAAAATCTCTTTAGAAAAAAATATTAATTCAAAATTTCAAGAAAAAAAAATTTAATGAATTCCTATTAGACCAAATTATCCTTTTTTGAATACCAGATACCTAATATAAATTTTAAATTTTTAGGGACATTTTGTAATAAAAGAATGTGTGAATGAATCTTGCATTGCCTTTTGTCTACTTAAATTGCAAGTCTGCATTAACATCTTCCTCCCAGTTCAAAGCAAGTGCTACTTTCTTATCTAGCATTTATAGAGGCAGAGGTCACATCAGGAAAATGAGAGGCTTAGACACTCCTGCAGCTTGAAATTCACAGGAAACCTAATTGCACACATCTTAGACTCTAGTTCTATGAAATAAAATTTAAAATATGGTACATACTTTTTAAAGTCTGACATATGCTCTTGTTAACAACTCTTTTTTTTAATTGGAGTATAATTGCATTACAATATTGTGTTAGTTTCTGCTGTACAATGAAGTGAATCAGCTATATGTATACCTATATCCCCTCCCTCTTGAATCTCCCTCCCACCCCACAGCCCATCCCACCCATCTAGGTCATCAGAGAGCACCGAGCTGAGCTTCCTGTGCTTTATAGCATGTTCCCACTAGCTAGCTATTTCACACATGGTAGTGTATATGTCAATCCCGATCTCCCAATTCGTCCCACCCTCCCCTTCCCACCTTTTGTCCACATGTCCATTCTCTATGTCTGCATCTCTATTCCTGCCCTGCAAATAGGTTCATCTGTATCATTTTTCTAGATTCCACAAATATGCCTTAATATACGATATTTGTTTTTCTCTTTCTGGCTTACTTCACTCTGTGTGGCAGACTCGAGGTCCATCCACATCTCTACAAATGACCCAAGTTTTTTCCTTTTTATGGCTGAGTTATATTCCATTGTATGTATGTATCACATCTTCTTTATCCATTCATCTGTTGTTGGACATTTAGGTTGTTTACATGTCCTGGCTATTGTAAAGACTGCTGCAGTGAATATTGGGGTACGTGCATCTTTTTGAATTATGGTTTTCTCAGGGTATATGCCCAGTAGTGGGATTGGTGGGCCATATGGTAGTTCTATTTTTAGTTTTTTAAGGAACCTCCAAACTGTTCTCCACAGTGGCTGTATCAATTTACATTCCCACCAACAGTGTAAAAGGGTTCCCTTTTCTCCACAACCTCTCCAGCATTAATTTTTTGTAGATTTTTTGATGATGGCCATTCTGACTGGTGTGAGATGATACCTCATTGTAGTTTTGATTTGCATTTCTCTAATAATTAGTGATGTTGAACATCTTTTCATGTGCCTCTTGGCCATCTGTATGTCTTCTTTGGTGAAATGTCTATTTAGGTCTTCCAGCCATTTTTTACTTGCATTGCTTGTGTTTTGATATTGAGCACCATGAACTCTTTGTATATTTTGGAGATTAACCCTTTGTCTGTTGCTTCTTTTGCAAATATTTTCTCCCATTCTGAAGGTTGCCTTTTCATCTTGTTTATGGTTTCCTTTGCTGTACAAAAGCTTTGAAGTTTCATTAGGTCCCATTTGTTTATTTTTGTTTTTGTTTTCATTACTCTAGGAGGTGGGTCAAAAAAGATCTTGCTGTGGTTTATGTCAAAGAGTGTTTTTCCTATGTTTTCCTCTAAGAGTTTTATAGTGTCCAGTCTTATATTTAGGTCTTTAATCTATTTTGAGTTTACTTTCGTTTATGGTGTTAGGTAGTGTTCTAATTTCATTCTTTACATGTAGTTGTCTGGTTTTCCCAGCACCACTTATGAAGAGGCTGTCTTTTCTCCATTGTATATTCTTGCCTCCTTTGTCATAGATTAGGTGACCATATGTGTGTGGGTTATCTCTGGGCTTTCTATCCTACACCATCGATCTATATTTCTGTTTTTGTGCCTTTACCATACTGTCTTGATTACTGTGGCTTTGTAGTATAGTTTGACTTGAGGGAGACTGATTCCTCCAACACCGTTTTTCTCTCTCAGGATTGCTTTGGCTATTTGGAGTCTTTTATGTTTCCATACAAATTGTAAAATTTTTTGTTCTAATTCTGTGAAGAATGCCATTGGTAATTTTATAGGATTGCATTGAATCCACTCTTGCCACTCTTATTCAACATAGTTTTGGAAGTCCTAGCCATGGCAATCAAAGAAGGAAAAGAAATAAAAGGAATCCAAATTGGAAAAGAAGAAGTAAAACTGTCACTGTTTGCAGATGACATGATACTATACCTAGAGAATCCTAAAGAAGCTACCAGAAAACTACAAGAACTAATCAGTGAATTTAGTAAGGTTGCAGGATACAAAATTAATGCACAGAAATCTCTTGCATTCCTATACACTAACAACAAAAAATCGTAAAGAGAAATTAAGGAAACAATCCCATTTACCATTGCAACAAAAAGAATAAAATACCTACTTTTACCTACCTAAAGAGGCAAAAGACTTGTACTCAGAAAACTATAAAACACTGATGAAAGAAATCAAAGATAACATAAATGGATGGAGAAATATACCATGTTCTTTGATTGGAAGAATCAATATTGTGAAAATGACTATAGATTCAATGTTAACAACTCTTTCAATGTCAGGTGACTAGGAATTTATTAGAAATCTGTGCACTGAATCCATTAGCCAAGGACAGAAAATAAATGGGAAATATGTGCTTACAGGAGAGAACATGTGCTCCCATCAGGCTGCAGGACGGGCCCTGCTCCACTTTTCAGAGCTCAGGCTCAGAGAGAACCTGGAGAGCCCCAGGGTACAGTGCCCTCCCACACACTTCTGGCACAGTTTTGCCCAAGTCAGTTGTGGCTACATAAATGACCAGATGAATAGAAGGTGGATCTAGGAGGAAAAATAGGAGTGGATTAAAAAAAAATCTTTACAGAATACTCAAAGTGACCTTCAGTTCCAGAAAACAAAGTTTATTCCTACTTTAGGACATTTATACATCTCTACAAGTGGGAAGGTCTTGCCACCTCTGGCACAGGTGTCAGTCTGTTATTATAAATGTAATATAAATAAAATATTCTATGTTATTCTGTATTATAAATAATTCTATATTATAAATTGCATATTCTATAGCATAAAATATTATAATTCTATAATATAGAATTACCATTCTATATTATAAATATGAAATAATAAATGGGTTATTTATTCCCTGAAAGCTTTTCTAAACTTCTCTCTCACCCCCAATCCTCTGGGCTGCTACCCCCAGGCAATCCAGCTTGAATGGGATCACTGGGACTCTGTAGCGAGGGAGTGAAGGTCCAGCTCCTTTCCAGTCTCCAGCCAGGGACAAAGCTCTTCTCTGAGCAGGCACTCACCAGCAGGCAGAAAAGGATTTGTTTTGCAGTCCTTTTTGTCTACCTGTCCACCAGAGCCACTAAGATCTGGAAAATGGGCAATGTTCAGGCAAAAAGTAAATGTTTTTTAGTAGTAAACATGTATACTTCCAAATACAGTCACCATTTCTTGTGATGAGGATTGCTAGAATAGAGGGCATCCACTTTGAAGATGGACAGACCTAGATCCAAATTTCTGCTCTTTCATGTTCAGTTATGAGGCTATATGCAAATTCTGCCTCTCAGTTTCCTCACCTGAACCATGAGTTCAGAACCACCCATCTCACAGAGTTGTAGTGAGGATCAAATGGGACAGTGTGTAAGAAAAGCCTATTGCACATTATATGCTCAATAAATGGTAGATGTTATTATGTGAGGAAGGATGGAAAGAACATAACATTTTCTGGGTGCCTGTTTTTTGCCTTGCATTGTGTTTAGAGCTTTGCATACACCATCTTGTTCTACACACACACACACACAAAGCTGTGAAGTAATTGTTAAAGGATAATTTTTAAAGTTAAAACCATGACTCTTATACAAATATAAAATGAACTTGTAACAAATATTTTACTTAACTTACAATAATTAATGAGAAAACTAGTAAGATACTACAACTGATTCAAGGAGAATTAAAAAAACACATATATAGACAATCAAGAATGTTAAAATGAATTTATAAGTAGATGAAAATTGGTTGATATTCACAGGGATATCAATCGCATTCCACTGGACAAAATATATTTGAATATGTTCAAAAATCATTTGCATTACTATACTTTTTCTATAATTTACAGAGTTGTAAAATAGCTCAAAGTCATGAAAGGGACAGGCCCTTGTAGAATCAGATAATCTGGAAGGGTTATCAGACGTCCTTTGTATTTTTGTTCATTTCAGAATGTTTCACAGTATATTCTGGCATTAACCATTATTATCCCCATTTGCAGTTGACAAACAAAATCATAGTGACTATGTGATTTATCTACAGGCACAAGAAGTGTAATTGGCAGTGTATGGATTCAAACTCATCTTTCATCACTCCAAAATTAGAGTGGCTTTATTTGAAGTACTTGGATTTGTTTTTTCTTTTATTTTCAGAGGATGAACAATCAATACATACGCCGAGAAGTCTTCTGTTGTGAAACTTGTCATGAGCTCAAAAGCTTCTGGGAGAAAGAAATTAGCAAACAGACTGGTTACCGGGAACTGGAGGAAGATCGTCAGGGAAGGAGTGCCCTGAGAAAGTATGTGGATTGTGGATTCAAGTATGTGGAAAGTATGTGGATTCAAGTATTCAAGTATGTGGAAAGTATGTGGATTCACTATTTTTTAAGGTAGATTTCCTCAGAAATATACCAGATGTGAAGATGGGGAAACTGAATTGTTTTCATTACCCACTGTTCTAATAATGCAAATATTGGAGGTGGTATGGTCAAGTCGGTGTAGCCACAAGACAAAAGGAGAATGAGGTTTAGAAGGAAGACATTTATTATACACACAGCTTTCAGAGAGAGTGTCACTGCATACCATGCAGGCCCACAGGATAAGCACCAGGTTTTGGCCAGGTGGCAGAAGATGAAAGCAGAGGGAAAGTCTAAGCCAGAGCCTTTATCAGGGTTTCCAAGGAAAAGGAAAGAAAAGGCAGAGTAAACAGTTTAGGATTGGCTAGTTTGAATAATTCCTGAGAGTTGTGGGATTTAGGGATTGTCTCTAGTTGTCTGGTGCCTGGCCTGGTCCTGGGATGATATAGGGCAGGGGAAATATGGCTTTATCTATGAGAGTTAGATAAGGAGGTGGTTAGGGCCACAGACTCAGGATTGGTTGACATGCAGAAGAAAGGGCTAGCCCTGTCAAGGGCAGCCAGAAAGCTTTCTAAGATGTCAAAATATCATAAAATATAGAAAATTAAAGACATGATTAATTCATCTACTCATTTAGTCTTGCTACCATCTATATCAGAGTTTCCCAACCTCAGCACTACTGACATTTAGGGTCTTATAATTCTTTGTTACTGAGGCAGCTGTCCTATGCTTTGTAAGATGTTTAGCAGCATCCCTCAAAACATTAGATGCTGGTAGGACTCCCCTGCCACATTGTGACAACCAAAAATATCTCCTGACATTGCCAAATGTCCCCTGGAGGGCAAAGTTGCCCCTGATTGAGAATCAATGACTTATAGATATGAACAAGCTTTTCTTGGTGTAAACAAAAATTAGTTTCTGTTATTTATATCTTAATGAACTGAAAAAATCTCTTCCTCACCCTGCCTCTGTTGCAATCCTCAGCACACGAGGATACACTAAATTTCAGAGTCAGGTCAACAGATGTGTATAAGTGTGAAAGATACCACATCTGATATGATACATATTAAGATTCTTGGGGGAAGAATAATGTGATCTTCCTCTTACTGGCAGTTGAACTTGTTCTAGTCAAAGAAGTCTGCTGAGAGGGGAACATTTATTTATATGAGAAGACGTGTCACAAGTGTCAACATCGCTCTGACTAAAAGGGCAAGCACCTGCCCTCACACATGTAGTGCCCTGGAGCAGACGGATCAGCTCAACTTTTCAGGGACTCTCTGGGTTCTCTGTCCCTAAAATGGGAACAGCCAACAAGGCTGTCTATTTGCTGAGATGCCCACTTACAAGTGGAATCGCACCTGTGTGTTCTGCTTGACAGCAAGGCATGTGCTTCCATGTTTCTGAGTATGCTGAGCTACAAACATGTGTAATTCACATATGTTGCACCAACATTAACTTCTAAAAACTTTTCTTCAGCTCCTGAGGGGAAATAGCCTCTCTCTATATCCAGAGAAGAGCTCTACCATTATTCCAGTTACATTCCTGGTTGTCCAGCAAGAAAACCCAGGTTTTTCTAAATGCTAAAAGAGTTACATGTTAGAGCATACAGTCCTGAAGAGTCCAGGGGAGCAAGAAGAGTCAGTTGTATGGTCCCTGCCATCTTCCTCCCCTAGTCCTGGTGCACAAGCCCACTGGGAGCCAGACCCCCACATGAGCCCTGTACTGCATCTTCCTTTCCAGAAGCCCTGGGGTGTGGGAATAAGAGCAAAATTTGCAATATGATCTGATTTTTTTAATATATAGATGCAGTTTATCCATATGTATAGGGAAAGACTAGAAGAAAATACTCAAAAATATTAAGAGGGTTATTTTTGACTGGTGGAATGGCAAATTTTGTGTGCACGTGTTCTTCTATTTTTTCCAAAGTTTCTAAAATGACACTGTACCATATTATAATTAGGAAAAAAGTAGCCATTTGCAAATGGTCCATAGAACAAATGAATTAATTATCCAGGCTCTAATGTGCCCCCTAAAAAGACTCCCTTCAGAGTTTGGAGCAGTTTTCTCTTCCTTCTATAGCCAAGAGAATAAATCTTCAAAATGTGCTCATCATGAAACGTTTTAGCATTGTCTCCCCCAAATAAATGTTTGAAGATGGAGACAGAGCTGCTGCCTTGCTCAGAGAAGAGGAAAATCAGCAGAGGCTGGGGGAGGAGAGGCACCTTCTATGGTCTCCTCCTCTGTTCTTGAGTCTCATTTACCAGAGCTGTTGCCCCCTATCAACTATGAATATAAAACTCAAAAAGCCTTCTTAATTTGGTAAACAATGAATGACAACATAGTGGTTTTGTTATTATTTTTGTTAAAAAACAAAAACAAAACAAAAAATACAGCCACATATATCCCAGATGAACCAAGTTGCACAGAAAGAATATAAATATTTTTAAACCAAAACCAGCCTGTCAGAATATTTTCTTAAATATTGCTTATGTAAGCAAACAGTTTGAAATATTGTCCTAGAATAATTATCTTCCAGGATACACTTGACCAGACCAATGAATGGCATAAAACCTCGGGTCCCTATTTCACCTAAGGCTATAGCTTTCCAAAATGCTTATATGTAAGTGAATAACCTGAGACACACACATAACACTGACACCTTTTGTTATTTTACCCTCCATTTATAAAAGTGGCGATTTCAAGCCACTGTGCAATCAAGAAATGTTCTAAATGAACAGTAGAAGACAAAAACCTCAAAAAAAAAAACCTCAAAATTTTCCACCAATGCCTTTGCTGACAGTAGAACAGAGCCAATAATGCCTTATGTTCCTCAGCTGGGCTAACCTGCAAGGCCTTGTGCCAAAGCTGAGTAGAGTGGAAACAGGTGTTTCACCATGGACATGCTCATTAGCACATGCCTACGGGTTCACTGACTGAGAGGAATGCAACCAGAGCTGCAGAGAATCCATTTACCCTAGGAACACATGTGTGTGGAAGAAACCCTGGAGGTAAGATCACAAGGCAAAGTGGGTGGCCTCAGAACTAGAAACCCTCTTACTCTCTCTGAGTCTGGCTAGAAAGAAGCAACACAGCAGGCGTCAGTCCCCTGGAGAAGTTGAAATCTGTGTGCAAATAACTGATTGAGGCAATTTGAGAGAAGTCAAGTGTACTGTAGGTACAACGAACAAATCTCCTGGTGTGTTGGGACAGTCCAGGTGTACGTATATCAATTTGTTATAATTATGAATTGTGCTCCCTTTTATTTCCAAAGTATCTCAATTTAGATGATAAATTATATGAACACCTAAGCCTAAATAACCAGGCTGTGACTATAACTGAGTAAATGTACAATGCTTATATGAAAATAATAATGTTTTAATGCAAGAAGTATGATCTTCAAAATACCTCTTCAGAATTTAGCAGAGCTCAGAGTGTCTAAGTGAGGAGAGGGGTTTATCAGACCTCACCCCAAGACCACTCACCTCCTTCTGCTTTGATTCCTACTTATCAGTTATGTCAATCAGGATGCTTTCAGAAGCAGGTAACAAAATATCCAACTCATAATCTCCAAGCCAGATGAAATCATCATTTCAAACTTTTTATAAGATTTTGTCTACGAAAAATAACCAGTGAGAAAAATTTTAGTTAGTTTTTCTCATTCAAACTGAAGGGGTGAGGTATATGGCTGGTAAACTGAGTTGTTCAGAGCAGTATGCTGAGCTGCCCTGTGACCAGATCCAGCTGGTGAGCTGAAGGTCAAAGGGAACCAGGATCAGGCCCATCTTTCCCCACTATGGAAAAACCACTGTAAAGGCATGTTCCTTATTACACAGGAATAGGAGCAGCAAAAGCATCATCTGACCTTTCATATTAAAACAAAAGCACAGAGATTATGATTATAGTGTGAAATCTGAATTGGGAGATCAAGGACTCAGTAGATTACAAATTCCTTGATGACAAGGATTATTATTTTACTGCTCTTCTTTACATATTGGGGTAGCCACAGAGGTGCTCTAAACTTGCAATGGGGAGAAAGTTGACTAAGAGCCCTAGGTGCTGCCTTTCTGGATCTGCCATTTTATTTGAGCTGAGGCCACATTTACCACTGACTGCTCTGGCCAATGACTGAGCATGGCAGGGGTAGCTAGTCCTGGGAAATTCCTGTGTGACAGAACTCCTCTACTGGGAAACTTTTACCCAGGGACTCCTCATCAGCTCAGCTAAGCTTTCTCAGAACTATGCTGTGGTTCGGGCCTTTTCCTACCCAATCATTCCTTCCTTCTCACTCTCCTTTCACAGGTGTTAGACCAGCATGCTAATCTGAAGGCTATCCCTTACCATTTCTGTTTCTTCCCCCCAACCCCTGATTTATTTTTCATGGTTGATTCCTTCGAATCTGCTTCTTGGAGGACCCAAACTGACACATATCTTTAGGGCCTAGCAAGCACATGATAGAAAAAAAAAAAACAACTAATTATGTGCCCAATTGATCTTCTGTGGTTCTTAGTAAGGACATTGTGATTCTGGCTTATGGTTCTTTAAAAAAGTCCTCCTTTCTAGTCACATCCCATACTTATCAAGCAGAATCTGTGTTCCTAGATATTAATTACAACTCCTCCACAAATCAGATGAATCTAGAACAATAAATAGTAAATATCATTTGGTCTCCATTTGAAAAGTGAGGTCAATATTTCTAGGCTTAAGGAAAAAAATGTTCTCTTCAAATTTAATGTCAGCTTTATTGTTCCTCTACTGTATCTGACTCTGCATACCAATTTTTAAGCATTATCTTTCTCATATTGACCTTCCTTACTACAAAAGAAAAGAACCATATATACACTTATATTCACCAGCTTACTGAGAGCACAAAGATAAAGAGAAGCAACATGGTGATGAAAGATATTGACCAGAAAGGGGCAGGAAACAGTCTAAATACTCATAAAATAGGATTTAATGGGAACTAGGTAGATAGTGGCATCTATGATCCATCTGGCAATAAATGGTGATATAGCTAATACAAAAAGTGAATAAATGTGTCATAAACCCCAGATTCCTAAATTCTGTCCCTAGAATAAATTCATCATTCCAAATGTGTTGATTTGGTTCCTCCAAGAAGCAGAGGGCAAGATGAAATTAGATGGGTGTGAGATTTATTGCAGGAAGCACCTGTGAGAGAAAAATGGGAAGCAAGTTATGGTGTGTTGGTAAACATTTAACGACTGGCTCTCTGTGGAAAAAATGTATACACATATATATGTACATAAGTTTATTATAAATTTTACTTGTATAAAGATGTGTGACATATACTTTACAAATAATAAGAAAACATGCAATGCTCTTTATTACACATTTCATATATCCAACTGATTCTCACAGCATCCTTCTATTGGTTTTTGCCAACCTTTTGTCTCTATAGCCAACCTATGGTTGCAATTCAGCTATGATGGGACAAAACCAGACAACGAATAAATGCTTAATTACTATACAATTCAGCAAAGTCAGATTGTTAAGGATGATAGTTTTCTAGTGCTGGAAGAGTTTTTCCACATTCTTTTTTTGCCATTCACAACATAATAGTTACAGAAGACAGGGCACACTTCTAAGTTTAATTTGCATTATTAAGATTTTCTCCTTCACTTTCTTAAATCTAGATGAGGGGTCAGCAAATATTTCCTATAAAGGACAAAGTAGTAAATATTTTGGGCTTTGTGGGTCATGTGCTCTATGTTGCAACTACTCAATCCTGCCGTTGTATGAAAGCAGTCACAGAAAATATGTCACAAATGGGCAGGGCTGTGTTCTGATAAAACTTCATTTACAAAAACAGGCAACTGGCCAGCAGGATCTCTGAGTAACACATTTTCATGCCCACCACACCAAGGAAAAGTTAAAGCCCCTTTAATTAATGATGAATTCTCATTATATTATGTCCCTACAGTTCAATGAAACATACAGGCAGCAACCTTTATTACTGAGCTTTAAAACACCCCAGGTGACAAAAGCCATGTACATTTGGAGGCAGATTTATTTACAGAGCCTTTCAGAGATGCTTAACGGGAGCTTGTGAGCTTGTCTATTTCCCAGGTTGGAGAGGTTGATTGCAAATAAAATAACAAGATAATTACTTAATACCCATAATGAAGGAAAATAATTATTAAAATTACTAATAAGTGGATCTCAATACAAGGTCATATAAAGAAAAATGTGCATGGACCTATGTCCACTAATGGGAGAGCAGCCGTTACATGTTTTATCTTCCCTTTCAAACCGGCAAACTATATTTCTATGTCATTCATTCTATTTAAAGTTGAGGTAGAATGAGGATGATATCCCCCCATGTCCCTATTCTCTCAATATTTCAACTTTCAATCCTTGGTTGCTAATGTGCTTAAGCAACATCACCACCAAACAACAGGCTAACATTCCAAATTCTTTCCATTCTTTCTTGGGACCATAATTGAGCAGAGTTTTATGTAAGAAGTTTCTTGGAGTCAGTTTGATAATAGGTGTCTACAGCTTTCAAAATATTTATACCCTCTAGTTATTCACCTCTGGGGATCTCTTCAAGGAAAGTAGACTGGTATATGGAAAGAGTATTAATTATTATCATACCCATTTTAGGGTTATTTACAAGAGTAAAAAATTAGGTTGAATCTAATTTTTCTTTATTCATTATTGTGTATTCTAATTTATCCATAATAATCATGCATTGCTTTAGCATTGTTATGAATTGTGTCCCCCCAGATTCATATGTGGAAGTCCTAACTGCCAGCACCTTAGAATGTGACTGTATTTGGAGATAGGGCCTTTAAAACAAGTGACAGTTAAAGTGAGAGCTTTTAGGGTGGGACCTGATCCAAGTAACTGTTGTCCTTATAAGAAGAAGAGGTTATGATACACAAAGAGACACCAGGGATGCACAAACACAGAGGAAAGGCCATATGAGGATGGAGCAAGAAGGACATCTGCATGTAAAAGAGAGAGGCCTTGGGAGAAATCAAACCTGCTAACATCTTGATCTTGAACTTTCACCCTCCAAAACAGTGAGACAATAATTGTCTGCTGTTTAAGCTAACTAGCCTGGTATTTTGTTATGGTAGCCCTATTAAATGAATAAAATGATTTATCCAACTTAAGAAACTAACCAAGCATATACATTTTTTTAAACATCTTTATTGGAGTATAATTGCTTTACAATGGTGTTAGTTTCTGCTTTATAACAAAGTGAATCAGCTATACATAAACATATGTCCCCGTATCTCCTCCCTCTTGCGTCTCCCTCCCACCCTCCCTATCCCACCTCTCTAGGTCTTCGCAAAGCACCAAGCTGATCTCCCTGTGCTATGCGGCTGCTTCCCACTAGCTATCTATTTTACATATGGGAGTATATATCAGTCCATGCCACTCTCTCTTCGTCCCAGCTTACCCTTCCCCTTCCCAGTGTCCTAAGGCCATTCTCTAGGTCTGCATCTTTATTCCTGTCCTGCCCCTAGAACCTTCAGAACCATTTTTTCTTTAGATTCCATATATAAGTGTTAGCATACGGTATTTATTATTCTCTTTCTGACTTACTTCACTCTGTATGACAGACTCTAGGTCCATCTACCTCACTACAAATAACTCAGTTTTGTTTCTTTTTATGGCTGAGTAATATTCCATAGTATATATGTGCCACATCTTCTTTATTCATTCATCTGTCAATGGACACTTAGGTTGCTTCCATGTCCTGGCTATTGTAAATAGAGCTGCAATGAACATTGTGGTACATGACTCCTTTTGAATTATGGTTTTCTCAGGGTATATGCAGAGTAGTGGGATTGCTGGGTCGTATGGTAGTTTTATTTTTAGTTTTTTAAGGAAACTCCATACTGTTCTCCATAGTGGCTGTATCAATTTATGTTCCCACTAACAGTGCAAGAGGGTTCACTTATCTCCACACCCTATCCAGCATTTATTGCTTTCAGATTTTTTGATGATGGCCATTCTGACCAGTGTGAGGTGATACATCATTGTAGTTTTGTTTTGAATTTCTCTATGATTAGTGATGTTGAGCATCCTTTCATGTGAATGTTGGAAATCTGTATATCTTCTTTGGAGAAATGTCTATTTAGGTCTTCTGCCCGTCTTTGGATTGTGTTGTTTGTTTTTTTGGTATTGAGCTGCAAGAGCTGCTTGTAAATTTTGGAGATTAATCTTTTGTCAGTTGCTTCATTTGCAAATATCTTCTCCCATTCTGAGGGTTGTCTTTTCATCTTGTTTATGGTTTCCTTTACTGTGCAAAAGCTATTAAGTTTCATTAGGTCCCATTTGTTTATTTTTGTTTTTATTTCCATTTCTCTAGGAGGTGGGTCAAAAAGGATCTTGCTGTGATTTATGTCATAGAGTGTTTTTCCTGTGTTTTCCTCTAAGAGTTTTATAGTGTCTGGCCTTACATTTAGGTCTTTAATCCATTTTGAGTTTATTTTTGGGTATGCTGTTAGGGAGTGTGCTAATTTCATTCTTTTACATGTAGTTGTCTAGTTTTCCCAGCACAAGTTATTGAAGAGGCTATCTTTTCTCCATTGTATATTCTTGCCTCCTGTATCAAAAATGAGGTGACCATATGGGCGTGGGTTTATCTCAGGGCTTTCTATCCTATTCCATTGATCTATATTTCTGTTTTTGTGCTGGTACCATACTGTCTTGATTACGGTAACTTTGTAGTATAGTCTGAAGTCTGGGAGCCTGATTCCTCCAGCTCCGTTTTTCTTTCTCAAAATTGCTTTGGCTATTTGAGGTCTTTTGTGTTTCCATACAAATTGTGAAATTTTTTGTTCTAGTTCTGTGAAAAATGCCAGTCGTAGTTTGATAGGGATTGCATTGAATCTGCAGATTGCTTTGGGTAGTATAGTCATTTTCACAATGTTGATTCTTCCAATCCAAGAACATGGTATATCTCTCCATCTGCTTGTATCATCTTTAACTTCTTTCATCAGTGTCTTATAGTTTTCTGCATATAGGTCTTTTGTCTCCTTAGGTAGGTTTATTCCTAGTTATTTTATTCTTTTGGTTGCAATGGTAAATCGGAGTGTTTCCTTAATTTCTCTTTCAGATTTTTCATCATTAGTGTATAGGAATGCAAGAGATTTCTGTGCATTAATTTTGTATCCTGCTACTTTACCAAATTCATTGATTAACTCTAGTAGTTTTCTGGTTGCAACTTTCGGATTCTCTATGTATAGTATCATGTCATCTGCAAACAGTGACAGCTTTACTTCTTCTTTTCTGATTTGAAATCCTTTTATTTCTTTTGCTTCTCTGATTGCTGTGGCTAAAACTTCCAAAACTATGTTGAATAATAGTGGTGAGAGTGGACAACCTTGCCTCTTTCTTATCTTAGAGGAAATGGTTTCAGTTTTTCACCATTGAGAATGATGTTGATGGTAGATTTGTCATATATGGCCTTTATTATGTTGAGGTAAGTTCCCTCTATGCCTACATTCTGGAGGGTTTTTATCATAAATGGGTGTTTAATTTTCTCAAAAGCTTTTTCTGCATCTATTGAGATGATCATATGATTTTTCTCCTTCACTTTGTTAATATGGTGTATCACATTGATTGATTTGCGTATATTGAAGAATCCTTGCATCCCTGGGATAAATCCCACTTGATCATGGTGTACGATCATTTTAATGTGCTGTTGGATTCTGTTTGCTACTATTTTGTTGAGGATTTTTGCATCTATGTTCATCAGTGATATTGGCCTGTAGTTTTCTTTCTTTGTGACATCTTTGTCTGGTTTTGGTATCAGGGTGATGGTGACTTCATAGAATGAGTTTGGGAGTGTTCCTCCCTCTGCTATATTTTGGAAGAGTTTGAGAAGGATGGGTGTTAGCTCTTCTCTAAATGTTTGATAGAATTCGCCTGTGAAGCCATCTGGTTCTGGGCTTCTGTTTGTTGGAAGATTTTTAATCACAGTCCCAATATCAGTGCTTGTAATTGGTCTGTTTATGTTTTCTCTTTCTTCCTGGTTCAGTCTCAGAAGGTTGTGCATTTCTAAGAATTTGTCCATTTCTTCCAGGTTGTCCATTTTATTGGCATATATTTGCTTGTAGTAGTCTCTCATGATCCTTTGTATTTCTGCAGAGTGTGTTGTAACTTCTCCCTTTTCATTTCTAATTCTATTGATTGGAGTCTTCTCCCTTTTTTTCTTGATGAGTCTGGCTAATGGTTTATCAATTTTATCTTCTCAAAGACTCAGCTTTTAGTTTTATTGACCTTTGCTCTTGTTTCCTTCATTTCTTTTTCATTTATTTCTGATCTGATCTTTATGATTTCTTTCCTTCTGCTAATTTTGGGTTTTTTTTTTTCTTCTTTCTCTAATTGATTAGATGTAAGGTTAGGTTGTTTACTTGAGATGTTTCTTGTTTCTTGAGGTAGGATTATATTGCTATAAACTTCCCTCTTAAAACTGTTTTTGCTGCATCCCATAGGTTTTGGGTCATTCTGTTTTCATTGTCATTTGTTTCTAGGTATTTTTTTGATTTCCTCTTTTATTTCTTCAGCGATCTCCTTGTTATTTAGTATTGTATTGTTTAGCCTCCATGTGTTTGTATATTTTACAGATGTTTTTCCTGTAATTGATATCTAGTCTCAGGGTGTTGTGATCAGAAAAGATACTTGATACAATTTCAATTTTCTTAAATTTACCAAGGCTTGATTTGTGACCTATGATATGTATCCTGGAGAATGTTCCATGAGCACTTGAGAAGAAAGTGTATTCTGTTGTTTTTGGATGGAATGTCCTATAAATATCAATTAAGTCCATCTTGTTTAATGCATCATTTAAAGCTTGGGTTTTCTTATTTATTTTCATTTTGGATGATCTGTCCATTGTGAAAGTGGGGTGTTAAAGTCCCTTACTCTGATTGTGTTACTATCCATTTTCCATTTTATGGCTCTTAGCATTTGCCTTATGTATTGAGGTGCTCCTATGTTGGGTGCACAAATATTTACAATTGTTATTTCTTCATCTTGGATTGATCCCTTGATCATTATGTAGTGTCCTTCTTTGTCTCTTATAATAGTCTTTATTTTACAGTCTATTTCACCTGATATGAGAATTTCTGCTCCAGCTTTCTTTTGATTTCCATTTGCATGGAATATCTTTTTCCATCCCCTCACTTTCAGTCTGTATGTGTCCCTAGGTCTGAAGTGTTTCTCTTGTAGACAGCATATATATGAGTCTTGTTTTTGTATCCATTCAGCCAGCCTATGTCTTTTGGTGAGAGCATTTAATCCATTTACATTTAAGGTAATTATCAATATGTATGTTCCTATTACCGTTTCTTAATTTTTGGGGTTTGTTATTGTAGGTCTTTTCCTTCTCTTGTGTTTCCTGCCTAGAGAAGTTCCTTTAGCATTTGTTTTAAAGCTGGTTTGGTGGTGCTGAATTCTCTTAGCTTTTACTTGTCTGTAAAGGTTTTAATTTCTCTGTCGAATCAGAATGAGATCATTGCTGGGTAATCTTGGTTCTCAGTTTTTCCCTTTTGTCATTTTAAATATGTCTTGCCACTTCCTTTTGGCTTTCAGAGTTTCTGCTGAAAGATCAGCTGTTAACCTTATGGGGATTTCCTTGTATGTTATTTGTTGTTTTTCCCTTGCTGCTTTTAATATTTTTTCTTTGGATTTAATTTTTGATAGTTCGATTTATATGCATTCTGGCATGTTTCTCCTTGGATTTATCCTGTATGGGAATCTCTGCCCTTCCTGGATTTGATTGACTATTTCCTTTCCCATATTATGGATGTTTTCAACTATAATCTCTTCAAATATTTTCTCAGTCCCTCTCTTTTTCTCTTCTTCTTCTGGGATCCCTATAATTAGAATGCTGGTGAGTTTAATGTTGTCCCAGAGGTCTCTGAGACTGTCCTCAATTCTTTTCATTCTTTTTTCTTTATTTTGCTCTGCAGTAGTTATTTCCACTATTGTATCTTCCAGGTCACTTATCCGTTCTTTTGACTCAGTTATTCTGCTATTGATTCCTTCTAGAGAAGTTTTAATTTCATTTATTGTGTTGTTCATCAATGTTTGTTTACCCTTTAGTTCTTCTAGGTCCTTATTAAACGTTTCTTGTATTTTCTCCATTCTATTTGCAAGATTTTAGATCATCTTTACTATCGTTACTCTGAATTCTTTTTCAGGTAGACTGCCTATTTCCTCTTCATTTGTTTGGTCTTGTGGGTTTTTACCTTGCTCCTTCATCTGCTGTGTGTTTCTCTGTCTTCTCATTTTGCTTAACTTACTGTGTTTGGGGTCTCCTTTTCGCAGGCTGCAGGTTCGTAGTTCCCGTTGTTTTTGGTGTCTGTGCCCAGTGGCTAAGGTTGGTTCAGTGGGTTGTGTAGGTTTCCTAGTGGAGGGGGACTGGTGCCTGTGTTCTGGTGGATGAGGCTGGATCTTGTCTTTCTAGTGGGCAGGACCACGTCCAGTGGTGTGTTTTGGGGTGTCTGTAACCTTATTATGATTTTAGGCAGCCTCTCTGCTAATGGGTGGGGTTGTGTTCCTGTCTTGCTATTTGTTTGGCATAGGGTGTCCAGCACTGTAGCTTGCTGGTTGTTCAGTGGTGCTGGGTCTTAACGTTGAGATGGGGATCTCTGGGAGAGTTTTCACCATTTGATATTACATGGAGCTGGGAGGTCTCTTCTGGACCAATGTCCTGAACTCGGCTCTCCCACCTCAGAGGCACAGGCCTGACACCTGGCCGGAGTACTAAGACCCTGTCAGCCACACGGCTCAGAAGAAATGGGAGAAAGAAAGAAAAAAGAAATAAAAAGAAAAAAAATTATTAAAGTAAAAAATTTAAAAAGTATTAAAATTAAAAAAATTAGGTGATTTAAAAAGAAAGAAAGAAAGAAGAGAGCAATCAAACCAAAAAACAAATCCACCATTGATAACAAGCGTTAAAAACTATATTTAAAAAAAAACACAGTAAAGCAGACAGACAGAACCCTAGGAGAAATGGTAAAAGCAAAGCTATACAGACGAAATCACACAAAGAAGCATACCCATACACACTCACAAAAAGAGAAAAAGGAAAAAATATATATATGTATATATTTTTAAAAAAGGAAGAGAGCAACCAAATCAGTAAACAAATCTAGCAATGATAATAAACTCTAAATACTAAACTAAGGTAAACATAAAACCAGAAACCAGTCAGTCGCATACAGCAAACCTCAAGTCTGCTGTTGCTCCCAAAGTCCACCGCCTCAATTTTGGCATGATTCGTTGTCTATTCAGGTATTCCACAGATGCAGGGTACATCAAGTTGGTTGTTGAGATTTAATCTGCTGCTCCTGAGGCTGCTGGGAGAGATTTCCCTTTCTCTTCTTTGTTCGAACAGCTCCTGGGGTTCAGCTTTGGATTTGGCCCCACCTGTGCATGTAGGTCTCCTGAGGGCATCTGTTCCTGCCCAGAGAGGATGGGTTTAAAGGAGCAGCTGATTAGTGGGTTCTGGCTCACTCAGGCAGGGGGGAGGTCTGGGTACGGAATGTGGGGTGAGCCTGTGGCAGCAGAGGCCGGCGTAACATTGCAACAGCATGAGGTGCACCGTGTGTTGTCCTGGGGAAGTTGTCCCTGGATCACGGGACCCTGGCAGTGGTGGGCTGAACAGTCTCCTGTGAGGGGAGATGTGGATAGTGACCTGTACTTGCACACAGGTTTCTTGGTGGCTGCAGCAGTAGCCTTAGTGTTTCATGCCCATCTCTGGTGTCTGTGCTGATAGCCGTGGCTCACACCTGTCTCTGGAGCTCGTTTAGGCGGTGCTTTGAATCCCCTCTCCTTGCACACCCTGAAACAATCTCTTGCCTCTTAGGCAGGTCCAGACTTTTTCCTGGACTCCCTCTCAGCTAGCTGTGGTGCACTAGCCCCCTTCAGGTTGTGTTCACACAGCCAACCCCAGTCCTCTTCCCGGGGTCTGCCTCCGAAGCCCGAGCCTCAGCTACCAGCCCCCACCTGCCCCGGCGGGTGAGCAGACAAGCCTCTCAGGCTGGTGAGTCCTGGTTGGCAGCGATCCTCTGTGTGGGAATCTCTCCACTTTGCCCTCTGCAACCCTGTTGCTGCGCTCTGCTCTGTGGCTCCGAAGTTTCCTCCGCCCCCTGCCACACCCCATCTCCACCTGTGCAGGGGCTTCCTAGTGTGTGGAAACTTTTCCTCCTTCACCGTTTCCTCCCAGAGGTGCAGGTCCCATCCCTATTCTTTTGTCTCTGTTTTTTCTTTTTTCTTTTGCCCTACCCGGGTACGTGGGAGGTTTCTTGCCTTTTGGGTAGTCTGAGGTCTTCTGCCAGCATTCAGTAGGCGTTCTGTAAGAGTTGTTCCACATGTAGATGTATTTCTGATGCATCTGTGGGGAGGAAGGTGATCTCCACATCTTACTACTCTGCCATCTTGAAGGTCTCCTCAAGTGTATACTTTTTAATACTAGTGTCCTTCACACTTAGGCTCCTAGACCTGCTCTCCAGAGAAAACTGACATCAATAGTTTCTCATATATCTCTCTCCAAAACTTTAGTTTTTATAAGCAAATAAATAAGTGTGCTGTATTTTTATGCAAAATGGGACCTACACAATCTTCAATATTCTGCACCTTCCTTTTTTAATTTTTTAAAAAATTTTTATTGGAGTATAGTTGCTTTACAATATTGTTATTTTATACTGTACAGCAGAGTGAATCAGCTATACATATACACATATCCCCTCATTTTTGGATTTCCTTCTCATTTAGGTCACCACAGAGCACTGAGTAGAGTTCCCTGTGCTATAAAGTAGGTTCTCATTAGTTATCTATTTTATACATAGTATTAATATGCACCTTCCTTTTTTAACTTATGTTATCTTGGAAGTTTTTCTATATCGGCACTTTCAGTACTTCTTTAATGTTTTCCACAATAATGATGTGACAATTAATTTAAACAATCACACTGAAGGACATTTAGGTTGTTTTTCATTTTTTAGCTTTACAAACAATATTGTAATAAGAATACTTGTACATACATTTTTCATACATGGATAAGCATTATGGGATAAGTTCACAGAAATGAAGATGTTATGTCAAAAGATGAGTGTTTTAAATTTTGATAGCTATTGCCTCCTTGTCTTGCAAAGAGGTTGTTTTAATTTAAACTTCCACTCTAAGTATGGGAATGCCAATTCCCACAGTCACTCACACTGTGTGTTGTCAAACTCTTAACCATTGTTAATCTGACAGGTGAAAATGGCATCTCACTGTTTTAAACTGAATTTAATTAATTACAGGTTTTGTTGAGATCTTTTCATATGCATAGGAACTAGCTGGATTTCTTCTTCAGAAACTGCCTTTGTATAGCCTCTGCCTGTTTGATTATAGACTTTCTTTTTCTTAATTGATTTATAAGCACCATGCATTTCTTTTCTTTTTGTGTACAGATCTATGAGTTTGACGAATGCTCAGAGTCATGTAATCACCACAGTCAAGATATAGAATAGTTCCATCATTCTGAAAAATTTCCTTATGCTTCTCCTTTGTGGTCAAATCCTTTCCCAATTTCCAGTCCATAGCAACCACTGATCTGTACTTCATCCCTATAGTTTTGCCTTTTCCAGAATGTCATAAATGAATTATACAGTATGTAGTCTTTTGTGTCTGGCTCTTTTCATTTAGCACAGTGTACTTGGGATTTATTCTTCTTGTTGTGTGTATCAGTTGTGTATATCCATTCCTTCTCATTGCTGAGTACTTTTCTGTGGTAGGGATGTATCACAATTTGGTGATCCACTCTCCATTGAAGGACATTTAAGTTGTTTCCAGTTTTTGGTGACTATAAATAAAAGTGCTATAAACATTCACATATAGATTTCTGTGTGAACATAAATTTCTATTTCTCTTGAGCAAATAGGATTGAAATTACTGGGTCATATGGTAAGTGTATGGTTAACTGTATAAGAAACTGCCAAACTGTTTTACAAACTGACTGCACCGTTTTGCATTTTAATAACAATGTAAAAGAGTTCCAGTTACTCAGCATCCCGGCCAACACTTGGCTTGAGTTTTGTTGTGAGGGTTTTTTGGTTTGGGGGGTGGGGGTTGGTTTTTGGTTTTGCCAGGGGAGGTAGGGGGAAAGAGTTGGTTTTGTTTTTTTTTTTGTTTGTTTTGGTTATTCTATGAGGTAAGTGGTACCTCATTGTGGTTTTAGTTTGCATTTTCCTAATTATGTTGAGCATCTTTTACGTGTTTATTTGCCACCTATATAACTTCTTTAGGAAAATGTCTGTTCAAATATTTTCCCCATTATGTTATTTTCTTATCATTGAATTTGAAACTATATATATTCTGGAAATAAGTCCCTTATCAGATATGTGACTTGCAAATATTTTCTCCCTGTTTGTGGCTTGTCTTTTATTCTCTTTACAGTATCTTTTACAGAACAAATTGTTTTAATTTTGATGAAGTCCCAAATTTTTTATTCTTTTATGAATCATGCTTTTTGTAATGTATATAAGAATTTTTTCCTTATCCCAAGGTCATGAAGATATTATTTTGTGGCTTTTTTCTTGAAGCCTTGGTCTTACAGTTTACATTTATGTCTATGATCCATTTTTAGTTAATTTTGTATAAGATGTGGAGTGTGGATCAAAGTCCACTTTTTAATATGGATATATAATGTTCCAGCATCATTTATTTAAAAAAAAATACTATCCTTCCTCCATTGAGTTGCCTTTGTACCTTGTCAAAAATCAATTGGCTATATTTGTGTATGTTTATTTCCAGACTATTCTGTTCCATTGATCTATTTCTTCCTTCGCCAATGCTACACTGTCTTGATGATGGTAGCTTTATATTAAGCCTCAAAATCATGTAGTATGAGTCTCCCAACCTTCTTCTACTTTAAAATTGTTTTGGCTAATTGACTTCTTTTGCCTTTCCATATAAAATTTAGAATCAGCTTGTTGATAGCTACAGAAAAGTCCTGCTGGGATTTTGATTGATATTACACTGAATCCACATACCAATGTAGGAAGGAATAAATTTTGGAGAAAACTACATATTCATAGACTGCTCATTACTCTATTGATTTTTTCTTCATTAATTTGTAAAAGCCATTTATTTCTTCAGAAGGAGAAATATTCTAATATTCTTCAGAAGGAAAATAAACCAAAAAACAAAAAACTTCTCTGGACCAGCAGATGTGTAGACAAATGCACTAACCACGTATATTGTTTCCCCTCCTCAGGCTCAGAGAAGAATGGAAGCAGAGACTGGAGAAAAGGCTGGGTATGCTGGACAATCCTGATGGGAAGGAAAAGCAGGCAAACACTGTGGGCTGAGAGCTTCCTGCCTCATCCGCTTCAAAGATAACAAGCCACCAAGAGCACTTTTCTAAGAGAAAAAACTAGCACCCAAATTATGTTGACTTACTAAGCAGGCCACTCTCTATTTGCTCTCCCATTTGTGAGACGATTTACATGTGAAACCTCCCCCAGTGCTAATGGGAGTCTTTATCCAACTCAATCCTCCCTGCCACAGAGGACAGGATGACCTCCAAAGGGATAAGAAGCTCAGGTTATCTAATATAAAAATCTCTTTGAGTTAACATGAAATGTAATTTATTTCCACATTTTCTTCTCATTTAAAAAATCTTATTTTATCCAAGCTTACCAGGGGCAATGACCTTGTTGGGAAACTGGCTTACCTAGGTCTTCTGGAAAAACAAAGTCATACAATCTGTTTTCCTGTTCTCCCTTTTTTGTGAAGACAGAAATGCTACTGCTTACAGAAAGAAAGCTGTTATTATGAAAAGAATAATTTTTTAACATTATGGTTTGAAAATGAACTGAACTAAATTATTTTCTCTTCATATAAATTGGGTTTTTTAAAAATAAACATTTAATTAGAAACATGCAGTGAAAGCAAAGTAATGCTTAATAAACTTGGTTGTCGTGCCCTCACTGGTGTGTGCCCTGTGTTAACTCCCTCATGCCTGTCGTGGTTAGTTCTCTGCTGCTATAGCAAGTGTCAGCTCCAAGCTGTCTTTAGAATGTTTTGGAATTTAAAGTCACTTTCACTGCAGCCTCCTCTCAGGCCCAGAGCATGATCATGGTCACAGATCAGGAGGGATTCTGTCAATCACAGGAACTAGGGCTCCTCTGCTCCTCTACCCAGGGATTCCTCACAGGGGACAGGAGCAGAGTGGGAAGCCTGAGGCAGCCAAGGAGCACAGATGGCCAGAGGGACCCAGAGAATGACACAGACAATGCTGGGGAGGGTATCACAGCACTCACAGATGCTATGTGGTGGCATAAACTGCTGTCCCGATAAAACTAAAAGAGATCCTTATGGCTGAGAGGTCCACAGGGTGGCAGGAGGTTTGGAGAGGTGATTCCACATCCCCACAGTTATGAGATCCAGGGTACAATGTTCAGGTCTTTGCTATAGGCTCTTATCCAATTCAGATATAACAACTAAGCAATAAATTACAGCTGGGAAAATCTGAGCAAAGTTTGGGAAAAGAAGCTAATAATAAAACAGAATTTTAGTAAGGACAGAGAACCATGGGAATAGATATCAGGATACATAACCACATCTGAGAGTCAGAGAAAGCCCCCTGAGAAACTGATATTTAAGCTGAGACTTATAAAAATGAGTAAGAGTCATGCGGAAGAAAAGAAACAGCATGTGTGAAGAACTAAAGAAGAGCAGGAGGGCTGCAGGGTGGAGGGGGCCTGGGGGTCCTGGGAGGTGAAGAACCAGGAAACATGTGTCTGTGACACAGAATGAGGAGGGCAGCTGTTTTATAGGAGGGTGGAGACATGAGCAGGGGCCTCTGGAGCCCAAGCTAAAGATCCTGCATTGATCCACAGGGGATTAGGAAGCCATTGACAGATTTTAGGTAGAGAAATGAACAGATTAGGTTTGCATTTTTAATTTTTTCAGATTTTGTCTATACATACATATGTATATAATTTTATATAAGTGCATAAATATGATCATATCATATATGCTGATATGATTTTATTAGTTTTTATTAACCTTTTATCCCTTGTCTTTATTGTCTTGGCTTGCTCCCTCCCTTCTTTCTGCACTCTTTACCATCAGCAACCCTTGTACCCCCCTTACCCATGTTAATTACCTAGTCTGAGTCCTCCTGTAGTTTTCTCTGTGTTCACATAGACATGTACAGACACACACTCCCTCACACAAACACACACTCACACTCACTCTACATCTAAAGGACTTTGTGTGGTAACAATTTATAAAATAAGATCATATCACATTTTTCTGCATCTTGCTTTCCTCACTCAACTATTCCTGATACAAATGCTTTGAAGTCAGTTTGGCTCCAATATATATTTTTAATGGGATCATATTATACCATGATGTGGATGTTCCATAATAAAGTCAACAATTCTTTTAAGGATGGACAATCATGCTACATCCAGGTTTTTGCCGTTTGAACAATGCAGCAGTAAATACTCTTGTTCACAGGTCCTTTATTCTAATGGTTTTGAGCTGGAAAGTAAACTGATTTCCAGGAACGGGAAATTAGAACAAACAGTATTGCAAATTCTTTTAAAATGTTACTAGAACACTTCCCAAAAAGGCTGATGAATCTTCCCTATGAACCAGCAGTTTACAAGAATACGCTTCTCCCACATTGCTGCCAGCAATATATATCATAGCTGTTTTTTTTTTAATAGATCCTTATTGGAGTATAATTGCTTCACAACACTGTGTTAGTTTCTGTTGTACAACAAGGTGAATCAACCATATGCATACATATATCCACATATGCCCTCCCTCTTGAGCCTTCCTCCCACCGTCCCTATCCCTCCTCTCTAGGTCATCGCAAAGCACCGAGCTGATCTCCCTGTGCTATGCTGCTGCTTCCCACTCGCTAACTATTTTACATTCGGTAGTGTATATATGTCCATGCTACTCTCACTTCGCCCCAGCTTCCCCCTCCCCCCACCCCATGTCCTCAAGTCCATTCTCTATGTCTATGTCTTTATTCCTGCCCTGTCACTAGGCTCATCAGTACCTTTTTTTTTTTTTTTTTAGATTCCATATATACGTGTTAGCATATGGTATTTGTTTTTCTCTTTCTGACTTACTTCACTCTATGACAGACTCTAGGTCCATCCACATCACTAAAAATAACTCAATTTCATTTCTTTTTATGGCTAAGTAATGTTCCATTGTATATATGTGCCACATCTTCTTTATCCATTCATCTGTTGATGGACATTTAGGTTGGTTCCATGTCCTGGTCATAGCTGTTTTTAATTTTTTCTAATCCAAGGGGAGTTGAGTGACATCACTTTGTTTCTTTGACCATTAGTGATTGGGGTTTCTTTTCATTTATTTGTTTATTAGTTTAATTTCCTCATCTGTGAATTACCTACTCATACCTATTGCCCATTCTTCTGAGGTTTGCCTTCCTACGTCAATATGTACAAACTCTTTATTCATTGTAAAACTTAACCCCTATATTGTCATTTGCATTAGAAGTCTAAAGGGCAGGGAAGGCTCACTTAAACACCCATTATCAAGTCTGAAAACCTCAAAGCTATAAAGGTAAAAATAGGCATATTTTTATATGTAAAAATGAAAAGCTTATATGTGGTAAAATGTACCACGAGCGGTGGCTTTGGCAGATTTGCAAGTTTAAATGATTACTCAGCTACAGTTAGGAAAACAGATTAGAGGTGAAATGGTAGGAGACAAATTAGAAGGCTGTTTCCGAGGTCTACATGGCAGAGAATGAAGATGAGCAGATAGAGTGGGTAGGTCTTGCAGGTTGATTGAATGTAAGGGAGCAAGGCACAGAGATTCTAAAAAATATAGATGTTAACTTATTTTAACTAACATTTAATTAACATGAGTTAAGTAAAAAGAATGAGCCTAAAAAGACAGCAGAGCTGGCTTTGTTACCAGTGGGAATCTTGGACAAGGGCCTAACCCCTTTAACTGTGGTTTTCTTGTCTATAGTAATAGGCTTGGGCTTGCTATAATCTATTTCTTGAGGTGGTTGAGATTAAATGCACAGATGTAAAATCTCCTAGAGAGGAGCTGGTACAGAGTGAGTCCTCCATGTACTTCAGCTCTCTGCCTCATTCCATTCCTTGCTCTCACTGGGCTGGGTCCATGGAAAATGCAATGGGGCAGTGGTTACCAAGCCTGCCTGCTGGTCAGAATCACCTAGAAAACTGATTAAAATTTATGGATATCTGGACTCCACCCCCAGAGATTCTGATTCTGTTGGTCTGGTATGGAGCTCAGGGATTTTTGTATTTTTATCAAGCTACCCAGGAGACTCTGATGCTTAGCCAGACTTGGGAATGTCTTCTCCAGAGGGCACAGGATTGAGTGGAGAAAGACAAACAATTAAAACCGAGTTAGTCACCAGGGTGTACACTAGATCTCCAAAACTTAGTCATCCTGCACAACTGAAACTTTGTACCATCTTCCCATTTCCCCCAAGCCCCAGCCCCTGGCAACCACTGTAGTTTAACAGTACTATACTGTATATTTGAAATTTGTTAAGAGAGTAGACTTGTTTTCTCAGCACACATACACATACAGATAAAGGTAACTATGTGAGGTGATGGAAATGTTAATTAGCTTGACTGTGGTAATCATTTCACAAAGTATATATGTATCAAAACATCACGTTGTATATCTTAAATATATACAATTTGTCAATTATACTTCAGTGAAGAGGGGTGGAAACTGAGTCAGCATGGAAGGTCATAAGAAGGGCACATGAGATGCTGTGGAGGGTCCAGCCTGGGAGAGGCATGGAGGTCTCACAGAGAGGGTGAGATTAGGCCTTGAAGGAGAGGGAACAGCATTCTTCCTCAGGAATGAGCTTTTTTTAACTGGAGAGATGGTTTGGGGTTAAACGGGAGGCACTTGAAATGCTGGCTAAGGAGTTGATGAGTCTCCAAAGGCAATGGAGACTCATTAGAGGCTTTTAGGCAGGGCAGTAACTTGCTAAGAATTTCTTAAGTGACTGAGTGAAACACCCTTGGCAGCAGTGTGGAGAATGCACTCTACAGATGCCAGGGATAGTCTCTGTTAAAACTAAGTTTATCCAAACAGCTTGATTTGGAAAATATACCCCTTATGTGATCTCCACTCCATTCAAGGTGAGTGAAAATACAAATAAGAATGTGGTCTAAAATGATTAAATATAGAGACCAAAACAGGACTAATTTGCCTTATGCTGTGACTCAAAAAAAAACCCTTAAGTTTACAACTTTTTATTTCAAAATTAATTAGCACATTTCCTTTAATAACCCTGTGTGAAACAAACTGAAAATGGCAAAATCTTGAATTGCACTAAATTAGAGATGAGCTCAGCCACTCAAAAAGGCTTTACTGAATTTAAACCACAGCTTTATTTATGATTGATAATAAGTAGCTATAAAAGGTCTTTTGTCTTTTGGACAAATGATTTAGTATCAGTGACAGAAGAAATGAAAGCAGAAAATATCTCTTTTCACAAAAGCAATTAAATAGTAAAATTGTGAAGAGCTCTCAACATCCAGATCAGCGCCCAAGCCCTCACACGGTTTTTGGTGCAGACAAGCAGAAACACATGTGCCCAGCCAGGAGACAGCATGGCACTTGAAGGCTTTGCTACCAGAGACATGGTGGATGGGCATAGAGTGAGGGGTGGACACTGGTTAGAAAAGATTTACTGTCCTACGCTTTCAGACGAGATGGGCAACACCCAAAGACCTAATAATCCTTAGATAAATCAAAGGATTATTTGCAACTCTGGGCCACCTCCCCCAAACACCATGAGCACTGAAACACTGCTGAAATGCAGGTGAAGAACAAAGCCAGGCTTCCCCAGAGGACCACAACAGGACAGGAATGAGGAGCCCCAGGCAACCCCCTCAGCTTCTGCTTGCCAATGTGCCTCTTCAGAACATAGATGCTAAAGGGGGAAGATAGGATTCCCCCATGCCAGGAACCTTAGATTAATTATCTTAGAATATAATAGTTTTCTTTGAAGAGAGTAAATAATTGCACTTGTAATAAATAATTTTTGATTGTAAAAATAGACAAGTTTGTGGTAAAATTTCAGGAAAGTAAAAAGCTTATAAAAATCACCCAAAGTTCACCAACCAGCAATAAACACTGCTAATATCTTTTAAACTTTCAAGCATCCCTCTATTTATATATATTATCTTTCAAAAAGATAAATAATTTTTCAAAAGTGTAACCTTACCACAAATTAATTTTTACCGGTTTTTCCATTCAACAATATATTCTGGACATTATAAAATTGATTAAAAAATCTTTTGTAGACCATATTTTTGTTGGCTGTGTATTATTTGGATGTAAATAATTAATGTAAACAATTCCCTTTTTTTTTTAAATGGTACAACTTTTTTTTTTTTTAAACTTTGGGTTTATTTATTTATTTATTTATGGCTGCGTTGGGTCTTCGGTTCTGTGCGAGGGCTTTCTCTAGTTGCGGCAAGTGGGGGCCACTCTTCATCGCGGTGTGCGGGTCTCTCATTATCGCGGCCTCTCTTGTTGCGGAGCACAGGCTCCAGACGCGCAGGCTCAGTAATTGTGGCTCACGGGCCTAGTTGCTCCGCGGCATGTGGGATCTTACCAGACCAGGGCTTGAACCCGTGTCCCCTGCATTGGCAGGCAGATTCTCAACCACTGCGCCACCAGGGAAGCCCCAACAATTCCCTTTTGACAGTCTTTTTAGTTTTTCACTACAAAGGACATTTCAATGAATGTTATTTTCTTTAATTTTTTTTTATATATCTGTCCAATTATCTACTTAGAATAAACTCTAAGAGGTGGAACTGCTCTGTCAAACAGTGACCATGCAAGAGAAGACAACTACTGGCTCATACTAGACCCCTTCGTACTGGTGCTGTTGGTTTTGCCTGACCAGTGTCAATTCCCCCTTTCCCTTACAACAGACTGTAATGGGGTGGGGGATGGGGTAGAGGCCCATCTCCAACTCACTTTGCATGTGGTAAAGAGAGGTATCCCCACCCCCAGGCCTGTGACACAAGCCTGGCTGATCAAAGAAGTGCTAAAGATTGGTGCAGGGAAGGCCCAGGACCCAAATAGGTCCAGGGCCTGGGCTGGAACTATAGGATCTGCCAGCAATAAAGCTGATGGAGCCTGAAGCTGCTGTCAGTCACCATGGGGACAGTGCTGTCCATGAATGAAGTCAAAGCACAAGAAGGCAAAGCTGAGAGATGGGGAGGTGGGGGGACTTTATTTTAGTCCTTGGATTCAGACAGATCTGGAGCCAACTTCACCCCTAGACCATTTGATTTCTTCACCCTTTTTTTTTTTCTTAAAACATTGTAGTTGTCTTTCTCTCTCTTGTAAACAACAAACAGTAAAGAGTAAGGAAATAATGGATAAAGAAAAAAAAGTCCTTCTCTGGACCTAGCCCCCAGTACACAGGCACAAGCCCCAGGGCCCTGACTAGGTTGCACCTAATGATACTGCCTGGATGTCTGGCTACAATGACTGATCCCAGGCTAGACACTGGCCCAGAGCCTGGCCAGAGACAAGTACATCAGCATTAGTGGCTGCCCTGGGAACGGAAGCTCCTCCCGTGCCTGCACAAAGATGCTCACAGAGGCCTGGCTCACTTCCTTCTATGTTCTGGGGAATAAGAATCCCATTTAAAGGTGGGGGTGGGGTAGGGGGGTGCTCAACTAAGTGTGAGACACTTTAGACTGAAGAAATATAATCAGCTTCATTTTTAAGTGTTTACTGCTGAACTTCTCAGATGCATTAGCATACTAATATGCATCAGGCTCTCCAAAGGCTCCATGTGGTCTGGCTCTTCAGAGTATGGGGGGAAGTGGGGGAGAGGGAGGCCTCTGGCCAGCTAGCCCACAGGCTACCCGTTAAGAGTCCTGGGCTGCACCTTCCAAGCTGAAGACCATAGGCAAGTCACTTAACCTCTCCGAAACTCAGTTCCCTCATCTCTGAAGTACCTACCTTATAGGGTTACTGTCAAGATTAGATAAGCAGAGTGCTTGAACAATACTTGAAACACCAAAAGACTGCAATAAATATTAGCTATTAACATTTTAGCATTAAAGTCCACAATGTACTTTTCCCATTATTACCTCATCTGAGGACTCTCATACCCAAGTCCAAGTCCAAGAGGGCAGTGAGCAGATCATACTCTACGTCTGCTGACCTGGCAGGAGGCTGGTGGAGAGGAGGTGACAGTGGAAGAATACGATTTAAGCAATTAGATCAAAGGAGTCAGCTGGGAGCCAAGGTCACCTTGACTTCTGGCCTCCACATTGGCTTTAGTGCCCACTGAGTTTCTTCATTGTGTAAGCTGTGGTCACAGTGCATCTGCTGGAAGGCAATGGAGGTGCTCCTCCTGCCAAGGCTGCTCTTCTCAGCTGAGGTTTGTGCAGGGCTGTGGTTTGAGATTTTTTTCTTTTAGATCCCACACATTTTGTTTTCTTGGGCTGGGAGAGGAAGAGGCAGGTGGACAAGGCTGTTCATAATTGCATTGCATTTCAGGACATTTCCAGTGGTGGTGGTCTTAACCACAAGTCCCTATCAGACACCCCTGCCTGTGAACTTCTGTCAAGAGGTCAATATTTTAAACATTGTTTGTTTGGGGCTGGTACCAAAATATGTTATAGTTCCTCTCAGGAAGAACATTCTTTTCTCTTCAGATACCTCTTTGATTCCCAGGGTGTCACCCTAGTGCAATAAATACAGGCTGGCTCCTTAAAAGCCCCATCCATCCCCAGGGAGGTGGTACAGCTCCTCAGAAGCCTTGGGTGGAAGAGGCCTCCTTTACTGGATCTTAACTGGTAATGAGTCTTTTCAGTCTTCTCTCACCACCAGTACCTCCCACTATGTGACAGTCAGACCAATGGTAGTAAAAGGCTTTTAAAAAAATGCTTAACTGATGTGTGTAAGTATTCATATATTGGTAAAAAACTGATTGAGACTTATAAGGGATATATATATATATATATTTATTTACTTAAGTAAAAGAAAGTGAGCACATTTTTTTTAAAATATTAAGCAAATAACAAGACAGATGCTACATAAATATGTTGGAACTTGTGTCCGTGGTGTTGGAGCAGTGGAGGTTTGGGGCTCCTTCCCCAGAGTAAGGACAGCACAGGAGCCCCCACTGTCCTGGTCTGATTGGTGTGTGAGAAGTCCTGGTCACTCCAGAGCACTAAACAGGTATTGACAGTCGCACATTTATTTCAGTGTAGAGTTGTCTCGAACAACA
The DNA here is from genome assembly GCF_028021215.1 of Eschrichtius robustus. Taxonomy (NCBI): domain Eukaryota; kingdom Metazoa; phylum Chordata; class Mammalia; order Artiodactyla; family Eschrichtiidae; genus Eschrichtius; species Eschrichtius robustus. The sequence goes on along the minus strand of NC_090833.1, from coordinate 89,259,993 downwards.
CAGCTTTGAACTGTACAGATCCACTTATACTGATTTTTTCTATAAATGTGTACTACAGCACTACACAATCTACAGTTGGTTGACTCCCTACCTGCAGAACCACAGATACAGAGGGCCAAATGTAAAGTTATATGTGGATTTTCAACTGCGGGGAGTCAGGCTTCTATCCCCCACATTGTTCAGATGTCAACTGTATTAACAATTCAACCACTGTGCCACCAGGGAAGCCCAGGCTGAACTTTTTAAGACCAAGTGATCAGCTTTTTCTTTTCTGCAGTACCCATTTGTTCGCCAGCACCTGGTGTCTCCTGGAGGGTCCAGATGAGCGAGGTCCCACAGTACCACCTGGATCCCTGTCCCAGGCAGTCTTCCCCTAGTCAGTGGGTGAGCCTTCAGGTTGATCCATCTCTGTTTCCAGGTCAACTGACAAGTGTCCCTCCTCCTTCCAGAAGTTAATTTAAAACATAAGATCTGACTCTGAGGATTTGATCATAAACACAGCTGAGAACAGAGGCAGGTCTCAAGAGAAACCAGTCTTTGTGCAAAACCTCAGAATCAATGGCAATGCCTCAAGGTCAGGTCAGAGCTGAACCTTCTCTTGTCAGCCTCGCACTAAGATAGTGTCCGGGTTGTGACCAAGAAGAACCTTAAGCTTTCTTTTAAGACCATTTGAAAATAAATAGAATGCAAGGATTCATCCTCTGGGTGAGTACAGAAGACTGAGCAATGTGGCTGGCAAGTGGGCTTGGAAATGTGCAACAAAGAAATCACAGAGTTTAGAATTAATATAACATTAATATTGCTACCCCAGTTTTCTTTGGTTGGCATTTTTTGGGTATTCTTTTTCCATTTCTCTATTTTCCACCGTCTTGGTCTGACACACATTGAACATATGGTGAAACATTATGAATCTGACATCATTCTTGTCCTATCTACCTGCCAACTAAGTCACATGAAGTGAACTAAGTGCCCCCAAATGCAGCACAGGGCGGGGACCCTGTGATGATGAGCGGACATGAGGGGGTCCCAGAAGATGCCGCTTGAATAATCATGTTTGATCTTTTCCCTATCAGGTCTTATGAGTGGGAGGATGATGCCAAGTGATACAGTTTGGGTGTTAAAACTTGATTTAAAAAATAAGAGTATTTAACTGGAGCTAACTTTTTACCAAGTGTGGCCTAAAGATACTTATATTCCAAGACTCTTCCCAGGATTAAATTCTCAGTATTTTAAAGTAACTATTTAATAATTAACTGTCAAATGTTAATGGGCAACTCTCATGGTTGGGAGAGTGATTAACAAAGGGAACAGAAACCTACAAGTCTGGTTTTCAAGTGTTGCTTGCTGGGACTGTGACAAAGTTGTTATTAGTAGAGCCAAGGGGTCAAGTGTATGGGCTTTGGAGTCAGACAGACATGGGAGCTAATCTCAGGTCTACCAATTACTAAGCATGTTAGTGAACCTCCATAAGCATTAGTTTCCTCACCCTCAGGGTGGGGGAAATAATTCTACTTCATAGAAATTTTGGAAGGATCACATGAGAAAATGTACATGGCCTACTTTAAAATTGAAACCTCCATTCATCTGGGTATATCATTTGGGAGAATGAGAAGTCAGGCTTTGAAATGAAAGGGGTGTTTTGTCATTTATAACAGAGAAGGCTTGCATCCAGAATGTTCTGAGAATCATAAGAGATGAGCAGATAACCCAGTGGAAGAATGAGCAAAGGAGCTAACAGCCACTTTTCAGGGGAAGATGTCTAGGTGGTCAATGAAGATATAGGAGGATGGGTGTTCAACCTCACTGTATTGGGAAATGCAAAGCAAAACAATGGTGGGCTGTCATACACACTCATCAGGACAGCTAACATGAGGACAACTAATATGTGTGCACCAGAAGGCGCATGCAAGAATATTCATAGCAGCATTGTTAAAATGACCGTAATCTGGAATTGCTTCAGATGCTAACAATAGAGTGGATAAGAGGATTTTTTAATGTAATGAAATGTTATATAGCAATGAAAATGAATGAATTACAGCTACATACAGCAAGATGGATGAATTTCGAAAGTGATAACTGAGCAAAAGAAGCTAGACACAGACGAACACATATGTGAGATTCCATGTGTGTGAAATTGACAAACTGCAGAATAAAACCCAACTTTGGAGATGCGTATTTGGTGATGGACAATCAAAAAGAACAGGGAAGTTATTACCTTAAGTGTCAGGGTGGAGGCTACTTTTGATGGGGAATGAGGGTGTAATGAGAAGGAGTGATGGCTACATGAGTGTTGGCTTAGTGATAATTCTCTTGGATGTATATTTATGTTTGATAAACTTTTTCTGTATATGTCATATTTCACAATAAAAAGGCTAAGAAAAAGAAAATGCATGTAAAGCCCTTAGCACAGTGTAAGTTCTCATTAAATAATGAAGTTGTTGGTTTTGTTGATATTAATTTAGAGATGTATAATTGGAACTGAAAAACTAGATGAAGCATTTCAAGCTGACAACTTTCTTTCTAGGTATAAAAACTAAGAGTGAGACAGAATGTACCTGGTCCAAGAGTGAATTGGGAGACACAGCTAGGGAGAGGCCTTTTCTCTCTGGTGTTAACCAAGCCAGAAGGCTGCAGGCAAGTGCTATGCCTTGAGAGGCCATGATGAGCAGAGCCTAGGAGAACTACCTCACCTCAGTAGTCAAGAATTTCTGAAGATAAGGACAGCTGTGGCATTTCATCAAACCTCTCCTGGTAATTCCAACCTGTAGCCAGGGATGAGGAACCTGCACTAGTGTTGAAGTGGATGATGGCAGCTGCTGCCAGAGGAGGATCTGTGGTTACCAAGAGAACAGAAGATACCCCAGAGGTGGAGCAGAAGGTCCTTCAGCAGACCCCATGATCCAGGGATTTTGTGTAGCAGACTGAGATGAATAATTGTGGGAGTGGTTGGTCTCCAACTCTGTCTCCTCTGGGTGAGTTTTTCTTAAGACAGCAGAGCTTCCATGTTCATGAGTAGTTCCTTTTGTCCCCTTCAATGCTTAATCCTGGAATTAGTTTTCAATTGGCTCAACATCATTTTGGATAAAGCCCATATACTGGATGCACTACCACCAGTTGTTGAAAACATGATTTTCAGACCTCCTGAGAAATTTTGACTTTTTAACTATGTAAGAAAGAAAAGTTATAAGCTGTTTCACTGGTATAACAATAACCAAAAATGCCAGCTTATACATTGATGATTCTTTACAAAGACACATGTGCCTCTAGAGATAAAAGACACAGAATAAATGAATTAAGAGCAACTAATCTTACCTGGGGAATGTGGCCCAGCAAGAATTCCAAGGACACCAGGGCAGGGCAGATATATCTCTCCTTGTGCCATGAGTACAGCCTTTGTATAAGGCAATACAATTCAATTCTGATGCAAACACCCAGAGTTAGCAACAGACTCCACAGGTCCCCAACAAGACTGTCCCCCTTTGGGATTCCAGCCACAAGTTCAGGGATTCCCAGGCCACCTGTACTTTTGACCAAATGGCTACAAGTCCAGGAGGTCCCCATGAGTCCCCTTAGTTTCAATAATTCACTGGAATGACTCACAGAACTTTGGAAAATACTATCCTTATAAATACAGTTTTATTACAAAGGATTCAAATCAGGATCAGACAAAAGAAGACATACATAGGGCAAGATCTGGAAGTGTTATGAACACAAAGCTTCCATGCCCTTTCCCCATGGAATCAGGGTTCATCACCCTCCCAGCATGTTAATGTGTTCACCAACCAGGAAGCTTCACCAAGCTTCAATGACCAGAGTATTTACTGGGATTTTATTATGTAGCCATGATTGGTGGAGTCATTGGCCACAGGATTGAACTCAATCTCCAGCTCTTCTCCCCTCCCTGGAGGTCAGACTGGCTCAAAACCTCAACCCTCTAATTACATGGCTGGTCTTTCTGGTGACCAGCCTCCATTCTGAGTTATCTTCTTAGGATAAACTCTGGTGTGATCCCAGAGCCTCATGAATAACAAAGACACTCTTATTACTCAGGAAATTCCTAGGATTTAGTCTCCGTCCCAGAAACCAAAGACAAAGGCCAGGCAAACTCTTTATTATAAATAACAAACTTCATACTCTGGGACACTATGCTGTAGAAGGGGAAAAACAGGTTGGTGACATCCCAAAGACTGAGCTTTTGTCTAAGAGCCATACAAAACAGAATATTTAAACCAGTGCTGATAGCCAATGGGATTTTAAACAGACCAAATGCTCAAATTCAAAATGTTCCATTTAAACCAAAATACTGTTAACTGGCAAGTCTAAAGTGTCTCACCACCCCACAGATTGTGGGCTCCTGAGGAGGATCAAAGCAGTTTGGAGGCTATGGAACAGATTAGCACCAACCAAACTTATCCAAAAGATGATATAAATTTGAATAACAGTATAGTAATTTGAGACTAGGAATATTTTGATTAGGTGATTCAAAATCATTGAACCAACTTTTTGGTGAATGCTTCCACCTGCAAAGCAAAACCAACATTCAGGGCCAGATTAACAAGAGAGTGGTGCTTAGTGACTATGGAATCAGAACAGTGGCGAAACCCCATAACCCCATACATTCTGATTTTTGCCCATTTTTCTTGCACTCCAGCTGTACTATCACCCTTCTATTTTCATAATAGAATGCTTTCCTTAAATGTATTGTACTTGTAATATTTGTTTATATGTAGCCTTACTCACATCATACTGTAATTTCTTGAGGATACATCAAAGGTCATCTAGGTTGACCTTTGTAGATTAACAAGTTTCCCTCAGTACATATTTACCATCAGACCTGGGGGTTTGTCTCATACTTGTATCCACTTTTAAACTGACTATGACTAGCTAATTCCAGAGCAGTAAATTTCTAAACTTACCCAAGAATTTGACCTGTACACCTTTATACACTGTGAGAGAACTCAGTCCATGATCATGATTAAAAGTTGCCATTCAATCTAGCCAGAGTTTACTTCTTGAGGCATGTGTAACAAATTGCAGGCATTTATTACATGCTTAGTTGCCTAGATGGTATGTCCTAAAGCTAGAGTCTTTTAAAATGTTGTTTTCTTGACATTTGATTGTTCACTTGAAGCCTTTACACATCTTTCATTGGTGGGGTATGAATAAAGATTGAGGTTACCTCAGATGGGACTGGAACAGTGGTAGGCATTTCAGAGAAGCTCAAGGCAGGGAGGAGAGAAGCTCAAAAATACAATGCTACCTCTGCCTTGGGTGGATGTTTTTGATTTTCCAAAATTACCAAATGAAAAGGCAGCTGTTCCAGAGACTATCAAGCTCTGTGACTGAACATGATATTTAGCTTCAATTAGTCAGCACACATTACCTGCCTTTTATGCTTGATGTTTCAGAAGCATTCTGAGGACTGCTCATCCTTGGGTCTAAAAGACTGGAGGTGGACACATAGATGCCATCCCAGATGCATATATCCAACCGCATTTTATCTACCATCCACACCATGTATAGTTTAGTCAAGATTCTGTCATAGAGCAGCCTTTCAGAACAAGAAAAAATTGTGTTTGTCAGCTGCCCAGTGGAGCAGACTGGGTGTTCCTTCTGTTTTCTCTCTTGGGAGTGGTCCTGAGTCCTCACATGTCCCATGACAAACATGCTTCAGAGAACTAGTTGTGCTGTGAGCCAGGTAGCATCACTGGAAACTCTACCAGAAATCAGTGTAGGCCTCAGTTAACCCAGCACCAGTGCCCCATGCATAGGTTCCCCTGCACTGGCAGCTGCAAACTTCCTGAGGCTCACAAACTCAGCATGTCCAAAACAAGAATCATGATCCACCTCTCCAAACTCCTTGTCTCTGTGCTTCCTGTCCCAGTCACTGGACCCACCATCCCTCTGGAAACATGGAGATCTTTCTTGACTGGTTCCTCCCCTCACCCCCAAAGCAAACTTTCAACAAGTTCAGCCATTGGCCCTCTGACTTTTCTCAAATCTATCCACTTCTCTCCATCTCAACCTCAACACCCTAGTCCAAGCAACACCCATCTCTCTTCTGAAGGACTCTGACACCTTCCCAACTGGTCAGCCACATCCACTGCCCTTCTACCCACTGTCTACCCTAGTCCATGGTAATTTTTTAAAACACAATTTTATTGCTGTCCTTATGAAAGCTCTTCAACAATTTCCCACTGATCTCAGGACAGAGATCAGTATCGAGGTTTGTGGTGGTCTGGCCTCTGCCTGTGACTCCTCATCTCAGGCCATAAAACATCCTCCAAATCTTGACAAACCAGCCCTGCTCCCTCTTCCCACAAGACATTTGTACCTGCTGTTCCCTCTGTCTGCAATGGAACCATCCCAACACCATTCCCCTTTTTTTTATTGTGGTAAAATATACATAACATAAAACTTACCATTTTAACTAATTTAAATATACACTTCAGTAGCATTAAGCACTTTCACATTGTTATGCAAAAATATGGAACACTTCACAAATTTGTGTGTCATCCTTGCACAGGAGCCATGCTAATTGTATTTTTCCAATTTTAGTCTATGTGCTGCTGAAGTGAGCACCTTCTCCCTTTTGACTATAAAGTCTGACTCATCTTGCATTTATTCAGGGAAGCCTTTCAAGACCAGGTCCATCACAAGTCATACATTCCCCTTGAATGCACAGCACCCAGTATGAGTTATATCAGCCGTCCCCAACCTTTTTGGCACTAGGGACCGATTTCATGGAAGACAATTTTTCCACAGGCTTGGGTGAGGGATGGTTCAGGTGGTAATGCAAGCGATGGGGAGTGATGGGGAGCGGCAGATAAAGCTTCACTCGCTCGCCTGCTGCTCACCTCCTGCTGTGCGGCCAGGTTCCTAACAGGCCAAGGACGGGGGATTGGGGACCCCTGAGTTATATTCTTGTTTCACTGGTGTCTGTTCTGTCTTACTAGACTATGAGCTCCTTGAGGGCAGCACTCAGGGCATAGAGGAATGTTAGGTACACAGTGGGAGTTCAGTGGATCCTAGTTAAATGAATAAACAAAGAAATGCAATTCTACCTTCAGTGGAAACCATCTTTGACTTTATTATAGAAAACTATGTAGTTCTGCATTGCCTTGAACTCCATTCCAGAGCAGGATCTTGACTTCACCTTTGAAAAACTAAAATCAATAATGAGGTTTTTTTTTTTTATCCTTTTCTCAAATAGAAGAATTATTAATGCAGACTTTATCTCTCATAAAAGAGGAAACACCTGATAGTCTTTATTTCTTATATTCATTGAATATATATATTTATTTTTCTGTTAAAAATTTCTATTCATTTTTCTATGAGATATTTGTTTTTTTAATTTTTATTGGAGTATAGTTGATTTACAATGCTGTGTTAGTTTCTGCTGTACAGCAAAGTGAATCAGTTATACATATACATATATCCACTCCTTTGTAGATTTTTTTCCCCATATAGGTCATTACAGAGTACTGAGTAGAGTTCCCTGCACTGTACTGTAGGTCCTTATTAGTTACCTATTTTATATATAGTAGTGTGTATATGTCAATCCCAATCTCCCAGTTTATCCCTCCCCCCTTCTCCCCTGGTAAACATAAGTTTGTTTTTTTTACATCTGTGACTCTATTTCTGTTTTGTAAATAAGTTCATTTGTACCATTTTTTTTAGATTCCACATACAAGCGATATCATGTGATAGTCTTTAAATAGTAGGTTTTCCTTCAATTCTATGCATCAAGGTTTCACAACTATTGACACTCAGACCTCTGAAGCAGTTTGTAATTTCCAAAAACTAATGTAAAGTAGAGCCTATTTTGCCTAAGCCTGCAAGATACCCAGCAAGATGCTGCCCCACCACATCTGCAAAGAAGTCCCCACCTCTCATTGGGGCTGATAGTGGGTTCTGAAGATGGCTTTCCCTGGAAACTGAGGGAAAGTCTGCAGCCACCAAGTTCATGGAGAACTTGTCACACCCAACTCCAAGAAGGCCTGCTATGGGCCAGACTGGGTAGATCTGAGATTTCATGAGACCAAGGATGCCAACACTGAGTTATAGCAAGAACAGCTGTCATTCACATGACCCTTCACACTTTATGGGTTATTTATAACACCAAGAGCTCTTAGGAAGCAACATCAGCATCAACAACAGCATTCTTATTTTACAGATGAGGGGAAAACACTTGAGGTCAAGCAGCTGGTCCAACATCCCTTAGCCAGGAGCCAGGCCAGATTTAGCACATGGTTTTGATGCCTAAACCCTCACTTTTGTTACTCCACTTTGTGCAATATGTCATTAACTACTGCATTTTTTAAAGGCAACTTCTATTTCCATAACACCCTAGAAATGGTATAAATAAAGTTCTTCTGGTCACTTTGCACCATGGGTGAAGCCATGGAAAGTAGAAAGAAATGTGGCCTGTGATTATAAGGCCCTTTAATGTGCTTGAACACTTACCTTACCACTTGATTGCATACTCTGTGGTTATTCATTAAGTGTGTTCTGACCCCCTGACTGATCAAAAGTCTGGAGGTATCACACGACGATGATCAAGACTGCTTGGTAACACAAAAAACCTTAAAAGCCCTGGGTCCATGAGCTATCCCCAGGCTCTGTCTCCACTGTAGAGTGTGTCTTCATGCAGACACAGTCTTGAAGCTGGTTCCTGTCCTGGCATTCTGCAAAGTTTCCCTTAATCTTTGGGATAAACTAGGATGCCCTCTGCCTCTAAGCATAGCTTCTGGTAAGCTGGGTCCATTAGGTTTCCTCTAAATCCTGCTTGTTCCCACCCTCTTCACAGAGAACATGGTGAAAAACACACTAATCTCTTGGATCAAAGTGAGAACAAAATGCGTAATTCTCCCACTGCAGGATCAGAGCGTGCTTAGATAACCCTGTGGGCTCTTGGCTGAGGAGGTGATGAAAGGGAGAGAGGTGCCTGTCATGAGGTCATGGACCAAAACCTTCTGACTCCTGTCCCCTTGCCACCATACTTGGCCCTGCTGAGCCAAAGATTCCAGTGACCAAAAATATCCCTCAGTCTGCATGTCCCACCTCCCCATTAGGTTTTCCTTTTTCATATCTATGAATTTGCCTTTCATCATCTCTGCCACATGTTCCCCTGAGCTCCGTATGACCCTTACCTCCTCTCCCCTTGGCCACAGCTCATTTCTTTTCATGTTAACCATCAAAAATCCAACTGGAGCAGAATGTAGGTAACTTAGCTTTATTCACTCAGCAGTGCATGCACACATCCCCCAAACTTTTATTATCTACCTCCATCTTAGGTTTTCCAAAGCTCCTTTGTTTAAAAAAGAAATCTTCCCAGGCTTCCTTCATCTCTTACTTCAGTGGTCTCACCTTCCAACTAAAAGACTTCAAACAGTTCGGGGACAGAGAGAAAGGGTTTTATGTTGTTTTCATGATTTTTTAAAATCAACATCATCTTCATCATTGTCATCGTCATCATCATTATTATTGTTACCATTTAGTATTGATTTTCACTCTGATCCTTACTTACAAAATCCTCTCTCCTAACATAAAAACATTCTGCTTTTGTATTACTTGAAATTAATGGTTTTGTTGTTGAATTTTAACTGTCAGCTTAAGAATAGTTTCCACTGGTGTCTGCATTTTACCATCCATACATGCTCATTTTTCCCCTCAGGTGTGTGGTATTTTTTTTAACATAAGGGCTTCACACAAGGAAACTGTGTATAAAAGGCATCAAGAACATGCCTGTGGTCAGAGATAACAACTCAGAGGCACAGGAAGACCCTGGTTATTCAGGTAGCTATTCCTGTCCTTTAACTTTTCTTACTTTTTCAGAGAAAATTGATGCCCTGAGAAAACCACTAGTGGTTTTGGAGAAATACTGATTTTTTTGAGGGGAAAATCTTGCATTTCCATAACCAGGTGCTTACTTACCAGCACTCATAGTTTAAATAAACCATTTTACTCTTAAAATTATTCATGACAATGTATCTTGAAGAGCTCATTTAACAAACTTACTATGGAAACCATGGACTGAATGGAAAGGCTACAAAGCAGAATTGGAGAAGAACAGCATGCTGATTTGAAAGCACATTAGCAGCTTTCTCTCTGCTAATACTGAAAGGGCTGATCTGAAAAAGAAACCTTTGGGTTGCAAAGCATGGCATTGTGTTGGGAATTAAATTTCTCTTAGTGCACTGAGTATTAAGCAAAACGGATTGCTGTAAGTGTCTATGTATGGTCATTCAGTGCGTGTAGGAGGATTTGTGTCTGGTAGCAACAACAACAGTCGTTCCAAAAGTTGAAGGTGCCCGGTGAGCACAGGCAGCCAGCTGGGGAGGCAGCCGTGGTGATGGGGACACCATCCTAACCAGACATTCATCCTTGGGTGAGTACCAACCTGACTTCTTGGTGCTTCAAAAGCATAAACAGGAATCACTATATTGTACATCAACTATACTTCAATTTTAAAATACGATATTTTAAAAGAGCATAAACAAGAAGATGATTTATAGGGACCTGAAATCTAGTTTAGAAAAACAAAATTAGTGGAATGAGACCAACATGGAACTGGTTAGATGCTAAGAGCTGTTCCTGGAGTAGGGGAAGTTTCCTTCTTACCCTTCTGTCCCTTTGTTCACTGCCACTTTGACAAGAGACGTCCTCAGTCTTTGTGCCTTGGATTGCTACTATGGAAAAATTCCCCAGAGAGTAACTTTATTATGATTCTCTCATTCTTACTCAGTAGTGTGTTCCAACATCACCCACCATAGTTATAGAAAACCTATTCTGAATGTGCAGAGACTATATTCATTTTGGGTCCAAAAGTAGAAGGGACAACTCTCTAGCTAATTAATTTTACTTGCATTTTTGTTTTCAGGCCTACATATTTATTTTAAGTAATGCCTTATACACAGCACTCAAAACTGGTTTTTCAGATTAGAATATATGATATAAAGAACCTCAGACATTTCAATCACTTATAATCATGAAGTATCCTACTGAAGCATAACCACTGACCCTGAACACAGATATTATCTACTGTTGTGTAATAAATTACTCCAAAATTTAGTGACTTAAAACAGCAATAAACATTTATTATCTTTTACAGTTTTTGTGAGGCAAGAACTTAGGGTGGCTCCGGATCCTCATCTCTCACAAGGTCATAGTAGGTAAGGGCTGCCAGGATCTGATAGCTTGATGAGCTGGAAGATCTACATGCATATTGGCCTATCCACATGGCTGGCAGCTGGTACTGGTTGTTGATACCAAGCCTCAGGTCTCTACCATGTGTGCTTCTCCACAAGGCTGGTTGAATATCTCCATGACATGGCAGCAGGTTTCCCACAGAGCAAATGTGATGTGAGAGGTGGAGGCTATATCCTGTTTATGACCCAGTCTCAGTAGTCACATAACATCAGTTCTATTCATTAGAAGTGAGTCACTAAGTCCAGCCAGCATTCAAGGGGAAGGCAATTAAGCTCTACATTTTGAAGGGATGGGTGTCATAATTTGCAGACGTGTTTTAAAACCATCAGTGGTTATAGATAAATGTACATTATTTTTAAAGCTTTATAGCTTATTTTGAGATATAATTTATGTAAAGTAAAATTCATAAATCTTAAGTGTACAGCTGAGTAGTTTTACATGAGTATACACCTGTGTAACCACCACCTAGATCAAAATATATAACATTTTTGTTGTGTATAATGTATAATATTTTTCAGCTCCTTAGAAAGTTTCATCATGTGGATTACACTGAATTTTCTATGTACACAACCACCATCTACAAAGACACCTCTAGTTTTTCCTTTCTCATCTTTACAACTTTTCTTTATACTTCTCTTGATTTTTCTCTACTGTCTGGGACCTCTAGTACAATGTTGAATAGATGTGGTGTGAGTGGACATCCTTGTCTTGTTCTCAAGTTAGGGGAATATGTTAGTATTTCACCATATACATCTGTAGGTTGTTTTGTAGATAACTTTTATCAGATCAAGGAAGCTCCATTCCTGATTTGGTTAAGCATTGGCAGTAGACATATAAAGAGAATCATGGTTCATGACTTTACTACCTGCTCATAAATATTAAACATTAGCCAGAGTATGGCCTTTAGCTGCAAATGTCCCTTATCTAATTTAGAGAAAAATTATGCCAGGTGTACACATAAAAAAAATATTGCCCAGAGCAGTCCTCAATTTCCAAATATACCGATCTTCAAAAATGTATTTGTTTGTCAGTCCTTTGTAAATTGCAAGACTTTTTCACATGTAAGCTTAATTATGCTTGGTGCTTAAGTATAAAAGCCAACTGCAAAAGTGTATTTAATCTACCTTGTGCCCGAAGTGACAGTCTCAGCTACTGGCAGGGGATGGCGGTGGAGCTCTGAAGAGAAATGGAAGGAGGAAGAGAGGAAGCCCAAGCAGCAGCAGCAGCCACAGCTTGTGGGGAAGGCAGTTCTTGTTGCCACAGACTCCCCAAGCAACCCCATAGCTGGGTGTGGCTGACATTTGCGAATTAGCATCATGTGAATCAGGGCTCTCTGAACCCCACATATGTGGTGAAGAATTTTTAAATGTCTCAACATCCTATTCACATAGCTCTAAAAGCAATAAACTTTAAAATAAGAACACTGGAATAGCACTGACAAAGTGGTCTCCAAATTCATTGTCACATTTACTCCTCACAGCAGGCCTGTGAGGTTAACAGATGAGGACACAGGCTTAGAGACATTCAGTGACTTGCCCAAGATCTCCCAGCCTAGAACATTTGCACCCAGGACCTGATCTAAGACTTGGAGCATGAAGTCTTTTCACTGTATCATGTTGGCAACTGATTGCCTTTTCTTAAATGTTTTCTTTTAATCCCTGCCACGGGCGTGTTCATGCTTAATGTAACTTTTTTTGATTGTCCATCTTTTATTATTATATAGCTTAGTAGTGGAAGAAATGATTATGGTCAGTACATGTATGAAAATTATGAAGGCCATGGTTTAGATTAACTTGCAGGACATTTTTTATAAGCGTCCCCTTTTTTCTCCTTCAGAGTGGTCCTTGAGCATCAGTCAATGTTTGGTGGTTGCTTCTAGCAAGTCTTTTGCTTCATTAATTTTGGTTGCTAAGTAAGGAGATTCACCTTTATCTGGGTGATTCAAAATCATGATTCTCCTGTGAGCTGCTCTAATCTTGGGCTTGCTGGCAGATGGGCTTACACCCAAAATAATACTCAATTCTCACCTATTCATTTTCTGTTCAAATCCTCCTTTATAGTAGGATGAAAAGCTAGGAGTTGAAATCTTCTTTGCAGTTTCTGTGATTACTTGTCCTAGAGGTTTCCAGATCTGAAATACACAATGACCTGAAAATCCAAGAGCTGCAATACCCAGCCCCACAGCTATCAAACTTCTTGCCAGTCCCCGGTCGCTGTTGGCACCTGACCGCTTGGTGTGGGGTCGGGGGGTTAGACGACTGGGAGTCCGCCGCCAAGGGCTTAATGTAACTTTAGATGTTACTTTGATGTAAATTGAAGCGACTATTATAAAAACGACTATTTTTAGATTCCCAGCCTTGGTCACAGTGCATTTAGCCATTTGGTTGAACAAATAGGGAAATTGTTTCTTCCTCGTACCTCCAGTGTATGTACCTTTATCACATTTTAAGACTTCTGCTCCAAAACATCTATCAATAGAAGACTTGTCAAATAAATTTTGACGTCTTAAAAAAAAAAAAAGGAATTCTGCTTCAGGTGACAAGGTATAAAAGTGGGACGAAGCTGATAAAGGAATAGTTCTATAATTTGGCAAGTACCCTAAATATTACCCACCAGAAGACTAATAATAATAATGAAAGTCATTCAGCATCATCATTTCATTATATCAGCACATCCGTTTCCCACCGCCGTGTGCAAGCTCCTGCCTTGGGCATTCTTAGAGCCATGACTAAGTAAAACTTCAGCAAGCAAGTCTCAATTTACTAATACTTCCTAATGCAGATGTTGGGATCATATTTGCTTTTCAAATGGAGAAACACAAAACATACACAGGACACTGTAGGATATACACATTTTGGACATCATATTGATTTTTACAGTAAGAAGTGCTCTGCAAGGCTGCTTTTGATACCAGATATGCAGACATTGGTGAGCAGGTGAGGGATGTCTCTGGTCTCCATCTAGAGAGAAAGTCCCATTTATCATATGACATTCACATGCAGCAGAGGGGAATGGCATTAGGGCACAGAGAGGCCTGGTGATCCCACCTCTAAGTGAGGCAACTGTAGATTCATCCAAAGGGCTGATCAAAGAGCAGCTGGCTGGGCTGGATGTGTGCCAGGGTAGCTATGACATACAGATCCAACAAGGACAATGAAGGGACTCTCAATGTTTAAATAATAAATGACAGCCTCTAGGGGAGACAGACTCACTTTTCTCAAGGTTTTCTATTTGAACCAGATGACCTCAGCATCAAGTATGAAAGGGCATCTTTCCAAAGGCTGTTAATATTAGTCTCGCTTGCTATGTAAACAGTAACAGAAGGCATCAAAGCCAGAATGCCATTACTCCTTGGATTGTGAACATTCAAGTAGAGCTGATTGCTCTGTTTTTATTACTGTTGTTATTAAATCATTGATTGGATCATCCCATGGAGCATGAAAGTTTATAGCAAGATTGATTTTTCCAGAAGTAAAGCTGCAACAGTATTTGAGTGTGGCTTTTACCTCCTTAATTTTCTGAAGTTCTCTTACGTGAGAAAGCCTGTGATCTAAATAGTTGGTAGGCAGGATTTAGAAGTCTTTTTCAGGGCTCTAGTTAGCATGAAATCTTTTTTTAAATTACTGCTCCTCTAGACATTTATTTTGAAGTGCCCTGCCATGGCTTTGATGACTGCCAGTCTAGGTTTCAAACCTCTCCCCTGCCTACCACGTGATTAGGAGTACATCACTTCCTGCAGATAAAAGGATGACAAGAACCCCTGACCCCACTGGGAGAATCAGAGGACAGACGCTGGAGAGAACTTGGTCTTTTCTGGAGGTCACCCGAGAAAAGTAAGGTGTTCTGTCATCCTTCCCTGATAGGTGATTTCTTAAGCTAATTACTCTCTCCTTTAAATGTAGTCTCTACAAGATATCACAGGAAATGAATTTTTGGCTCTCTCTCACTGAGCTATTTTTCAAGTGCTTTCCAATGAAATTCACATTGTTTACCCCAATTTCATCTATTCATAGTTTGTGGCATTTTTCCAAGCTCTAGTTTATGCTTTTTCATGCTCCTTTCTTGTACTTTGATATAAAGCTTTCAGAGTTTTGCCATTCTGCTGTGAGGCTGTGTCTTACTCATATTAGAAAAATTAATGCCAAGGAAGGAAAGTTTCAGTTGTTTCTTCTGAGGTCCTGCTTTAGACAGGTTTGTCAAGTTCCTTCATGTGATTTTTTATGGCTCTCCCACCTAAGTACAAAAGTAGGCACCAGTGATCATTTTATCAAATGAACTGACTCAGAACTTTGATAAAGACTAATACAAGTATGTTAAGACCTAAATTTATTTTTTCTAATCTGTAGTTTGTTGTTTTGTTTTATTTTGTTTTTTACTAATTGCTAACTTATAGAGTATTTAAAGGGGAGTGGACAAGATGATGCAGTAGGAAGACACTGAACTCACCTCCTCCCATGGATAAATCAAAATTACAACTATTTACAGAGAAACTATTGATGAGAAAAACCATATGAATAGCAGAAAAGATGTAAAGACGGAACCACAACAAGACGGGTAGGAGTCAAGACCCATACCCCTGGGTAAGCAACCCACAAATGGAAGGATAATTACAATTGCAGAGGTTCTCCCCAAGGAACAAGGAGTCTGATACTCTGATACCCACACTGGGCTTCCTGGCCCAGGAGTCCTGCACAGGAAAAATAAGCCACTAGAATGTTTGGCCTTAAAAGCCAGTGGGGCTTACTTTCAGGAGAACCAGAGGGCTGTGGGAAGTAAAGACCCCACTCCTAAAAGATGTATACAAAATTTCACATGCTCCAGGACCTAGGGCAGAAGCAGGAATTTAAAAGGAGCCTGGGTCAGACCCACCTGCTGATCTTGGAGAGCCTTCAGGAGGCAACCGGAGCTTGCCCTGGAGACATAGACACTGCTAGCAGCCATCTGGGGGATCTTGTTCTACCACGTGCATACTAGTGCTGGCAAGCACCATTTTGGAATCCACCTTCTAGATTATTAGTTCCAGGACCAAGCCCCACCCACCAGGCTGTCAGTACTATTCTGAGACTCCTTGGGGCAAGTAACTAGATGGGTGGATACACAGCCCACTCATGAGCAGGTAGGCTGCCATAAGACTCCCTGAGCCCACAACCACCCCAGGACCCAGTTCTGTCCACCAGAGGGCCCAGGATCCAGTGCACTGGCACTAATCCCCAAGGGCTCTGCAGGCAGAAACCCTGGGACCCACATCCGCCAGCCAGTGGAGCAGCACTATCCCCAGGACACCTTGGGCCTCAGCCCCACACACCAGTAGACAGGCACCAGTCCTGGGACTCCAGAGGCCATGACCCCACTAATCACTGGTGGACACCAGCCCCAGGACCATCACAGCCCTGCAGCCATATCAGAACCTGGGCTATTCACCAGCAGACCAGCATCCACACCAGGACCACCTGGGCCACAGTCCTACTCACCAGCAAGCCAACAGCAGCTTTAGGACACCTTGGGCCCCTCAGCCAGTTGTCCCAGGATCCAGCCCAACCAACCAGAGGGCTAATGCCAACTTCAGGACAACCAGGGCCCTGCAGCCAGGGACTGGGGAACCCAGCTCCACCCACCAATGAGCTGGCTCTAGTCCCAGGACCCCCTGGGCCCCAGCCTCACCTACCAGTAGGCCATACAATCTCTAAGACATCTTGGAGCCATCATCCAGCCATCCTCAGATCCAGCCCCTTTCACCAAGGGACTAACACCAGCTTTGAGGCACTGCAGACCACACAACCAGCTGTGTCAGGAACTGGACCCACCCATCAGAAGACCAGCAGTAGATCCAAGACTTCCAGTCCTGCAACCACCCACCTGGAACTCAGCCAAACCCATGAGTGGGCTGGCAGTAGGCCTGGGACCACTCAGGGCCTACAGCCAGTAGCCTCCAGACCAGGCTGCACCCACCAGCATCTGGCAGCCTACAAACAAGGCAAGGCCTGACAATCAACTTGACCAAAGGCCAGCCACACCCACCAGACCACCCACAGTAGTCAACCTTCCACAACAGAAAGACCCACATAGCCCACATGGGGGCACCCCAGAGACTATATACTTTGGTGACCAGAGGGGAGTGTGCTGTGTGATGCATAGGACATCTCCTATGAAAGGACATTTCTCCAAGGTTGGGAAACATGACCAACCTACCTATTTCTATAAATAGAAATAAAAACAACAAATGTGGCATAATGAAAACACAGAAGAAAATTTTCCAGATGAACAACAAGATAAAAACCCAGAAGAACTAAATGAAGTAGATAGGCAACTACCCAGTAAAATGTTCAATGTAATGATCATAAAGATATTCAAAGAACTCAGGGGAAGACTGGAAGAAGAGAGTGAGCATATAGAAGTTTTTAATGAAGAGTTAGAAAATATAAAGAAGAACAAAACAGAGGTGAAGAATACATTAACTGAAATGAAAAATGCATTAAAAGGAATCAACAGTAGATTAGATAATACAGAGGAACAGATAAGTGAACTGGAAGATGGAGTAGTGGAAATCACTGAAGCTAAACAGATAAACAGAATGAAAAGAAATGAAAACAGTTTAAGAGACCTCTGAGAAAACATCAAGCATACTATCAATCTCATTATAGGGGTCCCAGAAAGACAAGGGACAGAGAAGGGGGCAGAGAACATATTTGAATACATAATAGCTGAAAACTTCACTAACCTGGGAAAGGAAACAGACATCTAAGTCCAGGAAGTGCAGAGAGTCCCATACAGGATTAATCCAAAGAAGAACGTACCAAGACACACTATAATTAAAATAGCACAAACTAAAGATAAAGAGAGAATATTAAAAGCATCAAGGGAAAAGCAACAAGTTACATACAAGGGAACTCCCATAGGCCATCACCTGACTTTTCAGCAGAAATTCTGTAGGCCAGAAGAGAGCGGAACAATATATTTAAAGTGATGAAAGGGGAAAACCTACAACCAAGAATACTCTACATGGCAAGGCTCTCATTCAGATTTGATGGAGAGGTCAAAAGTTCTACAGACAAACAAAAGCTAAAAGAATTCAGCACCATGAAAAAAGCTCTACAAGAAATGTTAAAGGGACTTCTTTAAGTGGAAAAGAATAGGCTACAACTAGAAACATGAAAATTATGAAAGGAAAAAGCACATTGGTAAAGGCAAATATACAGCAAAGGTAGTAAATCATCCATGTGTAAACCTAGTAGGAAGGTTAAAGACAAAAGTGGTAAAATCATCTATACCCACAATAAGTAGTTAAGGGATATGCAAAATAAAAAGATGTAAAATATGATGTCAAAAACAGTAAACATGTGGGGAGGGTATGAATGCAGGGTTGTTAAAACACATTTGAACATAAGAAATCAGCAAATTAGAATAATCAAATATATATAGATTGCTATATATAAAGCTCACAGTAACCACAAACCAAAATCTATAACAAGTACACACACGTACAAACACACACACAAGAAAGTAATCCAAACATAACACTAGATAGTCATCAAACACAAGTGGAAAGAACAAAAAGAGAAAGAAAGGACAGAAAAGAACTACAAAAACAACCCCAAAACAATGAACAAAATGGCATTAAGTACATACCTATCAATATAATTTTAAATGTAAATGCTCCAATCAAAAGACATAGAGTGGCTGAATGGATAAAAAACAAGACCCATATATATGCTGCCTACAAGAGACTCACTTCAGATCTAAAAACACACACAGACTGAAAGTGAACAGATAGAAAAAGGTATTCCATGCAAATGGAAATTAAAAGAAAATCAAGGTAGCAATACATATATCAGAAAAATAGACTTTAAAACAAAGACTCTAACAAGAGACAAAGAAGGACATTACATAATGATCAAAGGATCAATCCAAGAAGAAGATACAACAACAGTAATTATATATGTACCTGATATAGGAGCACCTAAATACATAAAGCAAATATTAACAGACATAAAGGGAGAAACTGACAGTAGCACAATAGCAATGGGGGACTTTAACACCCCACCTATATCAATGGACAGATCATCCATACAGAAAACCAGTAAGGGAAACACTGGCCTTAAATGACACACTACACCAGTTGAACTTAATAGATAGAACATTCCCTCACAAAGCAGCAGAATACACATTCTTTTCAACTGCAGTGGAACATTCTCCAGGATAGATCACATACTAAGTCACATAACAAGTCTCAGTAAATTTAAGATTAAAAGCATATCAAGCATCTTTTCTATCCAAAACCCTGTAAGACTAGAAATCAAATACAAGGGGGAAAAAAGCATAAAACCTAGACACATGTAAGTTAAACAATATGCTACTAAAAAAATCAATGGGTCACTAAAGAAATCAAAGAAGAAATTTAAAAACACCTAGAGACAAATGAAAATGAAGGCACAATGATCCAAAATCTATGAGATGCATCAAAAGCACTTCTATGAGGGAAGTTTATAGTCATACAAGCCTACGTCAGGAAACAAGAAAAATCTCAAATAAACAACCTAACCTTACACCTAAAGGAATGAGAAAAAGAAGAGAAAACAAAACCCAAAGTTAGTAGAGGAAAGAAATCATAAAGATTGAGCAGAAATAAATGAAATAGAGACTTCAAAAAACAATAGAAAAGATCAGTGAAACTAAGAGCTGGTTCTTTGATAAGATAAACAAAATTGACAAAACTTTAGCCAGACTCATGAAGAAAAAAAGAGAGGAAGCCTAAATCAAAAATAAGAAATGAAAAAGGAGAAGTTATAACCAACACCCCTAGAAATAAAAATGAT
Source organism: Eschrichtius robustus (assembly GCF_028021215.1). Lineage (NCBI taxonomy): Eukaryota > Metazoa > Chordata > Mammalia > Artiodactyla > Eschrichtiidae > Eschrichtius > Eschrichtius robustus. The sequence goes on along the minus strand of NC_090833.1, from coordinate 89,239,969 downwards.
CATGAGATTACTATGAACAACTATATACGAATAAAATGGACTATCTAGAAAAAATGAACATATTCCTAGAAATGTACAGTCTCCCAAGACTGAACCAGGAAGAAATAGAAAATATGAAGAGACCAATTACCAGTAATGAAATTGAATCAGTAATCAAAAAACTCCCAACAAACAAAAGTCCAGAACCAGATGGCTTCACAGGTGAATTCTACCAAACATATAAAGAAGAAATTATAACTAATCTTCTCAAACTATTCCAAAAAATTGCAGAGGAAAGAACACTTCTGCACTCATTCTATGAGGTTAGCATCACCCTGATACCAAAACCAGACAAGGATATCACACACAAGAAATTACAGGCCAATATCACTGATGAACATAGATGCAAAAATCCTCAACAAAATACTAGTAAATTGAATTCAAAACATATTAAAAGGATTATACAGCACAATAAAGTGGGATTTATCACAGGATGCAAGGATGTTTCAATACCTGCAAATCAATCAATGTGATACACCACATTAACAAACGGAAGGGTAAAAATTACATGATCATCTCAATAGACACAGAAAAAGCATTTGACGAAATTCAACATCAATTCATGATAAAAAAAAAAAACTCAACAAGTTTGGTATGGAGGGAATATATCTGAATATAGGCCATTTATGACAAACCCACAGCTGACATCATACTCAATGGTGAAAAGCTGAAAGCTTTTCCTCTAAAATCAGGAACAAGATATAAATACGCACTCTCACCACTTCTATCTAACATAGTATTGGAAGACTTACTCACAGTTGGCAGACATGAAATGAAAGGCATCCAAATGTGATGGGAAGAAGTTAAGCTGTCACTATTTGCAGATGACATGATACTATATATAGAAAACCCTAAAGTCTCCACCAAAAAACTATTATAACTAATAAATGAATTCAGTAAAGTTGCAGGACACAAGATTAATATACAGAAATCTGTTGCTTTCTTATACACTAATAATGAACTATCAGAAAGAGAAATTAAGAAAACAATTCTGTTTACAATCACATCAGAAAGAATAAAATATCTAAGAATAAGCTTAACCAAGGAGGTAAAACTATTCTGAAAACTATAAAACACTGATGAAGGAATTTGAAAATGATACAAAGAAATGGAAAGATATTCCATGTTCATAAATTAGAAGAATATTGTGAAAATGTTCATATTATCTAAAGCAGTCTACAGATATCATGCAAGCCCTATCAAAATACCCATGACATTTTTCAGAGTGAGAACAAATAATCCTAAAATGTATGTGGAACCACAAAAGGCCCTGAATTACAAAGTAATCTTTTTTTTTTAAATTTATTTACTTATTTATTTATTTTTTGGCTGAATTGGGTCTTCGTTGCTGTGCGTGGGCTTTCTCTAGTTGCAGCGAGTGGGGGCTACTCTTTGTTGCATTGTGCAGGCTTCTCATTGCGGTGGCTTCTCTTTGTTGCAGAGCACAGGCTCTAGGCATGCAGGCTGCAGTAGTTGTGGCACGCGGGCTCAGTAGTTGTGGCTCGCGGGCTCTAGAGTGCAGGCTCACGTGGCACACGGGCTTAGTTGCTCCATGGCATGTGGGATCTTCCCGGACCAGGGCTCGAACCCCTGTCCTCTGCATTGGTGGGCGGATTCTTAACCACTGTGCCACCAGGGAAGTCTGCAAAGTAATCTTGAGGAAAAAAGACAAAGCTGGAGGTATCATGCTCCCTGACTTCAGAATATATTACAGAGCTACAGTAATCAAAACAGTGTGGTGCTGGCACAAAAACAGACACATAGATCAATGCAACAAAATAGAGTTCCAGAAGTATACCAACACACTTACGGTCAATAAATCTATGACAAAGGAGGCAAGAGTATATAATGCTTTTGGGAAAAGACAGTCCCTTCAATAAGTGATGCTGGAAAAATTAGACAGCAACCTGTAAAAGAATGAAATTGGAACACTTTCTCACACTGTATAAAAAAATAAACTAAAAATAGATTAAAGACCTAGATGTAAGACATGAAACTATAAAATTCATAGAAGAGAACATAGGTAGAACACTTTTTGACATAAATAGTAGTATTTTTCTTGGATCTGACTCCTAAGGCAAAATAAATAAAAGCAAAAATAAACAAATGGGACCTAATTAAACTTAAAAGATTTTGCATAGCAAAGGCACAATGATCCATAACAAAGCAAAAGACAATGTACTGAATGGGAGAAAACATTTGCAAATGATATGACTGATACAGGGTTAATATCCAAAATATATATAAAGCTCATGCAGGGGGGAGGAGTCAAGATGGTGGTGTGGGAAGATGCAGAGTTAGCATGCAGAGTTAGCATCTCCCCACAACCAAGGCACCTGCCAGCCACTGCTGCGAGGCTGACCCCCAAGGAGATGGGAGGAACCCCAGAGTGAACCGATAGGATGTAGTGGGACCAAGGGGGGAGGAGAAGTGGAGGCCAGACAAGATCAGCTCCCCTGAGGCTGGGGAGATCAGGAGAGGCAGGTGGGAGGGACTCTCCAGGAAGAGTGGGAGAGGAACGGAGGGCAATTGCCTGACCCACTCGGCTGGGGAGTCTGCTGAGCTCCCAAGCTGGTCCCCCCCGCCTCCAAAGCCCCATCAAGGCCATGTGGGTCCTGGGGGCATAGGAGGGAGGCCGGGGAGATCAGGAGTGGTAGGCGGGAAGGGCCATCCAGGAGGAGCGGGAGAGAAGCAGAGGACAATTGCCCCACCCACTCAGGCGCAGGGAGCCTGCAGAGCTCCCAGGCTGATCCCCTGCCCTCCAAGCTCTCTCCAGGCTGCGTGGGTCCTTGTGGACATAGGAGGGAGGCTAGGGGGATCAGGAAAGGCAGGCAGGAGGGGCTCTGAGGAAGAAGCAGGAGAGGAACAGAGGGCAAGTGCCCGGCCTACTCAGGCACAAGGAGCCTGCTGAGCTCCCAGGCCAATCCCCTAGCCTCCAAGGCCCCTCCAGACAGCATGGGTTCTTGTGGGCATAGGAGGGAGGCCAGGGGGATCAGGAGAGGCAGGCGGGAGGGACCTCCCAGACCCCAGACCAGAGGAGCATAAGAGGAGAGGAGGGCATTTGCTCCACCCACTCGAGCCCAGGAGGCTTGCTGTGCTCCCAGGTGAGGTCCCTTGTGCTCTGAGACCAGAGGTGGGGGACACACCTGGGCCCCTTCTATTCCTTGAACCTAAGCCTCACCCCCCACAGCCCCAAGGGCCTTTTCCAGCCCCATGGGTCCTGAGCATTGGGCCTACCCATGACCCAAACCTCGCTCTTGCTTAGGCCCCGATCTCCATGCAAGGGCTTTCCCCCACCCCTTTTATTTATTTATTTTTCTTTTCCCTCCTCCTCTTTTTTACTATTGTGGTACTGATGTACCTTCTGGTTGTTGAGTCATCTATTTTTTTATTTTTACATTCTTTCTAACATATCTGTAGTTTCCTAGTCTAATTTTATTTTTTACTTTGTTATTTTTTTATTTTTATTTTTTTTGCCACCCCACGCAGCTTGCAGGATCTTGATTTGTGCTGAGCCTGGGGTCAGGTGGAAGCTCCTGTGGTGGGAGTTCCAAGTCCAAACCACTGGACTAACAGAGAACCTCAGACCCAAGGGAATGTTCATAGAGTGAGGTCTCACAGAGTTCCTCATCTCAACACCAAGACCCAGCTCTACCCAATAGCCTACAAACTCCAGTGTTGGAAGCCTCAAGCCAAACAACCTGTAAAACAGGAACACAATCCCATTAATAAAAAAAAAAAAATGAGATGGCAAAAAAAATATGTCACAGATGAAGGAGCAAGGTAAAAACCTACAAGACCAAATAAATGAAGAGGAAATAGGCAATCTACCTGAAAAAGAATTCAGAATAATGATAGTAAAGATGATCCAGAATCTCAGAAATAGAATGGAAGCATAGATTGAGAAAATATAAGAAATGTTAAACAAAGATCTAGAAGAACTAAAGAACAAACAAACAGAGATGAACAACACAATAACTGACATGAAAAATACACTAGGAGGAATCAATAACAGAATAACAGAGGCAGAAGAACGAATAAATGAACTGGAAGCCAAAATGGTGGAAAAAACTGCTGAGGAGCAGAATAAAGAAAAAAGAATGAAAAGAATGGAAAACAACCTCAGACACGTCTGGTACAACACTAAACACACCAACATTCGAATTATAGGGGTCCCAGAAGAAGAAGAGAAAAAGAAAGCATCTGAGAAAATATATGAAGAGATTATAGTGGAAAACTTCCCTAACATGGGAAAGGAAATAGTCACCCAAGTCCAGGAAGCACAGAGCATCCCATACAGGATAAAACCTAGGAAAAACACACCAAGACACATATTAATCAAACTAACAAAAATTAAATTCAAAGAAAAAATATTAAAAGCAGCAAGGGAAAAGCAAGAAATAACATACAAAGGCATCCGCATAAGGTTATCAACTGATTTTTCAGTGGAAACTCTGCAAGCCAGAAGTGAGTGGCAGGATATACTTAAAGTGATGAAAGAGAAAAACCTACAGCCAAGATTACTCTACCCACCAAGGATCTCATTCAGATTCGATGGAGAAGTCAAAAGCTTTTCAGACAAACAAAAGCTAAGATAATTCAGCACCACCAAACCAGCTTTACAACAAATGTTAAAGAAACTTCTCTAAGAGGAAAACACAAGAGAAGGAAAAGACATGCAAAAACAACCCAAAACAATTAAGAAAATGGGAATAGGAACATACATATTGATAATAACCTTGTATGTAAGTGGATTAAATGCCCCAACCAAAAGACACAGACTGGCTGAATGGATACAAACACAAGACCCATATTTATAAGCTGTCTACAAGACACCCACTTCAGACCTAGGGACACATACAGACTGAAAGTGAGGGGATGGAAAAAGATATTCCATGCAAATGGAAATCAAAAGAAAGCTGGAGTAGCAATGCTCATATCAGATAAAATAGACTTTAAAATAAAGACTGTTACAAGAGATAAGGAGGGACACTACATAATGATCAACGGATCAATCCAAGAAGAAGATACAACATTATAAATGTTTATGAACCCGACATAGGGCACCTCAATACATAAGGCAAATGCTAACAACCAGGAAAGGAGAAATCAACAGTAACACAATAATAGTAGGGGACTTTAACACCCCATTTACACCAATGGACAGATCCAAACAGAAAATAAATAAGGAAACACAAGCTTTAAATGACACAAAAGACCAAATAGATCTAAATGATATTTATAGAACATTCTACCCAAAAGTGGCAGAAAACACTTTCTTCTCAAGTCAACATGCAACATTCTCCAGGAAAGACCACATCTTGGGTCACAAATCAAGCCTTGGAAAATTTAAGGAAATTGAAATCATATCAAGCATCTTTTCTGACCACAACGCTATGAGATTGGAAATCAATTACAGGAAAAAAATTGTAAAAAACACAAATAGGGCTTCCCTGGTGGCGCAGTGGTTGAGAGTCTGCCTGCCAGTGCAGGGGACACGGGTTCGAGCCCTGGTCTGGGAAGATCCCACATGCCGCGGAGCAACTAGGCCCGTGAGCCACAACTACTGAGCCTGCGCGTCTGGAGCCTGTGCTCCACAACAAGAGAGGCCGCGATGGTGAGGGGCCCGCGCACCGCGATGAAGAGTGGCCCCCGCTTGCCGCAACTAGAGGAAGCCCTCGCACAGAAACGAAGACCCAACACAGCCATAAATAAATAAATTAAAAAAAAATTAACTGCTTCCACTTGTGTCCTCTTTAAAAAAAAAAACAAAAAACACAAATACATGGAGGCTAAACAGTGTGCCACTAAATAACAAAGAGATCACTGAAGGACTTCCCTGGTGGCACAGTGGTTAAATATCCACCTGTCAATGCAGGGGACACGGGTTTGAGCCCTGGTCCCGGAAGATCCTACATGCTGTGGAGCAACTAAGCCAGTGTACCAGAACTACTGAGCCTGTGCACCTAGAGCCCGTGCTCCGCAACAAGAGAAGCAACCACAATGAGAAGCCCCCACACTGCAACGAAGAGTAGCCCATGCTTGCCGCAACTAGAGAAAGCCGCGTGCAGCAACGAAGACCCAACACAGCCAAATAAATAAATAAAATTTTTAAAAAAGAGATCACTGAAGAATTCAAAGAGGAAACTAAAAAATACATAGAAACAAATGACAATGAAAACACGACAACCCAAAACCTATGGGATGCAGCAAAAGCAGTTCTAAGAGGGAAGTTACAGCAATTCAATCTCACTTCAAGAGACAAGAAAAGTCTCAAATAAACAATCTGAACCTACACTTAAAACAACTAGAGAAAGAAGAACAAAGAAAACCCAAAGTCAGTAGAAGGAAAGACATCACAAAGATCAGAGCAGAAATAAATGAAATAAAAATGAAGGAAACAAGAGCAGAGATCAATAAAACTAAAAACTGGTGCTTTGAGAAGATAAACAAAATTGATAAACCCTTAGCCAGGCTCATCAAGAAGAAAAGGGAGAGGAAGCAAATAAATAAAATTAAAAATGAAAAAGGAGAAATCACACCTGACACTTCAGAAATGCAAAGGATTATAAGAGACTACTACAAACAACTATATGCCAAAAAAATGGACAACCACAAAGAAATGGACAAATTCTGGGAAAGGTGCAATTTTCAAAGACTGAACCAGAAAGAATTAGAAAATATAAACAGACCTATCACAAGTAATAAAATTGAAACTGTAATTAAAAATCTTTCAAGAAACAAAAGTCCAGGACCAGGTGGCATCACAGGTGAATTCTATCAAACATTTAGAGAAGAGCTAACACCAATCCTTCTCAGACTCTTACAAAAAATTGCAGAGAGAGAAACACTCCCAAATTCATGCAACAAGGCCACCATCACCCTGATACCGAAACCAGAAAAAGATATCACACAAAAAAAGAAAATTATAGACCAGTATCACTGATGAACATAGATGGAAAAATCCTGAACAAAATATTAGGAAACAGAATCCAACAGCATATTAAAAGGATCATAAACCATGAGCAACTGGGGTTTATCCCAGGAACGCAAGGATTCTTCAATATACACAAATCAATCAATGTGATACACCACATTAACAAATTAAGGAATAAAAACCATATGATCATCTCAATAGATGCAGAAGAAGTTTTTGACAAAATTCAACACCCATTTATGATAAAAACTCTCCAGAAAATGGACATAGAGGGAACCCACCTCAACATAATAAAGGCCATATATGACAAACCCAAAGGAAGCATCATTCTCAATGGTGAAAAAGTGAAACCATTTCCACTAAGATAAGGAACAAGACAAGGTTGCCCAATCTCACCACTATTATTCAACATAGTTTTGGAAGTTTTAACCACAGTAATCAGAGAAGAAAAAGGAATTAAAGGAATCTAAATTGGAAAAGAAGTAAAACTGTCACTGTTTGCAGATGACATGATACTATACATACAGAATCCTAAAGATATTACCAGAAAACTACTAGAGCTAATCAATGAATTGGGTAAAGTAGCAGGATACAAAATGAATGCACAGAAATCTCTTGCATTCCTATACACTAATGATGAAAAATCTGAAAGAGAAACTAAGGAAACACTCCCATTTACCACTGCAACAAAAAGAATAAAATATCTAGGAATAAACCTACCTAAGGAGACATAAGACCTATATGCAGAAAACCATAAGATACTGATGAAAGAAATTAAAGATGATACCAACAGATAGAGAGATATACCATGTTCTTGGATTGGAAGAATAAACATTGTGAAAATGACTATACTACCCAAAGCAATCTACAGATTCAATGCAATCCCTATCAAACTACCAATGGCATTTTTCACAGAACTAGAACAAAAAATTTCACAATTTGTATGGAAACACAAAAGACCCCAAATAGCCAAAGCAATCTTGAGAAAGAAAAACAGAGCTGGAGGAATCAGGCTCCCTGGGTTCAGACTATACTACAAAGCTACAATAATCAAGACAGTATTGTACTGGCACAAAAACAGAAATATAGATCAATAGTACGGGAAAGAATGCTCAGAGATAAACCCACGCACATATGGGCACCTAATTTATGACAAAGGAGGCGAGAACATACAATGGAGAAAAGATAGCCTCTTCAAAAAGTGGTGCTGGGAAAACTGGACAGCTACATGTAAAAGAATGAAATTAGAACACTACCTAACACCATATGCAAAAATCAACTCCAAATGGATTAAAGATTTAAATGTAAGACCAGACACTATAAAACTTTTAGAGGAAAACATAGGAAAAATACTCTTTGACATAAACCACAGCAAGATCTTTTTTGACCCACCTCCCAGAGTAACGAAAATAAAAACAAAAATAAAATGGGACTTAATTACACTTAAATGCTTTTGCACAGAAAAGGAAACCATAAATAAGACAAAAAACCCTCAGAATGGGGGAAAATATTTGCAAATGAAACAGCAAAGGATTAATCTTCAAAGTATACAAACAGTTCATGGAACTCAATATCAAAAAAACAAACAATCCAGTTAAAAAATGGGCAGAAGTCCTAAATAGACATTTCACCAAGGAAGACATACGGATGGCCAAGAGGCACATGAAAGGATGCTCAACATCACTAATTATTAGAGAAATGCATACCAAAACTACTATGAGATATCACCTCATGCTGGTCAGAATGACCATTATCAAAAAAGCTAGAAACAATAAATGCTGGAAAGGTTATGGTGAAAAGGGAATCCTCCTACACTGTTAGTGGGAATGTAAATTGATACAGCCACTACGGAGAACAGTATGGAGGTTCCTTAAAAAACTAAAAATAGAACTACCATATGACCCATCAATCCCACTACTGGGCATATACCCTGAGAGAACCATAATTCAAAAAGAGACATGCACCATAATGTTCATTGCAGCACTATTTACAGCCAGGACACGGAACCAACCTAAATGTCCATCAACAGATGAATGGATAAAGAAGATGTGGCACATATATACAATGGAATATTACTCAGTCATAAAAAGAAATGAAATTGAGTTATTTGTAGTGAGGTGGATGGACCTAGAGTGTGTCATACAGAATGAAGTAAGTCAGAAAGAGAAAAACAAATGCCGCATGGTAACGCATATATATGGAATCTAAAAAAAAAAAAAAAAAATGGTACTGATGAATCTAGTTGCAGGGCAGGAATAAAGAGGTAGGCATAGAGAATGGACTTGATGACATGGGGTGGGAAGGTGAAGGTGGGGTGAAGTGAGAATAGCATCGACATATATCTACTACCAAATGTAAAATAGTTGGCTGGTGGGAAGCAGCAGCATAGCACAGGGAGATCAGCTCGGTGCTTTGCAATGACCTAGAGGGGTGGGATAGGGAGGATGGGAGGGAGGCTCAAGAGGGAGGGGATATGGGGACATGTGTATACATGTGGCTGATTCGCTTTATTGTGCAACAGAAACTAAAATGGTATTGTGAAGCAATTATACTCCAATAAGGATCATTTTAAAAAAAGAGCTCATGCAACTCAAATCAAAAAAACAAAACAAAACAAAATTTAAAAATGGGCAGAAGATTTGAATATTTTTCCAAAGAAAATATAGAGATGGCCAAAAGACATGAAAAAATGCTCAACACTGCTAATCATCAGAGAAATGTAAATCAAAACCATGATGAGATATTACCTCACACCTGTCAAAATGACTATCATCAAAAAAACAACAAATAACAAATGTTGGTGAGGATGTTAAGAAAAAGGAATCTTTATACACTCTTGGTGGGAATGTAAATTGATGCGGTCAATGTGGAGAACAGTACAGAGGTTCCTCAAAAAACTAAAAGTAGAACTACCATGTAATCCAGAAATTCCACTGCTGGGTATATATCTGAAGAAAATGAAAACACTTATTAGAAAAAATACATGCACCCCAATGTTCATAGCAGCATTATTTTCAATAGCCAAGACATGGAAGCTACCTAGGTGTCCATCCACAGATGAATGGATAAAGAAAATGTGGTGTATATATACACAATAGAATACTATTCAGCCATAAAAAAGAATGAAATATTTCCATTTGCAGCAACATGGTTAGACTTTGCAGGTATTATGCTTAGTAAAATAAATCAGAGAAAGAAAAATACTGTATTTTATCGCTTATATGTGGAACCTAAAAATAAAACAAACCAGTCAGTATAAAAAAACAGAAATAGACTCACAGATATGGAGAACAAACTAGTTATTACCAGTGCAGAAAGGGAAGGGGGAGGGTCAAGATAGAGGTAGGGGATTACAAGATACTAACTACTATGTTTAAAATAAATAAGCTACAAGGATATATTGTACAGCACAGGGAATATAGCCAATATTTTATAATAATTATAAATGGAGTATAGCCTTTAAAAATTGTGAATCACAATGTTGTACACCTGAAACTCATATAATATTGTAAATCAACTATACCTCAATTTTTAAGAAAATAATATATGGTATATACATATATATATACATACACAGTGGAATATTATTCAGCCATTTTTTTAAAAAGTGAAATCTTTCCATTTACTATGACATGGATTGATGTAGAGGGTATTTTGGTAAGTGAAACAAATCAGACAAAGACAAATACAGTATGATTTCTCTTATATGTGGAGTCTAAAAAACAAAACAAATAGGCAAACAAACAAAAAAGAAACAGAGTTAGAGATACAGAGAACAAACAGGTGATTGCCAGAGGGGAGGGAGGTAAAGAGAAGAAAGGAAAAGGTGAGGGAGATTAAGAGGTACAAACTTCTATTTGCAAAATAGATGAGTCACAGTTATGAAATGCAGAGTGTGGGCATGATAGTCAACAACAGTGTAATATCTTTGTATGGTGACATACGTTAACTAGACTTATGGTGGTGATTGTTTTGAAATGTATAGAAATACTGAAGCACTATGTTGTGTAACAGGAGCCAATGTAGTATTGTAGGTCAATTAAACTTCAAAAACAAACTCATAGAAAAAGAGATCAGATTTGTGGTTACCAGAGGCAGAGGGTCAGGGGATGGGAAGTGAATGAAGGCAGTCAAAAGACTCAAATTTCCAGTTATAAGTACTAGGGATATAATTTACAATATGATAAATATAATTTTTCATTTGGCTTTCTGTCTGCTGTCCTGATTGGGTGATTTCCATTATTCTATCTTCCAGGTCACTTATTCTTTCTACTGCATTCATTGCCTTTAGCTCAGTTTTCATCTCTGCAAATGAATTTTCTAATTTTTCTTGGTTCCTCTTTATAATTTCTAGTTCCTTTTTACAGTACTCTGCATTTCTGTTGATAGTTTTCTTACTTCCTTCAGTATTTTCATAATCTCCTTTTTAAAATGAGTGTCTATTAGACTGAAGAAGTCTGTTTCATTGTTCTTTCAGGGGAATTCTTTTGGTCTTTTAACTGGTAGTGGTTCCTCTGCTTCTTCATTTTATTTATATTTCTCTTTCTTTGTGAGTTTAGGAGAAACAATTACCGACTGTGGTCTTAGAGAACTATTTATACATGGGTGCTTCCCTGTGTAACTTGTGTGGGTTTAATATATTTAGTGCAAGGGCTGTTTTAATATGGATGCGTGTCACCTCTTCCCTCAGTGTGTGATGGTCATTAATAAATATAATTAACACTGCTGTATGTTATATATGAAAGCTGTTAAGAGAGTAAATCGTAAGAGTCCTCATCACACACAAAAAATGTGTTTTTCTATTTCTTTAATTTTGTATCTATATGAGATGATGGATGTTCATGAAACTTATTGGGAATCATTTCATGATGTACATAAGTCAAATCATTATGCTGTACACCTTTAACTTATACAATTCTGTGCAGAAAATATATCACAATAAAACTAGATGAAAAAAGAGTAGTTTTTAAAAAAGGGTAGTATAGGGTCAGATAATAAATAAGGTGGTTAAACTCTGGTACAGGAAACCTCTCAGTAAACGTTTTAAAAGGGCAATTATTATGACTGAGTGGTGCAGAGAAAAAGCACACCTTTGATTGCTCTTACTACTTTTCATCTCTTTCCATTACTTGTTGTTTTGTGTATTTAGTCAAAGGGGGTTTGTTCTGTTCCTCTCTAATTCTCACTTATCCATAATTTAATAATAGTTAAGTCAGAAACGGCTCAAATTGGAAAAGCTCATTTCTATTTAGATTTCTAATAACTCCGCAGAATTTGAGTTCCATATAATTTGAGATTGCTTTGAGTCCTCTAATACCACTACTATGAGTGTTTTCTAATTACTAATAATTGTGCACTAGATGTCAAACGTTATTCTAGTGATTTATGTTCTTATTTCAAAGATTTCCTTAATTGATTTTTACATAAATCCAAGAAATAGTAATTCAAAGTACTGGAGCTTTTGGAAGAATTATCATTAATTTATCATCTCTTCTGATAAAACTGGAAGTGTTTAGCTAACAGAAACGAATCAGTGTGTTAGTCGCAGGGCTCTCTGCCTCGGAGGAGATCCTGTTACCACAGTGTATAGCCTCCAGGTAAAAAAGAGTCCATCTCTTCCTAGGAATGAGTGTTTGGTAGTAAGAAAATGTATTACTCTCTCATCCTCTCCTGTGGGATCAAACCCAGTAGTTACAAATGATAATTCAATATCCTTTTCTGCTTTAATTTTACAAACACTAAATGTTCAAGGAATGGGATCTGCCCTCAGTATCTTCTTGCATGTTTGCCATAAAGCACTGGTAAATGTACAAACTGTTCCTGAGGACAGAATAAGCAGGGACTTTGAATTGAAAGGTAATAATGAATGTGTGATCCCTATTTCGTGAGGGTTCTCTTTCAGAGAACATAGTTTTCTGTCCCGATCTTGTTGTCTGTTCTTTCTTGTTGTACAAGAAATTGTAGGATCATGAGCAGAAATGGTTGATTCCTTATAAATTTCCTTTTTCCAGAAAACAAGTAAAAGCTATGCTTTGAAACATCCTGGAATGACAGTTCATAATGAATTTGGGCTCAGAAAAGAATTGCAGAGGGAAAAATCTGAACATCATGCACAGCAACCATGAAGTGAAGATATATGAATCAACAGGAATACTTTGAACCTCTTCAGAAAGCTTCCCACTCTCCAAACAATTAGAAATTAACCAAGTGGTCTGTGTAGGAAAGTCACAACCTTCATTCTGAGATAAAATCACCAGTCATTGCCTTTGCTAAACTCGGGAGGAGGACACGAGGCTGCATCATAGACTCCACTGTGGACACAGGGACCTGGGATCAATGGTGCCTCTGCCATTGACACTGGCATCCCTACTGACTCTGCCTCCCCAACCAGAGTTCTGTTCCTTCATTAAATATTTGTATAGTCACACAATGAGCTACTTTCTTCCAGTGTCACTCCTTCACCCTAGAGCTCTGCCCACCTACCTCTAAAAGAGCCTCCTCCATGCACTTGTTACATTCTCCATATCTCTGTACAGTCCCTCAAGCCTCCCCTGTGCAGTAAAGTGTGAGCCTATCAGGTCTAGGATTTTCAAACCCTGCATCTCCATTTGATTTAGCTCTTCTAATCTTTATTATTTCCTTTCTTCTGCTAACTTTGGGCTTAGTTTATTATTCTTCTTTTCCTAGATCCTTGAGGTGTAAACTTAGGTTCTTTATTTGAAGTCTTTATTTTTTTAATCTAGGCATTTATTACCACAAACTTTCCTTTTAGTACTACTTTTGCTGCATGCCATAATTTTAATTTCTTGTATTTTTATTTTCATTTGTCTTGAGCCAGGGGCACTGTCTCAAATGGCATGCAGGGGTTGGGTCAGGTGGGCGCACAAGCGGGCATGCAGCTTCAGTGGGCACCTGGTCCAGTGGACTCATGGATGCTCACACTGCAGTGGCAACAAGTACAAAGGATCAGAGGTCAGTGAGCAGCAAGAACAGCTACATCAGGCCCCTGGGCCTATGGGTGTGCATGTGCAGCTGTGGCAGGCACTTGGTCCAATAGGCACACGGGCACACACACAGTGGTCCAGTGGGTACTAGGACCAGTATGTAGGTGTGCACTTGGCAGCAGGTGCTGGTTTCTGGGTGCTGGCATATGTGACCTTACCAGAGTTGGAGGGACAAGTGGGTAGCTCCAACTCCTGTGGGGAGGTGTGACATATAGCAACTCTGACTCCATGGGAAACAGCAACTCTGGCCCTAGGCAGCTCTGGCAGCTGAGGGCTGCATCTGCAGACTGCAGGAATCTTTTTCAGCAGAAGCTAAGGCTGCTCAGATCCTGAGTGACAAAACTGCTGAGGTCTCCTACTCTCCCTCTTCCCCCCAGGAGAACTCACAGCTGAAGTGTACCATCCTGGGGGATGGGGCAGTTTAGGCAGAATGATTTCTACTTCCTTCTATGCAGCCATCCCCAGTCTCTGCACTTCTCTGGGTCACTGCAGCCCCTAAATGTACTCCAGGGTTCTTCCAGAATTATCCTCATCTGTAAATAGTTGACTTCATCATTGTTTTTGTGTGGGGGTGAGAGCTGAGAAGTCCTAGTCAACCATCTTGCTGACATCACTCCTGTTTGATCCCGCTAGTACTCACCGACTTAAGCTGCGCCCCTGTCCCAGGAAGATAGTGGCTGCGCCCCAGTGGCTGTTCCCTCCTATGGTGCAACTAAAAGGGAAACAGCTCAGCACCCCAGGCACAAAGCTAGGAAGGGTGTGACAGAGAGAGTCAGCTTTTCTGAGTTTTGTGACTCTAGTGATTTACTGAACCTGAAGGTGGTCTTGTGGACCCCCAACAATAGCCCCCAACAATCAACACCACTCAGTATCCAGCACAGGTCTATACAGAGCAGACGCTACACAAATGTTGGTGACAAAGTGCTCCTTAAGAGTTGCCAGGACTGTCCTCTCTGGAGTCAATAACCTTTTCCTCTTTCCCTTCAATGTATTGTTTTTCACCTGCTCCTGCTACTTTGCTATGGAGTTTTCTGAATTCCAGTGTCCTCAGAGTTCTGGGTCTAAGCCATGAGTCAAACATCATTTTCATGAGGTTAGTTCCAGCCCCACTGCTCAGAGGGCTCTTGGGTCAGTAGTTCTCAATCCTGACTGCTCCCAGCCTGAGCTGGAGGAGCTATTTAAACACACTGTTGCCAAGCCCCACTCCAGACCAGTGAAACAAGGATCTCTAAATCTCAGTATTTTTTAAAGTATCCCAAGTGAACCTAATGAGCAGAAAGAAGTTGAAACCATTGTCTTAGATTAATTTCAAGGTAGGTTAAGGACAAATGGATCTGCTTTTAAGGAATATGTGATGCATCTATTAGCACAACTTATAATTTTCCTCTTTAAGCTAAATTTGTCAGACTGGGAGAGAATAGATTACATAAAGAGATTTCAATTGCTATTACTAATAAGGTAAGATATGAAAAGTCACTTCCCTCAGCAAAGCACATTACCCCCATAATCCTGTATTTCCTTCACTAGTCCCAAGTGGAGCCCCTGAAGCCTGGGAAACAAAGAAGTGGGAATGATGATAAAACATTGGTCAGTAATAGTTAAACACTGACAAACTACAGTAAAGTATTTCATTTTTATTTTTCTCACATGAGCAACTATTAAAACATTTCCAAAATGGGACAATTTACTTTAAAATAAAACTTTTGACTCTTCTTCAAAAATGACAGAATAATGAGTTGGTTAACAGCAAACCTGTGCTCTGCTGGAAACATGTGTTTTCTGGAATTGACAATTTGTACATCTTCAGGGAAATTGTAACTAACTTTAAATACCAGAGTGCTAACCAGAATTGCTAATATGTCAGCAATGAAAGCATTGATTCCTGACAAATGTCACCACAGATCTCCCTCAGAGATCAGAGGTAGAGAAGAGCTACCTCTCTGGTTAAATTTTTGGATGTCCATACCGTCCAATGTTGAGTCCCTGGCAACCCATCCAATCAGAACCCATGCACTTGATGTTTCAGCAGCAACATAGACATCAGACACAGCATCAGATATTCTTAGGACCTAGAACCTTCTGGTTTGGAGGTTCCTGTATCATTCTCAACTTGGGGTGACTGTACCCTCCACGGGATATTTGGCAATGTCTGGCATTTTTGGTTGTCACAATTGGGGCAGTACTAGGAATACCGCTAAACATTCTATAATGCATAGGACAGATCCCACAACAAAGAATTATCTGGCCCAGCTAGCCCCTACTGCTGTGTACCTGCACACTACCTACCCAGCTCCCATCATTGACCTCCACTGCCATGCACACACCCATGGTAAGCCCCTGCATGCAAACAGCCAAGGCCCCAACAACTGCTTTTGGGCCCAGACCAGCCCTGACACCTGTCACTGGCCTGCATAACTGCATACAACTGTAGCTAACTTTTGCAGCTGTACATCTGCATGCCACTGGCCTGAATGATGTCACAGGCCTCCACTGCCATGGGCACACCCACAGATAGCAGAGCATAGCTGCTCAAGTGCATGCTGACAGCTAGGGCTCCCACAGCTGTTAGTGTACCCACAGTTAGTCCTGGTCCCAGATGCTGGCCCTGGCTCTAAACCCTACATATGTGTATGCAGGTAGCCTCTACCGCTACTCAGGCACCTGCCCTAGTCGCTAGCTCCTGGACCCGGAGGTGCCATTGAGGGCTACCATAGCCCTTGCAGCTGCTGTCAAACCCTGCAGTCCTTGCTAAGGACCACATAGCTGTCGATGTCATAGAACCCAGTGGCCTGAGTCAACAAGACACCACTGCCCCCCTGGACCAAGAGCCACCACACACCCTTACACTTGGTGCCAGGCACCACTCAACACAGAGTCACAACACACTCCAGTGTGCCCCAACCTGCAGGTGAAGGTCTGTCCATACCAAAGTCAGTCTATAAAGTCTGGAAGAGGTGACTGCTTCTTCAAATGCACAGATACCTAAACAAGGCAATAGAGATCACAAAGAATCTGGGAAACACGACTGACTGCATTTGTGTGGGTTTATTTCTGGTCTATCTTATGTGTTTCATTGATTGATTTGTCTATTCGTTCACCAACCCCACAGTCTAGATTACTGTAGCTTTATAGAGAGTCTTGAAGTAGGGTAGTGTCAGTCTTCTAACTTTGGTCTTCTTCCTCAATATTGTTTATGCTCTTCTGTGACTTTTGCCTCTCCATATAAACTTTAGAATCAGTTTGTTGATGTCAAACTGGGATTTTTTATTGGAATTTCATTGACTCTATTGACGAATTTGAGAATAACTAACATCTTAACAATATTGAGTCAACACTGAATTCATATTTCAATCTATGATCATGGAATATCTCTCCATTTATTTAGACTTTTGATTTCCTCATCACAGTTTTTCAGTTTTCCTTCATATATATCTTACACATATTTTGTTAGATTTATACCTACGTATTTCATTTTTTTTGGTGCTAATGAATATGCTGTGTTTTCCATTTCAAATTACAGTTGTTTATTTTTAGTATATAGGAAAGCAATTGACTTTTTATTGAAGTAGAGTTGATTTATAATGTTGTGCCAATCTTTGCTGTACAGCAAAGTGACTCAGTTTTATACATTTACCCATTCTTTTTTTAATATTTTTTTCCATTATGGTTTATCCCAGGAGATTTGATATAGTTCCCTGTGTTATACAGTAGGATATTGTTGTTTATCCATTCTAAATGTAATAGTTTGTATCTACCAATCCCAAATTCCCAGTCCATCCCTCTCCCTTCCCCTCTCCCCCTTGGCAACCACAAGTCTGATCTCTATGTCTATGAGTCTGTTTCTGTTTTGTAGATAGGTTCATTTGTGCCATATTTTAGATTCCACATATAAGTGATATCATACGGTATTTGTCTTTCTCTTTCTGACTTACTTCACTCAGTATGATAATCTCTAGTTGCATTCATGTTGCTACAGATGGCATTATTTTGTTCTTTTTTATGGCTGAGAAATATTCCATTGTATATATGTACCACGTCTTCTTTATCCATTCATCTGCCAATGAACATTTAGGTTGCTTCCATGTCCTAGCTATTGAAAATAGTGCTGCAATGAACTTTGGGTTGCATGTATCTTTTTGAATTATGCTTTTGTCCTTGTGTTAAGTGCCTCTTCTCTGGTCAGAATAACCTGAACCATACTCAACACAAAGAGGCTTTCAGAATACAAGCTCCCAGCAGTTTGACAGGGGTGACTCTGAGTTATACGAGGAAGAAACATTTTAGATGTAGTCAATACTTAGGTAGTGGTGGTCTTTATCAATTGCTTACTGATCTCTCTCTCTCTCTCTCTCATCCAATGTTAATTTTAAAAGTGCTTAGATCTGTTTAATTGGGGTTTTTGTCTAAGTTTGGAGAGATCTGCCATAACTGAACTGCTGCCACATTAAACATGATCAGTATTTGAAATGAACTTTATTTCTGATAAAATGAAACGGTATAAAGTAGGAGTTAAGAGAACAGTTCCTAGAATCAGTCTGCCTGCGACTGAATTCAAAGTTAATCACTTTCTACCTGTGTGGCCTTGGGCAATTCCTTCTTTCTACACAAAAATAAAAATGGAGATAGTGATTCCTTGTGAGTTTGGACATCTTGACACATGATAATTGGCCATTTGTGTTTGCTCTCTTGTGAAATGTCTATTCATTCCTTTTGCCCACATTTTTCTGCCATATTATTTCTCATTTATTTATGGAAGTTATTTCAAGTTCTAGATAATAATTCTTTGATGGTTAAATCCATTACATATGCTTTCTCTTACTTTGCAGCTTGTCTTTTCACTTATGTTCAGTTGCTATTATATTTCCAGGATCTTAATCATTAGGGAATAACATCAGATTAGTTTTTCCTTCATGTACTGTGAAATAGGTAGGAACTCACAAATGCAGGTTTATAGCAATACATAAGATGAGCAGAAGTTGGACCCGTAAGTAATAGTTATCTCCCATTTTAAAACATTTTAGTATTTTTTAAAAACTAGGAGCACTATGACCAGCAATGCCAATCCAATTGGTATATGTACATAAGTTCACCAAAAGACATGTACAGAAATGTTCATGGCAGTACTACTACTAAGAGCCCCAAACTAGAAATAACCCAATTGTTTACCTATAGTTGAATAAGTAAATAAATGTAGTAGATTCACACAATGAATTACTATATAGCAAATAGAATTAAACAAATACTGTATTTGGTGGCTGTTGGGTTTTCTATAAAACTTAGCCCAATTTTCCTTTTTGGACATAGAAGGAACCCTAGGTTGTCTACCTTGGGACAGGCCTCCTTTCCCATGTAAGTCATTCCATGGATCTCCTGTTCTGCTTCCATTCCACATCAGAAAAAAATTCCAATAAAACTTCTCTCAGTAAGATATAATGGCTGATTAAAACTGAAGACGTTAGTTCTTACATTCTTACAAAAGACAGAACTATACAATTGACTAAAACAATGGGAAGGAACCAATAATTTATGGAATTTGAGTTTCAGAAAGCCAAATGTGACAGAATTTCTGTGACACTGGCCCCAGAAGACACAGGGGGAGCAGCCTCTTTGATGCAGACATGAAACATACTCCATCTTCACCCCTCCCAAGAATTCTTTTTCAAGTCAAGTCATTTTGAGGGTGACATCTCTTCTGGAGTCAGTAAAGTTGTTAATAATTTTTAAAGGGCCTTTTAGAGAGGGGAACTGACAAAGCTAATGTCAGCCAAGACAAAAAACTCAGTTTTTGATGCCATCTTCCTCCTTTATATATGTAGTTGGTATGAATTTTCAACTTTACCTCTGCATGTATATAAAATACCACATTACTTAATTTTCTTTAAAGCAAACTAAATTCCACTCTGAGCCCCATCCCAACAGGCTTGCAGGAAATCAGTTATTATTGGGACAACCTCCCCACTCCTTCCTCAAAGTTGAATGAAAATCCAAGAGTTCTGAAACATACATATAGGCATATGCACACACAAATATATTTGAGAGTGACTGTTTTCAAAAATGAGATCATATCATATGCATTTTCTACAATATGCCATTTTTAACCTAAAATAATCACAGATACCTCTTGGAGACAAGACAGAACCTCAGAGAAGCATGGGTAGCAAAGATGTCAGAAGTGGCAAGAGGTAAAGAGCAGACGAGGACCATCAGGACAATACTGGCCAAGCTGCTGTTGTATCAGGAGCCCAGCTTATGTGAGTGAAGATGGGATAGCACTGTGGCAATTACATGGGCTTCTCAGTCAAACTTGAATCCTGTTTTTCCATCACTTAATAACTATATGACTTTGGACCTTAGTTTTCCCATCTCAAAATGGGAATAAAAATAGTTCTACCTCATAGCGTTGTTTTGAGTAATAAATAAGAAAAATTATTATAAACTACCTCAAACAATGTAAGCACAAATAATTGCTAGAGCCTGGCCCCCGACCCCTGGTAATATATTTGATGTGACAAATAGTGAGGTAATTATGAGAATGACAGAGTGGTCTACTTAAAGTTAGGACTATTCTGGAATACTGGGCTTTTTGATGCCCTTTCAGGTTTCTCTTCTCTCTGTTCTCAAGCCCTCCCTACAACCATGGAAGCTTGATTATTTTACCTGCATAATTTCAGTCTGTATCTTATTTCTCCGGTAGCCTGTCACAAATGTCATCAGTTTAAACAGGCCCAGCATGTGTCATCCCAAGCTCTACACTGTACAGCTACTACTTCCATGCAACTGAAAGCACATTCAATAACTCATTCTCATGACCATCCTCCTAAACACTCTGGCTGTGTTTCTGAAAACTGCAGCTCTGAAAGACATGTTCAAAAGCACTGCTCAAGAAAACAGTGTATCACTGGGCTTGCACAAAATAAAACATATATAGATGCTAAGCCCTTGCACTTTAGATTCCTCAATAGTTGGCTGAAGGGAACACACCTAGAGGTAATTTGCATTTGTCTTCTGAACAAGTTTTTTAATCAAAAGTAATTTGGTATGAAGCATATTGAAATATCTTTTCTTTGCAGTGGGTGAAGTTGATATATGCATCTGCCTCTGCAACATATGCTGCTTAGGCAGTGCTTTACAGAAATTACAAGTGAATTAGTGAGTAGGCTGTTTGTTTGTATTTTCAGAGTGCTCAGAGCTGGAGAGTTCACTGTTTCTATGACTGCTAGCTTGTGGGCTAGTATGGCTTTTCTTTTGGTTATTAGTATTGCAGAAGATACCATTTATCAAATTGGAAAGCAATCTTGCAATGATGTCATTCTATGCTAGTATTATTAAGACCTTATCTAAGATGTCATTCATACAGCCTTATGAATATTTCCTTAATCCATACTACTCAAAGGGCCTGTGGTTCATACACCAGCATCACTGACATCACATGTGAATGTGTTAGAGATGCAAACTTGCAGGCGCCACCCCAAGCCTACAGAACAAGCATCTATATTTTACCAAAATCTCCAGATGATTCATGGATATCAATGCTTGAGAAGCACTATGTTCAACCATTCTGCATTTTGACATTTTTTGAGCCACTTCTCCAGATGCTTTTACAAACAGGATCCCATTCAATCCTAAGAACAACCTAATGGGACAGCAATTATCCACACTTCACAAGGAAAAAATAAGGTTCAGCAAGATTAACCCATGCAGGGTGGCAACTGACACAAGGAGAATCAAAATTCAAACCAGACCTCTGAGGGGGTCTCCATCTACTTTATGGACCAGAATAACCTTCAGATTTTTTAAAAAGACAGTTGCCTGGATGCAGATGGGGACAAGATGGTAGAATAGAAAGACCCTGAGCTCACCTCCTCTCATGGGTGCCCCAAAATTGCAACTATTTACAAAGTAACTATCAATGAAAAAGACTGGAACTTACCCAAAAAGATCTTCTACAACTAAAGATATAAAAAAGGAAACACAGCAAGATGGGTAAGAGGAGTCGAGTCATGACAGAGTCAAGTCCCATACCCTAGGTGGTCAACCCACAAACAGAATAATTACAATTGCAATGGGTTCTCCCTAAGGAGTGAGGGGTCTGAGCCCAACATCAGGTTCTTCAGCCTGGGGGTCCTGTACTGGGAATATGAACCCCCCCCAGAACATTTGACCTTGAAGGCCAGTGGAGCTTACTTTGTGGAGTCTCAGGGCTGTGTAAAATAGAGACTGCACTCTAAAGAGCACACACAAAATCTCACAAGCTCTGTGACCCAGAGCAGAAGAAATAATTTGAAAGGAGCCTGTGACAGACCCATCTGCTGATCTTGAAGAGTCTCCCAGAGAGGGAGGAGGCAACTGCAGCTCACCCTGGAGACATAAACACTGGTAGAAACCATTTTGGGGGGCCCATTCTGCCACGTGGACACTGGTGCTGGAAGCACCATTTGGAAACTTCCCTCTAGCTTCTTAAGCTCAGGATCCAGCCCTGCCCCTGTCCCTGCCCAACAGCCTGTTGGCACCAGTACTGGGACCTCTCAGGCCAAGCAAGTAACTGGGTGGGAACATACCAGCAGACCAGAACCAGCTCTGGGAACCCTGAGCCCTGCAACCAGACTCCAGGACCTGGCTCTGCCCACTGGTAGGCTGTCACTAGCCCTAGGACCTGGTTTTATGCACCAGTGAGCAGGCCCCAACCTCAGGGTCTCCTAGACCCTGACTCCACACACCAGTGAGCCAGCACTAGCCACAGGGTCCCCCAGGATTCCACAGTCAACTGCCTCATGACTGGCCCTGCCAACCAGCAGCTGGCAGCCCCCTCACAAGGTAGGGCCTGCAACCAACCAGACCAGGGGCCAACCAAGCCTACTTGACCACCCACAGTAGTCAGCCTGTTGCAACAAGTAGGACCCACACAGCCCACACAGAGGACACCCCTAGAGCATATATTCTGGTGATGAAAGGAGAGTGTCCTTCTGGGACACATAGGATGTCTCCTACAAAAGGCCACTTCTCCAAGGTCAGGAAATGTAACCAACCTACTAGATACATAGAAATAAAAACAGTAAGACAGGCAAGATGATGCAACAGAGAAACATGTTCCAATGAGGGAACAATATAAAACCCCAGAAGAAGAACTAAGTGAGGTGGAGATAGGCAATCTACCCAAGACAGAGTTCAGAGTAAAGATTATAAAGATGATCAAAGAATTCAGGAGAAGAATAAGTGCACAGAGGGAGAAGTTAGAAGTTTGTAAGAGTTAGAAAATATAAAGAACCATGAAACAGAGATAAAGAATACAATAAATGAAATTTAAAATACACTGGAAGCAATTAACTGTAGACTAAATGATACAGAGGAATGGATCAGCAAGCTGGAAGACAGGGTAATGGAAATCACTGATGTTGAAAAGAAAAAAAGAATGAAAAGAAAGTGAAGGTAGTAAATCATCCATGCACAAAGCCAGCAGGAAGATTAAAAGAAAAAAGTAGCAAAATCACACACAAAAACTACTAGAACTGATAAACGAATTCAGCAAGGTAGCAGGATACAAGATTAACATAAATTGGTTGAATTTCTTTACACTAACAATGAAATATCAGAAAGAGAATGTAAACAAACAATCCTGGACTTCTCTAATGGTGCAGTGGTTAAGAATCCGCCTGCCAATGCAGGGGACACGGGTTTGATCCCTGGTCTGGGAAGATCCCACATGCCACGGAGCAACTAAGCTCATGCACCACAACTACTCAGCCTGCACTCTAGAGCCCACGAGCCACAACTATTGAAGCCTGCACGTCCTGGGGCCCGTATGCGGCAACTACTGAAGCCCACGTGCCTAGAGCCCACACTCTGCCACAAGAGAAGCCACTGCAATGAGAAGCCTGCACACCGCAACAAAGAATAACCCCTGCTTGCCACAACAAGAGAAAGCCTGCAAGCAGCAGCAAAGACTCAATGCAGCCAAAAGAAAAAAAAAATCCCTTTAAAAATTGTATCCAAAAAATAAAATACTTAGGAATAAACCTGACAAACTAGGTGAAAGACCTATATGCTGAGAACTATAAAACATTAATAAAGGAAACTGCAGATGATTCAAAGAAATGAAAAGATATCCCATTCTCTTGGATTGGAAGAATTAATATTGCTAAAATGGCCATACTACCCAAAGCAATCTACAGATTTAGTGCAATTCCTATCAAATTAAATATCAATGACATTTTTCACAGGACTAGAACAAATAATCCTAAAATTTATATGGAATCATAAAAGACCCAGAATTGCCAAGGCAATCCTGAGGAAAAAGAACAAAGCAGGAGGCATAACCCTCCCAGACTTCAGACAATACTACAAAGCTATAGTAATCAAAACAGCATGGTATTTGTACAAGAACAGATATATGGATCAGTGGTACAGACTAGAGAGCCCAGAAATAAACCCACACACCTAAGGACAATTAATCTGCAACAAAGGAGGCAAGAATATACAGTGGGGAAAAGATAGTCTCTTCAGCAAGTGGTATTGGGAAAGCTGGACAGCCACATGTAAATCAATGAAGTTAGAACACACCCTCACACCATACCCAAAAATTAACTCAAAATGGCTTAAAGACTTAAATATAAGACATGACACCATAAAACTCTTAGAAGAGAACATAGGCAAAACGTTCTGTGACATCAATCATACCAAGGTTTTCTTAGGTCAGTCTACCAAGGCAATAGAAATAAAAGCAAAAAAACGTGTGTGTGGGGGGGTGGGGGGAAACCTAATCAAACTGAAAAGCTTTTGCACAATGAAGGAAACCATAAACAAAACAACAAGACAACCTACAGACTGGGAGAAAATATTTGCAAATGATGCAACTGACAAGGACTTAATTTCCAAAATATACAAACAGCTCATACAATTCAATAACAAAAAAACAAACAACCCAAAAGAAAAATGAGCAGAAGATCTAAACAGACATTTCTCCAAAGAAGACATACAGATGGCCAATAGGCAAATTAAAATATGCTTATCATTGTTAATTATTAGAGAAAGGCAAATCAAAATTACGAGGTATCACCTCACACAGGTCAGAATGACCATCATATAAAACTCTACAAACAATAAATGCTGCAGAGGGTGTAGAGAAGAGGGAGCCCTTTTACATTGTTGGTAGGAATGTAAATTGGTGGAGCCACTATGGAAAACAGTATGGAGGTTCCTCAAAAAACTAAAAATAGAGCTGCCATATGATCCAGCAATCCCACTCCTGGGAGTATACCCAGACAAAACTATAATTCAAAAAGACACATGCACCCCTATGTTCATAGAAGCACTATTTACAATAGTCAAGACATGGAAACAACCTAAATGTCCATCAACAGATGAATGGCTAAAGAAGATGTGGTATATATACAATGGACTATTGCTCAGCCATTAAAAAAATGAAATAATGCCATTTGCAGCAACATGGATGGACCTAGAGATTGTCATACTAAGTGAAGTAAGTCAGAAAGAGAAAGACAAATACCATATGATATCACTTATATGTAGAATCTAAAATACGACACAAATGAACCTATCTATGAAACAGAAACAGACTCACAGACATAGAGAACAGACTTGTGGTTTCCAAGGGGAGGGGAGGGGGGAGGGAAGGATTGGAAGTTTGGGATTAGCAGATGAAACTATTATATATAGGACAGATTAATAACAAGGTCCTACTGTATAGCATGGGAAACTATATTCAATATCCTGTGATAAACCATAATGGAAAAGAATATGAAAAAAGAATATGAATCACTTTGCTGTACAGCAGAAATTAACACATTGTAAATCAACTGTACTTCAATAAAATTTTTTAAGTAGCAAAATCATTTATATTCACAATAAGCACTTGAGGAATACACAAATTGATTAGATGTAAAATATGATGTCAAAAACAGTAATTGTGAGGCTAGGAGAGTACAAATGCAGGGTTGTTAAAATGTATTTGAAATTAAGAGAACAGCACTTAAAACAACCACCTATACATATAGATTGCTATATATAAACCTCATGGTAACCACAAAACAAAAATCTATAATAGATACACACACAAAAAAAGAGAAAGGAGTCCACACATAACACTAAAGATCAAATCACAAGAGAAGAGAACAAGAGAATAAGAAAGGAACAAAAAAGAACTATGAAAACAACCCCAAAACAATTAACAAAATGGCAAGAAGAGCACACATATCAATAATTACTTTAAATGTAAATGGACTAAATTCTCCAATCAAAAGACACAGAGTAGCTAAATGCATACAAAAACAAGACCTGTATATTTGCTGCCTACAAGAGACTCACTTCAGATCTAAAGACACACAGAGACTAAAAGTAAAGGAATGGAAAAAGGTATTCCATGAAAAGATAAATCAAAAGAAAGTCAGAGTAGCAATACTTATATCAGAAAAAATAGACTTGCAAACAAAGACTATACATACTTGAGCCTATTTTACACACATAGTTTGTGCAATAAGGGGAATATAGCCAATATTCCATAATAACTGTAAATGTAAAGTAAACTTTAAAATTGTATTTAAAAATTTTAAATAAAAGATTTTTCCTTTACAGTGTTAACAACAACAAAAAGACTATAACAAAAGACAAAGAAGGACATTACATAGTGATCAAGGGATCAATTCAAGAAGATATGACAATTGTAAATAAATATGCATCCACCACAGGAGCACCTAAATGCCTAAAGCAAATGTTAGCAGATAACAAAGGGAGAAATTAACAGTAACACAAGAATAGTAGGGGACTTCTTTAACATCCCACTTACATCAATGGACAGATCATACAGACAGAAAATCAATAAGGAAACAATGGCCTTAAATGACATGTTACACTGGTTGAACTTAATAGAACATTCCATCCCAAAACAGCAGAATACACATTCTTTTCAAGTGCACATAGAACATCCTCAAGGATAGATCACATGCTAGGCCATAAAACAAGCCTCAGTAAATTTAAGAAAATTGAAATCATATCAAGCATCTTTTCAGACAACAATGCTATGAGACTAGAAATCAAATACAAGGGAAAACTGCAAAAACAAAACACGTGGAGGCTAAACATTATGCTACTACACAACCAATGGATCACTGAAGAAATCAAAGAGGAAATCAAAAAGTACCTGGAGACAAATGAAAATGAAAACACAAAAGTCCAAAGTCTATGGGATGTAGCAAAAGCAGTTCTAAGAGGGAAGTTTATAGCAATACAAGCTTATCTTAGGAAACAAGAAAAATCTCAAATAAACAACCTAAACTTACACCTAAAGGAACTAGGAAAAGAATACACAAAACACAAAATTGGTAGATGGAAAGAAATAAGAAAGATCAGAGCAGAAATAAATGAAATAATGATTAAAAAACAATAGAAGACATCAATGAAATTAAAAGCCAGTTCTTTGAAAGATAAAACTGATAAGCCTTTAGCCAGACTCATCAAGAAAAAAAGAGGGCACAAATCAGTAAAATCAGAAATGAAAAAGAGGTTACAATTGACACCATAAAAATATAAAGAGACTGCTACAAACAATTATATGCCAATAAAATGGACAACCTTGATGAAATGGAAAAATTCCTAGAAATGTGCAATCTGGGACTTCCCTGGTGGTCCAGTGGTTAAGAATCTGCCTTCCAATGCAGGGGACACAAGCTCAATCCCTGGTTGGGGAACCAAGATCCCACATCTGCAGTGCAACTAAGCTCGTGTACTCTAGAGCCAATGCGCCACAACTAGAGAGAAGCTGGCATGCCGCAACAAGAGAAGCTGTACTCCACAACAAAAGATCCCTCATGACACAATGAAGATCCCATGTGCCGCAACTAAGACCCAATGCATCCACATAATAATAAAATTTTAAAATATTTAAAAATTAAAAAAAAGAAAAGTACAATCTCCCAAAACTGAACCAGGAAGAAATAGAAAACATGAACAGAGCAACCACCAGCAATGAAATTGAATCAGTAATCAAAATACTCCCAACAAACAAAATTCTGGGACTAGATGGCTTCACAGGTGAAATCTATCAAACATTTAGAAAAGAGTTAACACCTATTCTTCTCAAACTATTCCAAAAACTTGCAGAGGAAGGAACACTTTCAAGCTCATTCTATGATGACAGAATCACCCTTGTTCCAAAACCAGGCAAAGATATCACAAAAAAAGAAAATTAGAAGCCAATATCACTGATGAACATAGATGAAAACGTCCTCAATGAAATAGTAGCGAACCAAATCCAACAATACAATAAGCAGGATTGTGCTAGATTTATCCAAGATGCAAGAATGGTTCAGTATCCATCAGTGTAATACACTATATTGACAAATTGAAGAATAAAATTATATGATCATCGCAATAGATGCAGAAAAAGCTTTTGACAAAATTCAACATTCATTTATGATAAAAATTCTCCACAAAGTGGTTACAGAAGCAGCATGCCTCAACATAATAAAGGCCTTATATAACAGTGAAAAACTGAAAGCATTTCCCCTAAGATCAGGAAAAAGTCAATGATGCCCGCTCTTACATTTTCATTCAGCACAGTATTTGAAGTCCCAGCCATAGCAATCAGACAATGAGGATGTGGAGAAAGGGGAATCTTTGTTCACTGCTGGTGGGAATGTAAACTGGTGCAGCCACTGAGGAAAACAGTATGAGGTTCCTCAAAAAACTAAAAATAGAACTACTAATTGGATGGATCTAGCAATTCCATTCCTGGGTATATATTCGAATACAATAAAATCTCTAATTAAAAAAGATACATGCACCACAATGTTCATAGCAGCATTGTTTACAATAGCTAAGATATATAAGTAACTTAAGGATCCATCAACAAATGAATGGATAAAGAGGATGTGGTATGTATATATATACACACACACACACACACACACACACTAGAATACTACTCATTCATAAAAAAGAAATGAAATTTTGCCATTTGCAACAACATAGATGAACTTGGAGGATACTATGCTTAATGAAATAAAGCAGACAGAGAAAGACAAATACTGTATGATATCACTTATACATGGAATCTAAAATATAAAAAAAAAACTGGTGAATATAACAAATCAGAAACATACAGATATACAGACAAACTAATGGTTACCAGTGGAGGGAAGTGGGGACAAAATAGGGGTAGGGGATTAAGAGGTACAAACTGCTGTGCATAAAATAAATAAGCTACAAGAATATATTGTGCAGCACAGGGAATATAGCCAATATTTTATAATAACTATAAACAGAGTATAACCTTTAAAAGTTGTGAATCACTATGTTGTACACCTGAAATTTATATAGTATTATAAATCAATTATACCTCAATAACAAAAATCATTTGCTGGGTCCCTTTGACCTATAAAGTAGAATCTATAGAGATAGGGTACCTGGGGTCTGTTTATTAAAAACCTCCCTGCATGCAAGAATCATCACCCTCATTCAGCTACCCAGTGGGTCCAGAGAACACCAGATTTTAAATTGCCTGATAATATTTGACCTGGTAGCTCTCACTCTGTTGGGGAATTTATAAGTAAATATCTACATACATTCCTACATATCCCTGCAATGAGAGGTCCAGGAGCCAGCAACTGAGTGAAACATATTCACCTTTGTGTTTTCAGGGCTCAGTGTAGTGTCTGGCTCTTAGCAAGTGTTCAGTGTTTGCTGGAAAGTGATGGTCTCCAATGACCATCAGTAGCCTTCACCTTACCTGGCTTCCCAGCAGCCTCTGACACTGTTGGTCACTCCCTCCTTCTGGAACATTCTCCTCCCCAGGTCTCTGAGCTATTCCCTCTCCTGATTTCCCTTCTATCTCTCTGATCTAGCCATGCCTCATTTAGGCTCCTTCTTCTCTACCCACCATGACATATGGAGATAACCAAGACTCAGTCTGAGTCCTTCTCTCATCACCCTGAACTTTCTTCACAAGGCAACCATATGCTATGATCCCACTTTTAAATTTCAAAACCAGGCCTTGCCTCTGGCTCAAGACTAGACAATCACCTGAGTACTTAGGATCTCCAGTAAGATGACCCAGAGTCTTAGGTTGCTTGTACTCAGCTCCTATGTCAACCCATCCAAGATGGAGCCCCTGATCTTTCTCCCTTAGCTTGGTCTTTTTCTCATGTTCCCTATCTCCATGAATGGTATCACAATCTATCCAATATACAAGGCAGAAACATAGGAATTCTCCATAACATCTCTCCCTTTCTCACCCCCCCCCATATTCAATCTATATGTAATCTAATACCTATCAATTTTACCTCTTAAGCATCTCTCCAACATGTTCACCTGGTGTTCACCATCACTACTGCCACCATCCTAGTTCAAGGTTCAATCTGCTACCATCTCTTGCCTGGACTCCTGTGGTAGACTCTGAATTCTTCTCTCTGTATGTGCTCTGACACCTCCAATCCATTCTCCTCATTATGGTAGGCAGCCTCTAAAATGACCCTGTGATTCTCACCTCCTGAAATTCACAACCTGTGCAATAGCCTCCCCTTGAGTGTGGGCTGCATCAAGTGACTTGCTCCTGTAAATAGCATCTGGCAAAAGTGATGAGATGTCACATCTGAGATTAATTTAGAAAAAGAGACTTACTTGCTCTGCAGCATGTGGGATTTCCCTGGACCAGGGCTTGAACCTGTGTCCCCTGCATTGGCAGGCAGATTCTTAACCACTGCACCACCAGGGAAATCCCACATATGCAGTTTTGTACCCATCTTTTTCATCTTTTTCCCATGTCACAAAATATTTTTCAAAAACATGATTTATAAAACCTGCAAAACAGGGGAGACCTTCAAGATGGCAGAAGAGTAAGACGTGGAGATCACCTTCCTCTCACAAATACATCAAAAATACATCTACATGTGGAACAACTCCTACAGAACACCTATTGAATGCTGGCAGAAGACCTCAGACTTCCCAAAAGGCAAGAAACTCCCCACGTACTTGGGTAGGGCAAAAGAAAAAAGGCAAAACACAGACAAAAGAATAGGGATGGGACCTGCACCACTGGGAGGGAGCTGTGAAGGAGGAAAAGTTTTCACACACTAGGAAGCCCTTTCACTGGAGGAGATGGGGGTTGGCAGAGGGCGAAGCTTCGGACCAACGGAGGAGAACACAGCAACAAGGGTGCAGAGGGCAAAGTGGAGAGATTCCCGCATAGAGGTTCCATGCTGACCAGCACTTACCAGCCCGAAAGGCTTGTCTGCTCACCGGCCAGGATGGGTGGGGGCTGGGAGCTGAGACTCGGGCTTTGGAGATCAGATCCCAGGGAGAGAACTGGGGTTGGCTGCGTGAACACAGCCTGAAGGGGGCTAGCCGGGAGCGAGTCAGGTAAAAACTCTTGACCTGCCAAAAAGGCAAGAGACCATGTGTCAGGTGCACGAGGAGAGGGGATTCAGAGGACCACCTACACAAGCTCCAGAGATGGACATGAGCCACGGCTATCAGAGTGGACACCAGAGACGGGCATGAAATGCTAAGGCCGTTGCTGCAGCCACCAAGAAGCCTGTGTGCAAGCACAGGTCACTATCCACACCTCCCCTCCTGGGAGACTGTGCAGCCCACCACTGCCAGGGTCCTGTGATCCAGGGACAAATTCCCTGGGAGAACACATGGCGTGCCTCAGACTGTTGCAACGTCATGCTGACCTCTGCCGCCGCAGGCTCACCCTGCATTCCGTACCCCTCCCTCCCACGGGCCTGAGTGAGCCAGGGCCCCCTAATCAGCTGCTCCTTTAACACCATCCTGTCTAAGTAAAGAACAGATGCCCTCAGGTGACGTACACACAGAGGCAGGGCCAAATACAAAGCTGAAGCCCAGGAGCTGTGAGAACAAAGAAGAGAAAGGGAAATTTCTCCCAGCAGGCTCAGGAACAGGGGGTTAAATCTCCACAATCAACATGATGTACACTGCATCTGTGAAAAACCTGAATAGACAAAGAATCATCCCAAAATTGAGGTGGTGGATTTTGGGAACAATGATATATATATATTTTTCCTTTTTCTCTTTTTGTGAGTGTATATGTGTATGCTTCTTTGTGTGATTTTGTCTGTATAGCTTTGCTTTTACCATTTGTCCTAGGGTTCTGCCTGTCTCTTTGTTTTTTTTTTCTCACAACTTAAAAAATTTTTTTATTTTTAATAATTATTTTTTATTTTACAAACTTTTATTTTTTTTCCTTTTCTTTCTTTCTTTCTTTTTTCTTTCTTTCTTTCTTTCTTTCTTTCTTACTTTCTTTATTTCTTTCTCTTTCTTTCCTTCTCCCTTTCTCCCTTCCTTCCATGCTCCCTCCCTCCATCCCTCTCTCTCTCTCTCTTTCTTCTTTCTTTCTTTCTCTCTCCTTTTCTTTCTTTCTTCCTTTCTTTCTTTCTTTCTTTCTTTCTTTCTTTCTTTCTTTCTTTCTCCCTTTTCTTCTGAGCCATGTGGCCGACAGGGTCTTGGTGCTCTGGACAGGTGTCAGGCCTGTGCCTCTGAGGTGGGAGAGCTGAGTTCAGGACATTGGTCCAGAAGAGACCTCCCAGTTCCACATAATATCAAACAGCGAAAGCTCTTCCAGAGATCTCCATCTCAACACTAAGACCTAGGTCTACTCAACAACCAGCAAGCTACAGTGCTGCACACCCTATGCCAAACGACTAGCAAGACAGGAACACAACCCCACCCATTAGCAGAGAGGCTGCCTAAAATCATAATAAGGTCACAGACACCCCAAAGCACACCACCAGATGCGGTCCTGCCCACCAGAAAGACAAGATCCAGCCTCATACACGAGAACACAGGCACTAGTCCCCTCCACCAGGACACTTACACAGCCCACAGAACCAACCTTAGCCACTGGGGGCAGACACCAACAACAACAGGAACTATGAAAATGCAGCCTGTGAAAAGGAGACACCCAAAAGATTAGGTTAAGCAAAATGAGAAGACAGAGAAACACACGGCAGATGAAGGAACAAGATGAAAACCCATCAGACCAACCAAATGAAGAGGAAACAGGCACTCTACCTGAAAAAGAATTCAGAGTAATGATAGTAAAAATGATCCAAAATCTTGGAAATAGAATGGAGAAAATACAAGAAACGTTTAACAAGGACCTAGAAGAACTAAATAGCAAACAAACAGTGATGAACAACACAATAAATGAAATTAAAACTTCTCTAGAAGGAATCAATAGCAGAATAACTGAGGCAGAAGAATGGATAAGTGACCTGGAAGATAAAATAGTGGAAATAACTACCACAGGGCAGAATAAAGAAAAAAGAATGAAAAGAATTGAGGATAGTCTCAGAGACCTCTGGGACAACATTAAACTCACCAACATTCGAATTATAGGGGTCCCAGAAGAAGAAGAGAAAAGGAAAGGGACTGAGAAAATATTTGAAGAGATTATAGTTGAAAACTTCCATAATATGGAAAAGGAAATAGTTAGTCAAGTCCAGGAAGCGCAGAGAGTCTCATACAGGATAAATTCAAGGAGAAACACACCAAGACATATATTAATCAAACTATCAAAAATTAAATGCAAAGAAAAAATATTGAAAGCTGCAAGGGATAAACAACAAATAACATACAAGGGAACCCCCACAAGGTTAACAGCTGATCTTTGAGCAGAAACTCTGCAAGCCAGAAGGTAGTGGCAGGACATATTTAAACAGATGAAAGGGAAAAACCTACAACCAAGATTACTCTACCTAGTAAGGATCTCATTCATATTCAACAGAGAAATTAAAACCTTTACAGACAAGCAAAAGCTAAGAGAATTCAGCACCACCAAACCAGCTTTACAACAAATACTAAGGGAACTTCTCTAGGCAGGAAACACAAGAGAAGGAAAAGACTTACAATAACAAACCAAAAATAATTAAGAAAATGGTAATAGGAATACACATATCGCTAACTACCTTAAATGTAAATGGATTAAATGCTCCAACCAAAAGACATACACTGGCTGAATGGATACAAAAACAACACCTGTATATATGTTGTCTAAAAGAGACCCACTTCAGAGCTAGGTACACATACAGACTGAAAATGAGGGGATGGAAAAAGATATTCCATGCAAATGGAAATCAAAAGAAATCTAGAGTAGCAATTCTCATATCAGACAAAATAGACTTTAAAATAAAGACTATTACAAGAGAAAAAGAAGGACACTACATAATGATCAAGGGATCAACCAAAGCAGAAGATATAACAATTGTAAATATTTATGCACCCAACATAGGAGCACCTCAACACATAACGCAAATACTAACAGCCATAAAAGGGGAAATCGACAGTAACACAAACATAGTAGGGGATTTTAACACCCCACTTTCACCAATGGACAGATCATTCCAAATGAAAATAAATAAGGAAACACAAGCTTTAAATGATACATTAAACTGTATAAATACATTGATATTTATAGGACATTCCATCCAAAAACAACAGAATACACTTTCTTCTCAAGTGCACATGAAACATTCTCCAGGATAGATCATATCTTGGGTCACAAATCAAGCCTCGGTAAATTTTATAAAATTGAAATCGTATCAAATATCTTTTCTGACCACAATGCCATGAGATTAGAAATCAATTACAGGAAAAAAACAGTAAAAAATACAAACATATGGGGGCTAAACAATACACTACTTAATAACCAAGAGATCAATGAAGAAATCAAAGAGGAAATCAATGAAATCAAAAAATACCTAGAAACAAATGACAATGAAAATACGACAATGCAAAACCTATGGGATGCAGCAAAAGTAGTTCTAAGAGGGAAGTTTATAGCAATACAAACCCACCTCAAGAAACAAGAAACATCTCAAATAAACATCCTAACCTTACACCTAAAGCAATTAGAGAAAGAAGAACAAAAAACGCCCAAAGTTAGCAGAAGGAAAGAAATCATAAAGATCAGGTCAGAAATAAATGAAAAAGAAATGAAGGAAACAATAGCAAAGATCAGTAAAACTAAAAGCTGGTTCTTTGAGAAGATAAACAAAATAGATAAACCATTAATTAGACTCATCAAGAAAAAAAGGGAGAAGTCTCAAATCAATAGAATTAGAAATGAAAAAGGAGAGATAACAACTGACACTGCAGAAATATGAAGGATCATGAGAGATTACTACAAGCAACTATATGCCAATAAAATGGATAACCTGGAAGAAATGCACAAATTCATAGAAAAGCACAACCTTCCGAGACTGAACCAGGAAGAAACAGAAAACATAAACAGACCAATCACAAGCACTGAAATGGAGACTGTGATTAAAAATCTTCCAACAAACAAAAGTTCAGTACCAGATGGCTTCACAGGTGAATTCTATCAAACATTTAGAGAAGACTTAAAACCTATCCTTCTCAAACTCTTCCAAAGTTTAGCAGAGGGAGGAACACACCCAGACTCCTTCTACAAGGCCACCATCACCCTGATACCAAAACCAGACAAAGATGTCATAAAAAAAGAAAACTACAGGCCAATATCACTGATGAACATAAATGCAAAAATCCTCAACAAAATACTAGCAAATAGAATCCAGCAGCACATTAAAAGGATCATACACCATGATCAAGGGGGGTTTATCCCAGGAATGCAAGGATTCTTCAATATATGCAAATCAATCAATGTGATACACCATATTCACAAATTGAAGGATAAAAATCATATGATAATCTCAATAGATGCAGAAAAAGCTTTCGACAAAATTCAACATGGATTTATGATAAAAAAATCTTCCAGAAAGTAGGCATAGAGGGAACTTACCTCAACATAATAAAGGTCATATATGACAAACCCACAACCAACATCATTCTCAATGGTGAAAAACTGAAACCATTTCCACTAAGATCAGGAAAAATACAAGGTTGCCCACTCTCACCACTATTATTCAACATAGTTTTGGAAGTTTTAGCCACAGCAATCAGAGAAGAAAAAGAAATTAAAGGAACCCAAATCAGAAAAGAAGAAGTAAAGCTGTCACTGTTTGCAGATGATGTTATACTATACGTAGAGAATCCTAAAGACACTACCAGAACACTACTAGAGCTAATCACTGAATTTGGTAAAGTAGCAGGATACAAAATTAATGCTCAGAAATCTCTTGCATTCCTATACACTAATGATGAAAAATCTGAAAGTGAAATTAAGGAAACACTCCTATTTACCATTGCAATAAAAAGAATAAAATATCTAGGAATAAACCTATCTAAGGAGACATAAGACCTGTATGCAGAAAACCATAAGATACTGATGAAAGAAATTAAAGATGATACAAACAGATGGAGAGATATACCATGTTCTTGGATTGGAAGAATCAACATGTGAAAATGACTACACTATCCAAAGCAATCTACAGATTCAGTGCAATCCCTATCAAACTATCAATGGCATTTTTCACAGAACTAGAACAAAAAATTTCACAATTTGTATGGAAACACAAAAGACTCCAAATAACCAAAGCAATCATGAGAAAGGAAAACGGAGCTGGAGGAATTGGGCTCCCTGACTTCAGACTATACTACAAAGCTACAGTAATCAAGACAGTATGGCACTGGCAAAAAAACAGAAATATAGATCAATGGAACAGGAGAGAAAGCCCAGAGATAAACCCATGCACATATGGTCACCTTAATTTTGATAAAGGAGGCAAGAATATACAATGGAGAAAAGGCAGCCTCTTCTATAAGTGGTGCCAGGAAAACTGCACAGCTACATGTAAAACAATAAAATTAGAACACTCCCTAACACCATACACAAAAATAAATTAAAAATGGATTAAAGGCCTAAATGTGATGTCAGACACTATAAAACTCTTAGTGGAAAACATAGGCAGGACACTCTATGACATAAATCACAGCAAGATCCTTTTGACCCACTCCTAGAGAAATGGAAATAAAAACAAAAATAAACAAATGGGACCTAATGAAAGTTAAAAGCTTTTGCACAGCAAAGGACACCATAAACAAGACAAAAAGACAACCTTTAGAATGGGAGAAAATATTTGCAAAAGAAGCAACTGACAAAGGATTAATCTCCAAAATATACAAGCAGCTCATGCAGCTCAATATCAAAGAAAGAAACAACCAAGTCCAAAAATGGGCAGAAGACCTAGACATTTCTCCAGAGAAGATATACAGATTGCCAACAAACACATGAAAGAATGCTAAACATCATTAATCATTAGAGAAATGCAAATCAAATCTACAATGAGGTATCACCTCATACCAGTCAAAATGGCCATCATTAAAAAATCTATGAACAGTAAATGCCAAGGAGGGTGTGGAGAAAAGGGAACCCTCTTGTACTGTTGGTGGGAATGTAAACTGATACAGCCACTATGGAGAACAGTATGGAGGTTCCTTAAAAAACTAGAAATAAAACTACCATATGACCCAGCAATCCCACTACTGGGCATATACCCTGAGAAAACCATTATTCAAAAAGATTCATGTACCACAATGTTCATTGCAGCTCTATTTACAATAGCCAGGACATGGAAGCAACCTAAATGTCCATCATTGGATGAATGGATAAAGAAGATGTGGCACATATATACAATGGAATATTACTTAGCCATAAAAAGAAATGAAATTGAGTTATTTGTAGTGAAGCGGATGGACCTAGAGTCTGTCATACAGCGTGAAGTAAGTCATAAGGAGAAAAACAAATACCATATGCTAACACATATATATGGAATCTAAAAAAAAAAAAGAAAGAAAAAGTTATGGAGAACCTAGGGGCAGGACAGGAATAAACATGCAGACGTTGAGAATGGACTTGAGGACACGGGGAGGGGGAAGGGTAAGCTGGGACGAAGTGAGAGAGTGGCATGGACTTCTATATGCTACCAAATGTAAAATAGATAGCTAGTGCGAGGCAGCCACATAGCACAGGGAGACCAGCTCAATGCTTTGTAACGACATAGAAGGGTGGGATAGGGAGGGTGGGAAGGAGATGCAAGAGGGAGGAGATATGGGGATATATGTATATGTATAGCTGATTCAGTTTATTATAAAGCAGAAACTAACACACCATTGTAAAACAAATATACTCCAATAAAGATGTTAAAAATAAAACCTGCAAAACAAGATTCTCCCAACAATAATTCTTCTAGAAAACATTGGTTAATAAAAAAACAAAACAAACAAAAAAAGGAAAAGATTATGTGTCCTTTCGTGCTTTCTCAATCAATCTCTTCTCTTCCCTTCCCTTTTGGGAGAATCAAACTGCCATGATATGCGTAGCCCTGTGGAGAGCCCCACATGGCAGTAAACAGATATCTCTATCCAAAAGCCAGTGAGGAGCTGAAACTTGACAACAGCCATATGAGTGAGCTTGGGTGTGAATCCTCCCCAAGTCAAGCCCTGAGATATCTGCAGCCCCAGCTTACACCTGCATTGCAGCCTTGTGGGAGACCCAGAGGCAGAGGACACAGTTAAGCCATGCCCAAATTCATGATCCACAGAACTGTGAAATAATAACATGAGTTGTTTTAAACCAGTAAGACTTGGGGTAATTTATTATGGAACAATAGATAACTGATACACTTATCATACCACCCTCTGCTTTACTTCAAAACAATTCATTCTTTAAGAATAAAGACTAAAACCCTTAACACTTAAAGGCCTTTCTGACCTAGTTTTTGCTGACTTCTGCAACTCACCTAGCGCCAGGCTCCCCTGCTTCCACAGTTCCAGACATCTTGTCTACCTGCAGATTCTAAAGAAGTCTTGGCTTCCTTCAACTCTCAGCAAAAGTGTCACTTCCCTGACTCCTCTGGTCCAGGATGGGCTCCATGATAGATGCTCTTATTAGGTACCTATTCCTTGACTTTACAAGGCTAATCAGCTGACCTCAGTCTGTAATCATACGTTCACATTTGAGGCTGTCTCAATAAGGTCTATTGTAAGTTCCAGAAGAACAGGAATCATGTAGCAGGACCTATATCTCTTTATGCTACCCTTGTCTCCTCAGTACATGGCACAAATAAAATTATCAGTGTCTACTAAAACAATGAGTAGGTCTATGTCTTTGCTGGCACTTGCTATTCTGCCATTCAGAAAAGCTTTCCATCTCCCTTTCCCAATTCAGACACCAGCACTTTCTCTGAAGTCATTTCCAAGGACTTTGGTGAGGCTGGATGGGACAGAGGCAAGACACACAGAGCTGTGTGAGCCATTGCAAAGGATCTACAATTTATTTCAGTGGATGGTGGGAATACAGTGGTGAGAAAAACAAATCCAGCTCTTGTTCTCATAGAGTTTATAGTCTGGTGAAAGAAAGGATGATAATCAAATCATCACACAACAATCTGTGATTATGGCAGTTGTACAGGCACTATGAAAACATGTCACGAGGAAGATGAGCTAATCTAGCAACAAGGGATCCCCTTTTATAGATGACCCCAGTCTTTTACCGCCCATCACATGAGTTTGTTATTCAAAGTGCACACATTTTCATGACCAGCTCTTTAGTTTCTCATTCCTACACTTCACTGTTCCCTCACTTTTCATTCCCCATCATAACAAACGTTATGAACAACTAAACTGGCAAATTAAAGACAAGGCACATTTTCTTTGTCCTCTCCATATATTTGCCTGGTGTTTTTAAAGAAGCTAAAGAGAGAAAAATATGTATGGTGGGGCAAGACCCAAACACAGTCTTTACTTAGCAACAGTACACAAGAGTACATCTAGATGTATACAGCAAATAACTTCCATAAAATTAATGATCTAAAACCTCTTGATGGGAACCCTTTCCGCTCAGATTATAAAACTTTGGCCAGCTCAAAAAATACTTCTGTTAAAGAAACATGGCTTCACTCCCTCTGTTTTGAAGCTTAAATGTCTTGATGGAAGAAGTAGAAAAATATTTCTCATTCAAAAGTAATGTTAGGAAGTCAAACCTATTATTCAACCATACATTGTAATAGAATATATATATGAAGTGTTTTGAGTGCCTCATAAAAAGGAAAATAAAAACAATTTCTCTTTGATGAGTTACTATCATATCTTGCCTGGACCATGGCACCCCTAAAAAACTAAATAAAAATGAGCAGAAATAAATGAGCCTCAAGTTGCCACCTTCCCCAGAAGTTCTGAAGACTGCTACCAGGAAAAGCAGAGGTGATGGAAAGGAGAAGGATGTGGTGAGAGGAAATCAAACTTAAGAAGAACCAAGACATGAAAAGCAGCTGGTGGTCCCGGTAGATATGAGAGTTTGGGTGATTCTTGTTTTCATCTCATCAATTTCAAACCTTGAGGTGACAAAATTTCATTCAGACATCAGAGCACTGATACAGTTTTCCACAAGACTTCACTCACACTTGCACATGACTGGCTCCACAATTCTGGGCAGACTGCAGTTTTCTACGAGTGATATGAGCTCATCACGGGAAAGGTGTCAATACGCTAATTTGTCCTGGAGATGACAGGTTGCATATGATATGTAAGGTTTGTAACTCCAAAGAATAACTGCCATCTCTCAGGCAGCCGGTGGTAGGAAATATCGGGCCAGGAGTATGTATGTCTGATCATATCATGCAATTTGGCATAGTAGGAATAATTGATAGAATTAAGGAACTGGCTCTCCTTAGGCCCTTTTTGGATTTTCAGGTAGTTTAGGAAATCCCATGTTTTATTTCCTCTTTCCTCACTCCCAAAATGTGTAATTCAACTCTCCAAATCATCCAATGTGAATTGTATAAAGAGTACCATCTAGTTTACTACTCTTCCTGATTTCACTCAGCAAAATGTATATGTCTTACCAGTTCTCCTGGCTAATTAGAAGTTCTGTACATTTGCTTTTATGTTCTTGTCAATCTGACATAATAAACATGAGGAGAATTCTAATTCATTTTTTCATTGTTAGAATATATTTTATTTACTTTCTAATAAAATTGGACCTAACTTTTGAGCTATAGCTTTTCTATGTTTCCACAATTAACACAAATTATGGCTAACTGTGATTCTGTTTTGTCCTGATCCACATCAGGTGTTGGCAAGGAGTATCCAGTTCCAGGTGGTGGGTCACTGAGGTGATGCATGAGGTCTCATCCCTGGGAGAGAAGATCTACCATGGAGAAGGATCATGAAGAAATCAAGTCTTCTCTCAAACCATCATTATAATTGAACTAGAATATGTTTAAGAGTTAGAGGAGACACTTTTGGCTAAAAGTGAAACATCTACACTAGAGCCAGGTTAAGTGAAAAAGGGAATTTTATTTTCAAGATTCAAGTGTGCCTCACTGGGCCTGACTATATTGCTCTGAAATTACTGTATGTTTCTTCTTTTTCTCATCACTGCATGCCAGCTTTATTCCCCTTCCTTTCTATCTCAGCTGCCTGGGTATTTGTGCTTCTTGGGCCACAAAGCAGATTTGACTTTCATGAGTTTA
This sequence comes from Eschrichtius robustus, assembly GCF_028021215.1. Lineage (NCBI taxonomy): Eukaryota > Metazoa > Chordata > Mammalia > Artiodactyla > Eschrichtiidae > Eschrichtius > Eschrichtius robustus. The sequence continues at coordinate 89,198,567 of NC_090833.1, read as the reverse complement.
CCCTTGCTCTCTTCTCAAGAATGAACCGAGAGAGTGGGAGCAGGGGTGAGGATCAGGCAACCAATCCAGTTGTCAGGTATCCAGTGCAGTGAGGAACTCAAGGGATCAACTAATCCACTTTATGTTTTCTCTCTCCTCTCCCCCTTTACAGGTTTGTTTTACAGCTCCTGTTGTTAAAGGTTCTTGCAGTCCATATGCATATAAAGACATCTGTGCTTTTTCTCCCCTCTTGGTTTTATTTTCCTCTGTATTGGCTTTATTTGTTCCTAAAGCAATTGGGCTTCCTCCTTGTCAAAGGAGACGATGACTACCCTGATCCTATACTCAATTTCCCCAATCCCTTTAATCCCAGCAAAAAGGAGATGTTCTCTCCCTCAAAGTCTGGATGTCAATTCAGAGAAAAACTCTGCTAATCACTGCTACTCATGAACTGGGATTCTCTCATGGGGACCCCTGATTGGGTAAAGTGCACCTGCTATGGCTGGGTGGGGACCCATTAGTGAGATGGGGACCATTAGTGATAACCCAGGACCTCAGGAATGAAGGAATTGCTCCCAAATGGAAGGAGATGTTGTTGCCTACAGAATCTCACACAAAGTTCCAGGGTTACAGGTGGAGGCAGACTAGGAAACAGATCTTAGGCAATCTTTCTCCTATATTAAGCCTCACTTCTAATTCAGGAAGTAAAAGCTTTGTTTCCAGTTAGAGACTGACTTCTCAGTATTTGGTTAGTCAAGGCCATTTGGGGTAACTTCCCGGGATTCCTCAAATTCTGTTATTTACATTCAGGATGTGAATCATATACCTTCTGGAAAAAAAAGGTACCCTATGAAATACCATAACTACCACATAATAATCAATGGCAACCTTACCAACAAATGTCAACAAGTCCAATTTTATTAAACCCACATAATACTTTTTTTCTTGTGGTAAAATACACATAGCATATTTACCAATTTTACCATCTTTGAGTGTATAGTTCAGTGGCATTAATTACATTCACATTGTTGTGCAACTATTACCACCATCCATCTTCAGAACATTTTCATCTTCCCAAACTGAAACTTATACCCCTTAAACAATAGCTCTCCATTCCCTCCTCCCCCCTGCCCTTGACAACCACAATTCACATTGCGTCTTTGTGAATTTAACTACTCTAGGTACCTCATATAAGTAGAATGATACAGTATTTGTGCTTTTGTGACTGGCTTATTTCACTTAGCACAATGTCTAAAAAATTCATCCATGGTCCAGCATGTGTCAGAATTTCCTTCCTATTTAAAGCTGAATGATATTCCACTGTATATGTATACCACATTTTGTTTATTCATTCACCCATGGATGGATGGACACTTAGACTGCTTTCACATTTTGACCACTGTGAATAATGCTGCTATGAACATATACAAATATCTATTTGAGTCTCTATTCTTTTGGGGATATACCCAGAAGCTGGATCATATGGTAATCCTATTTTTAATGTTTTGAAGAAACACTATACTGTTTTACATAGCAGCTGCACCATTTTACATTCCCACCAACAATGTACAAGTGTTCCAATTTCTTTACATTCTCGCTAATGTAAATGTAATGTAATGTATTTTCCTTTTTTTTTTTTTTAATAACAGCCAAGCTAATGAGTATGAAGTGGTATCTCACTGTGGTCCTTATTTGTATTTCCCTAATGATTACTGAGGTTGAACATCTTTTCATGTGCTCTTATATATCTTCTTTGGAGAAATGTTTATTCAAGTTCTTTGCCCATTTTTAAATTGAGCTGTTGGGTTTTTTGTTGTTGAGTTATAAGAATTTTTTATATATTCTGGGTATTAATCTCTTAACAGATATATGATTTGCAAATATCTCCTCCCATTCTCTGGGTTGCCTTTCACTATGTTATTAGTGTTTTGTGATGCATAAAAGTTTTTTATTTTGATGAAGTCCAATTTGTCTACTTTTCCTTTTTTTGCCTGTGCCTTTGGTGTCATATCCAAGAAATAATTGCCAAATACAATGTCATAAAGCTTTTGCTCTATTTTTCTTCTATGAGTTTTACAGTTTTAGATCATGTGTTTAGGTCTTTGATCCATTTGAATTAATTTTTGGATATAGTATTATATAAGGACCCAACTTCATCCTTTTGCATGTATTAATAGACATCCAATTTTCCATTTGTTGAAAGGACTGCCTTTCCCCATTGGATGGTTTTGGTGGTCCTGTGAAAAATCATTTGATTATATATGTAAGGGTCTATTTCTGGGCTCTCTATTTTATTCCATTGGCCTCTATGTCTGTCTTTATGCCAATACCACACTGTTTAAATATTGTAGATTTGTAGTAAGTTTGAAATCAGAAAGTGTGAGATCTACAAATTTGTTCTTTTTTTTTCAAGATTGTTTTGGCCATGCAGAGTACGTTGAGATTCCATATAAATTTGGGGATGAATTTTACACATAGTACTTTTTAAATTGCAAATTTTAATTTTAATTTTCCCATTTAGAGAGATGACCTTTCTCTCTCATCAAATACAACTTCTCTAAATAAGGTCCTTGAGAGTGGTAAAGAATAAATCTAAATATCTCTACATCTCTAAGTTGAAACATATACACTATATTATGAGATGTTCCTTCTTAGTCTTTTCTGTGGCCTTCCTTTTCCATGTGTCTGAGAGTGGTGCAACCCTATGGCTCTGCCTCAGCCCCTTCTTTTCTCTCTGTGTACTCTCTCATTCAAAGTCATGGTGACCATTACTTTGGATATATGTCCAACAGTCCAAAACTTTAATCTCCAGTTCTGATGTCTTTCCTGAACCACAAAACCATATATAAATAACCTATTTGTCATCTCCCGTTAGATATGCAGTTTGCCATCTCCCATTAGCTATACAGTAGGCAGTTCAAATTTACTACATTTACAACAAACATCATATATTCTCCTTCCCTGCTCTTCAGTATCAGCAAATATTACTGTCATCCATCTAGTCATTCCAGCCAGAATTAGGAGTCATCTTAGATTCCTAATTCTCACACATTTATCTAATTTCTCCTCAAGTTCTGAATCTACTTATCAAATGTATCCCAATCTGCCATTTCTCTCCATCTTCATCACTACCACCCTCGATCAAGCCACATCACCTCTTGCCTGAATTAGTCACAGAACAAGTGATGCCAGAAGGAGAAAATGAATTCATCACCTGTTTGAAGGAACTTTGAGTTCTGGTCTTCTTTCTCAGTGTGCCTGCTATCATTTAGTTTTTATAGTTCTCATATAGCTGCTCCATGAATTCTGTCTAGAATATATGGTTGTATTCAGTGGGAAAGTCAGGGTTATACGTGCTCACTCTGTATTCCCTGAAAGCAATACTGAATTTCAGATTTTTGAGAAATATTCATGCAAAAATGGTCAAAGGACAAGTGGAAAGTGAGATGGTTTGGAGCTCTTTCAATTTTATAGAAAACACATTTTAAATTTCTTTTACATTAATCTTAAAGCCTAGATGTATAGAGCATCAGGAGAACCACACAATTTTTCTTACTTTGAAAAGTAAGGACAAGCAAATGCAAAATTGGCCAATCAGAGGAGGTTTAAAGAAAGCTAAACATATCCTTGGTACAGACAAAAAGAATCCCAAAAGAACCTCTCTCTTTCCAATCTGAGAGGAAAGAAAATGAGCCCCTGTAGGTGAAAAAGAGAAGGGTGAATTCCCTAGTATATTTCTGTCTTCTTTTCTTTCCAAACCTAGGCAATACCATAGTGCTGATAGCAGTATGGCTGCTAGGCAAAGATAGCTACAGCCACCAACAGAAGGCGCCTAAATCTCAGAAGGAGAGGAAATCTTCTCTCTTGCCAGAGAAACTATGCTTCTAAGAACATAGAGTGAATCCCCAATGCTTTTTATCCTTCTCCGTGCTAGGCTCTGGATACAGAGAGAGATGAAAGATGCAGAGGATAGAGTTGGGAAACTGAAGCCCACATTTCTGGCAATAGGACTGGAAAGGAGATTAGATATCGAAAGTATGATCCTAAGTTGTATATGAATACTTGGGCTCACCTTTTAACTGTGAATACATGGATATGACCCTAAATATAATTCCACAGGCTTTGAAAACTAAACTACTTGGTAGACCACCTCCATGGTCACAGGCTGGTCAATTTTGGTGCTTGGAAAGACTAATACAAATAGCAATGTAAATGTTTTGAAAATGGAACCAACAGTAGAACCACAGACCACTGAAGGAACTTGCAGATTAAATCTGACCTGGAAGATTGCTTGTTAAAACAGCAACAACAACAACAAAAGACATTGTCTTGAGGTTTTAAAAAAGACATAGAGTTTCAAAAAATAATATGCAAAATATCCAGGATATAATCTAAAATAACTCAGCATATAAAGAACCAGGAAAATCTCAAAATGCAAAGTAAAAAACAGTGCCAAACACAATCATGAGATAACACAGATATTGGACTTTAAAACACCATTACAACTATTATTTATTTATTACTAGCCTATTTATTACTAACTTTTTTTTTCCTTTTTTTTTTTAAGATTTTTAGAAATTTCATGTAATGTCTGAAACATTTATATTAACATATTTCCATACATATTTCCATACAAATACAAATATAAGATTTTTAGAAATTTCATGTAATGTCTGAAACATTTATATTAACATATTTCCATACAAATAACCCAATGAAAGTTTAGTATTAGTTGTTTTGTTTGTTTTTTTACACTGCAGGTTCTTATTAGGCATCAATTTTATACACATCGCTGTATACATGTCAATCCCAATCGCCCATTCAGCACACCACCATCCCCACCTCACTGCAGTTTTCCCCCCTTGGTGTCCATATGTCCATTCTCTACATCTGTGTCTCAACTTCTGCCCTGCAAACCGGCTCATCTGTACCATTTTTCTAGGTTCCACATACATGCATTAATATACGATATTTGTTTTTCTCTTTCTGACTTACTTCACTCTGTATGACAGTCTCTAGATCCATCCACGTCTCAACAAATGACTCAATTTCGTTCCTTTTTATGGCTGAGTAATATTCCATTGTATATATGTACCACACTTCTTTATCCATTCGTCTGCTGATGGGCATTTAGGTTGCTTCCATGACCTGGCTATTGTAAATAGTGCTGCAATGAACATTCGGGTGCATGTGTCTTTTTGAATTACAGTTTTCTCTGGGTATATGCCCAGTAGTGGGATTGCGGGGTCATATGGTAATTCTATTTTTAGTTTTTTAAGGAACCTCCATACTGTTCTCCATAGTGGCTGTATCAATTTACATTCCCACCAACAGTGCAAGAGGGTTCCCTTTTCTCCACACCCTCTCCAGCATTTGTTGTTTGTAGATTTTCTGATGATGCCCATTCTAACAGGAGTGAGGTGATACCTCATTGTAGTTTTGATTTGCATTTCTCTAATAATTAGTGATGTTGAGCATCTTTTCATGTGCTTCGTGGCCGTCTGTATGTCTTCTTTGGAGAAATGTCTATTTAGGTCTTCTGCCCATTTTTGGATTGGGGTGTTTGTTTCTTTAATATTGAGCTGAATGAGCTGTTTATATATTTTGGAGATTAATCCTTTGTCCGTTGATTCATTTGCAAAGATTTTCTCCCATTCTGAGGGTTGTCTTTTCGTCTTGTTTATGGTTTCCTTTGCTGTGCAAAAGCTTTGAAGTTTCATTAGGTCCCACTTGTTTATTTTTGTTTTTATTTCCATTACTCTAGGAGGTGGATCAAAAAAGATCTTGCTGTGATTTATGTCAAAGGGTGTTCTTCCTATGTTTTCCTCTAAGAGTTTTATAGTGTCCAGTCTTATATTTAGGTCTCTAATCCATTTTGAGTTTATTTTTGTGTATGGTGTTAGGGAGTATTCTAATTTCATTCTTTTACATGTAGCTGTCCAGTTTTCCCAGCACCACTTATTGAAGAGACTGTCTTTTCTCCATTGTATATCTTTGCCTCCTTTGTCATAGATTAGTTGACCATAGGTGCGTGGGTTAATCTCTGGGCTTTCTATCTTGTTCCATTGATCTATGTTTCTGTTTTTGTGCCAGTACCATATTGTCTTGATTACTGTAGCTTTGTAGTATAGTCTGAAGCCAGGGAGTCTGATTCCTCCAGCTCCATTTTTTTGCCTCAAGGCTGCTTTGGCTATTCGGGGTCTTTTGTGTCTCCATACAAATTTTAAGATGATTTGTTCTAGCTCCGTAGAAAATGCCATTGGTAATTTGATAGGGATTGCATTGAATCTGTAGATTGCTTTGGGTAGTATACTCATTTTCACAATGTTGATTCTTCCAATCCAAGAACATGGTATATCTCTCCATCTGTTGGTATCATCTTTAATTTCTTTCATCAGTGTCTTATAGTTTTCTGCATACAGGTCTTTTGTCTCCCTAGGTAGGTTTATTCCTAGGTATTTTATTCTTTTTGTTGCAATGGTAAATGGGAGTGTTTCCATAATTTTTCTTTCAGATTTTTCATCATTAGTGTATAGGAATGCAAGAGATTTCTGTGCATTAATTTTGTATCCTGCAACTTTACCATATTCATTAATTAGCTCTAGCAGTTTTCTGGTGGCAGTTTTAGGATTCTCTATGTATAGTATCATGTCATCCGCAAACAGTGACAGTTTTACTTCTTCTTTTCCAATTTGTATTCCTTTTATTTCTTTTTCTTCTCTGATTGCCGTGGCTAGGACTTCCAGAACTATGTTGAATAATAGTGGTGAGAGTGGACATCCTTGTCTCGTTCCTGATCTTAGAGGAAATGCTTTCAGTTTTTCACCATTGAGAATGATGTTTGCTGTGGGTTTGTCATATATGGCCTTTATTATGTTGAGGTAGGTTCCCTCTATGCCCACTTTCTGGAGAGTTTTTGTCAGAAATGGGTGTTGAATTTTGTCAAAAGCTTTTTCTGCATCTATTGAGATGATCATATGGTTTTTATTCTTCAATTTGTTAATATGGTGTATCACATTGATTGATTTGCGTATATTGAAGAATCCTTGCATCCCTGGGATAAATCCCACTTGATCGTGGTGTATGATCCTTTTAATGTGTTGTTGGATTCTGTTTGCTAGTATTTTGTTGAGGATTTTTGCATCTATATTCATCAGTGATATTGGTCTGTAATTTTCTTTTTTTGTAGTGTCTTTGTCTGGTTTTGGTATCAGGGTGATGGTGGCCTCATAGAATGAGTTTGGGAGTGTTCCTTCCTCTGCAATTTTTTGGAAGAGTTTGAGAAGGATGGGTGTTAGCTCTTCTCTAAATGTTTGATAGAATTCACCTGTGAAGCCATCTGGTCCTGGACTTCTGTTTGTTGGAAGATTTTTAATCACAGTTTCAATTTCATTACTTGTGATTGGTCTGTTCATATTTTCTATTTCTTCCTGATTCAGTCTTGGAAGGTTATACCTTTCTAAGAATTTGTCCATTTCTTCCAGGTTGTCCATTTTGTTGGCATAAAGTTGCTTGTAGTAGTCTCTTAGGATGCTTTGTATTTCTGCGGTGTCTGTTGTAACTTCTCCTTTTTCATTTCTGATTTTATTGATTTGAGTCCTCTCCCTCTTTTTCTTGATGAGTCTGGCTAATGGCTTATCAATTTTGTTTATCTTCTCAAAGAACCAACTTTTAGTTTTATTGATCTTTGCTATTGTTTTCTTTGTTTCTATTTCATTTATTTCCGCTCTGATCTTTATGATTTCTTTCCTTCTGCTAACTTTGGGTTTTGTTTGTTCTTCTTTCTCTAGTTTCTTTAGGTGTAAGGTTAGATTGTTTACTTGAGATTTTTCTTGTTTCTTTAGGTAGGCTTGTATAGCTATAAACTTCCCTCTTAGAACCGCTTTTGCTGCATCCCATAGGTTTTGGGTCGTCGTGTTTTCATTGTCATTTGTCTCTAGGTATTTTTTTATTTCCTCTTTGATTTCTTCAGTGATCTTTTGGTTATTTAGTAACGTATTGTTTAGCCTCCATGTGTTTGTCTTTTTTACGTTTTTTTCCCTGTAATTCATTTCTAATCTCATAGCGTTGTGGTCAGAAAAGATGCTTGATATGATTTCAATTTTCTTAAATTTAGGCTTGAGGCTTGATTTGTGACCCAAGGTGTGATCTATCCTGGAGAATGTTCCGTGCGCACTTGAGAAGAACGTGTAATCTGCTGTTTTTGGATGGAATGTCCTGTATATATCAATTAAATCTATCTGGTCTATTGTGTCATTTAAAGCTTCTGTTTCCTTATTTATTTTCATTTTTGATGATCTGTCCATTGGTGTAAGTGAAGTGTTAAAGTCCCCCACTATTATTGTGTTACTGTCGATTTCCTCTTTTATAGCTGTTAGCAGTTGCCTTATGTATTGAGGTGCTCCTATGTTGGGTGCATATATATTTATAATTGTTATATCTTCTTCTTGGATTGATCCCTGGATCATTATGTAGTGTCCTTCCTTGTCTTTTGTAACGTTCTTTATTTTAAAGTCTATTTTATCTGATATGAGTATAGCTACTCCAGCTTTCTTTTGATTTCCATTTGCATGGAATATCTTTTTCCATCCCCTCACTTTCAGTCTGTATGTGTCCCTAGGTCTAAAGTGGGTCTCTTGTAGACAGCATATATATGGGTCTTGTTTTTGTATCCATTCAGCCAGTCTATGTCTTTTGGTTGGGGCATTTAATCCATTCACGTTTAAGGTAATTATCGATATGTATGTTCCTATAACCATTTTCTTAATTGTTTTGGTTTTGTTTTTGTAGGTCCTTTTCTTCTCTTGTGTTTCCCACTTAGAGAAGTTCCTTTAGCATTTGTTGTAGAGCTGGTTTGGTGGTGCTGAATTCTCTTAGCTTTTGCTTGTCTGTAAAGCTTTTGATTTCTCCATCAAATCTAAATGAGATCCTTGCCAGGTAGAGTAATCTTGGTTGTAGGTTCTTCCCTTTCATCACTTTAAGTATATCATGCCACTCCCTTCTGGCTTGCAGAGTTTCTGCTGAGAAATCAGCTGTTAACCTTATGGGAGTTCCCTTGTATGTTATTTGTCGTTTTTCCCTTGCTGCTTTCAATAATTTTTCTTTGTCTTTGATTTTTGCCACTTTGATTACTATGTGTCTCGGCGTGTTTCTCCTTGGGTTTATTCTGTATGGGACTCTCTGCACTTCCTGGACTTGGGTGGCTATTTCCTTTCCCACGTTAGGGAAGTTTTCGACTATAATCTCTTCAAATATTTTCTCTGGTCCTTTCTCTCTCTCTTCTCCTTCTGGGACCCCTATAATGCGAATGTTGTTGCGTTTAATGTTGTCCCAGAGGTCTCTTAGGCTGTCTTCATTTCTTTTCATTCTTTTTTCTTTAGTCTGTTCCGCAGCAGTGAATTCCACCATTCTGTCTTCCAGGTCACTTATCCGTTCTTCTGCCTCAGTTATTCTGCTATTGATTCCTTCTAGTGTAGTTTTCATTTCAGTTACTGTATTGGTCATCTCTGTTTGTTTGTTCTTTAATTCTTCTAGGTCTTTGTTAATCATTTCTTGCATCTTCTCAATCTTTGCCTCCATTCTTATTCCGAGGTCCTGGATCATCTTCACTATCATTATTCTGAATTCTTTTTCTGTAAGGTTGCCTATCTCCACTTCATTTAGTTGTTTTTCTGGGGTTTTTTCTTGTTCCTTCATCTGGTACATAGCCCTCTGCCTTTTCATCTTGTCTATCTTTCTGTAACTGTGGTTTTTGGTCCACAGGCTGCAGGATTGTAGTTTTTCTTGCTTCTGTTGTCTGCCCTCTGGTGGTTGAGGCTATCTAAGAGCTACTAACTTATTTTTTATTATTAACTATCATTTTTTATTTAAAGCAGCTATTATAATCCAAGTAAAGACAAACACTCTTTTATTTTTATTTTATTTTATTTTGGGGGGGGTGTTGTTTTCTTTTTTTTTTTTGAATTTTTGAATTATATTTTATTTATTTTTTATAAAGCAGGTTCTTATTAGTCATCAGTTTTATCCACATCAGTGTATACAAGTCAATCCCAATCGCCCAATTCATCACACTGCCACCCCCCCCCCCCACTGCCACTTTCCCCCCTTGGTGTCCATACATTTGTTCTCTACATCTGTGTCTCAATTTCTGCACTGCAAACCAGTTCAACTGTACCATTTTTCTAGGTTCCACATATATGCGTTAATATATGATATTTGTTTTTTTCTTTCTGACTTACTTCACTCTGTATGACAGTCTCTAGATCCATTCACGTCTCAACAAATGACCCAATTTCTTTCCATTTTATGGTTGAGTAATATTCCATTGTATATATATACCACATCTTCTTTATCCATTCATCTGTCGATGGGAATTTAGGTTGCTTCCATGACCTGGTTATTGTAAATAGTGCTGCAATGAACATTGGGGTGCATGTGTCTTTTTGAATTACGGTTCTCTCTGGGTATAGGCCCAGTAGTGGGATTGCTGGGTCATATGGTAATTCTATTTTTAGTTTTTTAAGGAACCTCCATCCTGTTCTCCATAGTGGCTGTATCAATTTACATTCCCACCAACGTTGCAAGAGGGTTCCCTTTTCTCCACACCCTCTCCAGTATATGTTGTTTGTAGATTTTCTGATGATGCCCATTCTAACTGGTGTGAGGTGATACCTCATTGTAGTTTTGATGTGCATTTCTCTAATAATTAGTGATGTTGAGCAACTTTTCATGTGTTTCTTGGTCCTCTGTATGTCTTCTTTGGAGAAATGTCTATTTAGGTCTTCTGCCCATTTTTGGATTGGGTTGTTTGTTTTTTTAATATTAAGCTGCATGAGCTGTTTATATATTTTGGAGATTAATTATTTCTCCATTGATTCGTTTGAAAATATTTTCTCCCATTCCGAGGGTTGTCTTTTCATCTTGTTTATGGTTTCCTTTGCTGTGCAAAAGCTTTGAAGTTTCATTAGGTCCCATTTGTTTATTTTTGTTTTGATTTCCATTATTCTAGGAGGTGGATAAAAAGATCTTGCTGTGATTTATCTCAAAGAGTGATCTTCCTATGTTTTCCTCTAAGAGTTTTATAGTGTCCAGTCTTACATTTAGGTCTCTAATCCATTTTGAATTTATTTTTGTGTATGGTGTTAGGGAGTGTTCTAATTTCATTCTTTTATATGAAGCTGTCCAGTTTTCCCAGCACCACTTATTGAAGAGACTGTCTTTTCTCCATTGTAGATCCTTGCCTACTTTGTCATAGATTAGCTGACCATAGGTGCGTGGGTTTATCTCTGTGCTTTCTATCTTGTTCCATTGATCTATGTTTCTGGTTTTGTGCCAGTATCATATTGTCTTGATTACTGTAGCTTTGCAGTATAGTATGAAGTCAGGGAGTCTGATTCCTCCAGCTCAGTTTTTTTCCCTTAAGACTGCTTTGGCTATTCAGGGTCCTTTGTGTCTCCATAAAAATTTTACGATTTTTTTGTTCTAGTTCCGTAAACAATGCCATTGGTAATTTGATAGGGATTGCATTGAACCTGTAGATTGCTTTGGGTAGTATAGTCATTTTCACAATGTTGATTCTTCCAATCCAAGAACATGGTATATCTCTCCATCTGTTGGCATCATCTTTAATTTCTTTCATCAGTGTCTTATAGTTTTCTGCATACAGGTCTTTTGTCTCCCTAGGTAGGTTTATTCCTAGGTATTTTATTCTTTTTCTTGCAATGGTAAATGGGAGTGTTTCCTTAATTTCTATTTCGGATTTTTCATCATTAGTGTATAGGAATGCAAGAGATTCCTGTGCATTAATTTTGTATCCTGCAACTTTACCAAATTCATTGATTAGTTCTAGTAGTTTTCTGGTTGCATCTTTAGGATTCTCTATGTATAGTATCATGTCATCTGCAAACAGTGACAGTTTTACTTCTTCTTTTCCAATTTGTATTCCTTTTATTTCTTTTTCTTCTCTGATTGTCAAGGCTAGGACTTCCAAAACTATCTGGTATAATAGTTGTAAGAGTGGACATCCTTGTCTTGTTCTTGATCTTAGAGGAAATGCTTTCAGTTTTTCACCATTGAGAATGATGTTTGCTGTGAGTTTGTCATATTATGTTGAGGTAGGTTCCCTCTATGCCCACTTTCTGGAGAGTTTTTATCATAAATGGGTGTTGAATTGTGTCAAAAGCTTTTTCTGCATCTACTGAGATAATCATATGGATTTTCTTCTTCAGTTTTTTTAATATGGTGCATCACACTGATTGATTTGCATATATTGAAGAATCCTTGCATCCCTGGGATAAATCCCACTTGATCATGGTGTATGATCCTTTTAATGTGTTGTTGGATTCTGTTTGCTAGTATTTTGTTGAGGATTTTTGCATCTATATTCATCAGTGTTATTGGTCTGTAATTTTCTTCTTTTGTAGTATCATTGTCTGGTTTTGGTATCAGGGTGATGGTGTCCTCATAGAATGAGTTTGGGAGTTTTCCTTCCTCTGCAATTTCTTGGAAGAGTTTGAGAAGGATGGGTGTTAGCTCTTCTCTAAATGTTTGATAGAATTCACCTGTGAAGCCATCTGGTGCTGGACTTCTGTTTGTTGGAAGATTTTTAATCAGAGTTTCACTTTCATTACTTGTGATTGGTCTGTTCATATTTTCTATTTCTCCTTAGTTCAGTCTTGGAAGGTTATACCTTTTTAAGAATTTGTCCATTTCTTCCAGGTTGTCCATTTTATTTGCATAGAGTTGCTTGCAGTAGTCTCTTAGGATGCTTTGTAATTCTGCAGTGTCTGTTGTAACTTCTCCTTTTTCATTTCTAATTTTATTGATTTAAGTCATCTCCCTCTTTTTCTTGTTGAGTCTGGCTAATGGTTTATCAATTTTGTTTATCTTCTCAAAGAACTAGCTTTTAGTTTTATTGATCTTTGCTATTGTTTACTTTGTTTCTATTTCATTTATTTCTTCTCTGATCTTTATGATTTCTTTCCTTCCGCTAACTTTGGGTTTTGTTTGTTTTTCTTTCTCTAGTTCCTTTAGGTGTAATGTTAGATTGTTTGAGATTTTTCTTGTTTCTTGAGGTAGGCTTGTATAGCTATAACCTTCCCTCTTGGAACTGCTTTTCCTGCATCCCATATGTTTTGGATCATCTTTTTTTCATTGTCATTTGTCTCTAGGTATTTTTTGATTTCCTCTTTGATTTCTTCAGTGATCTCTTGGTTATTTAGTAACATATTGTTTAGCCTCCATGTGTTTGTGTTTTTTACGTTTTTTTCCCTGCAATTCATTTCTAATCTCATAGCGTTATGGTCAGAAAAGATGCTTGATATGATTTCAATTTTCTTAAATTTACTGAGGCTTGATTTCTGACCCAAGATGTGATCTATCCTGGAGAATGTTCCATGAGCACTTGAGAAGAAAGTGTAATCTGCTGTTTTATGGATGGAATGTCCTATAAATACCAATTAAATCTATCTGCTTTATTGTGTCATTAAAAACTTCTGTTTCCTTATTTATTTTCATTTTGGATGATCTGTCCATTGATGTAAGTGAGGTGTTAAAGTCCCCCACTATTACTGTGTTACTGTTGATTTCCTCTTTTAGAGCTCTTAACAGTGCCTTATATATTGAAGTGCTCCTACGTTGAGTGCATATATATATAATTGTTATATCTTCTTCTTGGATTGATCCCTTGATCATTGTGTAGTGTCCTTCCTTGTCTCTTATAACATTCTTTATTTTAAAGTCTATTTTATCTGATATGAATATTGCTAGTCCAGCTTTCTTTTGATTTCCATTTGCATGGAATATCTTTTTCCATCCCCTCATTTTCAGTCTGTATGTGTCCCTAGGTCTGAAGTGGGTCTCTTGTAGGCAACATAAATATGGGTCTTGGTTTTATATCCATTCAGGAAGCCTGTGTCTTTTGGCTGGAGCATTAAATCCATTCATGTTCAAGATAATTATCAATATGTATGTACCTATGAACATTCTCTTAATTGTTTTGGGTTTGTTTGTGTAGGTCCTTTTCTTCTCTTGTGTTTCCCACTTAGAGAAATTCCTTTAGCGTTTGTTGTAGAGGTGGTTTGGTGGTGCTGAATTCTCTTAGCTTTTGCTTGTCTGTAAAGCTTTTGTTTTCACCATCGAATCTGAATGAGATCCTTGCTGGGTAGAGTAATCTTGGTTGTAGGTTCTTCCCTTTCATCACTTTAAGTATATCATGCCACTCCCTTCTGGCTTGTAGAGTTTCTACTGAGAAATCAGCTGTTAACCTTATCGGAGTTTCCCTGCATGTTATTTGCTGTTTTTCCCTTGCTGCTTTCAATTATTTTTCTTTGTCTTTAATTTTGCCAATTTGATTACTATGTGTCTCGGTTTGTTTCTCCTCGGGTTTATCCTGTATGGGACTCGCTGCACTTCCTGGACTTCGGTGGCTCTTCCCTTTCCCATGTTAGGGAAGTTTTCGACTATAATCTCTTCAAATATTTCTCGGGTCCTTTCTCTCTCTCTTCTCCTTCTGGGACCCTTATAATGCAAATGTTGTTGTGTTTAATGTTGTCCCAGAGTTCTCTTAGGCTGTCTTCATTTCTTTTCATTCTTTTTTCTTTATTCTGTTCCGCAGCAGTGGATTCCACCATTCTGTCTTCCCAGTCACTTATCCATTCTTCTGCCTCAGTTATTCTGCTATTGATTCCTTCTAGTGTAGTTTCCATTTCAGTTATTGTATTGTTCATGTCTGTTTGTTTGTTCTTTAATTCTTCTAGGTCTTTGTTAAACATTTCTTGCATCTTCTCAATCTTTGCCTCCATTCTTTTTCTGAGGTCCTGGATCATCTTCACTATCATTATTCTGAATTCTTTTTCTGGAAGGTTCCTATCTCCACTTCATTTGATTGTTTTACTGAGGTTTTATCTTGTTCCTTCATCTGGTACATAGCCCTCTGCCTTTTCATCTTGTCTGTCTTTCTGTGAATGTGACTTTTGTTCCACAGGCTGCACGATTTTAGTTCTTCTTGCTTCTGCTGTCTGCCCTCTGGTGGATGATGCTGTCTAAGTGGCTTGTGCAAGTTTCCTGGTGGGGGACTGGTGGTGGGTAGAGCTGGCTGTTGCTTTGGTGGGCAGAGCTCTGGAAAACTTTAATCCACTTGACTGCTGATGAGTGGGGCTGGGTTCCCTCCCTGTTGGTTGTTTGGCCTGAGGCAACCCACACTGGAGCCTAACTGGGCTCTTTGGTGGGGCTAATGGCAGACACTGGGAGGGCTCATGCCAAGGAGTACTTCCCAGAACGTCTGCTGCCAGTTTCCTTGTCCTCACAGTGAGCCACAGCCACCCCCCACCTCTGCAGGGTACCCTCCAACACTAGCAGGTAGGTCTGGTTCAGTCTCCCCTGGGGTCACTCTTCCTTCCCCTGGGTCCCGATGTGCACACTACTTTGTTTGTGCCCTCCAAGAGTAGAGTCTCTGTTTCCCCCGGTCCTGTCAAAGTTCTGCAATCAAAACCCGCTAGACTTCAAAGTCTGATTCTCTAGGAATTCCTCCTCCTGTTGCCGGATCCCCAGGTCCAGAAGCCTGATGTGAGGCTCAGAACCTTCACTGCAGTGGGTGGACTTCTGTGGTATAAGTGTTCTCCAGTCTGTGAGTCACCCACCCAACAGTTATGGGATTTGATTTTATTGTGATTGCGCCCCTCCTACCATCTCATTGTGGCTTCTCCTTTGTCTTTGGACGTGGGGTATCCTTTTTGGTGAGTTCCAGTGCCTTCCTGTCCATGATTGCCCAGCAGCTGGTTGTGATTCTGGTGTTCTCGCAAGAGGGGGTGAGAGCACGTCCTTCTACTCTGCCATGTTGGTCCACCATAGTTTGTTGTTTTCTTGATCTGGGTAGTCTTCCTGTTCCTCTCCTGCTGTCCAGACCTGTGCTGTCCAAAATGCTGGCCACAAGTCACACGTGCACCTGCTGGTCTTTGAGGGTCTTCTGAGGAGGCAGGGGGCAGCTTTTTTCTTTCTTCAGTGCTTCATCTAGTTTCACTTGCTCATAGGGTGCCACCTGCAGAGGCCTCGCCTCCAGCACTTCAGACCAGAGTTCCTTGTGTGAAACGGATGCATGTGACACTGCAATTCAAGATGGCAGAGGTGGCCCCAAACACTCTTAAAATGAAGGGAAAGATAGAAAGTCTCCCCAAAAAAAATAGAAAATATAAAGAAGAACTATATAGAAATTTTAAAACTAAATATCAATAACTGAATAAAAAATTCACAGGCTGGGTTCAATAGCAGAATAGAGAAGATAAGGGAAAGGGTAAGAAAACTTGAAGATATATCAATAAAAATGATCCAATATGAACAACAGAATAGAGAAATAATTAAATGAGCAAAGCCTAAGGGATTTTTGAACAATACAAAAAGACTTAACATTTGTGTTTTTGGAATTCTACAAAGAGAGAAGGATAAGCATGGAGTAGAAAAAAATATTTGAAAAAATAATATCAAAACTTCCAAATGTGGCAAAGGATATGAAATTAAAGATTCAATAAGCTTAGCAAACCCCAAACAAGATAAGCTATTAAAAAAGCCCTGCATGCTTAGAGATATTGTAACAAAACTGCTGAAAACTGAAACCAACAAAAATTCCTTGAAAGAGTCAGAGAATGGCTCCAGGCTCCAGGCCAAATCCCATGGACCCAGGCTTCAGGCTAACCCCAGTGCCAGGTCAGCAACCCCAGCCCCAGTCTCCAGGTTAGCTCCTGCAGACCCGGGGTTCCAGCCCACCCCAGCATCAGGCCAGCCTCCACAGAGCCAGATGCCAGGCCCATTCCAGTGATCCTCAGCACCTGGTTAGCCCCCATGGGTGCAGGATCCAAGCCATCCCACACAGACCTGGTCCTAGACCCACTACCACAGACTCAAGTGCCAAACCTGCCTTAGTGAGCCCAGGCACCAAGCCATCCCACATGGACCCAAGCACCAGGCCTGCCCCTACTCCAGCTGATATGACCAAATGACTCACCCAGAATCTCTGGATAAGATGACTGGTGAAGGCCTTTCCCTGTGGAAGCCAGTCTATAAAGATTGGAAGAGATGCCTACTTTCTCAGGTGCACAGATACCAACACAATGCCACTAGGATCATGGATAATCAAGGAAACATGACACCAGCAGAAGAAACTAATAAAGCTCCAATGACTGACCCTAAAAAAAAAAAAGAAAAATAGAGATCTATGAATTTTCTGAATTCAGAATAATCGTCTTAAAGAAATTCAGTGAACTACAAGGAAACACAGACAACTCAATGAAATAAAGGAAACAATGCACGAACAAAAAGAAATTCAACAAAGAAATTCAAATCATTAAATGAAACCAAACACAAATCCTAGAGTTGAAGAATATAATGACTGAACTGAAGAATTCAATAGAGAATTTGAAAGGCACTCAATCAAGCAGCAGAAAGAATTAGTGAACTAGAAGTAAGCCATTTGAAATTATCCAGACAGAGGAACAACAACAACAAAAAGAAAAAAAGAGTGAAGAAAGCATATGTAAATTATGGGACACCATTAAAAGTAACAATCTATGCACAACTGAAGTACCAGAAAGAGAAGAGAGGTAGAAAGGGGCAGAAAGCTTATATGAAGTAATAATGGTCATAACTTCCCAAACCTGGGGAGAGATTTGAACATCCAAATTTATAAAGCTAATAGGTTACCTCAAAATTTCAATCTAAAATGATCTTCTGCAAAACATATTATAATAAAACTGTCAAAAATCAAAGACAAAGAACTTTTAAAACATTAATGGAAAAATATTACTCATCTATAAGGGAATCCCCATAAGACTCAGTGGATTTCTCAACAGAAACTCAGCAGGCCAGGAAAGAGTGGGAAGATATATTCAAAGTGCTGAAAGAAAAGCTTCCAACCAAGAATCCTTTACTCAGAAAAGTTGTTCCTCTGACATGAAGTGAACATAAAGAATTTCCCAAATAAATAAAGCTGAGGGAGTTCATTGTCACTAGACAAGCCTTACAAGAAATACTAAAATGAGATCTTCAAGCTGAAAAGAAAGGACACTAATTAGTAACATGAAAACATATGAAAATATGGAACACAATGGTAAAGGTAAGTATATAATCAGATTTAGAATACTCTAATATTGTAATATGGTATGTGTTACTCACTTAAATCTAATATAAAGATTAAAGAATACAAATACTTTTTTGTAAAAATACCTATAGCTACAATAACTTGTTAAAAATACACTATATAAGAAGATGTAAATTGTGGCATCAACAGAATAAAATCTGTGAGGAGAAGTAAAAGAATAGAGTTTTTGTATGAAATCAAAGTTAAGCTGTCATTCTCTTAAAATAGACTGTTAAATCAATAAGATATTTCAAGTAAGCCTCACAGTAACCACAAAACAAAAACTTAAGTAGATACACACAAGATAAAGAGAAAGAAATCAAAGTATATCACTATATAAAATTATCAATTTACAAAGAAAGACAGCAAGAGGGAAAGAAAGGGGAAAAGAAGCTACAAAACAGCCAGAAGACAATAAACAAAATGGCAATAGTAAGTCCTTACCTATCAATAATTCTTTAAATGTAAATAGATTAAATTCTCCAACCAAAAGGCACAGAGTGGCTGAATGGAGAAAATAAAACAAGACCCAACTATATGCTGCCTATAAGAGACTCACTTCAGCTTCAAGGACACACAATGGCAAAAGATATTCCCTACAAATGGAAACAAACAAAGAGAAGAGGTATTTATATTTATATTAAACAAAAATAGGCTTCAAGTCAAAAGCTATAACAAGAGACAAAGAACATCATTGTATAATGATAAAGGGATCAATTCATCAAGAGGATATAACCATAGTAAATATAGATGCAACAAACATCAGAGCACTTAAATACATCAAGCAAATACTATCAGATCTGAAGGGAATAATAGACAACAATACAATAAGTAGGGGATTTCAATACCCCCACTTTCAACAAAGGATAGATCATTCAGACAGAAAATCAATGTGAAAACATTGGATCTGAACTATACTTTAGAGCATATAGACCTAACATATACACAGAACATTTCACCCAACAGCAGCAGAATACACCTTCTGCTCAAGCCCATGTGGAATAATCTCCAGGATAGATCATATGTTAGGTCACAAAACCAGTCTCGACAAATTTTAAAAGACTGAGAAGACACCAAGGATTTTATCTGATCAATGGTGTGGAACTAGAAATCAATAACAAGAGGAAACTGTAAAATTCACAAACGTAAATTAAACAACACAGTCTTAAACAACCAATGGATCAAAGATAAAGTCAAAAGAGAAATCAAAAATACTTTGAGGCAAACAAAAATGGAAACACAATATACCTAAACTGATGGGATACAGCAAAAGCATTTCTAAGAGGGAAGTTGATAGTGATAAATTCCTACATTAAGAAAAAAGAAGCTCTCACATAAGCAACCTAACTTTATACCTCAAGGAACTAAAACAACAAAAACAAAGTCCAAAATAAGAAAGAAGGAGATGACAAAGATAAGAGCAGAAGAAGTAAATCAAATATAGAATAGAAAAAACAAGAGAAAAGGTCAACAAAACTAAAAGTTGGTTTTTTGAAAAGATAAACAAAACTGACAAATGTTTAGCTAGACTTACCAAGAAAAAAAAGAAAGAACTCAAATAAATAAAATTACCAGGGAAAGAGAGACATTACAACTGATACTACAGAAATTACAAAGAATTATTAAGAGACTACTATGAACAATTACACACCAACAAATTGCACAACTTAGAAGATATGGATGAGAGACATACAACCTACCAAGTATGAATCATGAAGAAATATAAAATTTCAACAGGCCAATAATGAGTAAGGAGATTGAATCGGTAATCAAAAAGTTCCCAACAAAGAAAAGCCCAGGACCAGATAGACTTACTAGTAAATTCTACCAAACATTTAAAAAAAGAGTTAACCCCAATTCCTCTCAAACTCTTCCAAAAAAATTGAAGAGTAGGAGACACTCCCAAACTCATTTTACAAAGCCAGCATTACCCTGACACCAAAGCCAGATAGTACACTACAAAATACTACAAACAAAACAAAAACAACAATAAAAAACCTACAGGATTTATCTCAAACACCACATTTTCCATGAAGCTTTTCTTGTTCTCCAAATGGGAAGAAAATGCATGTGTGCAAAATGCCTGGCCTCTGTTGCCAAATAGACCTGGGTTTGAATTCTGACTACATTTAAAGCTCTATGGTCTTGTTCATATTTCTTAGCTTCTCTGAATCCCAGTTATCTCACCTGCAAATTTGTTAGAAAATTATGCAAAATACTATATGAAAAAATAGCTTGGCAAAGAGTCCCTCAATGCATTTCGTCTCTCTTCTCTCTTCTTTCTACTTTAGAGAGTCACTAGACACACAAGATTAATTTGTCCCTCTAATTTGGAACTTACTTGTACTGCAATTGAGCAGTGTCAACCATTTCCCCTATTGTCACCATTTTTCTTCTGTGTTCTGCAATCAACTCAGGTTTGTTCATTTGAGCACCAGAGGTCAGATGCTGGAGAAAGAGTGTACCTGACCAGCCCAACCTCAAAACTTTCAAAGATAAATTGCAGAGGAATGAAATACAATCAGTTTCTACAAAACAGATTCTACCAAACCAGAGGTGATGAGGTAAGGAGGGTCAGATATCAGCACAATCAGGGAGGCTTCAGGGAGATGGTGCAGTCTGGGCTCCCAGCCTACAGGATTGAGAGATTTGGATAAGTGAACCAGACCAACGAGGGCTCTACACAAAGGGACTTGCAGGAGCAAAGACTGAGAGGGGTAAATTAACCTGTAGTACTGTAAAGATGAGAGAACTCTTTTGGTTAAAGCAAATGGTTTGTGATGAAGAGCTATGAACAACATTTGATAGGTGACTTAGGGACACATTTTCAAAGGGAAAAGAAACATTTTCTTCCATTAAACAAATTAAATACTAAATAATTTTATGTAAGTGTATCTTCCTATAACTATCAAATATGAGGGATCTTTTAGGGGTAATGAAAATGTTCTATAAGTATTGTGGTGATAATTTAATTATACACTTCAAATGGGTGAATTTTATTGGATATAAATTATACCTCAATAGAGTTGGGGTTTTTTTTGAAAAACTAAAAGGATAATTGGGGGAAAGACAGTGCATTTAGTTGTTATTACCTCTGATTGCCAGTTCATGCTAGGTCTATTGTAATTTCTTTTAATCTCGGTTGCTCAAAGTAGATCCTTGATCCATATTAGTTGAGTGAATAAATGTTTTATAGGCAACTAAGTTAAATACAGTGTAAACTAAACATATTTGTTTCCTCATCTGTTTTATATTTAAGCCATTGAGGAAATTTTCTCCTTTTAAATATGCCTTTTGAATTCATGTCAAAATTTTGGAGGAAATGATTTTGTTTTAAAAAATTCTTTTCTTTTTTTTAATTTTATTTTATTTTATTTATTTATTTGTGCCAGGTCTTAGTTGCGGCATGCTTGTGGGATCTAGTTCCCTGACCAGGGATCGAACCCAGGCCCCCTGCATTGGGAGTTCAGAGTCTTAAGCCCTGTGCCACCAGGGAAGTCCCTAAAAAATTCTTTTCTGAGAGAAGAGTTTTGAAGGTCCAGCCATGGCATCCACCTACACCAATAACGATTCAGGCTGAGATCTGAGCCAAGAGGAGAACAGATAGGCCCAAGGAAGCTTGTCAAAAATCCTTCTGTTTTTCTATATTGTATGCTTACTCATGGAAGAAAACAAGTAATGAAACAAGGGAAGCAACTATATTGGAATGATTACATATGCAGGATAACGTGCCAAGAGAAGAAACTGCAAAACCCTTATTGAAAAATAAAATATGTCCTAGGCTGACAACAGAGAGCAAAGCTTGACCGGCTCAGACACCATCTTAGAGCACAGCGCTCTGCTGACACTTAGTGGCTTCATTGCAAATGGTAGATGTGAACGTGAGAAATTGAGACTATAACATCCCTTATCAGAATCTACCGTAAAACTAACTGGTCCTAAATCTTTTTGTTTGTTTCTTTATGCGTTTCAGATCCTCTAATGGTTGCTGGTTATTTTCTAGGGCTACAGACCCTGCAGGGCTGACAATGGTCAAAATGTTTGAATAAATCAGGTTTATCTTTGTCAGGGTCTCAAAAACCTCCTTTTGTTTCTTTCTTTCTCTTCACATAGATACTTCACATTCCCTGACCACTTGGTGTAGCAAACCCCGCCCCCATCCATCTCTTGACCCCACAAATGCTTGCTCCATTAGGTGGCACAGGTCAACCCAGCTGTAGTAAGGTGTTCAGAGGAAGCCCACTGATCACACCAAAGGGGAAGTGGGTGCTGGCTTCAGATTAACTGTGCTGGTTAAACAAATAAACCCCTAATCAGAAGTTGAGGCACAATGACAAAGTGAAGAATTTCAGGGGAAATATTCAGGAGTGGTGGTTACTTCTAAGGGCTCCTTTTGAGCCTAGCTCTGCCCCCAGAGCGTGAGGAATGGTAGGAGAGGAAGTAGAACTTTCTTTTTCAACTTTGAATAAAAGGCCCAGGGAAGCAGACACCCACACTCGACCCATGGGCAGAAGGCCCATTCTGGACACAAAAGACCCCAAGTGTGGCTGTGATAGGAGCAATTGTCATTGACACTAATGAGTGGGGCTGAAGTCTAGGTGAGACTTAGGGCTACCCAATAAGCTCTCTAGGACAGCCACCCTGCGACCCAACAGACTTTCTGATTAATTTTCTCTCTTCTCTTCTTCCTTTAACAGTCCCCATCCCCTCAGTTCTTTTAATGATAGAAATTATAAGCCCAGAGGATGAGCCCTGCATATCATAGCCTGTCAACCATGCAAGTAGAGTCTGGCTCTGATCAAATAGCCTATGACAGACACAAGTCAAGCATTTTATTTCTTTTCCTTTCTTTTTGTTCTAAGTACACATTCCTAAGACAGAGGAATGAGCAATAGTATATTGTGTCTTAAAGGCAAGTCTGTGGTTGACTTGGCAGCAGAGCATCATGTTGACAAAAGGAAATAAATGCACAGATAATCCAGGCTTTTTGAACTTCAAGAAATTCTAGAAATCACCTACAGGGGTCTCTCTCAGGGAGGAATCTGACCCAGAGAGGTTAACTGACCCAAAATCATGCAGTGTAGTGTCAGGGGCCAGAGCAAAACTAGAGGCCAGAGCTCCAGGCACACCACAGACTTCATTTCAGTAGACACGTGTGCTTTTAGACAACACTTATCTGTTTACTATAGGAAAATACTAATATATCTTGAGAGGGGAATTTCTTTTCTAAGTTTGGTACACTGTTAATAAAAATATGCTTGAAACAACAACATATTTTCTTTCATGAACTAACATTCTGTGTACTTTTATGTGAACCCTTGCATGCAACACTTGCTGCTTTGAATATTAGAAGTGTGTATTAAAGTGTGTATATAAAACACTTTTATATGAATGCACTTTTGCATATAAAAGTATGCAACAAAATTAGGCTTTGGTTTTGTTTATTTTCTCTACAAAGTTCTACTTTAAGCAGACTGTCTTGGCTGAATGTATAAAAGTAGAAGTGTCTACTAAATGGCCTTATTTTTAATAGCTTTACTTTTTATAGATGTATTACTTTGAACCATAGGAATTTGCCATTGTTTCTGGTCCAAAAAATGGAATTTGGTAGTTTTTTATGGTTCAACCTAGCGCATTGGGTAAAGAGTAAAAATTTAGAGAATTTTACTTTGTATAAGAATTTTTTTCTTTTTTTGTCTATTTATTTATTTGGCCGTGCGAGGTCTTAGTTGTGGCATGCAGAATCTTCATTGCAGTGTGTGGGATCTTTACTTGAGGCATGCGGGATCTAGTTCCCTGGCCAGGGATTGAACCCGGGCCCCCTGCATTGGGAGTGCAGAATCTTACCTGCTGTACCACCAGGGAAGCCCCAAGAATTCTTTACATTGACTTAACAGTTTTTAGCAGAATTTTTTTGCTTTTATGCACAAAATATTGCTGTTATTCTGATATTCTAGAAACCTACAGGTGTTAACCAGAATACAAGACTTTCATTTTGGTGGAAGAGAAAAATACAACACAAATAGTTTCCAATAATCTTTACATGTTCTTTTTTTCTTCCCAAAGGAAACTAATGTTGTAAAGAGACTGGACAATCATTTCTACCATCACTTTGAGGCAAACATCAACAAATTAAGGAAATGAGAGTTGAAATCTATTTGTTTCATCACTGTTCAAATGATACTATCTCATTATGTAGTGCTGGTTAAGTTTGCTGTCCCTGTCAGATTTGTTAGTTTTTGCCTGTTTATTCTTATAAAAGTCACAGCTCTTCTATTTTTTTCAACCTTCCCGCAATCTGACTGGAATGTTCATGAAACCTAATATAAATCTAAAAGAGAAATTTATAAAATCCTTAGAATGAAAAGAGACAAAAGAATATGTTCCTGGGTAGGTCTGACACGTTCTGTTCCATGTCCTGGGTAAAATACATGGGTGGCTTCTCTTCACATGAGCGTGCATGTGTTTTTGTGCATAAACCATAGAGAACAATAAAATCCATTAAATTTCATCGTTCTGTCAAAATGCATAATTATTTCATGGGCATCCAGCCATACCAAAATATGATGTAAAGGTTCGTTGATTTGGATATAGTGACATAGTAGGTAGTCTATGGTATGAGCCAAAAATCAAGTTGCAGAAAATATATGCAGTATGATATTATTTTTGTAAAACAAAAGCTGCACATAATCATAAACGTATATTATTATGTGTATAATGAAAGATGTTAGAATTCCACTCTGAGTGTGGGGTTGACTTAAAATACTTTTGTATTGTTTGCATTCTTTAAATGAGCATGTATTCATTTTATGATCATTTCAGTTTGTATGTTTCTGCCCTTCAGTTCCATGGCCATGAATCCTTCTCTGGTCTCTGCACCAATGAAATTCTGTTCATCTCTTAAGGTCCAAATCAAATGTCTCCTTATGTCTCATCAGTAAAAAGGAATTGCTTTATGCCCCAACTTGGTAGCACCTTGTAATTACACACCTTTATTCTGACAGTTAATGAAGGCAGCTGTGTATCTTCACTGTGATATTTCTGCATCCCCTGCATTTAGCACATTACCTTTTCCTTAGCAGGGCTTAAATATTAAATGAAGGTTTATGTGATTGATAGGCAGCTAGATGAAATTCATGTTGAACTCATTTCATCTGTCGGACAATATTGTTGTACACTGGCCTCTCACACCTGTCATACTCTATGCTCCCTGAGGGGACAGTGATGGAAAATGCTGCCCCTTCCCTCTAGGAGATTAAGGTATATTCAGGGAAATGATCACAGTTGACTAGTGCAATATATTTAGGGTCTTATGATAGAGGTGAGCACATATTTGGGCACCAAAGCCAGAAAGATTAGGAAAGGGAATGATCTCAGAAGGAAGAAACGAAATTCAAGTTGCATCATAAAGGATAAGTAGGAGTTCAACAGAGGAAAATGAGATGGGAAGGGGGTTCTAGGCAAAGAGTCTGAGATCACACACTCATTCCATGGGCTCACTGCCGCCTGGCTGGAGTAAAGGGACCTGCTAGGGAAAGGTGCAAGGAAAGGTCAGAGAGGCAGGAGGGACCAAATCATTGTGAGCCTTGTCATCCCAAGGAGTTTGGATTTGATGCTGTAGGTAACGAAGAGACTGTGATATGCATAATTTATAAATTATGTAAAGCATATCTGACCCCAAATGACTTTCTATGTTTATTGTTGTTAGATAGCATTGTATAAGGAAAAGGAAGGAATGTGTATTAATAAACGTGATTAATAAACAACACTGTGGGACTTCCCTGGTGGCACAGTGGTTAAGAATCCACCTGCCAATGCAGGGGACATGGGTTTGAGCCGTGTCCCACATGCCACAAAGCAACTAAGCCTGTGAGCCACAACTACTGAGCCCGCATGCCACAACTACTGAGCCTGCACGCCTAGACCCCGTGCTCTGCAACAAAAGAAGCCACTGCAATGAGAAGCCCAAGCACCACAACAAAGAGTAGCCCCCACACGCTGCAACTAGAGAAAGCCCACGGTCAACAACGAAGACCCAACGGAGCCAAAAAAAAAAAAGCACTGAATCCAAGTATTTTATAAATAAATAAATAAACAACATTGTGAACATGTTTGTCTCACCACTAACAAGCACATGTTTATGTAAACTGCTTCCAAGACAAATGGCCTATAAAAGATAAATACCAAGAGACTCGTTCAAGATGGCAGAGTAGAAGGACGTGCTCTCACTCCCTCTTACAAGAACACCAGAATCAAAACTAACTGCTGAACAGTCATCGACAGGAAGACACTGGAACTCACCAAAAAAGATACCCCACATCCAAAGACAAAGGAGAAGCCAAAATGAGATGGTAGGAGGGACACAATCACAATAAAATCAAATCCCATAACTGCTGGGTGGGTGACTCACAGACTGGAGAACACTTATACCACAGAAGTCCATGCACTGGAGTGAAAGTTCTGAGCCCCACGTCAAGCTTCCCATTCTGGGGGTCCGGCAACAGGAGGAGGAATTCCTAGAGAATCAGACTTTGAAGGCTACTGGGATTTGATTGCAGGACTTAGACAGGACTGGGGGAAACAGAGATTCCACTCTTGGAGGGCACACACAAAGTAATGTGCTCATCGGGACCTAGGGGAAGGAGCAGTGACCCCATAGGAGATGAACCAGACCTACCTGCTAGTGCTGGTGGGTCTCCTGTAGAGGCAGGGGGTGGCTGTGGCTCACCGTGAGGACAAGGACACTGGCAGCAGAGGTTCTGGGAAGTATTCCTTGGCGTAAGCCCTCCCAGACTCTGCCATTAGCCCCAGCAAAGGACCCAGTTAGGCTCCAGTATTGGGTTGCCTCAGGCCAAACAACCAACAGGGAGGGAACCCAGCCCCACCCATCAGCAGACAAGTGGATTAAAGTTTTATGGAGCTCTGCCCACCAAAGCAACAGCCAGCTCTACCCACCACCAGTCCCTCCCATCAGGAAGCTTGCACAAACCTCTTAGATAGCCTCATCTACCAGAGGGCAGACAGCAGAAGCAAGAAAAACTACAATCCTGCAGCCTGTGGAACAAAACCCACATTCACAGAAAGATAGACAAGACGAAAAGGCAGAGGGCTATGTACAAGATGAAAGAACAAGACAAAACCCCAGAAAAACAACTAAATGAAGTGGAGATAGGGAATCTTCCAGAAAAAGAATTCAGAATAATGATAGTGAAGGTGATCCAGGACCTCGGAAAAAGAATGGAGGCAAAGATTGAGAAGATGCAAGAAATGTTTAACAAAGATCTAGAAGAATTAAAGAACAAACAAACAGAGATGAACAACACAATAACTGAAATGAAAAATATACTAGAAGGAATCAATAGCAGAATAACTGAGGCAGAAGAACGGATAAGTGACCTGGAAGACAGAATGCTGGAATTCACTGCTGTGGAACAGAATAAAGAAAAAAGAATGAAAAGGAATGAAGACAGCCTAAGAGAACTCTGGGACAACATTAAACACAACTACATTTGCGTTATAGGAGTCCCAGAAGGAGAAGAGAGAGAGAAAGTACCCGAGAAAATATTGGAATAAGTTATAGTCAAAAACTTCCCTAACATGGGAAAGGAAATAGCCACCCAAGTCCAGGAAGTGCAGAGAGTCCCATACAGTATAAAGCCAAGGAGAAACAAGCCGAGACACATAGTAATCAAATAGGCAAAAATTAAAGGTAGAGAAAAATTATTGAAAGCAGCAAGGGAAAAATTACAAATAACATACAAGGGAACTCCCATAAGGTTAACACCTGATTTCTCAGCAGAAACTCTACATGCCAGAAAGGAGTGGCATGATGTACTTAAAGTGATGAAAGGGAAGAACCTACAACCAAGATTACTCTACCTGGCAAGGATCTCACTCAGATTCGATAGAGAAATCAAAAGCTTTACAGACAAGCAAAAACTAAGAGAATTCAGCACCACCAAACCACCTCCACAACAAATGCTAAAAGAACTTCTTTAAGTGGGAAACACAAGAGAAGAAAAGGACCTACAAAAACAAACACAGAACAATTAAGAAAATGGTCATAGGAACATACATATTGATAATTACCTTAAACATGAATGGATTTAATGCTCCAGCCAAAAGACACAGGCTTGCTGAATGGATATAAAAAGAAGACCCATATATACGCTATCTACAAGAGACCGACTTCAGACGACATAGGGACACATTCAGACTGAAAGGGGGGGATGGAAAATGATACTCCATGCAAATGGAAATCAAAAGAAAGCTGGAGTAGCAATATTCATATCAGATAAAATAGACTTTAAAATAAAGAATGTTACAAGAGACAAGGAAGGACACTGCATAATGATCAAGGGATCAATCCAAGAAGAAGATAAAACAATTATAAAAATATATGGAAGAGAGAAGAAGACGGCCGAAGAGTAAGATGCGGAGATCACCTTCCTCCCCACAGATACATCAGAAATACGTCTACACGTGGAACTGCTCCTATAGAACACCCACTGAACACTGGCAGAAGACCTCAGACTTCCCAAAAGTCAAGAAACTCCCCACATACCTGAGTAGGGCAAAAGAAAAAAAGAAAAAACAGAGACAAAAGAAAATGGGCGGAACCTGCACCAGTGGGAGGGAGCTGTGAAGGAGGAAATGTTTTCACACACTAGGAAGCCCCTTCGTGGGCGGAGACTGCAGGTGGCGGAGGGGGGAAGCTTTGGAACCACGGAGGAGAGCGCAGCAACAGGGTTGTGGAGGGCAAAGCGGAGAGATTCCCACACAGAGGAGCGGTGCCGACCAGCACTCAGCAGCCCAAGAGGCTTGTCTGCTCACCCGCCAGGGTGGGAGGGGGCTGGGAGCTGAGGCTCGGGCTTCGGTAAGATCCCAGTGAGAGGACTGGGGTTGGCAGCGTGAACACAGCTTGAAGGGGTTAGTACACCCACCACAGCTAGCCAGGAGGAAGTCTGGGAAAAGGTCTGGACCTGCCGAAGAGGCAAGAGAATTTTTCTTGCCTCTTTGTTTCCTGGTGCACGAGGAGAGGGGATTAAGAGTGCTGCTTAAAGGAGCTCCAGAGATGGGCACGAGCTGCGGCTATCAGTGCAGACCCCGGGGACAGGCATGAGATGCTAAGGCTGCTGCTGCCGCCACCAAGAAGCCTGTGTGCGAGCACAGGTCACTACCGACACCTCCCCTCCCGGGAGACTGTGCAGCCCGCCACTGCCAGGGTCCCGTGATGCAGGGACAACTTCCCTGGGATAACGCAAGGTGCACCTCGGGTTGCTGCAACATCACGCCGGCCTCTGCAACCGGAGGCTCGCCCCGCATCAGTACCCCTCACTCCCCCCGGCCTGAGTGAACCAGGGTCCCCAAAGCAGCTGCTCCTTTAACCCCGTCCTGTGTGAGCAAAGAACAGACGTCCTCAGGCGACCTACACGCAGAAGCAGGGCTAAATCCAAAGCTGAACCCTGGGAGCTGTGCGAACAAAGAAGAGAAAGGGAAATTTCTCCCAGCAGCCTCAGAAGCAGTGGAATAAAGCTCCGCATCCAACTTGATGTACCTGCATCTGTGGAATACCTGAATAGACAATGAATCATCCCAAATTGAGGAGGTGGACTTTGGGAGCAAGATATATTTTTTCCCCTTTTCCTCTTTTTGTGAGTGTGTATGTGCATGCTTCTGTATGAGATTTTGTCTGTATAGATTGGCTTTCACCATTTGTCCTAGGGTTCTGTCCGTCAGTTTTGTTTATTTTATCTTAAAAAAAATTTTTTAATAACTATTTTTTATTTTAATAACTTTATCTTATTTTATCTTACTTTATTTTATTTTATTTTATCCTCTTTCTTTCTTTCCATTTTTTCTCCCTCCTATTCTGAGCCGTGTGGATAAAAGGCTCTTGGTGCTCCACCCAGGCATCAAGGCTGTGCCTCTGAGGTGGGAGAGCCAACTTCAGGACACTGGTCCACAAGAGACCTCCCAGCTCCACGTAATACGAAATGGTGAAAATCTCCCAGAGATCTCCATCTCAACACCAAGACCCAGCTTCACTCAACAACCAGCAAGCTACAGTGCTGGACACCCTATGCCAAACGTCTAGCAAGACACGAACACAGCGCCATCCATTAGCAGAGAGGCTGCCTAAAATTATAATGAAGCCACAGACACGCCAAAACACACCACCAGACATGGACCTGCCCACCACAAAGACAAGATCCAGCCTCATCCACCAGAACACAGGCACTAGTCCCCTCCACCAGGAAGCCTACACAACCCACTGAACCAACCTTAGCCACTGGGGACAGACACCAAAAACAAAGGGAACTACAAACCTGCAGCCTGCAAAAAGGAGACCCCAAACACAGTTAGATAAGCAAAATGAGAAGACATAGAAACACAGAGCAGATGAAGGAGCAAGGTAAAAACACACCAGACCTAACAAATGAAGAGGAAATAGGCAGTCTACCTGAAAAAGAATTCAGAATAATGATAGTAAATATGATCCAAAATCTTAGAAATAGAATAGACAAAATGCAAGAAACATTTAACAAGGACCTAGAAGAACGAAAGAGGAACAAAGCAACAATGAAAAACACAGTAAATGAAATTAAAAACACTCTAGAAGGGATCAATAGCAGAATAACTGAGGCACAAGAACGGATAAGTGACCTGGAAGGTAAAATAGTGGAAATAACTACTGCAGAACAGAATAAAGAAAAAAGAATGAAAAGAACAGTGGACAGTCTCAGAGACATCTGGGACAACATTAAATGCACCAACATTCGAAGTATAGGGATCCCAGAAGAGGAAGAGAAAAAGACAGGGACTGAGAAAATATTTGAAGAGATTATAGTTGAAAACTTCCCTAATATGGGAAAATAAATAGTTAATCAAGTCCTGGAAGCACACAGAGTCCCATAGAGGATAAATCCGAGGAGAAACACGCCAAGACACATATTAATCAAACTATCAAAATTAAATATAAGGAAAACATATTAAAAGCAGCAAGGGAAAAACAACAAATAACACACAAGGGAATCCCCATAAGGTTAACAGCTGATCTTTCAGCAGAAACTCTGCAAGCCAGAAGGGAGTGGCAGGACATATTTAAAGTGAGGAAGGAGAAAAACCTACAACCAAGGTTACTCTACCCAACAAGGATCTCATTCAGATTTGATGGCGAAATTAAAATCTTTTCAGACAAGCAAAAGCTGAGAGAGTTCAGCACCACCAAACCAGCTTTACAACAAATGCTAAAGGAACTTCTCTAGGCAAGAAACACAAGAGAAGGAAAACACCTACAATAACAAACCTAAAACATTTAAGAAAATGGGAATAGGAACATACATATCGATAATTACCTTAAATATAAATGGATTAAATGCTCCCACCAAAAGACACAGACTGGCTGAATGGATACAAAATCAAGACCCGTATATATGCTGTCTACAAGACACCCACTTCAGACCTAGGGACACATACAGACTGAAAGTGAGGGGATGGAAAAAGATATTCCTTGCAAACGGAAATCAAAAAAAAGCTGGAGAAGCAATTCTCATATCAGACAAAATAGACTTTAAAATAAAGACTATTACAAGAGACAAAGAAGGACACTACATAATGATCAAGAGATCAATCCAAGAAGAAGGTATAAGAATTGTAAATATTTATGCACCCAACATAGGAGCACCTCAATACGTAATGCAAATACTAACAGCCATAAAAGGGGAAATTGACAGAAACACAATCATAGTAGGGGACTTTAACACCCCACTTTCACCAATGGACAGATCATCCAAAATGAAAATAAATAAGGAAACACAAGCTTTAAATGATACATTAAACAAGATGGACTTAATTGATATTTATAGGACATTTCACCCAAAAAGAACAGAATACACATTTTTCTCAAGTGCTCATGGAACATTTTCCAGGATAGATCATATCTTGGGTCACAAATCAAGCCTTGGCAAGGTTAAGAAAACTGAAATTGTATCAAGTATCTTTTCTGACCACAATGCTATGAGACTAGATAGCTATTACAGGAAAAGATCTGTAAAAATTACAAACACATGGAGGCTAAACAATACACTACTTAATAACGAAGTGATCACTGAAGAAATCAAAGGGGAAATCAAAAAATACCTAGAAACAAATGACAATGGAGACATGACGACCCAAAACCTATGGGATGCACCAGAAGCAGTTCTAAGAGGGAAGTTTATAGCAATAAAACCTACCTCAAGAAACAGGAAACATCTCGAATAAACAACCTAACCTTGCACCTAAAGCAATTAGAGAAAGAAGAACAAAGAAAAAAAAACCCAAAGTTAGCAGAAGAAAAGAAATCATAAAGATCAGGGCTGAAATAAATGAAATAGAAACAAAAAAAACAATAGCAAAGATTAATAAAACTATAAGCTGGTTCTTTGAGAAGATAAACAAAATTGATCAACCATTAGCCAGACTCATCAAGAAAAAAAAGGAGAAGACTCAAATCAATAGAATTAGAAATGAAAAAGGAGAAATAACAACTGACACTGCAGAAATACAAACGATCATGAGAGATTACTACAAGCAACTCTACGCCAATAAAATGGACAACCTGGAAGAAATGGACAAATTCTTAGAAATGCACAACCTGACAAGACTGAACCAGGAAGAAATAGAAAATATGAACACACCAATCACAAGCACTGAAATTGAAACTGTGATTAAAAATCTTCCAACAAACAAAAGCTCAGGACCAGATGGCTTCACAGGCGAATTCTATCAAACATTTAGAGAAGAGCTAACACCCATCCTTCTCAAACTCTTCCAAAATATAGCAGAGGGAGGAACACTCCCCAACTCATTCTACGAGGCCAACATCACCCTGATACCAAAACCAGACAAAGATGTCACAAAGAAAGAAAACTACAGGCCAATATCACTGATGAGCATAGATGCAAAAATCCTCAACAAAATACTAGCAAACAGAATCCAACAGTACATTAAAAGGATCGTACACCATGATCAAGTGGGGTTTATCCCAGGAATGCAAGGATTCTTCAATATACGCAAATCAATCAACGTGATACACCATATTAACAAATTGAAGGAGAAAAACCATATGATCATCTCAATAGATGCAGAGAAAGCTTTTGACAAAATTCAACACCCATTTATGATAAAAGCCCTGCAGAAAGTAGGCATAGAGGGAACTTTCCTCAACATAATAAAACCTATATATGACAAACCCACAGCCAACATTGTCCTCAATGGTGAAAAACTGAAACCATTTCCACTAAGATCAGGAACAAGACAAGGTTGCCCACTCTCACCACTGTTATTCAACATAGTTTTGGAAGTGTTAGCCACAGCAATCAGAGAAGAAAAAGAAATAAAAGGAATCCAAATCGGAAAAGAAGAAGTAAAGCTGTCACTGTTTGCAGATGACATGATACTATACATAGAGAATCCTAAAGATGCTACCAGAAAACTACTAGAGCTAATCAATGAATTTGGTAAAGTAGCAGGATACAAAATTAATGCACAGAAATCTCTTGCATTCCCATACACTAATGATGAAAAATCTGAAAGTGAAATTAAGAAAACACTCCCATTTACCACTGCAACAAAAAGAATAAAATATCTAGGAATAAACCTACCTAAGGAGACAAAAGACCTGTATGCAGAAAATTATAAGACACTGATGAAAGAAATTAAAGATGATACAAATAGATGGAGAGATATACCATGTTCTTGGATTGGAAGAATCAACATTGTGAAAATGACTCTACTGCCCAAAGCAATCTACAGATTCAATGCAATCCCTATCAAACTACGACTGGCATTTTTCACAGAACTAGAACAAAAAATTTCACAGAAATTTTTCACAGAAAAGACAGCCTCTTCAATAAGTGGTGCTGGGAAAACTGGACAGGTACGTGTAAAAGTATGAAATTAGAACACTCCCTAACACCATACACAAAAATAAACTCAAAATGGATTAAAGACCTAAATGTAAGGCCAGACACTATCAAACTCTTAGAGGAAAACATAGGCAGAACACTCTATGACATAAATCACAGCAAGATCCTTTTTGACCCAGCTCCTAGAGAAATGGAAATAAAAACACAAATAAACAAATGGGACCTAATGAAACTTAAAAGCTTTTTGCACAGCAAAGGAAACCATAAACAAGATGAAAAGACAACCCTCAGAATGGGAGAAAATATTTGCAAATGAAGCAACTGACAAAAGATTAATGTCCAAGATTTACAAGCAGCTCATGCAGCTCAATAACAAAAAAACAAACAACCCAATCCAAAAATGGGCAGGAGACCTAAATAGACATTTCTCCAAAGAAGATATACAGATTGCCAACAGACACATGAAAGAATGCTCAACATCATTAATCATTAGAGAAATGCAAATCAAAACTACAATGAGATATCATCTCACACCGGTCTGAATGGGCATCATCAAAAAATCTAGAAACAATAAATGCTGGAGAGGGTGTGGAGGAAAGGGAACCCTCTTGCACTGTTGGTGGGAATGTAAATTGATACAGCCACTATGGAGAACAGTATGGAAGTTCCTTAAAGAACTAAAAATAGAACTACCATATGACACAGCAATCCCACTATTGGGCATATACCCTGAGAAAACCATTATTCAAAAAGAGTCATGTACCAAAATGTTCATTTCAGCTCTATTTACAATAGCCAGGACATGGAAGCAACCTAAGTGTCCATCATCGGATGAATGGATAAAGAAGATGTGGCACATATATACAATGGAATATTACTCAGACATAAAAAGAAACAAAATTGAGTTATTTGTAGTGAGGTGGATGGAGTTAGAGTCTGTCATACAGAGTGAAGTAAGTCAGAAAGACAAAAACAAATACAGTATGCTAACACATATATATGGAATCTAAGGGGGGAAAAAAGGTCATGAAGAACCTAGTGGCAAGATGGGAATAAAGGCACAGACCAACTAGAGAATGGACTTGAGGATATGGGGAGGGGGAAGGGTAGGCTGGGACAAAGTTAGAGAATGGCATGGACATATATACACTACCAAACGTAAAATAGATACCTAGTGGGAAGCAACCGCAAAGCACAGGGAGATCAGCTTGGTGCTTTGTGCCCACCTGGAGGGGTGCGATGGGGAGGGTGAGAGGGAGGGAGATGCAAGAGGAAGAGATATGAGAACATATGTATATGTATAACAGATTCACTTTGTTATAAAGCAGAAACTAACACACCATTGTAAACCAATTATACTCCCAATAAAGATGTTAATATATATACACTCAACGTAGGAGCACTGCAATATATAAGGCACTGCTAAGAGCTCTAAAAGAGGAAATTGACAGTAACACAATAATAGTGGGGGAATTTAACACCTCACTTACACCAACAAACTGATCATCCAAACAGAAAATTAATAAGGAAACACAAGCTTTAAATGACACAACAGACCAGATAGATTTAATTAATACTTATAGGACATTCCATCCAAAAACCGCAGATTACACTTTCTTCTCATGTGTGTATGGAACATTCTCCAGGATAGTTCACATCTTGGGTCACAAATCAAGCCTCAGTAAATTTAAGAAAATTGAAATCATATCAAGCATCTTTTCTGACCACAATGCTATGAGATTAGAAATCAATTACAAGGAAAAAACGTTAGAAGCACAAACACTTGGAGGTTAAACAGTATGTTACTTAATAACCAAGAGATCACTGAAGAAATCAAAGAAGAAATCAAAATATACCTAGAGACAAATGACAATGAAAACACGATGATCCAAAACCTATGGGATGCAGCAAAAGCAGTTCTAAGAGGGAAGTTTATAGCTATACAAGCCTACCTCAAGAAACAAGAAAAATCTCAAGTAAACAATCTAACCTTACACCTAAAGGAACTAGAGAAAGAAGAACAAACAAAACCCAAAGTTAGCAGAAGGAAAGAAATCATAAAGATCAGGGCGGAAATAAATGAAATAGAAACAAAGAAAACAATAGCAAAGATCAATAAAACTAAAAGCTGGTTCTTTGAGAAGGTAAACAAAATTGATAAACCATTAGCCAGACTCAACAAGAAAAAGAGGGAGAGGACTCAAATCAATAAAATTAGAAATGAAAACGGAGAAATCACAGTTAACACTGCAGAAATACAAAGGATTATAAGAGATTACTACAAGCCACTCTATGCCAATAAAATGGACAACCTGGAAGAAATGGACAAATTCTTAGAAAGGTATAACCTTCCAAGACTGAACCAGGAAGAAATAGAAAATATGAACAGAACAATCACAAGTAATAAAATTGAAACTGCGATTTAAAATCTTCCAACAAACAAAAGTCCAGCACCAGATGGCTTCACAGGTGAATTCTATCAAACATTTAGAGAAGAGCTAACACCCATCCTTCTCAAACTTTTCCAAGAAATTGCAGAGGAAGGAAAACTCCCAAACTCATTCTATGAGGACACCATCACCCTGATACCAAAACCAGACAATGAAACTACAAAGGAAGAAAATTACAGACCAATATCACTGATGAATATAGATGCAAAAATCCTCAACAAAATACTAGCAAACAGAATCCAACAACACATTAAAAGGATCATACACCATGATCAAGTGGGATGTATCCCAGGGATGCAAGGATTCTTCAATATACACAAATCAATCAATGTGATACATCATATTAACAAATTGAAGAAGAAAAACCATATGATCATCTCAATAGATGAAGAAAAAGCTTTTGACACAATTCAACACCCATTTATGATAAAAACTCTCCAGAAAGTGGGCATAGAGGGAACCTACCTAAAACATAATAAAGGCCATATACGACAAACCCACAGCAAACATCATTCTCAATGGTGAAAGACTGAAAGCATTTCATCTAAGATCAGGAAGAAGAGAAAGATGTCCACTCTCGTCACTATTATCCAAGATAATTTTGGAAGTCTTAGCCACGGCTATTAGAGAAGAAAAAGATATAAAAGGAATACAAATTGGAAAAGAAGTAAAGCTGTCACTGTTTGCAGATGACATGATACTAATCATAATCCTAAAGATGCCAACAGAAATCTACTAGAGCTAATCAATGAATTTGGTAAAGTAGCAGGATACAAAATTATTGCACAGAAATCTCTTGCATTCCTATACACTAATGATGAAAAATCTGAAGGAGAAATTAAGGAAACACTCCCATTTACCATTGCAACAAAAAGAATAAAATACCTAGGAATAAACCTACCTAGGGAGAAAAAAGACCTATATGCAGAAAACTATAAGACACTGATGAAAGAAATTAAAGATGATACCAACAAATGGAGACATATTCCATGATCTTGGATTGGAAGAATCAATATTGTGAAAATGACTATACTACCCCAAGCAATCTACAGATTCAATGCAATCCCTATCAAATTACCAATGGCATTGTTTACGGAACTAGAACAAAAAAATCGTAAAATTTTTATGGAGACACAAAGGACCCTGAATAGCCAAAGCACTCTGGAGGGAAAAAAACAGAGTTGGAGGAATCAGACTCCCTGACTTCAGACTATACTACAAAGCTACAGTAATCAAGACAATGTGGTACTGGCACAAAAACAGAAATATAGATCAATGGAACAGGATAGAAAGCCCAGAGATAAACCCATGCACCTATGGTAAACTAATCTATGACAAAGGAGGCAAGGATATACAATGGAGAAAAGACAGTGTCTTCAATAAGTGCTGGGAAAACTGGACAGCTACATGTAAAAGAATGAACACTCCCTAACACCATACACAAAAATAAACTCAAAATGGATTAGAGACCTAAATGTAAGACCGCACACGATAAAACTCTTAGAGGAAAACATAGGAAGAACACTCTTTGACATAAATCACCGAAAGATCTTTTTTACCCACCTCCTAGAGTAATGGAAATAAAAACAAAATAAACAAATGGGACCTAATGAAATTTAAAAGCTTTTGCAAAGCAAAGGAAACTACAAACAAGACGAAAAGACAACCCTCAATATTGGAGAAAATATTTGCAAACAAATCAATGGACAAAGGATTAATCTCCAAAATATATATACAGCTCATGCAACTCAATATTGAAAAAACAAACAACCCAATCAGAAAATGGGCAGAAGACCTAAATAGACATTTCTCCAGAGAGGACATATAGATGGCCAAGATGCACATGAAAAGCTGCTCAAAATCACTAATTATTAGAGAAATGCAAATCAAAACTCCAATGAGGTATCACCTCACACCAGTCAGAATGGCCATCATCAAGAATTCTACAAACAATAAATGCTGGAGAGGGTGTGGAGAAAAGGGTACCCTCCTACACTGTTGGTGGGAATGTAAACTGATACACTCATTATGGAGAACAGTATGGAGGTTCCTTAAGAAACTAAAAATAGAGCTACCACATGATCCAGCAATCCCATTCCTGGACATATATCCAGAGAAAAACATGGTTTGAAAGTATACATGCACCCCGATGTTCACTGCAGCACTATTTACAATAGCCAAGACATGGACGCAACATAAATGTCTATTGACAGATGACTGGATAAAGAAGATGTGGTACATATATACAATGGAATATTACTCAGCCATTAAAAAGAATGAAATAATGCCATTTGCAACAACCTGGATGGACCTCGAGATTATCATATTAAGTGAAGTAAGTCAGCCAGAGAAAGACAAATATCAGGTGATATTGCTTATATGCAGAATCTTTAAAATATTATACAAATGTACTTATTTACAAAACAGAAACAGACTCACAGGCTTAGAAAATGAACTTATGGTTACCATGGGACAATTTTTGGGGGAGGGATAGATTGGGAATTTGGGGATTGACATGTACACATTACTATATTTAAAATAGATAACCAACAAGGACCTACTGTATAGCACAGGGAACTCTACTCAATACTCTGTACTAACCTAAATTGGAAAAGAACTTAAAAATGGATAGATACATGTATAACTGAATCACTTTGCTGTATGCCTGAAACTAACACAACATTTTTAATCAACTATACTCCAATATAAAATTAAAAATT
This sequence comes from Eschrichtius robustus, assembly GCF_028021215.1. NCBI lineage: Eukaryota > Metazoa > Chordata > Mammalia > Artiodactyla > Eschrichtiidae > Eschrichtius > Eschrichtius robustus. The sequence continues at coordinate 89,159,380 of NC_090833.1, read as the reverse complement.
TTTTTAAATCATTAATTACTAGAAATATGAAGCTGGCTAATGTGATCCAAAATCAAGGGGAACATGCCAATAAAAAATATATGAGATGACCCAGACCCTGCCAATTCTCCTCAGACCCATTTCTGTTACTCCTATTTTCTTCTACACCTATTCAAGACTCAAGTCCTTGCAGGCTCTGAGAAGTGAGACACAATGTGTATCCAATTAAGTGGTACACTACACTCCAAAAGAAAGACATGATTTTTCCAATTTATACAGACAAAATTCTGGGGTCCATATGTAAAAATGAATATTAAGGATATGAAATAATAGAAAGAACATAAAATTGAATCAGGCTAAATTATTGATATGGGTCTACTAAAGAGATTCTGGATTCAATGTTACAGCTTGGAGGAAAAAAAGGGCTCTGATGGTTTGACTGGTTGAGTGAAACAAGGGCCAACTTCATACTAGGTGAAGCTGAAATGTCAGAACCGCCTCCATATACTGTAGAGGAAGGGATCCAAATCCTTAGAGAAACTGGAATTTTAGAATAGATTTATCATGGTAGACGTGCCCATTCATCTCAGAAGGGTCCAGAGGGCACACACCACAAGCAATAAATTTGTGAGGGAAGCCCCACAATCTTTGAATAGCACTAAGGATTTCTCTATAAGCCAGGTTATAGTGGGAACTGCTGCCACTGAATTGGAAACCTACATGCAATGGGAGATAATTGGATCCCAGGGTGGCAGGGAACAAATAGAGGCACCTAATCACCAAAGGTGAGGTGGGCATGGTTACCATAATGGACAGAAGAGCCCAAGCAACAATCAGAACAGAGTGGCATGCAGAGAGCTATAGCATTGGAAGGTTAATCATGGTCACTAGTGTCTGAATATTTGTGTCCTGTCAAAATTCTTATGTTGAAACCTAACCCCAAGGTGATGGGATTAGGAGGTGGGGTCTTTGGGAGGTGATTAGGTCATGAGAGCAGAGCACTTATAAATGGGATTAGTGCTTTTATAAAAATGTCTACAAAGAGATCTCTTGACCCTTCCACCATGTGGGGGTACAGAGAGAAGTCTGCACTCTGCTACCTACAAGAGGGCCTTCTCCAGAACCCAACATGCTGACACCCTGACCTTGGATTTCCAGCCCTAAAAACTGAGAAATAAATTGCTGTTGTTTACAGGCCACCCAGTATGTGGTATTTTGTTTTAGCAGCCCTAGTGGGCAATCTACTAAAGTTTTTACTTGATCTGTATAAGCAAAAGAGCTCTAGATCAAGTGAACAAAATTCTAACTTGAATTTAAAAAACAGACAAACAAAAAACAAACGAGTCATTGTCCCTCAACCAATTCCCAGACTTGAGCCAGTTTACAGACTATATAACCTACATGAATGAAGGGGAGGTTGAGTCCCCTTAAGGAAGGACCGTGCTACGTTGCCAAAACATTATACTGTTCATCTTTCTCCATGAGGGGACCTATGGCCTTTATCCAGGGTGACAATGTCTCTTTGGTTGAACAATCAAAGTAGTGGCTTATGGGGGTCAGATGATCAATAGAAGTTTAGCTCATCTCCATCTCACCTTGGGCCCAGTGGGTCTTCAATCTCATCCTGTTGTTGTTTCCCCAGTTCTGGAATGGATCATTGGAATAACAACTGGCAGAATTCCTATATTGTTTCCCAGACCTGTGGAGTGAGGATCATTATGGTTGAAAAGACCAAGTAGAAGCCACTAAAGCTGCCTCTACCCAGAAAAATAGTAAATCATTAGCAGTGATGCATTCCTGGAGGGACAGCTGAGATTTAATGCCGCCATCATGGACACGAAAATGCAAGATTTGTGGTTTTCATCGCATCCCCATTCAGCTCACCTATCTGGACCTGTGAAGAAAACAGATCTTGGAGAATGACAATGGATTATGCTAAGCTTAACCAGGTGCTGACTCCAAAGCTGCTGTATCAGACGTGGTTTCATTGCTTGAGAAAATTAACACATCTTCTGGTACCTGGTATGCAGCTACTGAACTGGCAAATGGTTTTTTTTCTCCATACCTGTTATCAAAGACCACCAAAGCAGTTTTCTTTCAGCTGACAAGGCCAACAATACACCTTCATGATCCTCCCTCAAGGATATATCAACTCTCCAACCCATAATTTAGTCCACAGGGATCTTGATCATCTTTCTCTTCCTTGAGACATCACGCTGGTCATCTGATATTGATGACATTATGTTTATTGGACCTATGGAGCAAGAAGTAACAACTATTCTAGACTTATTAAGTAAGACATTTGCTTGTCAGAGCATGGGAAATAAATGTGATATCAGGGCGCATTCTACCTCAGTGAAATTTCACGGGGTCCAATAATGTTGGGCATGTCATGATATCCCTTCTAAGGTAAAGGATAAGTTGTCATATCTGGCCTTTCCTACAGTCAAAAACAAGGCACAATGCCTAATTGACTCTTTGGATTTTTGAGGCAATATGTTCCTCATTTGCGTGTGCTACTCCAGCCCATTTACTAAGTGCTCCAAAAAGCTGTTAGTTTGGGGTGGGGCTCAGAACAGGAGAAGGCTCTGCAACAGATCCAGTCTGCTGTACAAGCTGCACTGCCATTTGGGCCATATGATCCAACAGATTCAATGGTGCTTGAAGTGCCAGTGGCAGATAGAGATGCTGTTTGGTGCCTTTGGCAAGTACCCTATAAGTGGATCAAAGCACAGACTTTTAATATTTTCAAGCAAAGCCCTGCCATCCTCTGTGGATAATGGCTCTCCTTTGGAGATACAGCTCTTTGTTTGCTACTGGACCTTAATAGAGAGACTGAACACTTAATCAGGAGCCACCATGTTACCATGAGACCTGAGCTCCCCATCATGAACTAGGTGTTGTCTGGTCAGGGACTTGGAAGGAACATCATTGGGAAATTGGTGACAAGGAGGTCTAGAGAAACAGTATATGGATAGACTTCTCTGAATTGGAGAAAAATGTGAAGATATTAGAGTCCCATGTGAATGCTCACCAAAGAGTGACCTCAGCAGTGGAGGATTTTGATAATCAAGACGTTAGATGACCCCTTCTATGGATAACAGTCAGTCTCTTACTCAAGCCATTCCTGTCATTGTCCAATGGGCTTATGAACAAATGGCCATGGTGACAGAGATTGAGGTTACACAGTTGCTCAGCATCACGGAGTTCTACTCACCAAGTCCAACCTGACCACAGCCATTGCTGGGTGCTCAATCTGCCAGCAACAGAGACCAACACTGTGTCCCCAATATGGCACCATTTCCTGGGGTGATCAACCAACTATCCAGTGGCAGGTAGTTTACATTGGACTGCTTCTATCATGGAAGAGAAACTTACTTTGAAATATTTAATAGATACTCTAGATACAGATTTCCCTGCTTGCAAAACTTCTTATAGAATGCCATATCCAACATCATGGTATTCCATATAACATTGCTTTTGATCAAAGAACACACTTCACATCAAGTTAAGTGTGGCAAAGGGCCCTTGCTCATGAAATTCACTATTCTTACCATGTTCCCCACCATCCTGAATCAGCTGGCTTTACAGAACAACAGAATAGCCTTTTGAAAATGGTTATTACCAGCTAGGTGGCAATAACTTACAGGGTTGAGACAAGGTTTTCCAGGAGGCTGTATATGCTCTGAATCAATATATGTCTAGAATATGAGGTCCCTTAGGTCATCGATTAGTACTACTAGCTTCTGAGATTAAAGTCAGTGGAAAACTATAACAACCTAATTCTGTCAGAACTACTAATAGCTCAGTCCTTTCAGGAATTAAGCTTTGGGTAGAACCACAACTGGCTGAGGTACCTGCTGTGAATAAAGGGAATAAACAAAGTGTAGTGGAATAAGGCAGTTATAAATACCAGCTATGACCATCTAACCAGTTACAGAAATTAGGTCTATAACTGTTATGAGTATTTTTTCCTTATTTTGTTATGAATATGTGTGTATGCATATATGTGTGTGAATATGTGTGTAAAAGGACTTTACATTCTCTTCTGGGGAAAAGTTTAGTACATTTTTGGTTGTATGTAGGACAGTTATATTATGTTCAGTGGAAATATGACTTTGTTATTTGGAGATTCAGTATTAGTTTAAAGAGTTGTGTATGAGTGCCAAGTTGACAAAAAGTAGACAGTGATGGTTAATATTATGTGTCAATTTGACTAAGCTATGGTGCCCAAATGGTTGGTCAAACACTAGTCTAGACATTTCTGTGAAGGTATTTTTTAGATATGATTAACATTTAAATCGATAGACTTTGAGTAAAGCAGATTACTTTCCATAATGTGTGTGGGCCTCATTCAATCCAGACTGACTTTAGACTCAAGAGTGAACATACACTCCTGACAGAATTTCCAGCCTTCCAGCCAGCCCAACAAATGACTTGCCAGCTTCCACAATCATATGTCCCAATTCCTTAAAATAAATGTCTGTACATCCTTTTCTCCCCAAAACCCTAACTAATACAACATCCCTCTCTCAGAAATTAACAGGAGAACTAAATTAAAAATCTACAAGGGTATCAAAGATTTAAAAAATACTTTCAGACACTTGACCTAAACATTTTTTTTAAATGCATGTAGAACATTTACAAAGACAGTCCATATTCTAGGCCATAAGAAGTCTCAAAAAATTTCTAAAGATTTAAGTTTTAGGCACTGCTTTCTGATTACAATAAATTAACATTAAAATCTATAATCTTGTATTGTTGGCCTTTAGATTTTGGATGTCCAAATATATTCTCATGTGATCATTTCATGGCACATTTCATAGGCAGTTTCTTGATCTTGTGTCAGTAAGATAATGAAATTATATTCAATAGTATTAATACTATGAAGGCAAAGCTTTGTAGATTTGGCTGTTTCTGAGATGGCCCAACCACATCTGCTAGTTAGCACATGTCTCTCTCTAACAATAGCAGTATCCTCCTGTATCTTGGGAAGTAAAAATGCTAAGTGTACATAGAGAAGCCTCATTATTGGTGATGAAGCTGTGTCTCAAATAATAAATAATATATTGGGAGAGACAGAACAGACAGCTTCATTCTCTGTAATTCTGAGGACCACACCAATCCCCTCTCCCAACTCTATTTTCAGATGAAGAAGTCTTTATGGGAGGATCATCTTTGTGTCAGCCACTTGTTTAACCTATAGGACTGCAGAAAAGCCAAGATGCCTCTTCTCAAGGACTTGTCAGTATCCCAGGGTTATAACTTCTTAAAGGATCTGCTATTTTACAGTAAGTCACATATTTGCTTATACAGATCGTCAGATCTGCTACTCTTTTCCAAAGAAGGAAGTGAACACTGATAGGACCAGAAATCAAACTATAAATTCCTGCAATAAAATGAACTGAAACATCTGAGTTGCACTATGGAAAGAGAAACTCCATGCCTATGGCCTAGTAAACCTATAAGAGAAGTGTCCTCTATGGGCGCTTATTGTAAAGAGGCTGGTAAAATGCTGAAATATTTAAGTATGATTTTAACAAGTGAAGGATATGACAGGATGAAAATGCATAGAAAGCATAAGGAAAAAGAGACATTCAGTTTCAGCACATGGCAGCTCTCCAGGTTCTGCAGGCTAAATTCATTTGAGCATTTCATATTTCAGCTCTGTGCAGCACATATACCATGTTAACATTTGCCGCTGGATACCACAGCTAGATATCTTCCCTTACCTACAGACTGACCCCAGAGAGAGATGTCCTAGAGAGAGAAAGCTACATTGACCTACTTGTAGACCCAAGTGATGAACTCCAGCTTCCTTTCCTGATGGTCTGCTCCTCTGGGAGATGGACACTGGGAATATACACTCACTTTGTGGGCCACAGTACAGAAGTGGGGCCTCAATACAACCACCATATTAAACACAGCACAATATGTCTTCATCCAAAAGACACACCCATGTCTCCATTCTCAGTTCTGCCTCTGGTTGTGTCCTGGGCTCAGCCTGTGGCCCTAACATGATGATGCCTTCCATGGGCCAGCGTCAGGAATTAGATGGCGATTTTCAAACCCCTTTTAGAACTGCTGTTCCAAAACCTGATTTTTGGTTTTTTGTGGTTGTTTTAGTTTGATTTGGTGGGGGGGGGGGAGTTGTATGTTTTTATTAATGGCAGAACTATGGGGCTTAAAACATCACATTAGCTTGAATCTTCCTGAACATCTACTTCCAACAGGGTTTCAGGTTTATCCCCATATCAATCTCTTGCTCCTTTTCCTTCTTATCTATTTCCACTATTTATACCTTGTCAAGGATATTACCCCCTGCCTGGATTGTTGCAGTTACCTCTTACTTAATCACCAGTATGTTCTTTCTCAAAATCAATTTTTACTTTGCTAAGATAGTAACCTACACAAACACAAGTTTTACCACTTTAAGTCAAGTTCATACAATTCTCTTGCACATGCCTTGCTACCACCTTTGGTTGGCCCAACATATATTTCCAGTTCTGTGTACACACCATCTTCAAGTACCTCACACACGAAATGCACTCAGCTACTCAGCATTTGCCAAGATTTACCTTATGTTTGCACCAACTTTGGCAAATAGCTTGGGATTATAGGGGTTAAAAACATGGACTTTGAGGGTAGAAAGGCTAGGTTGAAACTACAATTATGGTATAAGCTGTGCTTGCATGAAAACTATTGAGCCTTGACTTTACCATACATTATCTGTAGATGATAACTAGTTTGAATAGTTATTGGTAAATGAGATGACAAGTAGCAAGTATTTAGGACAATTCCTGGCATATAGTAACTATTCAGCAGTCCCACTGCCATGTGTCTCTTGCTTATAATGTTCCCTCAGCTGGGGTGCTGCCTCTATGATCCTGCTCAGAAATGCAAAGATTTGGTTTATATGGTACCAACTGTGGAATATATCCTTAATTTCTTACTACTGGATTTATCTATTTATTTATTTATTGCCGCGACACACAGCATGCAGGATCTTAGTTCCCCAGCCAGGGATCGAACCTGTGCCTGCTGCAGTGGAAGCACGGGGTCTTAACTACTGGACCACGGGGGAATTCCCTCTTACTACTGGATTTAATAAGTGCTGTCTTTATCCATATTCCATAAGTACATCTTAGGTCTATTGTTAGCACTTATCCTGTTCAATATTGTGTTATGGTTCATTTTAAAGGAAACTAAAGGGTAGAAAAGTGAATTGTATCCCAGATTCAAAGGAGGGAAAACACAGAATACTCAGAAAATAGTAATTTATGGTGCTCAGTGGGACTGATTGAAAGTTGGTGGTAGGGCACAGGCGGTGAGAATAGAAAATAGACGGGAATAGATTTAAACTTTCTTTCATGCTATGCAGTATATTTTTTTCTTTCTCTTTTTTTTTGAATATCTAGTATCTTTTTTTAAATAGCAGCTCTCATGATAGGTTGTTACATCATCTTTTGTCAGGGCTCAATGCAATTACCTGCATTTGTTACACACAGATCCAAGAGTATATTTTGGGTGATGAAATTATCATTATTTAACAATTTTGTTTGTCTACCTCACAGCTCTCCCAAGTGTGTACATGTTTGTTTTTCATTCTACTTTTCATCCTTGCCTTGAAACAGTTTACTAGTTCTACTTACCTTTCAAGACAGGCAGTTTTATATCACCTATGTGTTCAAGATAATTTGTGAGATATCTCCTCATTTTCTTATAAATGAACGTAAAGTCAGGATGACCTGAATGGGAGACACCCCACACTTTACATTAAAGACCCAGTTCCTAATAACCTTCACCAGGCCATGTGTGCTTTTCTTGTAGCCAGACTTCTCAAACTTTAACCCAGAATCCCAATGGTTGAAAGATAATAAACAGTATTTGAAGTTGCCTACCATAAGTACAGCTTTTAATGAGTTGAGATATTTCTGGTCGTTGGTCAAAAGACAGGCTGGGCAAATGGGGAGAAGCCCCCAGAGACTTCTCTGGCAGTCCAGTGGTTAAGACTCCGCACTTCCACTGCAGGGGGCATAGGTTGGGGAATTAAAATCCTGCGTGCCGTGTGGCATGGCCAAAAAAAACAAACAAAAAACCTGGGAAGCCCCCAGCCCACACTATAAAATTACATTTACTATGAAAATCACCTAGAATGTGTTTAATTCCAAAAGAAAATACTGTCTCTGGGATGTTCCTAGAAATTATAGCAGCCATATTAGAAAAAGCCAAATGAGTGAGGATTTTATCAGTAGGCTTCTAATAAGAATGGATTTAGGAGTTTCTTATGATTTGAATTGTGTCCCCGAAAAAAGATATGTTGAAGGTACTAATCCCCAGTACCTCAGAATGTGACCATATTTGGAAATAGAATCTTTATAGAGGTAAGCAAGTCAAAATGAGGTCAATAAGGTGGGCCGAAATCTAATATGACTAGTGTTCCCTATAAGGAGGTAAAATTTGGACACAGTGACAGACACACACAGAAGGAAGACAATATGAAGGCATGCAGGTAGAAGATGGCCATGTGACTGAAATGATGCCTCTACAAGGCAGGGAATATCAAGGATTGCCCACAAAAGCCAGAAACTGGAAAAGTCAAGGAAGGATTCTCCCCTAGAGCTGTCAAAAGGAGCATGGCCCTGCTGACACCTGGATTTGGGGGAGATAGGGATATTCTCTTCTGGTATTTATGAGATGGCTAAAGGGAGGTATTATTGAAAGATTTTTTTAAATGACCTGTGAACATCACAGAATTCTATATATTACTCCAAAAAGAACATGTTTAGAGAAAAGCCTCTGTGTCGGATCACCTTTAGGCTTGATGATTCACTTGAAGGACTCACAAGACCCAGAAGTTGCTATATTCCACACTTACTATTTTTTTTTTAATTTATTTATTTATTTATTTTTGGCTGTGTTGGGTCTTCGTTTCTGTGTGAGGGCTTTCTCCAGTCGCGGCAAGCGGGGTCCACTCTTCATCACGGTGCGCGGGCCTCTCACCATCGCGGCCTCTCCTGTTGCGGAGCACAGGCTCCAGACGCGCAGGCTCAGCAGTCGTGGCTCACGGGCCCAGTTGCTCCACAGCATGTGAGATCTTCCCTGACCAGGGCTCGAACCCGTGTCCCCTGCATTGGCAGGCAGACCCCCAACCACTGCGCCACCAGGGAAGCCCCGCACACTTACTATTTATTACAAATAAAGGATACAGAGAGAAATCAGCAAAGGGAAAAGGCACGTGGTGAAAATTCTGCAGGACTCCAGGCATAGCTTCCAAGAGTTCTCCCCAAGTGAAGTTGTCCAGGACAGGTTTAATTCCTCCTGCAGTGATGTGTGACAATACAAGCAGGGTGTTGCCAACCAAGGTAGCTCATTAGAGACTCAGTGGCCAAGGTTAGGGGCTGGTCACATAGGTACCTTCTTCCTACCATGTACCAAAATTCCAGACTCCCAGATGGAAAGCAGGTGTTGAGCACAAACCACATTGTTTATACAGTATAGGCACAGTGAGCCACCTTGTCAGTTAGGCTTGGTAAGAACTGGTGCAAAATCCATGTTCTCAGATACCAGCTAAAAGCCTTTCAAGCAAGCCTTTCTAAGGATGATATCTCAGACCTGCTATATTAACTCTTTTCAGCACAGTTCATCCCCTTGGCCTTTGGCCAAACTGTCTTTAAGCAAAATACTTATCAGGAGGACCTCATGCAGCAGGGTAAGACCAACCTGCATTATTGATCAGAGTTATGCCCTCTTCAGTCAGGGGTTAAAACAAATCCCATTAAAAATAAAAACAAAAATAAACAACTGGGACCTAATTAAACTCAAAGCTTTTGCACAGCAAAGGAAACCATAAACAAAATGAAAAGACAACACAAAGAATTGAAGAAAATATTTGCAATCGATGAGTCTGACAAGGGATTAATCTCCAACATTTATAAATAGCTCATTTATAAATAGCTCATATGGCAAAATATCAAAAAGCAAAAAACCCAATCAAAAAATGGGGGGAAGACCTAAATACACATTTCTGAACAGAAGACTTACAAATGGCCAAGAGGCACATGAAAAGATGCTCAACATCACTAAGTATTACAGAAATGCAAATCAAAACTACAATGAGATATCACCTCACACCAGTCAGAATGGCCATCATAAGAAAGTCTACAAAAAATAAATGCTGGGAGGAGGAACCAAGATGGTGGAGTAGAAGGATGTGCTCTCACTCCCTCTTGCGAGAACACCAGAATCACAATTAGCTGCTGGACAATCATTGACAGGAAGACACTGGAACTCACCAAAAAAGATACCCCACATCCAAAGACAAAGGAGAAGCCACAATGAGATGGTAGGAGGGGCGCAATCAGAGTAAAATCAAATCCCATAACTGGTGGGTGGGTGACTCACAGACTGGCAAACACTTAAACCACAGAAGTCCACCTGCTGGAGTGAAGGTTCTGAGCCCCACGTCAGGCTTCCCAAGCTGGGGGTCCGGCAACAGGAGGAGGAATTCATAGAGAATCAGACGTGGAAGCCTAGTGGGAATTGATTGCAGGACTTCGACAGGACTGGGAGAAACAGAGACTCCACTCTTGGAGGGCACACACAAAATAGTGTGCGCATCGGGACCCAGGGGAAGGAGCAGTGACCCTGGGAGAGGCTGAACCAGAACTACCTTCTAGTGTTGGAAGGTCTCCTGCAGAGGCAGGGGGTGGCTATGTTTCACCATGGGGACAAGGACACTGGCAGCAGAAGTTCTGGGAAGTACTCCTTGGCGTGAGCCCTCCCAGAGTCTGTCATTAGCCTCACCAAAGAGCCCAGGTAGGCTCCAGTGTTGGGTTGCCTCAGGCAAAACAACCAACAGGGAGGAAACCCAGCCCCACCCAACAGTCAAGTGGATTAAAGTTTTACTGAGCTCTGCCCACCGCAGCAACAGTCAGCTCTACCCACCACCAGAGCCTCCTATCAAGCCTCTTAGATAGCCTCAACCACCAGAGGGCAGACAGCAGAAGCAAGAAAAACTACAATCCTGCAGCCTATGGAACAAAAACCACATTCACAGAAAGATAGACAAGATGAAAAGGCAGAGGGCTATATACCAGATGAAGGAACAAGATAAAACCCCAGAAAAACAACTAAATGAAGTGGAGATAGGCAACCTTCAAGAAAAAGAATTCAGAATAATGACAGTGAACATGATCCAGGACCTCGGAATAAGAATAGAGGCCAAGATCAAGAAGATGCAAGAAATGTTTAACAAAGACCTAGAAGAATTAAATAACAAACAAACAGACATGAACAATGCAATAATTGAAATGAAAACTACACTAGAAGGAATCAGTAGCAGAATAACTGAGGCAGAAGAACGGATAAGTGACCTGGAAGACAGAATGGTGGAATTCACTGCCGCGGAACAGACTAAAGAAAAAAGAATGAAAAGAAATGAAGACAGCCTAAGAGACCTCTGGGACAACATTAAATGCACCAACATTTGCATTATAGGGGTCCCAGAAGGACAAGAGAGAGAGAAAGGACCAGAGAAAATATTTGAAGAGATTATAGTTGAAAACTTCCCTAACATGGGAAAGGAAATAGCCACCCAAGTCCAGGAAGTGCAGAGAGTCCCATACAGGATAAACCCAAGGAGAAACACGCCGAGACACATAGTGATCAAATTGGCAAAAATTAAAGACAAAGAAAAATAATTGAAAGCAGCAAGGGAAAAATGACAAATAACATACAAGGGAACTCCCATAAGGTTAACAGCTGATTTCTCAGCAGAAACTCTACAAGCCAGAAGGGAGTGGCATGATACACTTAAAGTGATGAAAGGGAAGAACCTACAACCAAGATTACTCAACCCGGCAAGGATCTCATTTAGATTTGATGGAGAAATCAAAAGCTTTACAGACAAGCAAAAACTAAGAGAATTCAGCACCACCAGACCACCTCTACAACAAATGCTAAAGGAATTTCTCTAAGTGGGAAACACAAGAGAAGAAAAGGACCTACAAAAACAAACCCAAAACAATTAAGACAATGGTCATAGGAGCATACATATCGATAATTACCTTAAACATGAATGGATTAAATGCTCCAACCAAAAGACACATGCTTGCTAAATGGATACAAAAACAAGCCCATATATATGTTGTCTACAAGAGACCCACTTCAGACCTAGGGACACATACAGACTGAAAGTGTAGGGGATGGAGAAAGATATTCCATGCAAACGGAAATCAAAAGAAAGCTGGAGTAGCTATATTCAGATAAAATAGACTTTAAAATAAAGAATGTTACAAGAGACAAAGAAGGACACTACATAATGATCAAGGGTTCAATCCAAGAAGAAGATATAACAATTATAAATATATATGCACCCAACATAGGAGCACCTCAATACATAAGGCAACTGTTAACAGCTATAAAAGAGGAAATCGACAGTAACACAAGAATAGTGGGGGACTTTGACACCTCACTTACACCAATGGACAGATCACCCAAAATGAAAATAAATAAGGAACACAAGCTTTAAATGATACATTAAACAAGATGAACTTAATTGACATTCCATCCAAAAACAACAGAATACACTTTCTTGTCAAGTGCGCACGGAACATTCTCCAGGATAGATTACATCTTGGGTCACAAATCAAGCCTCAGTAAATTTAAGAAAATTGAAATCATATCAAGCATCTTTTCTGACCACAACGCTATGAGATTAGAAATGAATTACAGGGGAAAAAATGTGAAAAGCACAAACACATGGAGGCTAAACAATACACTACTAAATAACCAAGAGATCACTGAAGAAATCAAAGAGGAAATCAAAACCTACCTAGAGACAAACGACAATGAAAACATGATGACCCAAAACCCATGGGACGCAGCAAAAGCAGTTCTAAGAGGGAAGTTTATAGCTATACAAGCCTACCTCAAGAAACAAGAAAAATCTCAAGTAAACAATCTAACCTTACATCTAAAGGAACTAGAGAAAGAAGAACAAACAAAACCCAAAGTTAGCAGAAGGAAAGAAATCATAAAGATCAGGGCAGAAATAAATGAAATAGAAACAAAGAAAACAATAGCAAAGATCAATAAAACTAAAAGCTGGTTCTTTGAGAAGATAAATAAAATTGATAAGCCATTAGCCAGACTCATCAAGAAAAAGAGGGAGAGGACTCAAATCAATAAAATTAGAAATGAAAAAGGAGAAGTTACAACAGACACCGCAGAAATACAAAGCATTCTAAGAGACTACTATAAGCAACTCTATGCCAATAAAATGGACAACCTGGAAGAAATGGACAAATTCTTAGAAAGGTATAACCTTCCAAGACTGAACCAGGAAGAAACAGAAAATATGAACACACCAATCACAAGCACTGAAATTGAAACTGTGATTAAAAACCTTCCAACAAACAAAAGCCCAGGACCAGATGGCTTCACAGGTGAATTCTGTCAAACATTTAGAGAAGAGCTAACACCCATCCTTCTCAAACTCTTCCAAAAAATTGCAGAGGAAGGAACACTCCCAAACTCATTCTATGAGGACACCATCACCCTGATACCAAAACCAGACAATGATACTACAAAAGAAGAAAATTACAGACCAATATCACTGATGAATATAGATGCAAAACTCCTCAACAGAATACTAGCACACAGAATCCAACAACATATTAAAAGGATCATATACCATGATCAAGTGGGATTTATCCCAGGGATGCAAGGATTCTTCAATATACACAAATCAATCAATGTGATACACCATATTAACAAATTGAAGAAGAAAAACCATATGATCATCTCAATAGATGCAGAAAAACCTTTTGACAAAATTCAACACCCATTTATGATAAAAACTCTCCAGAAAGTGGGCATAGAGAGAACCTACCTCAACATAATAAAGGCCACAAACGACAAACTCACAGCAAACATCATTCTCAATGATGAAAAACTGAAAGCATTTCCTCTAAGATCAGGAACAAGACAAGGATGTCCACTCTTACCACTATTACTCAACATAGTTTTGGAAGTCCTAGCCACGGCAATCAGAGAAGAAAAAGAAATAAAAGGAATACAAATTGGAAAAGAAGAAGTAAAACTGTCACTGTTTCCAGATGACATGATACTATATATAGAGAATCCTAAAAATGCCACCAGAAAACTACTAGAGCTAATCAATGAATTCGGTAAAGTTGCAGGATACAAAATTAATGCACAGAAATCTCTTGCATTCCTATACACTAATGATGAAAAATCTGAAAGAGAAATTATGGAAACACTCCCATTTACCATTGCAACAAAAAGAATAAAATACCTAGGAATAAACCTACCTAGGGAGACAAAATACCTGTATGCATTATCCCTATCAAATTACCAATGGCATTTTTTATGGGACTAGAACAAATCATCTTAAAATTTGTATGGAGACACAAAAGACCCCAAATAGCCAAAGCAGTCTTGAGGGAAAAAAATGGAGCTGGAGAATCAGACTCCCTGACTTCACACTATACTACAAAGCTACAGTAATCAAGACAATATGGTACTGGCACAAAAAGAGAAACATGGATCAATGGAACAAGATAGAAAGCCCAGAGATAAACCCACACACCTATGGTCAACTAATCTATGACAAAGGAGGCAAAGATATACAATGGAGAAAAGACAGTCTCTTCAATAAATGGTGCTGGGAAAACTGGACAGCTACGTGTAAAAGAATGAAATTAGAATACTCCCTAATACCATACACAAAAATAAACTCAAAATGCATTCGAGACCTAAATGTAAGACTGGACACTATAAAACTCTTAGAGGAAAACATAAGAAGAACACTCTTTGACATAAATCACAGCAAGATCTTTTTTGATCCACCTCCTAGAGTAATGGAAACAAAAACAAAAATAAACAAATGGGACCTAATGAAACTTCAAAGCTTTTGCACAGCAAAGGAAACCATAAACAAGACGAAAAGACAACCCTCAGAATGTGAGAAAATATTTGCAAATGAATCAACAGACAAAGGATTAATCTCCAAAATATATAAACAGCTCATTCAGCTCAATATTAAAGAAACAAACAACCCAATCCAAAAATGGGCAGAAGACCTAAACAGACATTTCTCAAAAGAAGACATACAGACGGCCAAGAAGCACATGAAAAATGCTCAACATCACTAATTATTAGAGAAATGCAAATGAAAACCACAATGAGGTATCACCTCACACCAGTTAGAATGGGCATCATCAGAAAATCTACAAACAACAAATGCTGGAGAGTGTGTGGAAGAAAGGGAACCCTCTTGCACTGTTGGTGGGAATGTAAATTGATACAGCCACTATGGAGAACAGTATGGAGGTTCCTTAAAAATATAAAGATAGAATTACCATATGACCCAGCAATCCCACTACTGGGCCTATACCCAGAGAGAACCGTAATTCAAAAAGACACATGCACCCCAATGTTCATTGCAGCACTGTTTACAATAGCCAGGTCATGGAAGCAACCTAAATGCCCATTGACAGACGAATGGTTAAAGTAGTGGTGGTACATATATACAATGGAATATTACTCAGCCATAAAAAGGAACGAAATTGAGTCATTTGTTGAGATGTGGATGGATCTAGAGACTGTCATACAGAGTGAAGTAAGTCAGAAAGAGAAAAACAAATATCGTATATTAACGCATGTATGTGGAACCTAGAAAAATGGTACAGATGAACCGGGTTGCAGGGCAGAAGTTGAGACCCAGATGTAGAGAACAAACGTATGGACACCAAGGGTGGAAAACCGCGGTGGGGTGGGGATGGTGGTGTGTTGAATTGGGCGATTGGGATTGACATGTATACACTGATGTGTATAAAATTGATGACTGATTAAAAAAAAAAATTCATAAAAAAAAAATGCTGGAGAGGGTGTCCACCTACACTGTTGGTGGGAATGCAAATTGGTACAGCCACTATGGAGAACAGTATGGAGGTCCCTTAAAAAACTAAATATAGAACTACCATATATGATCCAGCAATCTCACTGCTGGGCCTATATCAGGAGATAAACATGATTTGAAAGGATACATGAACCCCAATATTCATTGCAGTGCTGTTTACAATAGTCAGGACATGGAAGCAACCTAAATTTCCATTGACAGATGAAAGGATAAAGAACATGTGGTACATGTGCACAATGGAATTAATCTCTGGTGGCCTTGGCCTACAGCGGCTTGAAGCAGGATTTTGGTTCCCGGTCAGATATTGAAGTCTGGCCATGTTAGTGAGAATGCTGAATCCTAGCCACTAGACCACCAGGGACCAGTGGCCAGTGACAAGGCCCTGGTCCATCAGCTGTGTAGAAATGAACTTCCACATAGAGACAGAAGTAGTGAAACAAGTAAAGTGTTTATTAGTAGGAAAAAGAATAAGTGTGGATAGACACACAGGCGGGCTCAGAGAGAGAGTTGTGCCCTCGTGGCAGTTTAAATCACTTATATGGGTATTTCTTCCAGATTTCCTTTGGCCAGTCATCTTGTCTTGCCTGGTTCTGAGTCCATATTTGATATATCTCAGGGTCCTCCCATGTGTGCATATCTCTTAGCCGAGATGGATTCTAGCGAAGAGGCTTATGGGTAGGTTTACATCACCTAGTATGGGGTGGTGCACCCTCCCTTTTTGACCTTCAAGGGGCCCTTCTGTGCATGTATAGTCAGGAAGGTCTCCTTGACTTCAAGAATGAGGAACATGTGGAATGAGGGATATGTGGTCTTAGCTTCTCCTCCTCTTCATCTTGGAGTATGTGTCCACCGGGGACAACTCCAGCTGTTTAGCCTGGGGCCTATCTATCTCCCACTCAGAATATTACTCAGCCATTAAAAAGAATGAAATGATGCCATTTGCAGCAACATGGATGGACCTGGAGATTATACTAAGTGAAGTAAATCAGACGAAGAAGGACAAATATCATATGATATCACTTATAGGTGAAATCTTAAAAAATGATACAAATGAACTTATTTACCAAACAGAAACACTTACAGACTTAGTTAACAAACTTATGGTTACCAAGGAGAAAGGGTGGGAGGGGGAGGGATAGATTGGGAGTTTGGGATTGATATGTACACAGTACTATATTTAAAATAGATAACTAACAAGGATCTACTGTATAGCACAGGGAACTCTGCTCAATACTCTGTAATAACCTAAATGGGAAAAAAAATTTGAAAAAGAATAGATACTTGTATATATATATATAACTGAATCACTTTGCTGTACACCTGAAACCAACACATCATTTTTAATCAACTATATTCCAATATAAAATAAAAATAAAATAAAAACAAATCCCATTAATTATAAAGCTCTATCTTAAAAAAACAGGTGGCTTCCTCCTCAAGTTTCTGTATGAATCTTTTTTATGTGGCCTAAGGCATCAATTCAAGCACAGAATAACCCTGGCCAATAAACTGAAGTTGACCTGAATGCCTTCCAGCTGAGACACTGTCAAAACCATCAGGGGATGTATAAAAAAAGTATAATCCCTAAGGGCACAGTTCAACTATTACTGCACCCCAAGCAGAACACACAGTAAGTCCCACAGGTTAACAGAAGTCTGACTCGGTGCCCAGCCCTGGGATTTCTAGTTCAGGTGGAAAATTTTAGTGTGAGTCCTTGGTTTTAGAGGGACTGCAAGGAGACAATCGCTTCCAGTTTTGCATGAAAAGTGAGGAGTTGAGGCCACCCACACTGTCCCATTGCCAGCACTGCTGTGAGTGATCAAGTTTCAGTAGTTGGTCTGAATTCAGAACTTTCTCAGCAGCTTGGAAAGTAGCAGGAGGAGTTTTCCTTCTGGAAGAGGGGAAGGTTTCCTGGAATGGCTTTGAAAACCAAAGATCATTAATGCGCCACTCCCTGAGCCCCCCAATCCCTCCATGCCTTCCAGATACTACTGGGGTTTTGTTTTCTCTACCACTGTTGCAAAATCAGTGTGTCCTTTTTAATCATTATAACTTTACATTTTTTAAATCATTCCCTGCACTTAACCAGACATTTCATCAGGAAGAGTTGTATGCAAGGGGAATAAAAGTATTTTCATAGAGAAACATTTTTATACAGCTTAACTAGAAAGACACGTTATGTTCAGGAACGAGTCAAGAGAAAATCTTGAATTTTAAAAAATTTAAAAGTGGGTTTTCACGACCTGCACCTAGAAAAAAATTAATCCCTGTTGGGGGTAGCTGCACTTGATGATCAACTTGCTTTACTAAAGTATGTATATCAGGAGAAGGACAAGGAAAGTTGGGTCAGTTTATCAGTCTCTTGTTACAAACTGCAACTAATCCAGAAAGGCAAATATAATCGTCAACAACAGTGAGCCACCCCTGAGAGGGGGTCAAGAGTCCACTCAGCCAGGAATGGGCAGAGAATTCACAGTCCTCCCCAGACTTGTAGTTTGAGGCAAAAATCACAGGTTAGGAATGCAATTATTTTGTGTGTTGGTAATATAGCCTGATTTCAGATGGTCCATTAGAGAACAAGCTCTGTCATGTGAACATTTGTGTGTGACCCAGGCGGCCCAGCCAGCGTCCATGATGTTTTCAGCGTCGGTGGCCCCACACAGGCGTGTCCTGAAGCTACAGTGATAACACGGTCTGAGTTTTGTCTGCTTTAGTCCACCAGACTTTGTGCTGTGGCTGAAATAGCCCACAGCTGATAGTATCAGGTTTCAGCTTAGAGTCAGGTTCAGGCAATTAAAATCAGTGAGGCAGAATTCCAGGAAAAAAACAGCGGCTTTGGCCCTGCACAGCCAGCAACAGTGTTCTAAGTCCAAGTGACAAGCCAGGCTTTCCTAAACCCTGTTAATCTTGTTATTCTTAGAGTCCAAGTTGACCCATTCAAAAATATGCACAGAAGGCAGAAAATTATCAGCCTCTATCACAGGTCTGATTATACAAGAACTCATTAATAACTAAAATTGCTTTTTAAAATTCCCGAAGTGTCTACTTAGAGATTGCCTATTATTTCATATTGTTTCACTTTTTTCAAAGGCTCTAATAGGGATAAATTGAGGCAAATGTCATGGGCAGAGTCAAGATGGCAGAGTAGGAGGATGAGGAGTTTGCATCTCCTCACAACTAGGGCACCCACCAGATGCCGTTGGGGGACCTCAACACCCAAGGGGATGGGAGGAACCCCTGAAGGACCGGGTAGGATGTGGGGGGGAGTGAGGGGGGAGGAAAAGTGGAGGTGGGATGGGACTGGGGCCCCTGAGGGGTGGCTGGGGGGAGGGGAGGGGTTCCCACATCTGGAGAGGCCCACTAACTGTGAGGGGATCAACAGGAATGGGGAGAGACCCTCAGGGGTTCAGAGGATCAGAGGGGAATGTGGCTAGTGTTTCCCTCACCCATTCAGCCCCACGGATCATGCTGGGGTCCTGGGCCTGGTCCTCCGCCCTCCGAGGACCCCTCTGGCCGTGTGGGTCCTGGGGGTGTGGGAGAGAGCAGGGGAGGAAGAGTAGAGGTGAATGGGGATGAAGCCTTGGGGATCATAGGATTGGGGGGGACGTGGCTAGTGTTTCCCCCAGCCACTCGGGTCCTAGCAATCCCTGGTCAGGGAACTAGATCTCACATGCATGCTGCAACTAAAGAGTTCGCATGCCACAACTAAGGAACCCACAGGCTGCAACTAAAGGGCCCACCAGCCACAACTAAGGTGAACACATGCCACAACTAAGGAGCACAAGTGTCGCAACTAAGGAGCCAGTGAGCTGCTCCTAAGACCCGGTGCAACCAAAATAAATAAATAAAATTGATAATTAAAAAAAAGACTAGGGAGTGGGTCACTTAAGGCAGAAATCTGATTTAAAAAAAAAAATCTTCCAACAAACAAAAGTCCAGTACCAGATGGCCTCACAGGTAAATTCTATCAAACATTTAGTGAAGAGCTAACACCTATCCTTCACAAACTCTTCCAAAAAACTGCAGAGGGAGAAACACTCCCAAATATGTTCCATGAGTCCACCTTCACCCAGATACCAAAACCAGACAAAGATATCACAAAAAAGAAAATTACAGACCAATATCACTGATGAACATAGGCACAAAAATCCTCAACAAAATACTAGCAAAGAAAATCCAACAACACATTAAAAGGATCATACACCATGACCAAGTTGGATTTATGCCAGGGATGCAGGGATTCTTCAATATATACAAATCAATCAATGTGATTCACCATATTAACAACTTAAAGAATAAAAACCATATGATCATCTCAGTAGATGCAGAAAAAGCTTTCAACAAAATTCAACATCCATTCACAACAAAAACTCTCCAAAAAATGGTCATAGAGGGAACCTATCTCAACACAATAAAGGCCATATACAAGAAATCCACAGCAAACCTCATTCTCAATGGTGAAAAACTGAAAGCATTTCCACTAAGATCAGGAACAAGACAAGGATGTCCACTCTCACCACTCGTATTCAACAGTTTTGGAAGTCCTAGCCACAACAATCAGAGAGGAAAAAGAAATAAATGAATCTAAATCGGAAAAGAAGTAAAACTGTCACTGTTTGCAGATAACATGATACTATACACAGAAAATCCTAAAGATGCCACCAGAAAACTACTAGAGCTAGTCAATGAATTTGGTAAAGTTGTAGGATGCAAAATTAATGCACAGAAATCACTTGCATTTGTATACACTAACAATGAAACATCACAAAGGGAAATTAAGGAAACAATCCCATTTACCATCACAACAAAAAGAATAAAATATCTAGTAATAAACCTACCTAAGGAGGAAAAATATCTGCACTCAGAAAACTATAAAACACTGATGAAAGAAATCAAAGATGACACAAACAGATGGAGAAATATACCATGTTCGTGGACTGGAAGAATCAATATTGTGAAAATGACTATATTACCCAAAGCAATCTACAGATTCAATGCAATCCCTGTCAAATTACCAATGGCATTCTTCACAGAATTAGAACAAGAAAATTTACAATTTGTATGAAAACACAAAAGACCCTGAATAGCCAAAGCAATCTTAAGAAAGAAAAACGGAGCTGTAGGAATCAGGCTCCCTGACTTCAAACTATACTACAAAGCCACAGTAATCAAGACTGTATGGTACTGGCACAAAACCAGAAATACAGATCAATGGTAAAGGATAGGAAGCTCAGAGATTAACCCATGCACCTACGGTCACCTAATCTATGACAAAGGAGGCAAGGATATACAATGGAGAAAAGACAGCCTCTTCAATAAATGGTGCTGGGAAAACTGGACAGCTACATGTAAAAGAATGACAATAGAATGCTAACTAACACCATACATAAAAATAAACTCAAAATGGATGAAAGACCTAAAGGTAAGGCCAGACACTATAAAACTCTTAGAGGAAAACATAGGCAGAACACCCTCTGACATAAATTGCAGCAAGATCTTTTTTGACCCACCTCTAAGAGTAATGAAAATAAAAACAAAACTAAACAAATGGGACCTAATTAAACTTAAAATCTTTTGCACAGCAAAGGAAACCATAAACAAAATGAAAAGGCAACCCTCAGAATGGGAGAAAATATTTGCAAATGAAGCAAGCCTCAAGGGATTAATCTCCAAAATACATAAACAGCAGCTCAATTTCAAAAAAACAAACAACCCATTCAAAAAATGGGCATTTCTCCAAAGAAGACATACAGATGGGCAAGAGGCACATGAAAATATGCTCAACATCACTAATTATTAGAGAAATGCAAATCAGAATTACAATGAGGTATCACCTCACACGGGTCAGAATGGCCCTCATCAAAAAATCTACAAACAATAAAGGCTGGAAAGGGTGTGGAGAAAAAGGAATCCTCTTACATTGTTGTTGGGAATGTAAATTGATACAGCCACTATGGAGAACAGTATGCAGGTTCCTTAAAAAACTAAAAATAAAACTACCATATGACCCAGCAATCCCACTACTGGGCATATACCCTGAGAAAACCATAATTCAAAAAGACACATGTACCCCAGTGTTCATTGCAGCATTATTTACAATAGCCAGGTCATGGAAACAACTTAAATGTCCATCAACAGACAAAACTATAAAGAAATGTGGTACATATATACAATGGAATATTACTCGGCAAACAAAAAGGAACAAAAGTGGGTCATTTGTAGAGATGTGGATGGATCTAGAGTCTGTCATACAGAGTGAAATATGTCAGAAAGAAACAACAAATATCATGTATTAACACATATATGTGGAATCTAGAAAAATGGTACCAAAGAACCTATTTCCAGGGCAGGAATAGAGATGCAGATGTAGAGAATGGACACGTGGACACAGTGGGGGAAGGGGAGGGTGGGGCGAATTGTGAGATTAGGATTGATATATATACACTACCATGTGTAAACTATATAGCTAGTGGGAACCTGCTATAAAGCACAGGAAGCTCAGCTAGGTGCTCTGTGATGACCTAGATGGGTGGGATGGGTGGGGGTGGGAAAAAATCCAAGAGGGAGGGGATATATGTATACATACAGCTGATTCACTTCGTTGTACAGCAGAAACTGACACAACATTCTAATTTACTATACACCAATAAAAAAATAAAATTATAAAAATGAAATAAAAATAAATCTCTAGTCAAAAAATTAAGTAAATGTCATCACTTATAGAAACCTATTTTTTTTTTAATACTCAAAGACTTTACATTTCAATCCACCCACCAGCAGCAAAAAGAAAATTATATACCATCTTAGGGTTTTGCTTTTTTGGGGTTTTTTTGGCTTTCCTAATCAGAAAATTATTTCTGAAATTATGAACTTAAGCATAGAATATTTTACATAAGTTTTCTATCATAGCCTAAGTCATAAATTCATTTTTTAAGTTATTTTTCCTCTCATTGTAAATTTACTCAAATCTCCAGCAGCAAGTTTAGCATTTACAGGGTTAACCTTACAGCTGACAGGTAATGCCCAGAACTGGTGGGTGGGTGAGGTGATGTTGAAGCAGCATCTGAAGTGGGTTTTTTCCCTTTTTTTTTTTTTCCTTCTGGTTTATCTAAAGCCCTGAAACTTGATTTAATTTTTTATAGGTGTTGACTTAAAAAATGCACAACCTAAAAGTGGAGAATTATGTTTTATTTGGCAGACATACTGAGGAGTTAAGCCCAGGAGATAGCCTCTCATATAGCTCTGAGGACTATTCCAAAGAAGTAAGGGAGGAACCAGGATATATAGGAGTTTTTCAAAAACAAATCAGGTAGTTGAACATCAAAAGGTTTCTGCTAATTAAAGAAGAAACAAACATCTCAAGTTATTGAATTTAGCACTTTTCCATTGTAAAATAAAATCCATATTTTATGGCAAGGCAAGAAAAATTTAAACATGAAAAATTTTCTCTGCCCTTTGGCCTTCTCTCTCCCTTCTACTGTGCATTGTGTATCTGCATTATGCATCAACCAAACCTCCCCCACTGGCATAAATACCTGCTTAACCACAAAGAGCAACATTCTCTGAGTACCAACAAGCCAGCTCCTTAAATGATAACATTCCTTCTTGATCTTGTAAGGGATCATGAAGGCCCATCACTTTGTTCTTGCAGATCTGGATTGTGTAAACTGTCAATAATACGTCATCTAATGTACAGCCCTCTGTCTCAAAAAGTTTATATAACTGTGTTTTGACTTCTAACAGGTGGAACAGTTCTCAGAGCCTTCTGAGAAGCTGTTCCCAGGTTATAATCCTCAATTTAGCTCAAGCAAAATTTTCCATCTTTCTTAGATCAACTAAGTAATTTTTCATTGACATGCATGATGCAGCTGGCAGGATATGAAAGATACCTACCAAAGGATACCTGGAGTCTACCCAGAACCTGTGCTCTGTACCAAGTATTGGCCCACTGAACCCCACTGGCTGCTTGGTACTCCTCAGGTGTTCTGGTGAGTTCTCCTGATATCCAGATCTCATTGTTCAAGTGATGATCCTGAAAATTTTATTCAAGCTGTTTCACTTAAGACTTGGGCACCAGTGCATTTCCTAGGCAGGATCTAGGGGGTCTGGCAAGAGGTCCAGGGAAACATAGGTGGCTGGGTTTTTGTTCAGTTTGGCTTAAACTTTTTAAAAATAGTTTATTTTCCCTATAGTTCAATTTTTTAATTATTATTATTATTTTATTTATTTTTGGCTGTGTTGGGTCTTCGTTGCTACACACGGGCTTTCTCTAGTTGCGGCGAGCGGGGGCTACTCTTCATTGCAGTGCGTGGGCTTCTCATTGCAGTGGCTTCTCTTGTTGCGGAGCACAGGCTCTAGGTGCGCAGGCTTCATTAGTTGTGGCATGCAGGCTCAGTAGTTGTGGCTCATGGGCTCTAGAGCACAGGCTCAGTAGTTGTGGCGCATGGGCTTAGTTGCTCCGCAGCATGTGGGATCTTCTCAGACCAGGGTTCAAACCCGTGTCCTCTGCATTGGCAGGCAGATTCTTAACCACTGCACCACCGGAAATTCCCTTAAATTTTTTCTTAAATGAGTTGATATATGGTCTGAACAAAGCTTTTGCTAGTGAAATGAGAGACTGAATTATGTAGCTCTGAAGAATAAGGGAAACCCACTGTAACCATTAAGTAAATACTGCTCATCCGGGGGGGTGGGACAGAGGCTGGTACCTAGCTCTTGTGAGCACGCAAGGTGATTTTAGACTGTCCCATGAAGACACCAAGACATGTAAGAGAGTCAAACCGACCCAAAGGTAACTCCTTGGGAATCTAGACTCAGAAGCAGCACACATTCCATCTGCCATGCTGTCCTCAGGAAGTTGTTCAGATCATATCTCATATCTGAATTAGTGTTCCAAGTTAATAATAGGAAATTATGCCTCAAAGGCCAAACAGCTCCCAGATGGACAGCCACCTATGGGAGTACCAGCTCGGTTCGGTTTATGTATACTTGCATGTACTTAACTGAGAACTAAAAGAAATTGAGCCCTGAAATGGGGCTCTTTTGGCACTCCCAAATTGAATTCTAAGCATGCAGCTAAGGCCAGCAGTCTTCTGGATCTGTACCTACAGGGTCTACTGGAAACAACAGTGGTAAGAGTTTTTCGACTTTCTAAAGTTAGATTAGCCGGAGAAAATATTTGTAGGGTTAGCTGCTTGGATCCTTTGAACTGGAGAAACTTCTAAATTAAAATTTAGAAGAGCAAAATTTTAAAGAGCTCTCATTTTAAACTATTGCATCTATTTGAATTGGTACACAGAAGCCCCAAAAGGCTTCAAAATTCCAAAACAGCCTCATTGAAAGATTTGTTGTAGAAGGCTAATGAAAGATTAATGATTTAAAAGGTACCTAAAACTTTAGCTACTCCTCCCATCTATCCCTCTTTATTTCAGTACTCATTCTAGTAAGACACTATAAAAGGGTTACATTTAGAAATGGAACCACCTGAGGCTGTAGGCAAGCCTCTTCAGAGCAAAGGCTGAACTGAGGGCCATAGTTAAAAAATTTCTTAAACCCAGGGAGAATCCTCAAAACTGTTTATAAATGGATTACCAAGATGAGAGACCACTACTCTGACTAAACTGACTATGGCTGATATTCAGAGCCTGATAGGAATTTTCTTTGAAGGGGAGGCTTCTCCCCTAAATAAAATGAGGGAAAGTAAAACATTCCAACATAGGTAAATTTGTATGTCAGTCCTTTGATATCATTGAGGTGGCCACCCTATTCTTTGAGGAAAAACCAACTGTTCTTGTTTACAAATCTGGTCTTTATAGGATTAGAGGTGTGGTTCCAGAAATAATTCAAAGCCCACCAATCCTTTTACCACTCCCCAAACCTCCCCTATTTATCTCAAGAGGCTTGTAAGTATTGAAAAAAAAAAATTATAGCCTTAAGGGAACAAAGTCAAGAGAGGAGGAACTTGCCTTTCTCCTCCTATGCCTTTGAGATGTAAATGCTCTACCTGATCTTCTCCAGGAAGACTTATCCCTGTCATCTTTATAAAATGCAAATTTCAGGAAAGTGGGTAGGTAATTTGGAACTTGAATTGTCACGGACAAATAGAAATCTTAAGTGTCTTCTCCATAAATATTAGCCATCTAGACAAGTGACCTTGACTTGTTCCATCTGACAGAGACCCAATTTGAATCCAACCTCTTTTGTAACTGATGTGTTTTTATTATTGTACCTGTTTCATGGCTGAGATTTTGGAATGGGAACTATGAGGTCTCTGTGTCTGTGTGTTTGTGCATATCTGTATATATGTGTTGTAGGTGTGTGGTATTGCCAGAATTAATTTATAAAAGAGTTCTATTTAATTGTCTTAAAGGAAATTAAGTGCCTATATAGATACTCAGAAGTAGAAAAGAAACTGGCCAGAATGAATTTCAGGTTCATGTGATCTGGGAAATATTTAGTATTGAATTAATACCAGAGTATTAAAGTTAGTTTAAGCTTGTTGGTTTAGTTAATACAGACATATATTTAGAGTCATCAACATTAAATACTTTTATTGTACCTAGATTTACTAGAAATAAAATAAGAAAGACCTTATTCCTGTTACAAAGTTTGTCAACAAAAAGTAATGATATGATGAAATTTTAAGTAAATAAAGTAGAGCTAAATGAGATAAGAGCTTTTATGTAAACTTTAGGAATAATGGTGTTTCGGGGATCTCTATCTAAAATAGTCTCTCCAAAATGGAAATAAAAACAAAAATAAACAAATGGGACCTAATGAAACTTCAAAGCTTTTGCACAGCAAAGGAAACCATAAACAAGACAAAAAGACAACCCTCAGAATGGGAGAAAATATTTGCAAATGAAGCAACTGACAAAGGATTAATCTCCAAAATATACAAGCAGGTCATGCGGCTCAACATCAAAAAAACAAACAACCCAATCCAAAAATGGGCAGAAGACCTAAATAGACATTTCTCCAAAGAAGATATACAGGTTGCCAACAAACACATGAAAGGATGCTCAACATCACTAATCATTAGAAAAATGCAAATCAAAACCACAATGAGGTATCACTTCACACCAGGCAGAATGGCCATTATCAAAAAATCTACAAACAATAAATGCTGGAGAGGGTGTGGAGAAAAGGGAACACTCTTGCACTGTTGGTGGGAATGTAAATTGATACAGCCACTATGGAGAACAGTATGGAGGGTCCTTAAAAAACTAAAAATAGAACTACAGTATGACCCAGCAATCCCACTACTGGACATATACCCTGAGAAAACCATAATTCAAAAAGAGACATGATTTGTGGACAAAGACATATAGACAGGTGCAGAAATAAATCCTCTTTTGCAACCCAGAACTCATTGTTCAGTATGAGTTTTGATACAGATAAGAAGGAACATGATACCTAAAAGAAAGTCAAGTGATGGGGGTGTATTGATAAACATAAAGATTGCTTCCAGGACTACAGGGCTGATAATTTCCCTCATATCTTAAGCTTTTAAATTATCAGCTGTATTGATTTAGTACTCTAATTTTAATGTTGACATGAAACAAAGATGGCTTCTTTTTTAAGGCTTTTATCTTGAACACAGTGTCTGGATAATTTAAAAAGAGGGTGTCAAATTCAGAACCAGGCAGATCCATCGCCTGACCCTAAACATGGTCCTAAAGTAAATCGCTTGAGGAAATTGGATCCCAAAGATTACAGGTGGGGAATTTTGAAGTGTGTCCATATTTCATTGGAGATCAAAGAAGCCTAACTAAAAGAATTGTGGGCTGACTCACAGGATAACTTCTTTTTGAAAGGGCTATTTTATCCTGAAGATTATGAGTTTGGAAGAACTAAGGTGATTGGCAGTGGAAAGAATCAGAACATGTGAAATTCCTTAAAAATTTATTGACTTTGTGTTACACATAATTAAAAAAAACCCTTTACACTTTGAAAAAAAAAAAAAAGAGAGACATGTACCCCAATGTTCACTGCAGCACTATTTACAATAGCCAGGACATGGAAGCAACCTAAGTGTCCATCAACAGATGAATGGATAAAGAATATGTGGCACATATATACATATATAAAATGGAATATTACTCAGCCATAAAAAGCAATGAAGTTGAGTTATTTGTAGTGATGTGGTTGAACCTAGAGTCTGTCATACAGAGTGAAGTAAGTCAGAAAGAGAAAAACAAATACTGCATGCTAACACATATATATGGAATCTAAAAAAAAAGTTTTGATGAACCTAGGCAGGACAGGAATAAAAACACAGACGTAGAGAATGGACTTGAAGACACGGGGAGGGGGAAGGGTAAGCTGGGACAAAGTGAGAGAGTAGCATTGACATATATATACTACCAAATGTAAAATAGCTAGCTAGTGGGAAGCAGCTGCATAGCACAGGGAGATCAGCTCGGTGCTTTGTGACCACCTAGAGGGGTGGGATAGGGAGGGTGGGAGGGAGGTGCAAAAGGAAGGGGATATGGGGATATATGTATACACATAGCTGATTCACTTTGTTTTACAGCAGAAACTAACACAACATTGTAAAGCAATTATACTCCAGTAAAGATGTTAATAAAATAAAATAAAATAAAATAAAATAAAATAAAATAAGTCTCTCCAGATTTTGGTAACTTGAAACTTTAAAGTTATGCTAAATTAACTTAAATAATGGGAATCCATTGAATATTTAGATCATTTCCAAATAAAATACTGGAATGTTAATTGCTAAACATAATTTTGTCTTCTTATGAGAAACTAAAGATGTTTGTGTTTATTAGACACATGTCTTGTACTATATTGAGGAAAGAAAATCTATGAGAAGGTGTATGTTTCTAAAGGTTATAAAATATATTTGTAAGTGCCAATCAGAAAATGTTAGTATGACAGTTTACAATTACTTGCTTCTAGGTTTTTGCTATAAACTAGGTTTTAAGGTTAAGAAGTATAATATATGTAACCAAAGCTACTAAAATAATAAGGGAAATATTTGAGTATACAAGGAAAGTAAGAGGTTTTTTTTTGGGAAAAAAAAAGGTGTGAAGATTGGAAATACTTTTTATTAAGGGGAAGAAGATAATTTTGTCCTAGAGCTGGTTGTTTCTGACTGGAAAAGAAAATATGGACAGAATAATATGGATACTGAAAGTTTTGGAAGGTTTGTGGATAAAGGAACACTGAGAAAGTTTTTGTGCATGGTCAGGATTCACTAAGATAAGATTGAATTAATTAAGAAAATGAATTTTAAAGGTAAAGTGGTACAATACCTGAATTTAATTTCCTCTCTAAAAGGACAAAGTTTTCTTAAAATATTGAACTGCTTTTGGTAATAGATTGCATGAGTTTCTTTGCATTTAAGTGACGTATTACAACATTTAAGATCTTTTATTGTCACTTTGGTTAAGTGAATGCGTATTGTCTCACAGTGACCTACGATCCCATTTGACCAGGTATTTTGAACATTTTTTGATATTTTGGACAATCTTCCCAAAGATCAAATTCTAAATGAATTTGTTTGACCTCTAGCTAACTTTGAGGTTTTTCCAAAGGGTCCCTGGAATACCTCAAAATATTTGTTTTCTCTCCATCTCAGAGAGTAATATTAAACTAATTAGGCTTATTTGGTATGTTAAATTACATGGGAAGCGTTATCAAATGAGTAGTGATAAGCCTCCTTAGGCTGTATCATATGGGTAAATGTTATTAATATAGATACTCTAGAAATTATATGGAACTTCTAAAAATATGATATGTCTTGGTAAAATATTATTAGTCATAATTCTACTAATTATCTTAAATTGTTGCATGTCACAGCAGTAATTTGTTTGTCGATTGCATTGTAATCAGATCTTTAACCTTGCATTTTTAAAGTCTTTTGTCATTTATAACACAGTTATTATTGTACTCTGGTGCTTTTTAAAAAATGCTTCATCTTCAAGGAAATTCATAGAAAGGACTTTTTAACAAGTACAGGTTTCTGATAACTTTTAGATCATACCACTGACCTGGATAAGAAATTAAAGAATTCTAATGGAAAACCTGATGGCTTCATAAAACTGTAACAGAAGGTTAAGATCAGGGATTAGTCACGTAGGGACCGACTGAAGCAATGAGTATGGTTATAATTTGGAGTTTTGTCTGAAATAGTGCTGGTTTCTAATCTGTGTTTTCCAGATATAAGGAAACCTTTAAATTATACCTCTGTAAGTAGAATTGAAACATTTGTCTTTTCTCTCTACCAGATTTCTCCAGAATTTGGAAACTCTTATTGGAAATTATTGGAAACTAAGACTCACTTCCCAGGTAGCTTGTTGTAAAATTTAGTTATTAAAAGGACAATATAAGTTTGTTTCTGAAGCTTATCACTGTAATCTATCTATGGATGAAGATCAGATTTGTCATGACCTAACCAGGAGATTATGAATAATGGAAAATATATCAGATAAAGGACTCTTTACAGTCATGTTGGAAGGGGCTATATCAGATACTGCTAACAAATCCTTGTGCTGCAAAACTTAAAGGAGTAAGTTCTTGGATTTCTATATCTCACCATATCAGTCCTCCTCTCCTGAATGAACTGCAACTCCTGTTTCTGACACCCAACTTTGACTAAGACCAACACTACCAGATCAGGACAAGAAGAAGATTATATCTAAGGTAGACAGCTGACCCACGATGCTGGACCAGGCCTGTATACTGGTTACTTTGACAATTGCTCACACTTTTGCTTATGAACCAAATGTATTTCTTGGGCTCAATCTTTTTCAAGTTTCAAAAAAAATCAGTCCAATTGCTGGGTTTGTGGCCAATTACCTGTGTTCAGTACTCTCAGGTTGTCTTGGTGGATTTCTCCTCTCTGAGGCTCTAATTGGATGGCCCTTAGAAATTTTATTTTAAAAGAAAGAAACTCTAGCACCATGCAAGCTAATGTTTCCACCAATATCACTAAGTGAGAGCTTCTTACCTGGCCAATTAATGATGCATATTCTGAACCTGGCCATAAACACTCCCTTTCACTAGATGTTGAACACTGGGTAGCTCCTAATAGAACCCAGTGGATTTATGGAACAGATTTATGACCATGGCTCTCCCAGTTTGGTTAAGAAGTAGTACAATTGACTTCCCTTGGGCCCAAGGTCAGTTATGGGTAACCCTGGAAAAAGCCCCTACCAATATGCCTTTAAAGCAGGCATGTTGGGCTCAATCAGTTTTCCAATGATATGACCATTTGATCTTGATATTTGTTCTTTCACTTGGAATAGAAAATATTATTACGCACATAGAGGCTTTAACAAAATTCAATTCAGCAAGTTTTGAATGATAATGATCAAGCCATTAGCTTGCTCAATTCAGAAGTCTCAAGATGAGAAAAGCAGTCCTACAGGATCACATGGCCCTCAATATTTTAACCGCTTCTTAAGGGGGAACTTGTACTGTAATACATACTGAATGCTGCATCTTCAAATGTGACATCTTATGACGCATGAAGAGTAAAATTTCTGCTCTGAACAATCCTTTTCCCAGTTTAGGGGAAATATTAGGAAAATGGTTTTATTCAGGAGGATCTTGGCTTAAATCTTTGCTAATGACATTGTTGGTTCTACTGAGAATTTTAATTATAGTTTGTGGAAATTATAAGGTGATAATTTCTTGCCTTTCATGCTGTGTGTCACCTACTCATACTAAGATAATGATGTCTAAATGACTTGAAACTATAAATCACATCTATAGTTCTCTATAAAATAATGGACATACACAATGCACATGTGAGGAAAATTGGCTTAAGTCTTACTGGACAACCTAGAATTGACTGTCAGTCCTTGCAAAACATTCTGCTAGTATAACTCCCCCAAAACAAGAGAACCAG
Organism: Eschrichtius robustus; assembly: GCF_028021215.1. Classification (NCBI taxonomy): domain Eukaryota; kingdom Metazoa; phylum Chordata; class Mammalia; order Artiodactyla; family Eschrichtiidae; genus Eschrichtius; species Eschrichtius robustus. The sequence goes on along the minus strand of NC_090833.1, from coordinate 89,127,578 downwards.
TCTATTAGGACCCAGCACTGTGGGACGTGATGGACCCAGGACAGGCAAGCAACCAGCCTGTCATCAAAGGACCAAATATTTGATCACCTAGTGCTTTCTATCAAAAGATTAATGATCAAAGGGGGGAAATTGTGAAATAAAATTCTTATTTTATGACAAGGTAAGAAAAATTTAAACATGAAAAATTTTTTCTGCCCTTTGGCCTTCTCTCTCCCTTCTACTGTGCATTGTGTATCTGCATTATGCATCAACCAAACCTCCCCCATTGGCAGAAATACCCACTCAATCACAAAGAGCAACATTCGCCTAGTACCGACAAGCCAGCTCTTTAAATGATAACATTCTTTCTTGATCTTGTAAGGGGTCACGTTGACTCATCACTTTGATCTTACAGACCTGGATTGTGTAAACTGTCAATAATATGTCATCTAATGTACAGCCCTCTGTCTCATAAAACTTATATAACTATGTTTTGACTTCTAAGATGTGGAACAGTTCTCAGAGCTTTCTGAGATGCTGTTCCCAGGTTATAATCCTGAATTTGGCTTCTTTCTTCAATCAACTGATCGATTTTTAATTGACACCATGTATGTGAAGATGCAAGAGTCTGGCTTAATAAAACTATTCTTTTGATATGCACCTCAACTATCTAGGGCGAGTATCCTGTTTTCTCCATCCTGAATCCCCTCAGGTTGCACCACTGGGGGCGGCTACAGTGGCTGATGTCTTGATGGCTGCAACATCCTTTGTTTACTAATATGGCAGGTGGCATTATTTGTCCACATAGGACAGAGCAACACAAACTTTTAACAATTTGAGCTCACCTTTGGGAATGTTCAGACCCTTTCTCCTCCCACCTGGAGGAAAGAACAAAAACCAAAGGCAACACCTAGGCTGTATTTTTTATTTTGTTTTTTGTTCTTGTTTTTTAGCCCTATTGAAAGGTTTTACCAATTTATCCTTCAACTAGCAGTATCTGAAAGAGTACAATCTTGTAGGCAAGTGCTCCTTAAGAGGTTTGAGACTTTGCTGTGCACAGTTGTGAATTTGACTCTACGTTGTTTTGTATTTATATTTTTTTAGAAACTGTGGTAAAATATATATAACATAAAAGTTGCCATTTAAACCATTTTTAAGTGTACAATTCAGTGGTGTTAACTACATTCACAATGTTGTACAACCCTCACCACTATCTCTTTGTAAAACTTTTTCATTATACTGAAAAACTCTGCACCCATTAAGCAGTAACTCCTCATCCTTTCTCTCCCTCCAGCTCCTGGTAACCTCAGTCTATGTTCTGTCTCTCTAATTTTCCCATTGTAGACATTTCATAAAAGTGGAATCATGCAATATGTGACTGTTTGTGTCTAGCTTAGCAAGTGTTTTCAGGTACATCTATGTTGTAGCATGTATCAGAAATGCATTCCTTTTTAAGGGTGAAAAATAGTTCATTATATTTTATATACCACATTTTGTTTGTCCATCCTTCTGTTGATGGACATTTGGGTTGCTTCCACATTTTGCTTATTGTAAATTATGCTGCTATGAACATCTGTGTAAAAGTATCTCACTCACTGCTTTCAATTCTTTTGGGTATATAACTAAGTGGAATTTCTGGGTCCCTAACACTGTTCTCAGATGCAATGATTCACTAGACATACTCACAGGTTATAAAAGTTATTATACTCATGGTTACTGTTTATTACAATAAAGGATACAAAGGAAAGTCAGCAAAGGAAAGTCAGCAGGGGGAAAAGGCACATGGGCAGGTGGGGGAGTCTGGAGGAATCCAGGCACAGCTTCCAAGAGTTCTCTCCAAGTGAAGTTGCAGGAGGTTTAATTCCTCCTGTAAAGATGTGTGACAATATGTGCAATGTGTTGCCAAACAGCGTGGCTCATTAGAGAGCTATGGACTGAATGTTTGTATCCCCCCAGAATTTGTATGTTGAAATATTAATCCCCAATATGATGGTATTTGGAGATGGGACCATTGGGAGGTAATTAGGTCTTGAGGGTGGAGCCCTCATGCTGGGATTAGAGCCCTTATAAAAGAGACATGAGAGAGTTTCCTTCCTCTCTCTTCTCTACACCATGTGAGGATACAATGGGAAGATGGCCATCTTCCCAAACCAAAAGGCAAGAGCACACCAGACACAAGATCTGCTGGCACCTTGATCTTGGACTTTCCAACCTGTTGAACTGTGAGAAATAAATGTTTGTTGTTTAAGCCACCCAGTCTAAATTTGTTATGTTAGCCCAAACCAACTAAGAAAGTGTACAAGATTTTTATTGAGGGCTGGTCACCTAGGCACCCTCTGCCTAACATGTACCAAAATTCCAGACTCTTAGAAGGAAAGCACGTGTTGAACATAAACCTTTGTTTTCACAAATAGTTTAGGCAACCTTATCAATTTGGGAAATGGTGGGAACACTCAAAATCTGTTTCCAGATGCCAGCAAAGGGCCAATTTTGCAAGAAAGTATTTCTGAATACGACCATCTCAAGCTTGCTGTATTAATTCTTTTTTACACTGTCACCCTCCTAACATTCAGTGGATACCTACAGTAGACCTAAATAGCCTTTGATGGAATAGATACAGGAGAACTTTGATGAGAAAAATACTTGTACATTGCAAAAAAGTGGGGAAAATACGCATAAAAATTTTTTAAACAACCATTTGTCATATAGACGTGCATATTTAATATTTGGACATAATTTATCACAATTTCTTCTTATAATCATCTTTATATAGAAAAAATATATACCATTAAATGAATTTGCAATTGTCAGTATATCAAACGCATTCTCCTATATAGGCAAAAACTTTTTATAAAGAGAGAGACTTTATTTTTTAGAGCAGTTTAAGGTTGACAAAAAAATTGAGCAGAAGGTATAGAGAGTTCCCATATATTCTCTATCTCCATACATGACTAGCCTTCCCCACTATCAACATCCTGCACCAGAGTATACATTTGTTACAAACCATGGACCTATATTGACATATCATTATCACCCAAAGTTCATAGCTTACATCAGAGTTCACTCTTGATGTTATACAGTCTATGGGTTTTGAAAAATGTATAACGACATGTATCTACAATTGTAGTGTCAAACAGAATAGTTTCACTACCCTAAAATTCCTCTGTGCTCTGCCTATTCAACCCTCACCTCCCCCTATCCACTGGCAATCACTGGTCTTTTTACTGTCTCCAAAGTTTTGCCTTTTCCAGAATGTAATATAGTTGGAATTATACACTTATGTAGCCCTTTCAAGTGGGTTTTTCTTTCACATAGCTATATGCATTCAAGGTTCCTCCATGTCTTTTCATGACTTGATAGCTCATTTCTTTGTAGCACTGAATAATAAATATTCCATTGTCTGGATATACAACAGTTTATCCATTTGCCTACTGAAGGATATCTTGGTTGCTTCCAAGTTTTGGCAATTATGAATAAAACTGCCATAAGCATCTGTGTGCAGGTTTTTGTGTGGACATAAGTTTTCAACTTCTTTGAGTAAATATCAAGGAGTGAAATTGCCAGATTGTGTGGGAAGAGTATGTTTAGTTTTGTTAGAAACTGCAAACTGTCTTCCAAAGTGGCTGAACAATTTTGCACTCCCACCAGCAATGAATGAGGCTCCTATTGCTCCACATCTTCACCAGAATTTGGTGTTGTCAGTGTTCTGAGTTTTGTTCATTCTAATAGTTGTGTAGTGGTATCTCATTGTTGCTTTAATTTACATTTCCCTAATACGTACAATGTGGAGCATCTTTTCATGTGCTTATTGGCCATCTGCATATCTTTGGTGAGTGATCTGTTAAGATCTTTGGCCCATTTTTACATTGGGTTGTTTGTTTTCTTATTGTTAGGTTCTTTGCAGATTTTGGATAAGAAACTTTTATCAGATATGTCTATTGAAAATATTTTCTCCCAGTCTGCGGTTTGTCTTCTCATTCCCTTGAGAGTGTCTTACACAGAGAAGAAGTTTTTAATTTTAATAAAGTCCATATTATCAATTATTTCTTCCATGTACTGGACCTTTGGTGTGTACAAAAGCTCTTTTTAAACATAATTTTAACATCTAAAAAATATTCTGTCATGTTAATCTGACAAAGTTTACTAAAAGTTTCCTATCTCTAGATTATTTCTTAATTTTTTTCTACTTAGAAGTACTTGAGAACCACTTTCAAATACTAGGGATTTTTAAATTGAGTTATAATTAATATACCATAAAATTCACCCTTTTAAGGTATACAATTCAGTAGTTTTATTATATTCACAAAATTGTGGACTTTCACTACTGTATAATTCCAGAACATTTTTACCTCCTTGAAAAGAAACTCAATACCTGTTAGCTGTCACACCCCACTCCCACCCCCAGCCCTTGGCAACCACTAGCCTACTTTCTGTCTCTATGGATTTGCCTATTCTGGACATTTCATGTAAATTGAATTATACAATATTTGGCTCTTTGTGTTCTTTCACTTGGAATAATGTTTCTATGACCCATTTTGATTTAATTTTTGTGTAACAGGTGAAGTACATGTCAAAGTTAGGGGTTTTTTTTAGTGGGGAGGATATCTATGTCTAGTTGTTCCAGCACCATTTGTTAAAAAGAGTATCCTTTCTCTATTAAAATGCTTTTGCATCATTACCAAAAATCAGTTCACAGTATTCATTTGGGCCTATTTCTGGGCTCTTTAGTGTATTTTGTTGCACTATGTGTCTATCCTTTCACCAATCACATTGATTACTGTAGCTTAACAGAATTCTTGAAATGAATGATATAAGCCCTCAACTTTGTTTTGGCTGTCTTTTGACATTCCATATAAATTTTAGAATTCACTTGTCAATATCTACAAAACAAAATCTGGTATTTTGTTTAGAATTATACTGAAATTTATATAAATTTGGGTAAATTGACATTTTAACAATATTGAGTCTTCCAATCCATGAACATGGTATTTTTTTCCATGAACAAATTTTTTTAAATGTATAAAGTAACTTTTTTGATGCCATTGTAAATTGTACTTTTTAAAAACTTCAAATTCCAATTGTCTATTGCTGTTCTATATGAATAGAATAGACTTTTGTATGTGTACCTTATATCATCCTACCTTCATAAACAAACTCATTAGTTCTAGAAGCTGTTTTGTAGGGATTTGTTTAGATTTTCTCTATGTACAATCATGCTGTTTGCAAATAAAGAGAGCTTTTTTTCTTTCTAATCTGTATGAACTTTCTTTCTTTCTTTCTTCCTTCCTTCCTCCCTCTCTCCCTCCCTCCTTTCCTTCCTTCCTTCCCTTCTTTCTAACCTTATTATTACTAGCCACAGCTTCCAGCACAATGATGAGTAAGAGTTTCTTGCCTTTTTACTAATCTTATGGGATTATGATATTAGCTGTAGATTTTTATAAGATTGGGTTAAGTTTGCATATTCCTAGTTTGCTGAGAGTTTTTATCATGAATGAATATTGAATTGCTTTTTTATCTATTGAGATAATCATATGCTTTTGATGAATTACAGTAACTGATTTTCAAATGTAAAATCGGCCTTGATTTCTCCAGATGAATCCCACTTGGTCATCATGAATTATCCTTTTAAATATTTCTGGATTTCATTTGCTAATATTTCTGAGGATTGTTGTATATATTCACAAGGGATTTTGGTCTTTAGTTTCATTTTCATGTAACATCTATGTCTGATTTTGTTATTAGGATAATGCTGACCTCCTCAAATGAATAAAATACATAACCACACAAAAGAGGATCACATAGCAATAAAATAAACTACTAAACACATAACAGTATTGATAAATATCAATAAGAGGAAGCGAAAGAAGTCAGACACAGGAGAAGAGTACAACTCTTTGGTTCTACTTATATGAAATTCTAGGAAAAACAAGTCTAATCTAGAGGGACAGAAAACAGATCAGTGGTTGCCTGGGGGTAGGGAAACACGGAACCTTTTAGGATGATGGAAAGGTCTAAATTTAGATTGTGGTGGTGATTACACAGCTGTATAAATATTTAAAACTCATTAAAGTGTATGAAAAATGTATACAACTTATGGTATATAAATTATACCTCAATTGATTTACAAAATGATATAGGTGAGTTTCAGTATTTCATTTTGTGATGAGACAGAATTCATTGTAAATTTACCAAATTCCTTGTTGACCTCACTTGGGTATTTATTCCCTGCTCCCTGTCCATGTGTGATCTGGGGCAAGTCACATCTCACTCATAAACCTAATTTCCTCCTCTGAGAAATGGTAGATAATGATTATTATTAGCCACAGTTCTTCTAGGGAATATTTCCTAAAGTAATTTATGTTAGTCACTTAAAACAATGACTGGCACAAAGTAAGTTATCAGAAAGTAATAACTATTATCATTATCTATTTTATTAGTACTACTAAAAATCAAAGTAATGGTCTGTATTCCTTAAAGGAGCTTAAAGAAAGATAATCGTTCATAATAAAACAAGAGAGTAAGTTAGGGCTTAAGGAGATATTCTCAATATGACAACTGTGTGGGAGGTCCTCGTGCCGTGGGGACATCAGTTTTTTGAGAGTACTATTTATCTGATGATACCCAACTCCTGAAATCTTGAAACCTCAGGCCTTACGTGTTCCTGTATGTTCAGTTCCCAGGAAACTGATTTTCACAAGGCAATAGACGCTCCCGTCCCATAGGGAATTTCTCCTTTGGAAGGTTTTAGAAACCAAAGGGAGCCTGGTGGACCATCATCCCTGGGTTCTCTGTGGGTAATCCAGAATAATGGTTAAACACCAGATTTTAAAATATTTTAGAGTGAAAACACACTTGAGGATAGTGCTTATATCAATCATATACACATATCCTAAATGCCCCAAGTTGTCATGGAGGTAATTTTATTTGTTTTCTCTGATTCCTTTTAACCTAGCTCTCTTGGCCAGTGGAATGACATTATAGTGCCCTTCGTGGCAAAGGAAAATTCAGTGATTAGCAGCTGCTCTGGCTCAGACTCATTGTCAAAACTTGTGAGATTTCACAACTGTAACAGTCCCTCCTCCACCCCTTTGTTCATCCTATTGCACAGGACTAAAAGGAGGCTTGGCTGTAGGTAAGAGCAAATCCAGGCTTTGGCCATGCAGGGTCTCTTGTCCCAGGACCAGATGCCCAGGCTCAGGGACAATGAGCTGTGTCGGGAGATAGAAGTCTGCGGCTGGGACATCACTCCAGATGGGCGCCGAGGAGCAGGGGTGGGTGGAAGCAAGGGCTCTGTCCTCTCCTTTCCCCTTCCAGGGCCCCTCAGTCCCACATGGGCAGCGTGTGCTCCTCTGTGGCTAGCTGGGAGGTGGAAGAGAGGAAGAACCTCCAGAGGTGGCAGAAGAGAGAAAGAAGGTGATGTCTATGCCCATCACTGCTCCAAGTAGGCCATTGGGTGGAAAAAGACACTCAAGAAGCTTTAGAAAAATAAAATCAACTTGCATGTTATTCACTGACTTTTTAAAAATGTGATTCTATAAATTTACAATGAAAAGAGCAATGATCCAATAGAAAATGGGGAAAGAGGTAAACAGTATTTTAGAAGAAACACAAAGAACCAGTATGAAATTATAACAAAATGCACTAATAATCAAAGATAGGAATCTCAAAAGCATAGTGCTAAGTGAAAGAAGCCAGACACAAGGGAAAGCGTACTGTATGAATCCATTTATATAAACTTCTAATAAAGGCAAAGCTATAGTGACAGAAAGCAGATGACTGATGGCCAGGGTCTGGGCTTGGGGGAGGGGATGGACTACAAAGGGGCAGGAGGGAGCTTAGTGGAGTGATGGGAATGTTCTGTATCATGACTGTGGTGGTGGCTACACAACTGGAAGCATCTGTCAAACTCATCAACCGGTGCACTTAAAACTGATGAAGTTTATTGTTTGTGAATGATACCTCAAAGCTGACAATAAACAAAGATTTTAAGCCTAATTGTGGATGTATAGCAAACTCAAACTCAAACTCTTTAGCCCTGAAAAGTTCCTTAGAGACCATCTAGTAGAGACACTTACTTTTATATTTTATAAGCGAGGAGATGGAGGCCTAGAAATGATGTCACTTATTCAAAATTATACAGCCTGCTAGTGGCCAAACCACATCCCAGCAGCCAGTCTTTTCAGTCTTTTTTCTATTCTGCTATCCTCCCCAGCACATTTAAAATGTAAATGTATCATGTTATCACCCAATTCACAGGCATCATAAAATACCTTGTAGATATATATTACATTTAATTTTTAACACACCCTTATAATGTTCAACCAGAGAGGCAGAACCAGTAAGAAACATATATTAAGAGATTTATTGCAAGGAATTCACTTATGCAATTGTGGGGCTGGCTGGGCAGGTCCAAAATTTGTGGGGCAGGTCATCAGGAAAAACACGGAGGAATTCTCGGGCCCGACTGAGTCCACACGTGGGATTTCTTCTTCCTTAGGGAAGCCTCAGCTCTGTTTTTAAGATATTTCAACTGATTGAATCAGGCCCACCCAGATTATCTAGGATAATCTCCCTTACTTAAAGTCAACTGATATGGACTTTTATCACATTTTAAAATAGCTGCATAACAACACCTAGATTAGTTTTGATTGTATAGCTGGGGACTGTAGCCTACCCAAATTGGCACATAAATTGACCATCACACCCATAGAGTAGGTAAGGACAGTACTACCAATCCATTTTTCTACTAGGGGACTGGAAGCGCTGAGTGCTTAAATTATTTGCCTAATGGCACACAGCTAACTCACATTTTGTTTTTCAGTTGTGAAATGGTTAGCAATTCTTACCTCATGTGGTTGTTGTGAGGAATAAATTAAATGTCAATTCCAGCTGTGTATGTAAAGTCCCTGGCACACTGGGTTCTCAATGTTGTAAAACAGCAATTGGATCACACTTTGTTTATAAATAAGCTGGTATACAAGCTGTGAGGAAATGCACATTCTCCTTTACTACAGGTGGGAGTGTGTAGTAGATAAACTTTCTTCAGCAAGTAGCTTCATTTCCAGGAATTAGTTTTATAATAGTTGCACATATCTATAAAGATATAGTTCAAAGATGTTCATTGCAGTATTGTTTGTAAATGAAAAACAAAAACAAATCTAAATGCCCATCAGTAAAAGGAAAGGAGAGTATTAAAGGAATTACGATATAGTCAAACAATGGAATACTATATGTATCGACAAGGAAAGATATCCATGGTATAGTATTGGATCTAAAATAGAAGAGTTTGTATTATTGATGCCATTATGATCCTAGACATCTTGGTAATACATTTGGTGGTGGACAGGGGATGGATTCTGTACTCATTCTGTTAAAATAAACATTTTGCCCCCTGAGAAATAACTCCAAGGTGGTGAGGGTGTTTTGTTTAAAACTTCAAAGGCTGCACCATTCCGCCACTACCTGTCCTCTCTGATTGGAATATTGGCCCTTGTTTTCTCTAACACAGGGGGACCTGCAGAGGGAAATAGCGAGGTCACCACAGGGACACCATGCAGGCAGCCTGAGGGTCAATGGTGCCGTCAGACGACTCCCTGAAGACTGAGACCAAACGTCAGGTCACAATTGGGTGACCTGGAGCAGAGCCAGGTGGCAGATGATGGGCCCTGTGATTATGGCAGAGACACCTGAATGACACCTGACAGGCACGTTTGATCTGTAATGAAAGGCACTAGGTCAGAAGGTATTTTATTAAACGTTGTTCTGGATTCCTCCTTTTCCTGATGACATGCAGAGAAGAGGATGCTGCCATACTTTCTGAACCTCCCTCTACCAGGGGGATGGGATGGCTACATGGAAACTTCATCACTTGGGGACCCACAAAATGAGAAAGTTCCAGATTGTTAGGTCAATAGAGGAAGAAAGGAAGCGCAAGTCTATATATTATCCAAAGGGAATATTTGATTCATACCTACTGCATGGACGTAAGCTCCTCCAGCGTAGGGAATGTATCAGTGTTTGTTCGTCACTGATTCCTCAGCACAGGGCCTGACATAAAATGGACTCAGTAAGAATTCCTAGAATGAATACCACAACATCACTTCCTGAATATAGCCATTGTGCTGTTATTATCCCAAGGCTCCTGCCCTTCCATTCCAATACCTTATACAGTATCTGTAGGAGGAACAGAGTGGAGAAGAAATGGAGCCAACACCCAGTCCTACAGATCTGGCTAAAGGGCTGGCAGTAAAGGCAAGACTCAGTCATTCGTGTCACTCTAGATGCAGGCCTGGCACTCTAGGCCAGTGTTGTGTGCATGAGGCCTAAACTCCTCAAGAGCCTTTGTCTCATGCCTACCACTCAATTTCCTCAAATGAAACTGGAGGCATATTTTACAAGTCTATTGCCCTCTTAGAGAATTTCAAATCCACTCATAGGTTCACGTGAGTCCCTGGAGGGGAGACTAGGACAATAACGTAGAAAAATGGAAGAGATTTGGCAGAGGACTGTGCTGAATTGGAAGGGTGCCAGATCCCATGGTTTTATGGTGATTGAGGACTGCTTCCCAGAATCAAGTTACAAACTTCTCTACTGCCTTACAGTAGGGTTCTAGATGAATGGTAAAAGCAATGACATGATCAACAGACAGTATCTCAGTGGCAACAGAGGTCACTGCAATGTTAGTGTGCCTTTGGACTGAATGTCATTTCTCAAGGACATGTTCATTTTTGAGGGAGAAATTCTGTAAGGGGCTGCTTATATCAATACTCATGTTATCTCATTTAATTTTTAATACAGTCTTATGAGGTGATTAGTATTATCCACATTTTATAGTGGATGAAACCAAAGCTTGGAGACGATAAGTTATTTGTACAAAGTTTATGACTACCAAAGATGGGATTGGAGTTATCTATATTTTGAAGGCAGTGCAATTGGGTAGTAAATTGGGTCAAGAGGTAATGAAAGTTGTTGCTTTTATTGGTTTGTCATTTTTCCACTGACTATTTTAATAAAGACACGATTGTAACATAGAAAGGTTTTAAAGTAGAAGTTTTGGAATATTCTGTAATTTGGTTATCAAAGTTTAGTATTTTCAGCAAAACATTCTTATTTATCAGTTCTCTCCTCCATCTCAATCAAAATAGTAAACAGGAAGAAAAGAAAGTATAAATGATTTTCATAGCTTCTCCAATCCAAAAGAAAAACCAGAAAGATAAAACAGAAATGAAAGTTCACAAGTCCGCAATTTGCTACCTTTTCATTAATTGGACAAAATGATCAAACTATCAGTTTTCAAGTGGCAACTCCCCATTGTGCTTACAGAACGGTTTCGCTGTCTATTGGATTCAATGTCTAGATCTTCAGAGTGTTCAACAGGGGGAAATGCAACATTATACCAAATGAATTTATTATGCTAGTACAGTGTATTCTTGGAAATCACTAGATCAAACACTTGATTAAGATGAGTCTTACGTCCATGCTTGTTTTTACCGTTTCTCTCATGTACCTCTCACTATTTCTTTTTCCTTAATGTCCCTTTAGGGTACCTCCTTGGGATCAGGCAGGTAATGATAGCTACTTTGCTCACTATCCAAAGAGGCCACCTGCAGTGACCTCCTGGACTGCCTTGGTAGATTCCAGCAGAGTTCTGGAATCTACCAGGACTCTGAGGATGAGGTGGTGAGGCCTCAGGGCACCTTTGCTGACTAGCTCCTGGTCTTGGAGATGCTTTAAGGAAAGAAGTAGTTCTAAGCTCCCTGTGGCATTTCTAAGCATCTCAAGGACAATGAAAAGGGTCTAGGATTTCTGTGTCCTGGGAGCAAGAGAAGTTCCCCAAGTCCACCTGAGACCCACTGATTTCTGGACCAAGTACAAGGGTCCCCAGGAAATTGTAGCCAAACTGGCAATAATTCCTCTCTTAGCCCAATAATTGTCGTTCTGCAGTGATGCTTATTGCATGTCTGTCACACACTGGGGACCCCAACACTATAAAACAAAGTCTCTGTCCTCAAGATGATTTTGTTGGGGAGATGAGATATGAAACTTAGCTTTGCTTCTCCTCCTTGTGTAACTAAAACACTTGTTTTCATATCAAATTATCATTTAGTTCCATTTCCCTTTTTGAACTTGGAGAAAAAAACTCTTCTTTTACCACTTCCCAAATTTTCTTGGTCAAATTCCACTCACTTTCCATAGAGTCATGCAACTATCACTGGACACTATCACTGAGCATTGCATGACAATAACTTTTTACAATGAGCCCATGGAAATTTTTTTTAATTTATTTTTTTCTTATTTTTTACTTTACTTTACTTTTATTTTATTTTGGCCGTGCCACACGGCATGGGGGATCTTAGTTCCTTGACCAGGGATTGAACCTTGGCCCTCAGCAGTGAAAGCACGGAATCCTAACCACTGGACAGCCAGGGAATTTCCGCCCATGGAAATTTAGAAACTGGGAAAATGTGTGTTAGGGGTAGGATGCTATGCAGAGGGGTGGGTGCATTTAAATTTTATTTATTTATTTTTGGCTGCATTGTGTCTTCATTGCTGCGTGCAGGTTTTCTCTAGTTGCGGCGAGCAGGGGCTACTCTCATCGCGGTGGCTTCTCTTGTTGTGGGGCATGGGCTCTAGGCGCAAGGACTTCAGTAGCTGTGGCACATGGGCTCAGTAGTTGTGGCTCCAGAGCGCAGGCTCAGGAGTTGTGGCTCATGGGCTTAGTTGCTCCGTGGCATGTGGGATCTTCCCGGACCAGCGCTCGAACCCGTGTCCCCTGCATTGGCAGGCGGATTCTTAACCACTGTGCCACGAGGGAAGCCTATGAGGGTGGGTGCGTTTAGAAAACACACATGCCATATCCACAGTGTAGATGCTAATTAGCCTTGGAATGGCCAACTTGTGTGATCCTTGTTCTCTGGACAAGAAACCTGGCATGATGGGAAGGAAACACTCAGGCAGAGCAACCAGACTGCAAGCTTACTAATTCAACGTGTGTTGGAGCTACAAGACTGGGGGGACCTGTGCATTCTGCCATCTGCCTGATTTCTCCTCCAATAGTGGGAGAACACCATCTGAGCAGGGGATGCTGTTAATAAAAAAATGCATTTAAAAGAAGCAGTTGTTGCTTCCTTCAACCAGAACTGTGTGTTCTATACAGAACTCTAACGTGCTATTTTATCTGGCCATGTTAGCAACGATCCCCAAGAAAGATCAGATTCCATGTTCATAGGAGTGGGTTAGTTCTCAAAAGTGGAAGCTGGGTTCCTCAGTGGATCCTATGGATATAAGGATGAAGTTTAGATGTGATTGAGACCACAGCGACAGAACTGATTTGATAACAATGAAACCGAGAGAGAGAGGTAGCAATCACTGGGGTTTTTTTTTTGGGGGGGGGGACGGGGGGAGGGGTGGACACTCAGGACACAAGAAAAAAGCATATGTAAATCACCAGAGTGGAGTCAGTAACTCAGTAAAATTACCAAAGTTTTTATTGAAAAAATTTCCCTGGTTTTGGTTTTTGAGGTGATCATATAGGGAACTGGCAATACTTAATTATATGGTTCCATTTCCTTTTTGTGGCCTCAATTTTTTTAAAAGGAATATTTCATGTGTGTGTTTTTAGAATTGGTGAATGAATGAACCTCACTTTTTTAATACCTGAGCTTCTCAAAATCATGAATCACTGAAGCATTGTCATCGGAAGTAGGCTTAAAAATCTGACAATGACTTGATCATAGGTAAGATGTAGAACTTTTGTCTCTGAGAAATGATCAAACAAGGAAACACCCAGGAAGCACAGGCAAAACACCCTCCTAGAAGCTGATGGGGTGGGAAGAGGCCCAGCCCAGGGCAGGCAGCATGCCTTCTGTGTGGCTCACCTGTCTTTTCCTCCTTTCACATGACACCAGGTAAGCCAGCATCGGCACTGAAGTCCAGAGCCTGGCCCTGGGGAGCTTTGGTTCCCTATCTCACCGTGTCCTCAGTGCTCATGTTTCACTCTCCTGGTGCCTTCTGGTACCCCAGAGTCCAGTTTGCCAAGTGAGTGATGGGGGCTGGGGGTGAGAGACAAAGGCAAAGTCTCCAAAGCTCAGCTTCCTTTTCTAAGCTCTGCTGGCCTGAAGCACATTTATTTCTTCACTTTAGAGAGGAATCTGGCACCACTCTTGATTTTGTATACCTCACTGGTATGACCATATTCATCTGTAAAATGGGGCATACAATAGCACCCATCTCCTGGGGCAGTGGTTCTCCAAGTGGGTCCCCACTGGTAGCATCTATATCACTTGGGAACTTGTTAGAAAAGCAAATCCTGGAACACCATCCCAGACCCACTGAATCAGACACTTGGGGGATAGAGGTCAGCAATCTGACCCCCAGGTGATTCTGATGCACCCTCAAGTTGGAGAACCACTGTCATAAGGCTGTTGGGAACAGTAAATGGAGGAGTATGTATAACATTCTCAGAACAGTACCTGGCATCTGTGTTATTTAGCTATTAGAATCATCATTATCATCACAGGAACCTTTTCTAATCATGCTTTAATTACCAGGAGTAGCAGGTACTCACACATGGAGATGCCTTTCCTGTGGAACACTGCTCTCCCCATACCCTCCCCCCCATGAATATGTATGCAAGTTCTATTAACAGCACAAAGGTCTTGACCACTTCACATAATGATACAGGTGTCAGGGGAAAGACTTTATGCAAGTAAAGACTTTATGCAAAGAAAGACTTTATTAATGGGGATGACTGCAACAGGGAGATGCTCAAAGCCTAAACCAGAAATACCTCAGGGCAGGAGTGGGTGAGCAGTGCTTTTATATGCAGAGACCATGGAATAGGTGGTTGTGGACAGAGTAAGGAGGGAAGGGGAGGTAATAAAAACTGCTGCGTGGGAGCCCTGGAACCTAAAAAACTGTGTCAAACATTGCACTAGCAGGAGAGTCAGGGCAGGAGCTGTTGTCTGTAATCAGGCACATGAGCAAAGAAGTTACAGAGCAGGAAGGTCATATAGAGGGCTTAGCTGTACTAGTGAAGCCAGCCTAAAGATATGTTAAACACAAGTTTGAAACACAGTCAAGAAGCTGGTTCTTACTTATACCATGTGCAGTAGGCTAAATAATGGTCCCCAAACATATCAGGTCTTAATTCTTAGAACCTGTAAATGTTACCCTATATTGTAAAGATTTTGTAAATATGATTAAGAATTGTGATATGGAGCAATTACCCTGCATTATCTGGGTAGGCCTAAATGCCCAAGTGTTCTTGTAAGAGTGAGGTGGGGGGAAATTTGACACAGACTGAAGAGGAGAAGGCAATGTGACCACAGAGGCAGAGATGAGAGTGATGCAGCCACAAATCAAGGAGTGCCTGGGGGCCCCACAAGCTGGAAGAGGAGAGGAACAGGTTCTCTCCTAGAGCCTCTGGAGGGAGTACAGCCCTACCAACCCCTGGTTTTTGGCCCAAGTGATGCTGATTTTGGACTTCTGATCTCCATAACTGTGAGAGAATAAATTCTTGTTGTTTTAAGCCACCAAGTTTGTGGGAATTTGTTACAGCAGCCATAAGAAACTAATATGCCTTGTTTCATGAAAAGACTTTTTCAGATTTTAGGAAGAGATCCTTTATAGTCTTAGGGGTGGGGAAAAAAATCCCTCAAGTTCAGCTCCTATGTTACCTACTGCACCAATATGCTTTGCCATAATCTCATTTAAATATATTGATCATGGCTGTGTTCATATGCTGTAAAATCAAGATTACTGTAGTTAATTTCAGATTTTAAAATGGAAAGGCTGAGCTTCAGAAAAGCTGCCAGGAAAGTTACATGTAGAATGTGTCTAAGTAAATGCACAAACTCACAAGGAGCGGTCAATGAGCACAAAGTAAGAGTTTAATTCTTGTAGATTGATTTACTAACTTAACAAATTGGCTGACTGTTTAACCCTATAGGAAAAGCAAGTTTACAGCTTAGAAAAATAAATTATTTCTTAAATGGCTTCATATGAACATCTAATCATAAACATACTCTTTTCTATAAAATTATAAATGGTAATAAACCACTTTACAAATGGACTGGACAATGTTTCTAAGAGTGATTCGTGGCTCACTAAAGTTAAACAAATTGGAGGGGGTTGTTATATTGGGGAGAGGTGTTTAGTGGCCTCAGGGTCTTGAATACCACCACACAAGATTTGTTCATTCCCCCATGGTTTAAAACTTACAGAGATGGGGTAAAGAATTTATATCCTATTTCATTAGTGAGCAAAAGAAATCTAGACAAATGCACACAAAAATATACTTTTGCGGGTACTGCATTTTAAATAGGAAGTGTTAAGTTCTACCAACGCATTTTATCAAAGGCAAAGCTAAGGCTTGGTTACTTGGCTAAAACGTGACCATTTTAATAATTAACACTCATCTAAGTTACTTTGCAAAGAAATGGGAATAGAAGAAAAGGAACACAATGGTTAGTAATAACCTCTCTGTAATGCTATTATTTAACAGATAATGTATAAGTAGATTTCATGAGTTGGAGCAATAATCCACTCTCTTGTTTAAATGGCTTTCTCCTGAATTTAGATATTTCTTGATTTAATTTTAGGGTTTGAGCATATTTCTAAAAAAGGAGTCCATTTTTCCTTCCACTGTGTTTGTATAACATTCCAAGAAACAAAGGAGACACTACTCTTGGGAGCAGCACCAGCCACACAGGCTCCAGTCACAGATGGTCATGAAGTAGCAGGTTTTTCCACCCTCCGCAATCTTAAAGAGCTGCGACCCAAGGGCAACTGTAAAACCCACATGTTAGAATAACTTAGATTTCTTGTGATAGACTAAGTAAACAAACGGACAATGGCTAGACTTTATATGACAATAGAACGCTGACCCCCAAAAGAAAATTCTGTAGCAACCACCTCAGAACAGTCAGGACTTCCTGAATGACTAACAACTTATTTTTGCTTCCACTTCCAGGACAAACCAGAGAAATCCAACTATTCTTCCCAAACCAATCACAAAGGGTATTCCATTTCTAGTTATTCCTCTTCCACCTTCCTCATAACAGCCTCTAATCAGGGTTTATGGAAACTTCTCTGTTTTCTCATTATAAAGCTTGTCCTCACCCAGACAAGAATTGTCTCCCTCCTCATAGCAAATTGCTCCCATGTAGGTGGTTTTCATTTATTTCCATGTGTGAATGATACTTGTGTTGACTGCAATGACTACTTCTAAAAAAAGACTACTTCTAAAAAAAGAAAAGAAAAAAAAAAAACCTCCAGCCATATGCAATACAATGTACTTCTGTAACCACCTGAGAACTTCTGGCCCCTAGTTGTGTTTGAGAGGAAAGGGATTCTACTTGAAAGGACACAAAATAGAAATTTTTAATAAACTGATTTTTAAAAATATTTGTCTGTGCTTCTATGAAGGTTACCAATTTAATTTTAACTAAGAATTTACAAATCGACAAGCACTATGACTCCATTTTTGTTTTATATACATATATATACAGAGAGAGAGAGAGAGAGAGAAAGATGCCTATAAAGGAGTTATGGTTGAGGGCACGGGGATGTTTACTTTCTAAAATATATTTTCTATAACGAATGTGTTTCTTATATAATTTTTTAAAGTCACTTTTAAAAAAGTTTCTGAATTAATTTCCTTAAATCTTTAGCTCTCTATTTTTTCCTCCATCTAAAACATTTCTTCGAACCATGTAAACCTAAATCCTGACATTAAATGTGATTAAACTACTCTTTTTAGAAGTACATTTCTTATATCTGAAGAGAAGCACTTTGGATATTGAGGAAGACTTAATGATCCATAATGCAGAGAGTGAGGAAGCAAAAGCGGTTTCTGCTCTTTCTCACCCGCTCTTCTTTTAATTAAGACAAATTTTTCTGTAAATAACTCGTTTCTGTTGGTTTTGAGGAAAGCTTGAGAGGCGAGAAGAACCCCTGACCGGGGAAGACAGGAAAGGGACATTACAAAATGCCATGCCTTCTCTGGAGACCCACCCAGCCCGTCCCCTTTCCCTCCTGGAATTTGGGTAGCGACCAGCGCGTCACGGGCTTTGAGGAACTGCCATTCCGCTCCGATTCTTCTCAAACTCAGCTGGTACCACCCTCAACCCGGGAGGTAACGCCTCTGCCGGAGGGCTCCGCATTCCTCCAGCCCTCCCCACCTTTGCTGTGGAATAAGCGGGAACCCCTAAACTAGACAGTTCTCAGCCCTCCCACAGACTTTCACCAAAAACTCCAGGACTAAAGGAGGCACAGGGTTACGCTGAAAATCCGCTTGGGGCTCCCTGTAGCTTCTTTTCGTGAACCACCGGCCGAGTGCAATCGAGGTAATTAATTGATCCAGGTCCCCAGAGACGCCGGACTCCTCCTCAGCGCTGCCCAGGGACCCCCAGCTCTTCGTCTTCGGTTCCATTGAGGCTAGCACTGCCTTCCCTGGGACAAGTTGGGACAGAGTCGCATCACGCGCGCAGAGCACTCACGCCCGGAGGCCCTGCCCACTGGCCAGCTCAGCCAATCGCGGCGCGGGCAGGCGGTGGGGGCGGGGTCGGGCGGGCCGCAAACCAGGGCCTTAAAGGCAGAGTCAGGCATGACCCGGCCAGAAGCTTCGGCCTCGGAGACCTGGGGAGAGCTACGTGCGTCCGTGGAGTGCGCGTGCGCAGCTGTGGCAGCTGCAGGTCAGCGACCTAGTCTGGGGCCGAGGCGGGTCAGGGACAGGGACTGGAGGAAGGGATATCCAGGGACTCGGGCGAGGGGGCAGGCGCGACCCCCAGGAACGACAGCGTCTGCCCGCCGGGAGTTGATGAGGCTGGGTCGGCGCTCCCTCAAGCTTTGGCAGCCTTGAGGTGGGGAAGGGGGCAGGGCTATTTGGGAAACCCAGGGCAGAGCTGACACAACCCGTGGGGGGGGGCGGTCCTAGGCCGGTCAGCCTCTGGGAGGTGGCAGGCACAAGTCCGGGTCGGTCGCGGCAGTGTGACCCCCGAACTCCGGGCTAAGGGGCCCGTCACTCCCTGCGCCGCCGTAAACAGCCTCTGGAAGGGACGGGCGTGTGCGGAGGGCTGGGAGCTGGGCAACAAGTCCCTGGCCTGCCCCCGCCTACAGCGCGGGTGCGGGCCCAAACCAGGCGGGTTCTTTGAGCCCCAGCAGTCTGGCCCTAACCGGGCACGAGAACTGGGGGTTCTGGGCGCCGTCGTGCCACGAGATCGCGGGCCCGGTCTGGAGGGCGAGGGAGGATGTGTGGGCTACACAGGACAAGGGTAGGGACGGTAGAGCGCTGTGTGCACTCCTGCCCACCTTCTCCTGGGAAGGTTTTTTAGAAAGGTTTCAGTTTAGGTAGCAGAGATTCGAAGGCATATCTCACCCCCTGCTGTTTATTAGCCAAGAAGAAAGGTGTGAGGTAACCATCTAACTCTTTGAGATCCATGTCTGTCCCTACTTAGGATCAGGCGTCCTGATAAATAAAATTCTTGGGTCACCTCCATACGTTCAGTAAATAACCTGGACCAACGGCTTCCTAGTTGTTGCCTTAAGATTCCGATACATAAGTTGTGGCAGAAATTCTTATCAAAACCTAAATTATCATTGCACTCATAGTGAAGTCTGTTTCAATTCCTATAGCCTTGTCAGCCTGTTTTTCATTTTGATGGCTGAATCAAATACCTCCACTGTGTAAGTCTTTGACCTGTTTTTCTCCACCCATATCTTTAGCCTTCTTTCACAGACTTTCCATAAATATTTGAGAAGATCATTTAAATGTTCTTAGTCCACCATAGTGGCTATAACATCCAGGAGAAAGTAGGATGGCTTTTTTAAAGCATTGGCCTCATCAAATACTAATTCTTTTTCCTTCCTAGGTTTTTGAAACATGAATCTTTCACTCTTCCTGACTGCCCTTTGCTTGGGAATAGCCTCAGCTGCTCCAAAACTTGATCAAAATTTAGATGCACACTGGTACCAGTGGAAGGCAACACACGGGAGACTGTATGGCATGGTTGGTAACATCTGAAAATGTCCAGAGGGACCCCACAGACAATGGTCCATGCTGTTGGAGTTTATAGCCAGAGAGTAGTTTCTGGAGTAGTTGTTTTAGCTTTTATCAAGGCAGTAACTTAATGGCACCTATTTCTGAACACAGCATGGGCATATTTTCCTGTGTCAGAGTTTGGAGAACAGCTCCCAAAAGTATAAAGCCATCCCTGACAATAGTTTTTCTTTTTCTCTGTCTGCAAATCCATTTGGTGAACATGCGTTGGGTTTTGTTTTTTTTTAATTCCTTTATTTTCTTTATTTTTTAAATTTATTTTTGGCTGTGTTGGGTCTTCGTTTCTGTGTGAGGGCTTTCTCTAGTTGCAGCAAGTGGGGGCCACTCTTCATTGCGCTGCGCGGGCCTCTCACTGTCGCGGCCTCTCTTGTTGCAGAGCACAGGCTCCAGACGCGCAGGCTCAGTAGTTGTGGCTCATGGGCCTAGTTGCCCCGCGGCATGTGGGATCTTCCCAGACCAGGGCTCGAACCCGTGTCCCCTGCATTGGCAGGCAGATTCTCAACCACTGCGCCACCAGGGAAGCCCCCATGCGTTGGGTTTTAAATAGAAGTAAAAATGACCAGTTTTATGTTTGCATCTAGAATGAAGAAGGATGGAGGAGAGCAGTGTGGGAGAAGAATATGAAAATGATTGACCTACACAATCAGGAATACAGCCAAGGGAAACATGGCTTCACCATGGCAATGAATGCCTTTGGTGACATGGTGAGTGTGGCATGAGTTGCTGAACTTTTTGTGCCTCCTCTTCTCAGTACTTTAGCAAAATAACTTCTTCAACATTTTATTTACTTTTCCTTAAAGACCAGTGAAGAATTTAAGCAGGTGATGAATGGCTTTCAAAACCAGAAGCACAAGAAGGGGAAAGTGTTCCATGAACCTCTCTTTCTTGAAGTCCCCAAATCTGTGGATTGGACTAAGAAAGGCTATGTAACTCCTGTGAAGAATCAGGTATGACAGTATTCAGATTCAGATCTTCTTAAGAATGTTTAGGTATATGGGCTGTTGTTGGTCTTTGTCTTGTAAACTGATGGCTTTTTTATTTTCAGGGTCAATGTGGTTCTTGTTGGGCTTTTAGTGCCACTGGTGCCCTTGAAGGACAGATGTTCTGGAAAACTGGCAAACTTGTCTCACTGAGTGAGCAGAACCTGGTGGACTGCTCTCGGCCTCAAGGCAATGAGGGTTGCAGTGGTGGCTTAATGGATAATGCCTTCCAGTATGTTAAGGACAATGGAGGCCTGGACTCAGAGGAATCCTATCCATATCTTGGAAGGGTAAAAGGAGCTCCTTATCTTGTCATTACAGCTCTGCTTTTGAACACTTTCAGAGATAACAGACATCTTATTCAGCATTCATATTTTAGATGTAAACTGTCAGAACTGTCATTATAAATTATCAGCTGTTGCACAGGTCTCTGATTAGATGGTTAACATAGCTTGTCTTACTTCTATGTAACATGGAGAATATGTACACCATTCTGCATATAATGCATATTTCTCCATAGTGAAAAATTTCTTATGGCCAGGTAGACCTAAGTGGTCTTACTGAAGAAATATCTACTAATTTTTCAATTTCAAACCAATCAATAGCATTTTGCTGGGCTGCTTTATAACAAAATTGACTTAGAAATTATTAAGCTGCAAACTGCTGAGTCTTATGGTCCTATAATTCTGTTCCTCATAAGGTGGATGGTAGTAATCAGGTCTCTTTCCCCTTTATCTTTAAAGGAAACAAATAGCTGTAACTATAAGCCCGAGTGTTCTGCCGTCAATGACACTGGCTTTGTGGACATCCCTCAGCGGGAGAAGGCCCTTATGAAGGCAGTGGCAACTGTGGGGCCCATCTCTGTTGCTATTGATGCAGGCCATACATCCTTCCAGTTCTATAAATCAGGTAGGTGTTTGTCTTTTATTATAGAAATTCAGGCAGGCAAAAGTGGAAAACACCACCATGATTGACTCTGGTATGGAGTCCTGTTTTCTAGGACTGTAGAATTTTGAGTGTATGCCTTTAATAACAATGATGTTTCCATTTGACATTACACTTTAAGCATTTTCTCATGATGACAAACTTCATAAATATTTTTAAATGGCTATGTAATGTAATTCTTTGTATACAACCTAATTTATGTAACTATTCTTCAATTGTTGGTCCCTTTTTCCAAAAGTTTTTTACTATTGTAGTTAGATCTGTAAAGAACCCTGTGGTTCAAGTATTTTTTTGTTTTGTGCTGTTTTCTTAGCTGGCATTCAAGGAGTAGAGAGGATTATGCTAATTAATATTAGTAGTTAGTAGTTGAATGCCTAAATCACCTTAACCTTGATAACTAGGTCTTATTATTGGAAATATTTTTTAGGTAGAAAATATATCTAAGATTTTGTTGAATTTTGTTGCTTTCTAGTGAGTTAAATTTTTCTTTTTCCTTTTCATCAGCCGTTACTATTTTTGGTCAGATATTTAAGTCTTATTTGGAATTTGTTTATGACATTTCACTGAATTTTGAGATGCTTCTCTTAACTGGTTGATAGCTTGGGTTACTGTCATGTGTCACTTGGAACTCCTCACCCTAACATTGAATTTTACTCTCCCAGGTATTTATTATGATTCAGACTGCAGCAGCAAAGACCTGGATCATGGTGTTTTGGTGGTTGGCTATGGCTTTGAAGGAAAAGATTCAAATAACAATAAATTTTGGATTGTCAAGAACAGGTATAAAACTCCAAATGTTATATTTATATTTTAAATTGAAAAGGGAATCCTTATTTGGAATCAGTATTTGATTTCAGGTCCAAAAAAGCTCAATTTTGAAATCCCAGAAGTCTTTCTCCCACTTAAACACAGAAATACTGATATGTGATTATAAGATTCTGTAGCAAGTTTGTTGGGGTATTATGTATTTGTAACACTGCATTTCTAAATTCTGAAAATTTTCTTAATTCAGAAACACATCCAGCCCCAGGGGTTTCATATAAAGGATTTTGCACCTGTAGAGTTGAGGGCTGGTTTCCTTTTTCTGTCTCTAATTTTTGAACAAGGAGTAGTGGTCAGAAACATCTGCCTCTGCTCATTCTTTAAGTCTGAAAGATTGTCCAAGAGTCCAGTGGCCTTGTGCATCCTTTCTGATATCATTTGATATCCTGCCATTGCATTCTACTCCCAGCTCTCAGAGGTCTTTGAGGGTTGTGAGGATCAATTTTCACAGCTAAAGTTCTTTAACTGAGATGAGCCTGAGGAGACAGACTGCTACATTGGAATGCCAGTTCTGCTTCAGTTTCCTATCTTAAAAATTTAAGATAAGGACCCACAGGAGTTAATATACTTATAAATATATGTAACAGAACTTAGAATAGTACCTGATACATGCTAAGCACTATTTTAATTATTAGTTGTTATTATTATTAATGAAGGTAATGTGTACTTGATGCTTTGTATAAAATGGAAAACATGTTCTTCTTTCAGTTGGGGTCCAGAATGGGGCTGGAATGGGTACGTAAAAATGGCCAAAGACGAGAACAACCATTGTGGAATTGCCACAGCAGCCAGCTATCCCATTGTGTGAGCTGATGGATGGTGATAATAGAGGACTTGAGGACAGCATACCTGGAGGAATTTTATCTTAAAACTGACCAAACCCTTATTGTATAAGATAAGATACTTGAACCATTGAGGATCCAAGTTGTGATTTGAATTCTGTGACATTTTTATAAGGGTTAGATGTTACCACTACTTTAATTACTGTTATAAATAGCTTTATAATGTTGAAGACTCATTGCTTAACTCTAAGACTTTTGAATTTTTATTTTTTAAAAGGATACATAAAACTTTACCTTTTACAATAAATTTTAATCCAATACGTAAAGGTGGAACTTTCTCTTTTTAATGCATTAACTTGTAGTAGTTGGGGTATATAATTGGGCTATAAAGACATAACTGAATGTGCCAATGGTTCATTAGGAGAAAGACACTGGGTGGCTCTGAAGATATTCTAGTTCTAAATATGCAGATTTTATGTCAACCATGTTACCTAGTGTTCCCAAAAGTAAATTTAATGGTTGTGATTAACAAATTTCAGGTGCTTGTTAGTAACTGGAGAAATCTGTTCAAGATTCATAAGAAATGAGGTTGGCCTAGAAAAATAGTCCTCTGGCCTCAGAAGATTGATGAGCGATCACTAGGCCAAACTTGGGCTTAGCTAACTAATCTCTGAATTAAAAAACTCAGAAAGGAACAAAACAGCCTAAGCATATGGTTACACAGATAGTGAATACAAATAAAACAGTATTTTTGTATATTTAAAAGATGGGAAGGAAATATGCCAAACTTCTGGGTGAATTAGGGATGATTATTTTCTTTAACCTGTTCTGCAGAAACCATGTATTTTTATTAGAAAAATAAAAGTAAAAATATACCTACATTCTGCAAGCTAAAGAAGCACGTGTATATGTTTTTAAAAATCTCATGTTCCCAATCAAGGAAAAACAAGGAATAAACTGCAGAAATATTTAATCCAGCCATAATCCCTTGTGAAGGGAATGAGTGATGGAGCACAACTGGAACTTTATATCCCACAAAACCTTCACTAGCCTTTGTCCACAGCCATTTTTGCAAAATACAGTGTACCGCATGCAGTCAGGGATTCCTTCATCTTACATTACAGCAGCAGGCTAACTCAGAGTGCTGTGTACAGCATCCTGGAACAACTAAAGACTAAGGAAACATCTAGGTGCTAAATTGAATGAAAGTATGGTGGCTTTTTATTTAATAAAAGTTTCAAGTCTGTCAAATCAGAAGACCCCCTGCAGTCTAAATTATATTTTAGTATATTTGGTGTTTCTCTAACTTTCAAATATATTAAGCTTGCAAAAAGTTCCAAACCACATCTATCATCTAACAGGATTTTTCAAAGGAGCCAATAGACTTGAAATAAGTAGAACTGGAAACAAATTTGATCATCACAAAAATCTGAGGTACAAACTTAACTACCAGTATTACTTATAGTCCAGATATCTAAATAGTTCCTTATTATAGTTAAATTGCAAAGGAAATAAGGAAAGGTGAGAGAGAATTCAGCAAATGTGAGGAAGGAATTGGCTTATATGGGTATGTAGCTCTAAAACTTGGGCACCTTAGGGGAGGGAAAGGGCTCTGTAATAAGGAAACCTCCATTCATAGCACGTATTTCAATCAGTATCTCCAAGGTATGTTTACAAAATCTTAAAAGCAATTATAGCCTGCCTATTTCTGTTAATGGTTGGTGATTGATGAAAGTTAGAGTAATAAGACCACATTAGGTGTTTTGCCTGTAAAACTTTAATTTGGCCATGTTTCCTAATCTCAGTTACCTTTTGACTGATATAAAAGTCTGAAAAGCAAAAAAAAAAAAAACTTCTGGGATTTAAAAAAGCAAATATTAGTGGTATCCCATCACTTCACTTTAAGCATGGAATTTCACAAATGTCCGTGATCATCTCTATTTTTAAATAAGTTAGTAAGAAACTATTACCAAGAGCTGCTCCATGGTCTCATTCCTTAGTACTACTTTTTAAAACTTTTGTAGTTCATATATTTACTCATTCAAGTTTTCGTCACTTTTTTTGTTTTCTTATTTATTTATTTTTGGTTGTGTTGGGTCTTCGTTTCTGTGCGAGGGCTTTCTCTAGTTGCGGCAAGTGGGGGCCACTCTTCATCGCGGTGTGTGGGCCCCTCACTATCGCAGCCTCTCTTGTTGTGGAGCACAGGCTCCAGACGCGCAGACTCAGTAATTGTGGCTCATGGGCCTAGCTGCTCCGCGGCATGTGGGATCTTCCTGGACCAGGGCTCGAACCCATGTCCCCTGCATTGGCAGGCAGATTCTCAACCACTGTGCCACCAGGGAAGCCCAGTATTCGTCACTTTTATGTGACAGCACTGTATGGGCTCTAGGGACACAAGAATAAAGCAAATAGTCACAGTTCCTCCCTTATGGAGCTCACATTCTCATGCTGCTGAGCCGATGCATAACCTCCATCCCTGCCACAATGGCCACTTTGTTCATGAGCCCATTGGCAATGACAGGAGTGGCTGGGAAAAGAATCTGACTGGTATTCACAGAACAGGTTGTCCTATTCACTTGATTTACTGAGGTTACCCTTAGGTGAGCATTCACATGGGACACAAATATACTCATGCTTTTTGCCCATTCAGAGAGCTCTATCCACATACCTCTTCTCCAGACCTCTTTGTCAGCAACTTTCCAATTATGTTCCTTCCAAGTCTCAGACCAGCCAGCCAAACCATGGCCACAGCCCATGAATCAGTATATAATCACACATCTGGCCAGTTTTCCTTCCAAGCAAAATGAACAACCAAATGCTCAACGTTCTGCTCACAGGGAGAATTATCCTTCACCCCTGTCCTTCAGGGGTGTCCCAGAAAGGGGCTTTAGTGCTGCAGCTGTCCACTTCACTTGGTGCCTGTATATCATGCAAAACCATCTGTGAATCAGGCCGAGTTTTTTCTTCCTCAGGCAACTCATTGTAGAGAACTCCACATGAGGCCGTAGGTGCAGGCTGGGAGAGAGAAGGCAGAAGTAGGGGCTACAGGCATTTGGGCAACTCCTTAACGTAACTTACTTTTGCCTTTAGGGCCTGCTCAGGCCGTCTCATATATACCACTTCTACTTGATGATGGAGTGCTGTTTTTTGGCTTGATGGGTCGGGTAATACCCAGTTCATGATGAGCAGCTCATGAACTTGGTAGCCCATGGTTAAGCATTCATTCTCTACTAAGACCCAGTAGCAAGCTAAAAACTGTTTCTCAAAAGAAGAGTAGTTATCCACAGAGGATACCATAACTTCGCTCCAAAAGCCTAAGGGTCTGCATTATGATTTGCCTACTGGAGTCTGTCAATGGCTCCAAACAGCATCTCTCTTTGCCACTGACACTTAAAACACCATTAGATATATTGGATCATCTGGCCCAAGTGGAAGAACAGCTTGCATGGCAACCTGGACTTGTTAGAGAGCCTTTTCTTGTTCTGAGCCCCACTCAAAACTAAGCTTTCTGGGTTGCTCAATCAATGGACCAAAGTAGCATGCTCAAATGAGGAATATGTTGCTTCTAAAATCCAAAGAGGCCCACTAGGCATTGTGCCTCTTTTTTGGTTATAGGAGGGGCCAGATGCAACAACTCACCCTTCATCTTAGAAAGGATATCTTGACAAGCTCAACTGAAAACCTAGAAATTTTACTGAGATGGGAAGCCCCTGAATTTTTGTAGTGTTTATTTTCCACCCTCTGACATGCAAGTGTCTTACTAATAAGACCAATAAGTCTAGGGTAGTTGCTACTTCTTGCTCACTAGTTCCATTTAGCATAATGTCACCAATGTAATGGATCACTGTGATGTCTTGTGGAAGGAAAAGACAAAGACAATCATGATCCATGCAGTCTAAATTATGACATAGGGCTAGAGAGTTGATATACACCCAAGGCAAAACAATGAAAATGTATTCTTGACCTTGCCAGCTGAAAACAAACTGCTTCTAGTGATCTTTACTAATAGGTATGGAGAAAAAGCATTTGCCAGATCAATATACTGCATACCAGGAACTAGGGAATGTATTAATTTGCTCAAACTATTTCACCACATCTGGAACAGCATCTACAATTGGAGTTACCACCTGGTCATGTTTATGATAATTTATTGTCATTCCCCAAGATCCATCTGTTTTCTTCACAGGCCAAATAGGCAAGTGGAATGGGAATGTGGTGAAAATCACAATCCCTGCATCCTTCAGGTTCTTGATAGTGGTACTAATTGCTGCAATCTTCAAGGAACGAGTCATTACTTTTGGTTTATTATTTTGCTTGACAGAGGCAGTTCTAGTGGCTTCCACTTGGCCTTTCCTACCATAATAGCCCTCACTCCACATGTAAGGAACCACTGTGGAGATTCTGCCAGTTGCCGAGTATGTCTATTCCAATTATCTGTTCTGGAACTGGGGAAATAACTACACTGGAACCACTGTGAGATGGACCAGAGCAAAAACTCCATTGATCATTTGACCTCTGTAAGCCCCTACTCTAACTTGCAGACCACAGTGACATTTTTGGGTCTCCTGGAATTAGTGTCAGTTCAGATCCAGTATCCAGTAGTCCCCAAAATGTCTGATTATCTCCTTTTCTCCAACGTACAGTCACCTTGGTAAAGAGCTATTGATCCCTTTGGGGAAGGCTGGGAGAAAGATTAACAGTATAAATTTTTGGCAGTGTAGTGGGGTCCCAGTATTCCCTTCATTTAAGGGTTTGGGGATCTGTAAAAGTTCTCAAGTCTGGGAATCGATTGAGGTGCTGTGACTCTGGTTTATTATTATTATTTTTTTATTATTATTAAAGTTCACTTACTTGACCTAGAACTCTTCCACTTACACAGATCAAATAAAAATTTAGTAGACTGCCCATTTGTTTCTCTTCTAGGGACACCATGATCTCTATTGAACTCTAATTAATGATATTCATGCTAAATTATTTAAGAGGAAGTACTGATATTTTTCTGCAAAATACTATTTTTTTCATTTTATGGTGCAAAATATACATAATATAAAACTTACCATTTTAACCACATATAATTCAGTGGCATTAAATATATTCATGATGTTGTACAAACATCACTACTATCCACTTCTAGATCTTTCTCACCATCCCAAACAGAAGCTCTGTACCCATTAAACAATAACTCCCCATTCTCCCCTCCTACCAGCCCCTAGTAATCTCTATTCTACTTTCTGTCTCTATGAATTTGTCTATTCTAGGTACCTCTATAAGTGGAATCATACAATATTTGTTCTTCTGTGTCTGATTTATTTCACTTAGCATGATGCTTTCAAGGTTCATCCATGTTTTGCATGTATCAGAATTTTATTATTCTTTAAAGCTGCATACTGTTCTGTTGTATGCATATACCGCATCTTGTTTATCCACTCGTGTGTTAATGGACATTTAGGTTGTTTCCACCCGTGGACTATTATAAAGAATATGGTAATTCTATATTTGACTTTTTAAGGAACCGCCAACTGTTTTCCACAGCAGCTGTAACATTTTACATTCATACCAAAAATATGACCTGGATGAAAGAAAGCTAAACCATGGTACCAAAATACTGTTGTTACTATCAATTTGCACTTGGTTCCCAGTGGCAAATAAGCAGGGTGTGTCTCTGACTAGATCTCCCTCAGTGATTTTTATCAGCCATTTAAATCAACACAGTAACAGCAATGACACATAAGGAAGCTTATGGGAACTTTCTTCTAACATAAGTATACACACAAATCCATCCCACCCCACTAAACCACCCCAAACACACATGAAATACAAATAAAAACAATGTTTGCTGGGATTTCCCTGGTGGTGCAGTGGTTAAGACTATGAGCTCCCAATGCAGGGGGCTGGGTTCGATCCCTGGCCAGGGAACTAGATCCCACATGCATGCTGCAACTAAGAGTTCGCATGACACAACTAAGGATCCAGCGAGTTGCAACTAAGGAGCCCACGTGCTGCAACTAAGGAGCCCAAGAGCCGCAACTAATGAAGACTGTCAGCCACAACTAAGGAGCACACGTGCCACAACTAAGGAGCAGGTGAACCGCAGCTGGGGAGCCCGCGAACCACAACTAACGAGCCCACCTACCGCAACTAAGACCCGGCACAACCAAATAAATAAAATTTTTTTAAAAAGTATCTAGATAAGGTAAGAATATTTTAAAAGAAAAAAAAAACGTTTGCTATGGAAATGCAGCTCTGAAACGAATCCCCTGGGCCCCAGGTCACCACCAACCCCTCCTATGAGGAAATGATTGACAAAGCTGCAGTGACAAACTTTTCAGGGAGGGTCTATTAAACAAAACTCTTGACTGCAAGTGACAGAAATCAACTTTAAACTGGCTTATGCAAGAGGACTTCTTGGCTGCAGACATGGCTGGATCTAGGACTCAGAGAATGTCTCCAGCACTTTGTTGCTCCTGCCTCCAGGATCCACTTCCTCCATGTTGGTCATGCTCCGAGTCAGGCTCTCCCTTTTACCCTCTGTGGAGGAAAGTGTTTTTCCCAGTTATTTCCAGGGCTGTTGTTGCTAGGCCCTGCATGGGTTACATACCTTCCTCAGAATGTGGGGGTGGTCTACCCACCAAAATCACATGAATTGGCATTGGAAGAGTGGTGGTTCCACAGAAAAACCAGGGTGTCTTCACCAGGCAGGCAAGAATAACATACGCCCATGATAGAGAGTGTATACTCTGAATTAAAAAATCAGTATTTAAAAAGAGAGAGAAAGATAAAATATATTTTTTAAATAAAAATTAGTAATAATAAAAATACAAAAAAAGAAAAGAAAAAGAAAGAAAATAGAAAGAGAAAAGGATTTCCAAACCCCAGACAGACTAAAACTAATAGAATGAAACTTACAGTCATAAATGTAAAGTTCGATGCTGAGATTAAATATGTACACATGTTAAATTTTATTAAAAAGTATATGTACATATATATAAGGCAAGTATAGAATAAAAGAGAAATGGTTTAATAATACCCTTTTAAAAATACTAGTTTTTGGTTACCAATAATTTTGATATGATTAACAACATGATTTGAGCACCCCAAAAGTTTGCAATAATGGAATTAAAGGTCTGGATAAAGAAGATAATGACTAATTTCTACTTCATGGCATTATGTCTGGTATATTGTCTTCAGGCCTGGGAGCCACATTTTAAGAAGGGTGCTGGTGAGCATCCAGAGAAGGATCAGTATCTAGCTAAGAACTGTGTCTTTGGTGAAGGGAAATGCTTATTGCTATGAGGCAGGAGGTGTAATCCAGAAAGAAGACAAGAAGATGACATTATGGAGAGAATTCCTGCTTTGCATAAGAAGGATGGTGTCTTCAAATAGGTCGACCAGGTAGGCCTAATAGGCTTCCTGCAAAGCCCCATGGCCCCACTCAGAAACTGCAGGTCATGCTGCAGACCTCAGGTGACTTTCTAGACCAGTGTTAGAAAGGGCTCTCAAAGATCAGAAGTTTCTGGAACTCTGGTACCACCTGATTTTGCAGAGAGCAACAGTCTCTGGCAGGTAAAAATGAGGCATCTACAGCCTCCAGGGACTTTGGGGGATCTGGGCATCATGGCAGGTGTTTTTCCTGGTCAGCTAGGTACACTGCCCAGGCTGCAGAGCAGCACTTCCCACACATGAATCATCTCTTCTGCATGGTCTCCGAGAGCAGGAGTGGCCTGAGCACCTGCAGAAGGGCAAGGCAGCTGCAGCTGTGGACACAGATTATGACTTTAGCTCTGGACCACACCCAAGCTTGCGAAGGAAGGAGTACACTACCGGTATTTCTAAGAAACACACTGGTTATTTGTTTTCATGTTATTCAGTCTATTTTTCTTGGAAAAAAGTGAATACAATTTTTTAAAAATTATGTCTACTAGTTCTATCAATTACCGAGAGTGGGTATTGAAGTCCCCAACTATAATTGTGGATTTGTCTATTTCTCCATTCAGCCTTGTCAGTTTTTGCTTCATGTATTTTGATGTGTACACATTTAGGATCATTGTGTCTTCCTGGTGAATTGATCCTTTTATCATTATGTAATATTCCTCTTTGCCTCCAGTAATTATCTTTGCTCTCAAGTCTACTTCAACTGATGTTAATTTGGCCCCCGTGCAACCATTTAAATTAAAGTTTGCATGGTATGTCTTTTCATCCTTTTACTTCCAACTTACCTCTATCCTTGTATTTGAAGTGAGTTTCTTGTAAACAGCATATTGTTGGATCATGTTTGTTTGTTTGTTTTTTAATCCACTGTGCCAATCTCTGTCTTTTAATTAGTGTATTTAGACTATTTACATTTAAGGTAATTCTGATATTTTAGAGCTGAAGTCTGCAATTTTATTGTTTGCTTTCTGTTTGTTTCCTATGTTTCTTGTTCTTATATCTCTTTTCTTACCTTCCTGTGGGATATTTGAATATTTACTAGGATTCTGCCGTGATTTACCTAGAGTTTTTTGAATATAGCTTTGTATAATTTTCTTAGTGATTGCTTTAGGTATTCCAATATATATATATGTAACTTATCACAGACTACCAATATTGATGTTTAACCATTTCTAGTGAAGTATAGAAAACTTATTTCGATTTGAGTCCCTTTACCCTCTCACTTTTTGAATATAATTGTTGTATTTCCTCCTTATACTTTGAACACCATGTGGGATGATGTTTTAATTTTTGTTTCACCAATCAAATATGATTTAAGAAACTCGTGAAAGACTGGATAATCTTTTACATTTACCCCTATTTTTACCCATTCTCATGTTCTTTCCTTTCTGAAGTTCCAAAGGTTTCTGTTAGGGAACTTCCTTTAACCATTTTTTAAGAGTATGTTTGCTAGCATAAAATTCTCTTAGTTTTACTTCATCTGATAATATTGTGATTTCGCCTTCATTCTTGAAGGATATTTTCACTGGATAAAGAATTCTGGGTTGACATTTTTTTTTCTTTCAACACTTGAAAAATGTTTTCTACTTTCTTCTGGCCCCAGGGTTTCAGATAAGAAGTATGTTGTCATTAAAATTGGTGTTCCCCTATAAGTAATGTGTTGCTTCTCTGGATGTTTTCAAGACTTTTTCTTTGCCTTTAGTTTTCAGAAATTTAATTATGATGTGCCTTTGGCATGGATTTCTTTGGATTTTTCTTCTCTTGGAATCATCCAGTTTCTTGAATCTGTAGATTTATATCTTTTCCCAAATTTGAGAAGTTTCAGACACTATTTTTTCCAAATGCTTTTTCAGTGTTACTCTCCCTCTTGTCTCTGGGTTTCTGGTGACATATATGTTAACCCTTTTGTTACTGTCCTACAAGTCCTTGAGATGCTGTCTTTTTTAAAGTCTATTTTGTTGTTGTTGTTGCTGCTGTTTCTCACATTGGGTAAATTCTACTGGTTTGTCTTCAGATTCTTTGAATTTATCCTCTGTTATGTCCACCCAACTATTGAGTTTATACAGCAAGTTCTTCATTTTGATTACTGCATTTTTTCAGTTCTCTAATTTCCATTTGCTTTCTTTTTAGAATTTTTATTTCTTTGGTTAAACTTTCTATTTTTCAGTTGTTTCCAAAAAATATGTAACTGCTTGTTGAATCATTTTTAAGATGGCTGCTTTAAAATCCTTGTCAGATAATTATGTCTGATATATCTTGGGATTGGTGTCTGTTCATTGTCTTTTCTCATTTGTGTTGTGATTTTCCTGGTTCTTGGTAAGATGAATGTTTTTTTGTTATATCCTAGATATTTTGTGTATTATATTATAAGATTATGGATTCCATTTAATATTCATTTTAGTAGTCATTGTGCAAGAGCCAGGTGGGTATATTTGTTCAGCTTCCTGCCAGGCTCTTACAAACCATCCTGGCCAAAATGTGACACTGACTCACACTGCTTTGTTGCAGATGGGTAGGACGAAAGTTCAGGTCCCTCATCACCTCATTGTCACCTTCCTGGCAAAGGTGGGGCACTGACCCACACCACCTTATTGCCGCTGAGTGGTGTTGTATGACCAGCTCACTGCTTGGCTCCACTGCCTCCAAGGTAGGGAAGGAGGGTGGGCAGAAGGCTGACTGACACCACTTTGTTACTGTGGGCAGGGGTGAAGCATCAGCTCCCCACAGGGCCCCTCTGATATCAGGGGAGGGGAGAAGTAGACTGTCAGCTACCCCTCCTTGCACTACTCCCTTCTGCCTCATTGATGCCAGGTGAGGTGGAGGGTTAGCTTCCCAATAGGCCTTGATGACAGGGGTGGGAAAGGTGAAGCCTAGTTGTAACTAGCTCTACCTTGTACAGCCTTGTGAAGTTTCATTGCTGCCACGTGGGGGTGGAAGATCGGTTCAATGCTTGGCCCCACTGATGCTCTCCTGGAGGAGCAGGGGGAAATCAGACCACTGCTTGCTTCCAGGAAAGTATGGAATCCCAGCCCCTTTGACACTACTGTCTCTCTCTCATTGTTTGTGTCTGGGTTTCAAAAATATGGTGGTTTTGCTTTCTGAGATGTCCTGCTTTTATTCTCCTCCCTAATTTCAGTTTAAATCTACTCTTTTCATCATCTCTGTTTTCGCTATCATGCTTGATTTTGATTCCACTGTAAGCAATTTCTCTCATTGTGGGGCCTTGTCCTAAAAGTGAACCCCAGCAGGTCAATTCAGAGTTTATAGGAGCTATACTGCTCTTTCCCTTTTAGTCCATATTAACATAGGCTCCTTGCACCCAAGTGGTACTGGAGACAATTAACTTCCTTTTAGAGCTGCTGTTCTCAAACTGTCCCATCTCATTGTTTTCCTTTCTTTCTCTTGCACAGATGCTACTAGTATGCAGGTCGTTTGTCTCCACATCCATATTTTGGAATTTGTGGGGATATCTTGTCATCTGTTTTCCTTTTTTTGGTAAATTTGTCCCTGATATTTGATGTTTAGTTTTGTTTTTTATTTTTATTTATATTTTTTTCTTCTTATTTTTTATTTTTTTATTTTTTTATTTTTTAAACATTTTTATTGGAGTATAATAGCTTTACAATGGTGTGTCAGTTTCTGCTTTATAACAAAGTGAATCGGTTATACATATACATATGTTCCCATATCTCTTCCCTCTTGCAGCTCCCTCCCTCCCACCCTCCCTATCCCACCCCTCTAGGTGGTCACAAAGCACCGAGCTGATCTCCCTGTGCTATGCGGCTGCTTCCCACTAGCTATCTATTTTACATTTGGTAGTGTATATATGTCCATGACACTCTCTCACCCTGTCACATCTCACCCCTCCCCCTCCCCATATCCTCAAGTCCATTTTCTAGTAGGTCTGTGTCTTTATTCCCGTCTTGCCACTAGGTTCTTCATGACCTT
Organism: Eschrichtius robustus; assembly: GCF_028021215.1. NCBI lineage: Eukaryota > Metazoa > Chordata > Mammalia > Artiodactyla > Eschrichtiidae > Eschrichtius > Eschrichtius robustus. The sequence goes on along the minus strand of NC_090833.1, from coordinate 89,092,635 downwards.
TTTTTTTTTCCTTAGATTCCATATATATGTGTTAGCATACTATATTTGTTTTTCTCTTTCTGACTTACTTCACTCTGTATGACAGACTCTAACTCCATCCACCTCACTACAAATAATTCCATTTCATTTCTTTTTATGGCTGAGTAATATTCCATTGTATATATGTGCCACATCTTCTTTATCCATTCATCCGATGATGGACACTTAGGTTGCTTCCATGTCCTGGCTATTGTAAATAGAGCTGCAATGAACATTTTGGTACATGACTCCTTTTGAATTATGGTTTTCTCAGGGTATATGCCCAGTAGTGGGATTGCTGGGTCATATGGTAGTTCTATTTTTAGTTTTTTAAGGAACCTCCATACTGTTCTCCATAGTGGCTGTATCAATTTACATTCCCACCAACAGTGCAAGAGGGTTCCCTTTTCTCCACACCCTCTCCAGCATTTATTGTTTCTAGATTTTTTAATGATGGCCATTCTGACCGGTGTGAGATGATACCTCATTGTAGTTTTGATTTGCATTTCTCTAATGATTAATGATGTTGAGCATTCTTTCATGTGTCTGTTGGCAATCTGTATATCTTCTTTGGAGAAATGCCTATTTAGGTCTTCTGCCCATTTTTGGATTGGGTTATTTGTTTTTTTGTTATTGAGCTGCATGAGCTGCTTGTAAATCTTGGACATTAAACCTTTGTCAGTTGCTTCATTTGCAAATATTTTCTCCCATTCTGAGGGTTGTCTTTTGCTCTTATTTATGGTTTCCTTTGCTGTGCAAAAGCTTTTAAGTTTCATTAGGTCCCATTTGTTTATTTGTGTTTTTATTTCCATTTCTCTAGGGGCTGGTTCAAAAAGGATCTTGCTGTGATTTATGTAATAGAGTGTTCTACCTATGTTTTCCTCTAAGAGTTTGACAGTGTCTGGCCTTACACTTAAGTCTTTAATCCATTTTGAGTTTATTTTTGTGTATGGTGTCAGGGAGTGTTCTAATTTCATACTTTTACATGTAGCTGTCCAATTTTCCCAGCACCACTATTGAAGAGGCTGTCTTTTCTCCACTGTATATGCTTGCCTGCTTTATTGAAGATAGGGTGACCATATGTGCGTGGGTTTATCTCTGGGCTTTCTATCCTGTTCCCTTGATCTATATTTCTGTTTTTGTGCCAGTACCAAACTGTCTTGATTACTGTAGCTTTGTAATATAGTCTGAAGTCAGGGAGCCTGATTCCTCCAGCTCCATTTTTCTTTCTCAAGATTGCTTTGGCTATTCGGGGTCTTTTGTCTTGCCATACAAATTGTGAATTTTTTTGTTCTAGTTCTGTGAAAAATGCCAGTGGTAGTCTGATAGGGATTGCATTGAATCTGTAGATTGCTTTGGGTAGTAGAGTGATTTTCACAATGTTGATTCTTCCAATCCAAGAACATGGTATATCTCTCCATCCATTTGTATCATCTTTAATTTCTTTCATCAGTGTCCTATAATTTTCTGCATACAGGTCTTTTGTCTCCTTAGGTAGGTTTATTCCCAGATATTTTATTCTTTTTGTTGCAATGGTAAACGGGAGACTTTTCTTAATTTCACTTTCAGATTTTTCATCATTAGTATATAGGAATGCAAGAGATTTCTGTGAATTAATTTTGTATCCTGCTACTTTACCAAATTCATTAATTAGCTCTAGTAGTTTTCTGGTAGCATCTTTAGGATTCTCTATGTATAGTATCATGTCATCTGCAAATAGTGACAGCTTTACTTCTTCTTTTCCAATTTGGATTCCTTTTATTTCTTTTTCTTCTCTGATTGCTGTGGCTAACACTTCCAAAACTATGTTGAATAATAGTGGTGAGAGTGGGCAACCTTGTCTTGTTCCTGATCTTAGTGGAAATGGTTTCAGTTTTTCACCATTGAGAACAATGTTGGCTGTGAGTTTGTCATATATGGCCTTTATTATGTTGAGGAAAGTTCCCTCTATGCCTACTTTCTGCAGGGCTTTTATCATAAATGGGTGTTGAATTTTGTCGAAAGCTTTCTCTGCATCTATTGAGATGATCATATGGTTTTTCTCCTTCAATTTGTTAATATGATGTATCACATTGATTGATTTGCGTATATTGAAGAATCCTTGCATTCCTGGAATAAACCCCACTTGATCATGTTGTATAATCTTTTTAATGTGCTGTTGGATTCTGTTTGCTAGTATTTTGTTGAGGATTTTTGCATCTATGTTCATCAGTGATATTAGCTTGTAGTTTTCTTTCTTTGTGACATCTTTGTCTGGCTTTGGTATCAGGGTGATGGTGGCCTCATAGAATGAGTTGGGGAGTGTTCCTCCCTCTGCAATATTTTGGAAGAGTTTGAGAAGGATAGGTTTTAAGTCTTCTCTAAATGTTTGATAGAATTCACCTGTGAAGCCGTCTGGTCCTGGGCTTTTGTTTGTTGGAAGATTTTTAATCACAGTTTCAATTTCAGTGCTTGTGATTGGTCTGTTCATATTTTCTATTTCTTCCTGGTTCAGTGTCAGCAGGTTGTGCATTTCTAAGAATTTGTCCATTTCTTCCAGTTGTCCATTTTATTGGCATAGAGTTGCTTGTAGTAATCTCTCATGATCGTTTGTATTTCTGCAGTGTCAGTGGTTATTTCTCCTTTTTCATTTCTAATTCTATTGATTTGAGTCTTCTCCCTTTTTCTCTTGATGAGCCTGGCTAATGGTTTATCAATTTTGTTTATCTTCTCGAAGAACCAGCTTTTACTTTCATTGATTTTTGCTATTGTTTCCTTCATTTATTTCTGATCTGATCTTTATGATTTCTTTCCTTCTGCTAGCTTTGGGTTATTTTTGCTCATCTTTCTCTAATTGCTTTAGGTGCAAGATTAGGTTGTTTATTCGAGATGTTTCCTGTTTCTTGATGTAGGCTTGTATTGCTATAAACTTCCCTCTTAGAACTGCTTTTGCTGCATCCCATAGGTTTTGGGTCATCGTGTCTCCATTGTCATTTGTTTCTAGGTACTTTTTGATTTCCCCTTTGATTTCTTCAGTGATCACTTCGTTATTAAGTAGTGTATTGTGTAGCCTCCATGTGTTTGTATTTTTTACAGATCTTTTCCTGTAATTGATATCTAGTCTCATAGCATTGTGGTCGGAAAAGATACTTGATACGATTTCAATTTTCTTAAATTTACCAAGGCTTGATCTGTGACCCAAGATATAATCTATCCTGGAGAATGTTCCATGAGCACTTGAGAAAAATGTGTATTCTGTTGTTTTTGGGTGGAATATCCTATAAATATCAACTAAGTCCATCTTGTTTAATGTATCATTTACAGCTTGTGTTTCCTTATTTATTTTCACTTTGGATGATCTGTCCATTGGTGAAAGTGGGGTGTTAAAGTCCCCTACTATGATTGTGTTACTGTTGATTTCCCCTTTTATGGCTGTTAGTATTTGCCTTATGTATTGAGGTGCTCCTATGTTGGGTACATAAATATTTACAATTGTTATACCTTCCTCTTGGATCGATCCCTTGATCATTATATAGTGTCCTTCTTTGTCTGTTGTAATAGTCTTTATTTTAAAGTCTATTTTGTCTGATATGAGAATTGCTAGTCCAGCTTTCTTTTGATTTCCATTTGCATGGAATATCTTTTTCCATCCCCTCACTTTCAGTCTGTATGTGTCTCTAGGTCTGAAGTGGGTCTCTTGTAGACAGGATATATATGAGTCTTGTTTTTGTATCCATTCAGCCAGTCTGTGTCTTTTGGTGGGAGCCTTTAATCCATTTACATTTAAGGTAATTATCGATATGCATGTTTCTATTCCCATTTTGTTAAATATTTTGTGTTTGTTATTGTAGGTGTTTTCCTTCTCTTGTGTTTCTTGCCTAGAGAAGTTCCTTTAGCATTTGTTGTAAAGCTGGTTTGGTGGTGCTGATCTCTCTCAGCATTTGCTTGTCTGTAAAGTTTTTAATTTCTCCATCAAATCTGAATGAGATCCTTGCTGGGTAGAGTAACCTTGGTTGTAGGTTTTTCTCCTTCATGACTTTAAGTATATCCTGCCACTCCTTTCTGGCTTGCAGAGTTTCTGCTGAAAGATCAGCTGTTAACCTTATGGGGATTCCCTTGTGTGTTATTTGTTGTTTTTCCCTTGCTGCTTTTAATATGTTTTCTTTATATTTAAATTTTGGTAGTTTGATTAATATGTGTCTTGTCGTGTTTCTCCTTGGATTTATCCTGTATGGGACTCTCTGTGCTTCCAGGACTTCATTAACTATTTCCTTTCCCATTTTAGGGAAGTTTTCAACTATAATCCCTTCAAATATTTTCTTAGTCCCTTTCTTTTTCTCTTCTTCTGGGACCCCTATAATTCGAATGTTGGTGCATTTAATGTTGTCCCAGAGGTCTCTGAGACTGTCCTCAGTTCTTTTCATTCTTTTTTCTTTATTCTGCTCTGCAGTAGTTATTTCCACTATTTTATCTTCCAGGTCACTTATCCGTTCTTCTGCCTCAGTTATTCTGCTATTGATCCCGTCTAGAGTATTTTTAATTTCATTTATTGTGTTTTTCATCGTTCCTTGGTTCCTCTTTAGTTCTTCTACGTCCTTGTTAAATGTTTCTTGCATTTTGTCTATTCTATTTCCAAGATTTTGGATCATCTTTACTATCATTATTCTGAATTCTTTTTCAGGTAGACTGCCTATTTCCTCTTCATTTGTTAGGTCTGGTGTGTTTTGACCCTGGTCCTTCATCTGCTGTGTGGTTTTTTTGTCTTCTCATTTTGCTTATCTTACTGTGTTTGGGGTCTCCTTTTCACGGGCTGCAGGTTTGTAGTTCCCGTTGTTTTTGGTATCTGTCCCCAGTGGCTAAGGTTGGTTCAGTGGGTTGTGTAGGCTTCCTGGTGGAGGGAACTAGTGCCTGTGTTCTGGTGGATGAGGTTGGATCTTGTCTTTCTGGTGGGCACGTCCACGTCTGGTGGTGTGTTTTGGGGTGTCTGTGGCCTTATTATGATTTGGGGCAGCCTCTCTGCTAATGGATGGGGCTGTGTTCCTGTCTTGCTAGTTGTTTGGCATAGGGTGTCCAGCACTGTAGCTTGCTGGTCGCTGAATGAAGCTGGGTCTTGATGTTGAGATGGAGATCTCTGAGAGATTTTTGCCGTTTGGTATTACGTGGAGCTGGGAGGTCTCTTGTGGACCAGTGTCCTGAAGTTGGCTCTCCCACCTCAGAGGCACAGCCCTGATGCCTGGCTGGAGCACCAAGAGCCTTTCATCCACACGGCTCAGAATAAAAGGGAGAAAAAAATAGAAAGAAAGAAAGAAAGAGGATAAAATAAAATAAAATAAAGCTATTATAATACAAAATAAGAAAAAATTATTAAGAATAAATTTATTAAGAAAAATATTTTTTTAATTTTAAAAAATAGATTTATTAATTTTTTATAAGAAAAAATTTATTAAGAAAAAATTTTTAATTTTTTAAAATAAAAAATATGAAAAAACTTATTAAAAATTTTTTTTAATTTCTAAAAATAGAAAATATGGAAAAAATTATTAAGAAAAAATTTATTAGGAAAAAAAATTTTTTTAAGTAAAAAAAAAAAAAAAAAACGGACAGACCTAACCCTAGAACTAATGGTGAAAGCAAAGCTATTGGGACAAAATCTCACCCAGAAGCATACACATATACACTCACAAAAAAAGGAAAAGAGGAAAAATTAATATATCCTGCTCCCAAAGACCACCTCCTGAATTTGGGATGATTCGTTGTCTATTCAGGTATTCAACAGATGCAGGCACATCAAGTTGTTTGTGGAGCTTTAATCCGCTGTTTCTGAGGCTGCTGGGAGAGATTTCCCTTTCTCTTCTTTGTTCATACAGCTCCCAGGGTTCAGCTTTGGATTTGGACCTGCCTCTGCATGTAGGTCGCCTGAGGGCGTCTGTTCCACGCCCAGGCAGAACGGGGTTAAAGGAGCATCTGCTTCGGGGGCTCTGGCTCACTCAGGACAGTGGGAGGGAGGGGTACGGAGTGCTGGGCGAGCCTGCAGCGGCAGAGGCCGGCGTGACGTTGCAGCAGCCTGAGGCGCGCCGTGCGTTCTCCCCGGGAAGTTTTCCCTGGATCACAGGAGCCTGGCAGTGGCAGGCTGCACCGGCTCCCGGGAGGGGCGGTGTGGAGAGTGACCTGTGCTCGCACCCAGGCTTCTTGGTGGCGGCAGCAGCAGCCTTAGCGTCTCCTGCCCATCTCTGGGGTCCGCACTGATAGCCGCAGCTCTCACCCGCCTCTGGGGTCCGCGCTGATAGCCGCGGCTCGCGCCCGTCCCTGGAGCTCATTTAGGTGGCGCTCTGAATCCCCTCTCCTTGCGCACCGTGAAACAAAGAGGCAAGAAAAAGTCTCTTGCCTCTTTGGCAGCTGCAGACTTTTTCCCAGACTCCCTCTCGGCTAGCACCGAAGGCAGAGCCTCCGCTCCCAGCCCGCGCCCACCCCGGCGGCTGAGCAGACAAGCCTCTCGGGCTGGTGAGTGCTACTCGGCACCGATCCTCCATGCGGGAATCTCCCCGCTTTGCCCTCTACACCCCTGTGGCTGTGCTCTCCTCTGTGGCTCCGAAGCTTCCCCCCTCCGCCACCCGCAGTCTCTGCCTGCGAAGGGGCTTCCTGGTGTGTGGAAACCTTTTCTCCTTCACAGCTCCCTCCCACTGGTGCAGGTCCCATCCCTATTCTTTTGTCTCTGTTATTTCTTTTTTCTTTTGTCTACCCAAGTACGTGGGGATTTTCTTGCCTTTTTGGAGGTCTGACGTCTTCTGCCAGCGTTCAGTGGGTGTTCTGTAGGAGCAGTTCCACGTGTAGATGTATTTCTGCTGTATCTGTGGGAAGGAAGGTGATCTCTGTGTCTTACTCGTCTGCCATCTTGCCCCTCCCACCCTTTAGTTTTGTTTTGATACCTAGATGCTCTTTTTTTTTTAATATGATTTTTAAATTTATTTATTTTTGGCTGTGTTGGGTCTTCGTTGCTACACGCGGGCTTTCTCTAGTTGCAGTGAGCGGGGCTACTCTTCATTGCGGTGCAGTTTCTCACTGCATTGGCTTCTCTTGTTGCGCAGAACGGGCTCTAGGCATGCAGGCCTCAGTGGTTGTGGCACGTGGGCTCAGTAGTTGTGGCTTGCAGGCTCTAGAGTGCAGGCTCAATAGTTGTGGCACACGGGCTTTGTTGCTCGGCGGCATGTGGGATTTTCCTGGACCAGGGCTCGAACCCATGTCCCCTGCATTGGCAGGCAGTTTCTTAACCACTGCACCACCAGGAAAGCCCACTCTGTCTTTTTTTATGTAGCAGTTTAGAGTGATTAAACAACTTTTCTACCACTGTTGTTGTCTTCCCAGAATCCTCTCTTTCTTTCCATTCTTCATTTTCTATTGTCCATTCTTCTCAGAACAGTCAGTGTGATGTTCTCTCTGCATTGTTTCTTCATGGATAAAGTGGTATCACACGTGTTCACATGTTATCCAAATAGAAGAGAGAATTCTCATTTTGAGTCAATGACTGATTTAAGCCAACCCTCCTACAGGTTCAATGATGATAACTGCTGCAAAGGAAACTTCAGCTAGTCTTTTATAGCCAACAGTGTGGAAGGATGAGATGTGTTTTTCAAATTTAAAATTTCTGTAATGGCATTGACGTTTCATAATTAGACATAATATAAATATGCATGCAGTTAAAACAAATATATAACTCTTGCCACATGACTGAGACCAAGAGATAGATTCTTCCCTACTAATGTTTATGTGAATTTTTTAAATCAGAGGCTTTCTGGTTCCACAGTTTCCAAGGAATAGAGATTAAAATGAGTCTAAAAAAATCATCTTTTAAAATGAAATAGAAAATGTTTATCAAGAAATTAATATAATCTCTGTAATTGAGAATCAAAGGATAATTCAAAATACCTTATTAAAGGAAGCCTATCCTTCTTCTAGAAATGCCCAATTTTCCATTGGTGCTCAAGCTTAAAAAGAATTTATCATGCAAAATCTGCATAAGGAAATAATGAAAAACTTACTGGGTAAAGGCTACTTATATGGCCTCATTATGATTACTAAAAGATGAATATGCTCAAATTCTCAATAACTAAGGCTGCTTCCCTCCAATAACTCAGCAAATAGTTTTTATTTTTAAAAACTCAGATATAGTCACTTTTCTCATAGCCTTTAAAATCCCTCTCTTCACAGGAACTGTAGAATTTTAAAACACAAATTGACTTATCTTCATGAATTTAGGTCCTTTTTTTTTTTAATCAGTCATCAATTTTATACACATCACTGTATACATGTCAATCCCAATCGCCCAATTCAGCACACCACCATCCCCACCCCACCGCAGTTTTCCCCCCTTGGTGTCCATACGTTTGTTCTCTACATCTGTGTCTCAACTTCTGCCCTGCAACCTGGTTCATCTCTACCGTTTTTCTAGGTTCCACATACATGCATTAATATACGATATATGTTTTTCTCTTTCTGACTTACTTCACTCTTTATGACAGTCTCTAGATCCACCCACGTCTCAACAAATGACTCAATTTCGTTCCTTTTTATGGCTGAGTAATATTCCATTGTATATATGTACCACATCTTCTTTATCCATTCGTCTGTCGTTGGGCATTTAGGTTGTCTCCATGACCTGGCTATTGTAAATAGTGCTGCAATGAACATTCGGGTGCATGTGTCTTTTTGAATTACGGTTCTCTCTGGGTATAGGCCCAGTAGTGGGATTGCTGGGTCATATGGTAATTCTATTTTTAGTTTTTTAAGGAACCTCCATACTGTTCTCCATAGTGGCTGTATCAATTTACATTCCCACCAACAGTGCAAGAGGGTTCCCTTTTCTCCACACCCTCTCCAGCATTTGTTGTTTGTAGATTTTCTGATGATGCCCATTCTAACTGGTGTGAGGTGATACCTCATTGTAGTTTTCATTTGCATTTCTCTAATAATTACTGATGTTGAGCATCTTTTCATGTACTTTGTGGCCGTCTGTATGTCTTCTTTGGAGAAATGTCTATTTAGGTCTTCTGCCTATTTTTGGATTGGGTTGTTTGTTTCTTTAATATTTAGCTGAATAAGCTGTTTATATATTTTGGAGATTAATCCTTTGTCCGTTGATTCATTTGCAAATATTTTCTCCCATTCTGAGGCTTCTCTTTACTTCTTGTTTATGGTTTCCTTTGCTGTGCAAAAGCTTTGAAGTTTCGTTAGGTCCCATTTGTTTATTTTTGTTTTTGTTTCCATTACTCTAGGAGGTGGATCAAAAAAGATCTTGCTGTGATTTATGTCATAGAGTGTTCTGCCTATGTTTTCCTCCAAGAGTTTTATAGTGTCTGGTCTTACATTTAGGTCTCTAATCCATTTTGAGTTTATTTTTGTGTATTGTGTTAGGGAGTGTTCCAATTTCATTCTTTTACATGTAGCTGTCCAGTTTTCCCAGCACCACTTTTGAAGAGACTGTCTTTTCTCCACTGTATATCTTTGCCTCCTTTGTCATAGATTAGTTGACCATAGGTGCGTGGGTTTATCTCTGGGCTTTCTATCTTGTTCCATTGATCTATGTTTCTGATTTTGTGCCAGTACCATATTGCCTTGATTACTGTAGCTTTGTAGTATAGTCTGAAGTCAGGACGTCTGATTCTCCAGCTCCGTTTTTTTCCCTCAAGACTGCTTTGGCTATTTGGGGTCTTTTGTGTCTCCATACAAATTTTAAGATGATTTGTTCTAGTCCCATAAAAAATGCCATTGGTAATTTGATAGGGATTGCATTGAATCTGTAGATTGCTTTGGGTAGTATAGTCATTTTCACAATATTGATTCTTCCAATCCAAGAACATGGTATATCTCTCCATCTGTTGGTATCATCTTTAATTTCTTTCATCAGTGTCTTATAGTTTTCTGCATACAGGTCTGTTGTCTCCCTAGCTAGGTTTATTCCTAGGTATTTTATTCTTTTTGTTGCAATGGTAAATGGGAGTGTTTCCATAACTTCTCTTTCAGATTTTTCTTCATTAGTGTATAGGAGTGCAAGAGATTTCTGTGCATTAATTTTGTGTCCTGCAACTTTACCATATTCATTAATTAGCTCTAGCGGTTTTCTGGTGGCAGTTTTAGGATTCTCTATGTATAGTATCATGTCATCCGCCAACAGTGACAGTTTTACTTCTTCTTTTCCAATTTGTATTCCTTTTATTTTTTTTCTTCTCTGATTGCCGTGGCTAGGACTTCCAGAACTATGTTGAATAATAGTGGTGAGAGTGGACATCCTTGTCTCGTTCCTGATCTTAGAGGAAATGCTTTCAGTTTTTCACCATTGAGAATGATGTTTGCTGTGGGTTTGTCGTATATCATGTTTATTATTTTGAGGTAGGTTCCCTCTATGCCCACTTTCTGGAGAGTTTTAATCATAAATCGGTGTTGAATTTTATCAAAAGCTTTTTCTGCATCTATTGAGATGATCATTTGGTTTTTATTCTTCAATTTGTTATTATGGTGTACCACATTGATTTATTTGCGTATATTGAAGAATCCTTGCATCCCTGGGATAAATCCCACTTGATCGTGGTGTATGATCCTTTTAAAGTGTTGTTGGATTCTGTTTGCTAGTATTTTGTTGAGGATTTTTGCATTTATATTCATCAGTGATATTGGTCTGTAATTTTCTTTTTTTGCTAGTATCTTTGTCTGGTTTTGGTATCAGGGTGATGGTGGCCTCATAGAATGAGTTTGGGAGTGTTCCTTCCTCTGCAATTTTTTGGAAGAGTTTGAGAAGGATGGGTGTTAGCTCTTCTTTAATGTTTGATAGAATTCACCTGTGAAACCATCTGGTCCTGGAATTTTGTTTGTTGGAAGATTTTTAACCACAGTTTCAATTTCATTACTTGTGATTGGTCTGTTCATATTTTTTCTTTCTTCTTGGTTCAGTCTTGGAAGGTTATACCTTTCTAAGAATTAGTCCATTTCTTCCAGGTTGTCCATTTTATTGGCATAGAGTTGCTTGTAGTAGTCTCTTAGGGTGCTTTGTATTTCTGTGGTGTCTGTTGTAACCTCTCCTTTTTCATTTCTGATTTTATTGATATGAGTTCTCTCCCTCCTTTTCTTGATGAGTCTGGCTAATGGTCTGTCAATTTTGTTTATCTTCTCAAAGAACCATCTTTTAGTTTTATTGATCTTTGCTATTGTTTTCTTTGTTTCTATTTCATTTATTTCTGCTCTGATCTTTATGATTTCTTTCCTTCTGCTAACTTTGGGTTTTGTTTGTTCTTCTTTCTCTAGTTTCTTTAGGTGTAAGGTTAGATTGTTTACTTGAGATTTTTCTTGTTTCTTTAAGTAGGCTTGTATAGCTATAAATTTCCCTCTTAGAACTGCTTTTGCTGCTTCCCATAGGTTTTGGATCATCGTGTTTTCATTGTCATTTGTCTCTAGGTATTTTTTGATTTCCTCTTTGACTTCTTCAGTGATCTCTTGGTTATTTAGTAACGTATTGTTTAGCTTCCATGTGTTTGTGTTTTTTACGTTTTTTTCCCTGTAATTCATTTCTAATCTCATAGCATTGTGGTCAGAAAAGATGCTTGATATGATTTCAATTTTCTTAAACTTACTGAGGCTTGATTTGTGACCCAAGATGTGGTCTATACTGGAGAATGTTCCATGAGCACTTGAGAAGAATGTGTAATCTGCTGTTTTTGGATGGAATGTCCTATAAATATCAATTAAATCTATCTGGTGTATTGTGTCATTTAAAGCTTGTGTTTCCTTATTTATTTTCATTTTGGGTGATCTGTCCATTGATGTAAGTGAGGTGTTAAAGTCCCCCACTATTATTGTGTTACTGTCGATTTCCTCTTTTATAGCTGTTAGCAGTTGCCTTATGTATTGAGGTGCTCCTATGTTGGGGGCATATATATTTATAATTGTTATATCTTCTTCTTGGATTGATCCCTTGATCATTATGTTGTGTCCTTCCTTGTCTCTTGTAATAGTCTTTATTTTAACGTCTATTTTGTCTGATATGAGTATAACTACTCCAGCTTTCTTTTGATTTCCATTTGCATGGAATATCTTTTTCCATCCCCTCACTTTCAGTCTGTATGTGTCCGTAGGTCTGAAATGGGTCTCTTGTAGACAGGATATATATGGGTCTTGTTTTTGTATCCATTCAACAAGCTTGTGTCTTTTGGTTGGAGCATTTAATCCATTCACGTTTAAGGCAATTATCGGTATGTATGTTCCTATGACAATTTTTTAATTGTTTTGGGTTGGTTTTTGTAGGTCTTTTTCTTCTCTTCTGTTTCCCACTTAGAGAAGTTCCTTTAGCATTTGTTGTAGAGCTGGTTTGGTGGTGCTGAATTCTCTTAGCTTTTGCTTGTCTGTAAAGCTTTTGATTTCTCCATCAATTCTAAATGAGATCCTTGCTGGGTAGAGTAATCTTGGTTGTAGGTTCTTCCCTTTCATCACTTTAAGTGTATCATGCCACTCCCTTCTGGCTTGTAGAGTTTCTGCTGAAAGATCATCTGTTAACCTTCTGGGTATTCCCTTATGTGTTATTTGTTGTTTTTCCTTGCTCTTTTAATATTTTTTCTTTGTATTAAATTTTTGATAATTTGATTAATATGTGTCTTGGCTTGTTTCTCCTTGGGTTTATCCTGTATGGGACTCTCTGCGCTTCCTGGACTTGGGTGGCTATTTCCTTTCCCATGTTAGGGAAGTTTTCAACTATAATCTCTTCAAATATTTTCTCGGGTCCTTTCTCTCTCTCTTCTCCTTCTGGGACCCCTATAATGTGAATGTTGTTGCGTTTAATGTTGTCCCAGAGGTCTCTTAGGCTGTCTTCATTTCTTTTCATTCTTTTTTCTTTAGTCTGTTCCGCAGCAGTGAATTCCACCATTCTTTCCTCCAGGTCACTTATCCGTTCTTCTGCCTCAGTTAGTCTGCTATTGAATCCTTCTAGTGTAGTTTTCATTTTAGTTATTGTATTGGTCATCTCTGTTTGTTTGTTCTTTAATTCTTCTAGGTCTTTGTTAATCATTTCTTGCATCTTCTCAATCTTTGCCTCCATTCTTATTCTGAGGTCCTGGATCATCTTCACTATCATTATTCTGAATTTTTTTTTTTCTGTAAGGTTGCCTATCTCCACTTTATTTAGTTGTTTTTCTGGGTTTTTTTCTTGTTCCTTCATCTGGTATATAGCCCTCTGCCTTTTCATCTTGTCTATCTTTCTGTGAATGTCTAGGTCCTTTTTGGGGAACCTATTTTTCAATCACATCAATCTACATAAATGTCAAGTAAATGACTAAATTCTGAACACTTTTAATATGAATATGACTTTCCATATTATTTGTTTACATCTCTGATAATATGTTGTTAGAATAAGTACACACACACACACAGACACACACACACACATTTCCAAACTATTTCATTTAATGCAATCCAAGCATTTTTTTTATTAAATTAACAAGAAAAGTTTAACATTCATGTGGAGACGCAAAAGATCTAAATAACCAAAACAATTTTATAAAATAAAAATAAAGTTGGAGGGTTATATTATCTGATTTTAAGAATTACTATAAATCTATAGTAATCAAAATAGTGTGATATTGGCATAAGGATGGGCATACAGAGCAATACAGTAGAATAGGAAATCCAGAAATAAACCAAAACATTATGGTCTGGTCAATTAATTTTCTATACAGGTGCCAAGGTACTTCAATGAACAAGGATAGTCTTTTCCATAAATAGTGATGGAATAAGTGAATATTTGTAGAGGGGAAGTGCTTAATCCTTACCCCATACTCCATATTATGCATAAAAATTAACACAAAGTGGATCATAGTCCTTACTTTAGAAGTTAAAAATATAAAGTTTCTAAAGGGTGAAATTGTTTTTATGAGTGTGAGGTAGGCAAGGATTTCTTTAACGTTAAGCAAAAAGAAAAAAAATCTATAAATTAGACTTCATCAAAATGAAACCTTCCGCTCTTTGAGAAAATCTCTTAAGAAAATAAAAAGCTAATCATGTGATGAAATGTTTTATATCTTGATTATCAATGTCAAATCCTGGTTATGATACTTCACTCTTGCCTTGCAAGATATTACCATTGGAGGAAAATGGGATATCTCTGTACATTTCTTACAACTGAATATTTATCTACAGTTACCTCAAAATAAAATACTTAATCTAAAAAGAGCACACCACAGACTGAGAGAAAACATTCTCAAAATATATATCTGACAAAGAGTCTGTATACAAAATATATTGTAAAATTTTAGAGCTAAAGAATAAGATGAAATCTCAATAAAAGGCAAAAATTTGAACAGACCCTTCATAAAAAAGTTGCATATAAATAATGACAGGAAAATACATTCAATATAATTTTCTAGCCAAGAGATGCAAGTGAAACCCCTAACCAATAGAGTGGCTAAAATTAAATGACTGATACTTTTCTGGTTCCAGACTAGATATAAGCACATGCTCCTATGTTCCCCCCACTATTTACAAAACAAACAAACAAAAAACCAAAATAACCCTAGATAAAATTTATAAAGCAACCAACAAAATACTCTGAAGGTAGAGAGAAGAAGACAGATTGTATAAAGATCTTGAGACTAGAGAAAAGCCAGTGGTGATTTCCTGTAGGTTTTTTGTTTGTTTGTTTTTGTTTTTTTGCCTCATATATCATAGCCTGGGCACTGAAGAGACCTGTGACCTGGAAAAAATAATGGGCACAGACAAAAAGAAAAACTTCCAGAAAAAGCCCACTCTCTCTAGCAAAAGGACCAGGAAAAAGGACAGAAACTATTTACCATTCCTTCCCAATTTAGGAAAACAGAAAAAAGCACACACACACACACACACACACACTCCCCTTAATTGTCACTGGGCACTGCAGCTGCAGAGACTGTAGACAGAGTCTTGTCTTCCATCCCCACCCTGCAATAACAGGGAGGCACCCCCTTGTCAGCCATGGACCCTGTGTATGAAGTCCTGACATTCATTCCTGACAAGTAATAATGAAGCAGCACTTTCCATTTACAACCATGGAGACTGTGGGCAAAGACTGATTTTCTATCTTTTCCCTTCAATAACTAGGTGGAACCCAACCCTCTTCAGATGACCAGAGACTGTGGGAACAGACTTGTCTTCCATGCCTGACCTGAAATAGCAAGGTGGTATCCCTTCCTCTCCACATGGAAGGCTGCAGCTGCAGAGAATATCAACAAAGTTCTGTCTGTGCTTACCACCCTTCAGAAAAAGGGATGCCCCTCCCAACTAGATAATGGGAAGGGGGGCACTATAGAGAGAAGTGAACTAGAGAGAGAAATTTTCTTAATCTGTGCATGGAGTCCTGGACAGAACTCTGAACAGCCCATGCATAAAACCAACAAGAAACAAGAAAAGGTTTCAGAACTGAACACTGGTGTGGAATTCTGCCCAGGTTTCAAATGGGTCTCTGGACAGCACACAGTGGAACAAATCTGGATAGCCCTGCAAGGTCTTTGAAAACTAAATTAATTTTTGAACCACAGCCCACAAAATTGGAACAGGAAGTGCATTTTAAACCAAAAAGTTTGCCTGCTAAAATGGAAGATTTAAATAGGAACCAGAATCTCAACCCCAAATTGCACATCACGTTGACAGGTTAAAAAATCTCAACTTAAATGAGAAATGTAAATCATAGACTAGCAACACTGATATGACACAGATGTTGGAATTATCTGACAAGGGTTTTAAAGTAGTTGTCATTAAAATGCCACAATAAGCAATTGTGAACTATCTTGAAACAAATGAGAAAATAGAAATTCTTAGCAAAGAAAAAGAACACATAAGGAAGTGGAAATCTGTCAAAGTGAAAAATGCATTAACTGAAATAAAACTTCACTGGATGGGCTCATTACCTGAATGAAGATGAAAGAAGAAAGAATTAGTGAATTCAAGGAAATATCAATAGAAATTATCCAATCTAAATGACAGACAGAAAACAACCTTAGGGACCTGTGGAACAAAACCCAAAGGTCTGACATTGATGTCATCAAAGTCCCAGAAACAGAAGAGAAAGAGTATGGAACTGAATAAATACTTGAAGAAAGAGTAACTGCGAACTTTCAGTATGTAGAAAAAGGCAAAAAACTAATGTCTGAAGAAGCTGAGCAAAGCCCTGACAAGAAAAATCCAAATAATTCCATATTGAGATATATCAGAATAAAATTTCTGAAAAATAAGCACAAAGAAACATCCTTGAAATCAGCCAGAGATAAATGAGGCTTAACGTATAAGAGAGTAATGATTTGAATGACAGAGGATTTATCATCAGAAACGATGGAAGCCAGAATGAATGGCACAACCTTTTTAAAGTGCTGAAAGAAAGAACTGTCAACCCAAAGTTTTATATCCAGAAAAAATATTCTCTGAGACGAAGATGAAATAAAGACATTCCAAAAGAATCAAAAGTAAGAGAATTTGTCATCAGCAGATCTTCTCTAAAAGAATGGCTAGTAGAGAAGGGAAGATGGCGGAAGAGTAAGACGCAGAGATCACCTTCCTCCCCACAGATACATCAGAAATACATCTACACGTGGAACTGCCCCTATAGAACACCCACTGAACGCTGGCAGAAGACGTCAGACCTCCCAAAAGGCAAGAAACTCCCCACGTACCTGGGTAGGGCAAAAGAAAAAAGAAATAACAGAGACACAAGAATAGGGACGGGACCTGCACCAGTGGGATGGAGCTGTGAAGGAGGAAAGGTTTCCAGACACTAGGAAGCCCCTTTGCTGGCAGAGACTGTGGGTGGTGGAGGGGGGAAGCTTCGGAGCCACGGAGAAGAGCGCAGTAACAGGGGTGCAGAGGGCAAAGCGGAGAGATTCCCGCACAGAGGATCAGTGCCGACCAGCACTCACCACCCCGAGAGGCTTGTCTACTCAGTCACTGGGGTGGGGGGGGTTGGGAGTTGAGGCTCGGGTTTCGGTAGGATTGTAGGGAGCAGACTGGGGTTGGTGGCGTGAACACAGCCTGAAGGGGTTAGTGCACCACAGCTAGCCAGGAGGGAGTCTGAAAAAGGTCTGGACCTGCCGAAGAGGCAAGAGACTTTTTCTTCCCTCTTTGTTTCCTGGTGCGCGAGGAAAAGGGATTAAGAGCGCTGCTTAAAGGAGCTCCAGAGACGGGCGTGAGCCGCGGCTATCAGTGCGGACCCCAGAGACAGGCATGAGACGCTGAGGTTGCTGCTGTAGCCACCAAGAAGCCTGTGTGCGAGCACAGGTCACTATCCACACCGCCCCTCCCGGGAGCCTGTGCAGCCCACAACTGCCAGGGTCCCGTGATCCAGGGACAACTTCCCCAGAAGAATGCACAGCGCGCCTCAGGCTGCTGCAACGTCACGCCGGCCTCTGCCACTGCAGGCTCGCCCTGCATCCGTACCCCTCCCTCCCCCCGGCCTGAGTGAGCCAGAGCCCCCAAAGCAGCTGCTCCTTTAACCCCGTTCTGTGTGAGCGAAGAACAGAGGCCCTCAGGCGACCTACTCACAGAGGCGAGGCCAAATCCAAAGCTGTACCCCAGGAGCTGTGCGAACAAAGAAGAGAAAGGGAAATTTCTCCCAGCATCCTCAGAAGCAGTGGATTAAAGCTACACAAACAACTTGATGTACCTGCATCTGTGGAATACCTGAATAGACAACAAATCATCCCAAATTGAGGAGGTGGACTTTGGGAGCAAGATATATTTTTTCCCCTTTTCCTCTTTTTGTGAGTGTGTATGTGTATGCTTCTGTGTGAGATTTTGTCTATATAGCTTTGCTTTCACCATTTGTCCTAGGGTTCTGTCAGTCCGTTTTTTGTTTTTTTACTTTAAAAATTTTTTTCCTTAACAATTGTTTTTTATTTTTTATTTCAATAGCTCTATTTTATTTTCCCTTACTTTATCTTACTTTATTTTATTTTATCCTCTTTCTTTCTTTCTATTTTTTCTCCCTTTTATTCTGAGCCGTGTGGATGAAAGGCTCTTGGTGCTCCAGCCAGGCATCAGGGCTGTGCCTCTGAGGTGGGAGAGCCAACTTCAGGACACTGGTCCACAAGAGACCTCCCAGCTCCACGTAATACCAAATGGCGAAACTCTCCCAGAGATCTCCATCTCAACACCAAGACCCAGCTTCACTCAACGACCAGCAAGCTACAGTGCTGGACACCCTATGCCAAACAGCTAGCAAGACAGGAACACAGCCCCATCCATTAGCAGAGAGGCTGCCTAAAATCATAATAAGGCCACAGACACCCCAAAACACACCACCAGAAGTGGATGTGCCCACCAGAAAGACAAGATGCAGCCTCATCCACCAGAACACAGGCACTAGTCCCCTCCACCAGGAGGCCTACACAACCCACTGAACCAACCTTAGCCACTGGGGACAGATACCAAAAAAAACGGGAACTATGAACCTGCAGCCTGTGAAAAGGAGACCCAAAACACAGTTAGATAAGCAAAATGAGAAGATAGAAAAACACACAGCAGATGAAGAAGCAAGGTAAAAACACACCAGACCTAACAAATGAGGAGGAAATAGGCAGTCTACCTGAAAAAGAATTCAGAATAATTATAGTAAGGATGATCCAAGATCTTGGAAATAGAATAGACAAAATGCAAGAAACATTTAACAAGGATAGAAGAACTAACGAGGAACCAAGCAATGATGAACAACAGAATAAATGAAATTAAAAATACTCTAGAAGGGATCAATAGCAGAATAACTGAGGCAGAAGAACGGATAAGTGACCTGGAAGATAAAATAGTGGAAATAACTACTGCAGAGCAGAATAAAGAAAAAAGAATGAAAAGAACTGAGGACAGTCTCAGAGACCTCTGGGACAACATTAAATGCACCAACATTCGAATTATAGGGGTCCCAGAAGAAGACGAGAAAAAGAAAGGGACTGAGAAAATATTTGAAGAGATTATAGTTGAAAACTTCCCTAAAATGGGAAAGGAAATAGTTAATCAAGTCCTGGAAGCACAGAGAGTCCCATACAGGATAAATCCAAGGAGAAACATGCCAAGGCACATATTAATCAAACTATCAAAAATTAAATATAAAGAAAACATATTAAAAGCAGCAAGGGAAAACAACAAATAACACACAAGGGAACCTCCATAAGGTTAACAGCTGATCTTTCAGCAGAAACTCTGCAAGCCAGAAGGGAGTGGCAGGACATATTTAAAGTGAGGAAGGAGAAAAACCTACAACCAAGGTTACTCTACCCAGCAAGGATCTCATTCAGATTTGATGGAGAAATTAAAAGTTTTACAGACAAGCAAAAGCTGAGAGAGTTCAGCACCACCAAACCAGCTTTACAACAAATGTTAAAGGAACTTCTCTAGGCAAGAAACACAAGAGAAGGTAAACACCTACAATAACAAACACAAAACATTAAGAAAATGGGAATAGGAACATACATATCGATAATTACCTTAAATGTAAATGGAGTAAATGCTCCCACCAAAAGACACAGACTGGCTGAATGGATACAAAAACAAGACTCATATATATGCTGTCTACAAGAGACCCACTTCAGACCTAGGGACACAAACAGACTGAAAGTGAGGGGATGGAAAAAGATATTCCATGCAAATGGAAATCAAAAGAAAGGTGGAGTAGCAATTCTCATATCAGACAAAATAGACTTTAAAATAAAGACTATTACAACAGACAAAGAAGGACACTATATAATGATCAAGGGATCGATCCAAGAAGAAGATATAACAACTGGAAACATTTATGCCCCCAACATAGGAGCACCTCAGTATACAAGGCAAATACTAACAGCCATAAAAGGGGAAATCCACAGTAACACAATCATAGTAGGGGACTTTGACAGCTCACTTTCACCAATGGACAGTTCATCCAAAATGAAAATAAATAAGGAAACACAAGCTTTAAATGATACATTAAACAAGATGGACTTAATTGATATTTATAGGACATTCCACCCCAAAACAACAGAATACACATTTTTCTCAAGTGCTCATGGAACATTCTCCAGGATAGATCATATCTTGGGTCACAAATCAAGCCTTGGTAAATTTAAGAAAATTGAAATCATGTCAAGTATCTTTTCCGACCACAATGCTATGAGACTAAGTATCAATTACAGGGAAAGAGCTGTAAAAAAATACAAACACATGGAGGCTAAACAATACACTATGTAATAACGAAGTGATCACTGAAGAAATCAAAGGGGAAATCAAAAAATACCTAGAAACAAATGACAAAGGAGACACGATGACCCAAATCTATGGGATGCACCAAAAGCAGTTCTGAGAGGGAAATTTATAGCAATACAAGCCTACCTCAGGAAACCGGAAACATCTCAAATAAACAACCTAACTTTGCACCTAAAGCAATTAGAGAAAGAAGAGCAAAAAAACCCCAAAGCTAGCAGAAGGAAAGAAATCATAAAGATGAGGTCAGAAATAAATGAAAAAGAAATGAAGGAAATAATAGCAAAGATCAGTAAAACTAAAAGCTGGTTCTTTGAGAAAATAAACAAAATTGATCAACCATTAGGCAGACTCATCAAGAAAAAAAGGGAGAAGACTGAAATCAATAGAATTAGAAATGAAAAAGGAGAAATAACAACTGACACTGCAGAAATACAAACGATCATGAGCGATTACTACAAGCAACTCTATTTCAATAAAATGGACAACCTGGAAGAAATGGACAAATTCGTAGAAATGCACAACCTGCTGAGACTGAACCAGGAAGAAATAGAAAATATGAACAGACCAATCACAAGTAATGAAAGTGAAACTGTGATTAAAAATTTTCCAACAAACAAAAGCCCAGGACCAGATGGCTTCACAGGCGAATTCTATCAAACATTTAGAGAAGAGCTAACACTTATCCTTCTCAAACTCTTCCACAATATAGCAGAGGGAGGAACACTCCCCAACTCATTCTACGAGGCCGCCATCACCCTGATACCAAAACCAGACAAAGATGTCACAAAGAAAGAAAACTACAGGCCAATATCACTGATGAACATAGATGCAAAAATTCTCAACAAAATACTAGCAAACAGAATCCAACAGCACATTAAAAGGATCGTACACCATGATCAAGTGGGGTTTATTCCAGGAATGCAAGGATTCTTCAATATACGCAAATCAATCAACGTGAAACACCATATTAACAAATTGAAGGAGAAAAACCATATGATCATCTCAATAGATGCAGAGAAAGCTTTCGACAAAATTCAACACCCATTTATGATAAAAGCCCTGCAGAAAGTAGGCATAGAGGGAACTTTCCTCAACATAATAAAGGCCATATATGACAAACCCACAGCCAACATTGTCCTCAATGGTGAAAAACTGAAACCATTTCCACTAAGATCAGGAACAAGACAAGGTTGCCCACTCTCACTACTATTATTTAACATAGTTTTGGAAGTGTTAGCCACAGCAATCAGAGAAGAAAAAGAAATAAAAGGAATCCAAATCGGAAAAGAAGAAGTAAAGCTGTCACTGTTTGCAGATGACATGATACTATACATAGAGAATCCTAAAGATGCTACCAGAAAACTACTAGAGCTAATCAATGAATTTGGTAAAATAGCAGGATACAAAATTAATGCACAGAAATCTCTTCCATTGCTATACTCTAATGATGAAAAATCTGAAAGTGAAATTAAGAAAACACTCCCATTTACCATTGCAACAAAAAGAATAAAATATCTAGGAATAAACCTACCTAAGGAGACAAAAGACCTGTATGCAGAAAATTATAAGACACTGATGAAAGAAATTAAAGATGATACAAATAGATGGAGAGATATACCATGTTCTTGCACTGGAAGAATCAACATTGTGAAAATCACTCTACTACCCAAAGCAATCTACAGATTCAATGCAATCCCTATCAAATTACCACTGGCATTTTTCACAGAACTAGAACAAAAAAATTCACAATTTGTATGGCAAGACAAAAGACCCCGAATAGCCAAAACAATCCTGAGAAAGAAAAATGGAGCTTGAGGAATCAGGCTCCCTGTCTTCAGACTATACTACAAAGCTACAGTAATCAAGGCAGTATGGTACTGGCACAAAAACAGAAACATAGATCAATGGAACAGGATAGAAAGCCCAGAGATAAGCCCACACACATATGGTCAACTTATCTTTGATAAAGGAGGCAAGCATATACAGTGGAGAAAAGACAGCCTCTTCAATATGTGGTGCTGGGAAAACTGGACAGGTACATGTAAAAGTATGAAATTAGAACACTCCCTAACACCATACACAAAAATAAACTCAAAATGGATTAAAGACCTAAGTGTAAGGCCAGACACTATCAAACTCTTAGAGGAAAACATAGGCAGAACACTCTATGACATAAATCACAGCAAGATCCTTTTTGACCCAGCTCCTAGAGAAATGGAAATAAAAACACAAATAAACAAATGGGACCTAATGAAACTTCAAAGCTTTTGCATAGCAAAGGAAACCATAAAGAAGTCCAAAAGACAACACTCAGAATGGGAGAAAATATTTGCAAATGAAGCGACTGAGAAAGGATTAATCTCCAAAATTTACAAGCAGCTCCTTCAGCTCAATAACAAAAACACGAACAACCCAATCCAAAAATGGGCAGAAGACCTAAATAGACATTTCTCCAAAGAAGATATACAGATTGCCAACAAACACGTGACAGAATGCTCAACATCATTAATCATTAGAGAAATGCAAATCAAAACTACAATGAGATATCATCTCACACCAGTCAGAATGGCCATCATCAAAAAATCTAGAAACAATAAATGCTGGAGAGGGTGTGGAGGAAAGGGAACCCTCTTGCACTGTTGGTGGGAATGTAAATTGATACAGCCACTATGGAGAACAGTATGGAGGTTCCTTAAAAAACTAAAAATAGAACTACCATACGACCCAGCAATCCCACTACTGGGCATATACCTTGAGAAAACCATAATTCAAAAAGAGTCATGTACCAAAATGTTCATTGCAGCTCTATTTACAATAGCCAGGACATGGAAGCAACCTAAGTGTCCATCATCGGATGGATGGATAAAGAAGATGTGGCACATATATACAATGGAATATTACTCAGCCATAAAAAGAAACGAAATGGAGGTATTTGTAGTGAGGTGGATGGAGTTAGAGTCTGTCATGCAGAGTGAAGTAAGTCAGAAAGAGAAAAACAAATACAGTATCCTAACCCATATATATGTAATCTAAGGAAAAAAAAAAAAAAGGTCATGAAGAACCTAGTGGCAAGACGGGAATAAAGGCACAGACCTACTAGAGAATGGACTTGAGGATATGGGGAGGGGGAAGGGTAAGATGTGACAAAGTGAGAGAGTGGCATGGAGATATATACACTACCAAACGTAAAATAGATAGCCAGTGGGAAGCAACCACATAGCACAGGGAGATCAGCTCTGTGCTTTGTGACCACCTAGAGAGGTGGGATAGGGAGGGTGGGAGGGAGGGAGATGCAAGAGGGAAGAGATACGGGAACATATGTATATGTATAACTGATTCACTTTGTTATAAAGCAGAAACTAACACACCATTGTAAAGCAATTATACTCCAATAAAGATGTTAAAAAAAAAAAAAAGAATGGCTAAAGGAAGTTCTTCAGACAGAAAGGAAATAATAGCAAAAGAAATCTTAGAACATCCAAAATGGAGGAAAACCAATAGGAAGAGTAAATATATAGTTAATACAATATACTATTCTTTCTGTCTCCTGAGTTTTTCAGTTTTTAGTGGGTCAAAGCAAAAATGATAACATTGTCTAATGTGATTCTCAATGTAAGTAGAAGTAATATTTAAGACAACTGTATTACAAAGAGGGTAGTTTAAGGGACCAGAAAGCTCATAAAGTTTCTACATAATCTTTGAAGTAGTAAGACATTGATACCAGTAGAAAGTGATATGTTTCAGAGATTGGAAGAATGGATTACAAAAAACAAAGACAAAACAAAAAAAGACCAAACTATATGCTACATACAGAAAACTCACTTGAAATGTAATGATGTAGGTATGCTAAAAGTAAAAGTACCAAAGAGATATAACATGCAAACTCTAAGCCAAGAAAACTGGAATAACCATATTAATATCAGACAAAGTAGATTTCAGAACAAAAAAAAAAAATTACCAGGGACAAAAAGAACATTACATAATTATAAAATAAAATAGTCACTTCATGAAGAAGAGATAATAATTCTAATTATATATGCATTGAACAACAGAGATTCAAAATACAGTACAGGCAGCAAAATCTGACAGAACTGAAAGGAGAAATAGACAATAGACTATAATTATAGGTGGGGATTTTAACACCTCAGTGATTGATAGAAGCAACGAACAGAAAGTCAGCAAAGATATAAAAGAATTGAAGAACACCATCAATCAACAGGATCTAGGGAATTCCCTGGTGGTCCGGTGGTTAGCACTCAGTGCTCTCACTACCATGGACCCAGGTTCGATCCCTGGTCGGGGAACTAAGATCCCGCAAGCCATGTAGCATGGCAAAAAAAACCCCCAAAAAACAGGATCTAATTGAAATTTATTGAATAACAGCAGAATACATCATTTCAAGTGCACCTGGAACACAAAGATAGGCTATGTCCTGGGAAATAAAACAAATATGTAAAATATTAAAAGAATTAAAGTCATACAAAATATATTCTCTGACCATGGGGGAATCAAACTTGAAAGCAATAACAGAAAAGTAATAGGAAAATCTCCTGACCTTGGAAATTAAACAACACTATTCTCAACATTCCAGTGGTCAAAAGGAAGCTTCATGAAAAAAAATACATAAGTGAAAGTAAAAATATAGCATAACATCTATTGGATGTAGGTAAAGCAGTGTTTATCAGGAAATTTAGAGTACTAAAGTTTTATATTAGAAAAAAAATGTCAAATCAACAATCTAAGTTTCTACCACAAAAAAATAGAAAAAGAAGGGAAAATAAACAGAAAGCTAGAAGAAGGGGAATGATAAAGATAAGAACAAGGATTAGTACAATTGAAAACATGAAAACAAAAGAGAAAATCAAAGCCAAAACTTTGGGTTTTTTGAAAATATAAGTGAAATTGATAAACTTCTAGCAAGACTGACAATGACAAAAGGAAGATACAAATTACCAACATCAGGGATGAAAGAGAATTCCTACAGAACCCACAGATATTAAAAAGGATAATAAGAGAATAATATGAACAAGTCTATACATAGAAATTCAACAAATTAGACAAAATGGTCCAATTCCTTGAAAACTACAAACACAAAACTCACCCAAGATGAAATCGATCATTTAAGTAATCTTATATTAAATAGATTGAACGAGCAGAAACACACACACACACACACACACACACACACACATCTGCAAAAAAGGAAATTTCCAGATCAGTTGTCTTCACTGGTGAGTCTACCAAACATTTAAAGATGAAATAATGTGTGGAATCTAGTCAAACTCATAGAAGCAGACAGTAGAATTGTGATAACCCAGGGCTGGGAGGAGGAGGAAATGGGGAGATGCTGGTGACAGGGTACAAAGTTTCAGTTATGCAAGATAAGTTCTGGAAATCTAATGTATGGTGGGCAATGTGACTATAATTAACAATATTTGAAATTTGCTATGAGATTAAATTGTAAGTGTTATCACAATAAAAAAAAGAAAAAGAAAATGGTAACTATGTGAGGTAGTGGATATGTAAATTAGCTTCTTTGTGGTGATCACAATATATATGTATAACAAAGTACCAAGTTATACACCTTAAATATAAATGATTTTTATTTGTCAATTAAACCTCAATGAAGCTGGGGGTGATATAACACCAATTCTACACAAACTCTTCCAGAAAACAAAAGTGGAGGGAACACTTCCCACCTCATTTTATAAGGCCAGTATCAAAGTCAAAGACAGTACGAAAAAAGAAAACTATATCAATTTCCCTTATGAACATAG
The DNA here is from genome assembly GCF_028021215.1 of Eschrichtius robustus. Taxonomy (NCBI): domain Eukaryota; kingdom Metazoa; phylum Chordata; class Mammalia; order Artiodactyla; family Eschrichtiidae; genus Eschrichtius; species Eschrichtius robustus. Next base: position 89,066,635 of record NC_090833.1, on the reverse strand, counting down.
ACACACAAGTTCTCAACAAAATATAAGTAAATCATATCCATAAGTATATAAAAAGAAAGATACACTACAACCAGGTATGGTTTAGTCGACAAATGCAAGTCTGGTTCAATATATGAAAATTTACCAGTGTAATCTGCAATTTTGACAGGGTAAAGAAGAAAAACCACATGATCCAATCAGTTGGTACAGAAAAAGCATTGGAACAAAGCCAACATTTACTCAACAACAACTCTCAGCAAACTAGAAATAAAAGGGAACTTCCTCAATCTGATAAAGAACTACAAAATTACTGAAGCTAACATTACACTTAATGATTAAAGTCCTAATGCTTTTCCCTTAAAATTACTACCACGGCAAGGGTGCTCACTTTCCCCAAAACAACTTACATAGTACTGGAAGCCCTGGCTATTTCAATAATTTGAGAAAAGAAAAAGCAAGGCAAGTCATACAAATTGGAAAGGAAAAAATAAATCTACCCTTATTTGCTGATTGCATGATTGTCTACATAGAAAATTCAAGGAATTTACCAAAACATTCCTAAAACTATAGAGTATAGCAAGATCATGGAATACAAGATCAACACACAAATATCAGTTATATTTCTATACATTAGCAATGAACATTGGAAACTGAAATAAAAAACATATTATTATTTACAATTGTTCCAAAAAATTAAAAAGAATTTGACAAAACGTGCAGGATCTGTATGCAAAAAATACAAAATGCTGACTAAAAAGTCAAAGACAAATGGAGACACATGCCATGTTCATAGATTAGAAGCCTCAATACAGCTCAGGTTCCTGGGGTTTTGGAGTAAGTTATGCCTTTACCTCATGATAATCATCCTCCATTTGAAAAGCAGCTTCTGATTTGCCATTGGGTCCTGATGGAGACTGAACATGGGATACCAAGTGACTATGTGACCCAAAATATCTATCATCAACTTGTATAATCTACTTCACTGAATCAAAATATTGGATATGTGTAAAGCTATTCCTTTGTTAAATGGGATGGTAAATATAAGACCAGACTAAAACAGGACCAGAAGGTATAAGCAAACTGTATAATCAAGTGGTTCACAGTCACATGGTACTTACATTAGGGAACTGTTGACCAAAACCGCCTGCATATTTGGCCAGGTATAATGATAACCACTTGCATGAGATATCTCGCAATAAGAGATCCCGATAAGGAACACAGTGCTGTCACAAAAACTAACTGGGAGAATTCAGGAGGGGCCTAAAAGAGGGGGTAGACGCCAGTCCATGTCCTACCAACCTCCCAGAATCCTTCTCACTGGAATCCATCTTGGCTGAGATGCATGGGCCACCAGGAAGGACCATGAGTCAGACCGAATATGGGCCAAGAAAGATGATTGGCCAGAGACAACCCGGAAACTAATCACATTACCATAAAACCTGAGACTGTGAGCCACGTGGCAGAGAAGTTCTTCTGGGTTCCCTTACCCTGCTGCTCTCTGCCCGGGCACCCCTTCCCAATAAAGTCTTCTGCTTTGTCAGTACACGTGTCTCCTCGGACAATTCATTTCTGAGTGTTAGACAAGAGCCCACTCTTGGGCCCTGGAAGGGGTCCCCTTTCCTGCAACACTTACTCCTATTGACTCACCACATGACCTTCAATGCTCCTTGGAGTCCCATGGGGAGTCCACTATAAACATTTAACAGAGGAGGAAAGAGTACTCTCCTTGGGTGACAGATGTGTCTGCAAGGGATGGTGGCCCTGAAAGGCTGTAGTGAAGAGAAATCCTCCCTAGTGGGCAGAGTTTGGGGAGGTATATCTGATTGTCCACTTTGTGTGGAAGGAGATATGTTTAGAATCATAATAATTCAATATGAATGGCTCAATGAGCTCACTGGTAATCCGGGGCTGGTAAAGAATATAACTGGAAAATTAACAAGGAGACCTGGAGGAGACTATGTGGATGCACTTCTAGGAACCAAACAGAGTGGTAGGATGTAAATAGTCACTACCGGACAGGACATGAGAGGGTGAAAAACAAGTGAAGTTTGGGTATTTATTCCTTTGGCCTTCTATACTAAGCCATTCTAATGTTCCTCTTCTTAAGACCATAGCTCCTCTTGGGGCAGTCTTTCCTGCCAAGTTGTAGTTATACTCCCTGCACGCCTTTTGGTGATAATGTCTCCCTACAGTCACTAGTCACAGGGTGTGTCTCACCAACTGGGCCCTTATTTTATTAGATCTCCTTCAGTGTCCTGTTGTTTCTTAACAATTGACCACAGCAACCCTGATCATAAACTCCACAAGAGTAGGGACTTTTATCTCTTATATTGTTTGTTAAAATCCCAACACCTAGAATGATGTGTCACACAGCAGGCTTTCAATAAATGTTTGTTGAACGAATATATGTATGGTCCACTTTCTCTCCATTAGAACACGAATAGCAATTCCTTAAGCATCACTAATAATTACTTATCAAAAATGCATGCTATCTGGTGTTGGAATTGATGCGAGGAAACAACATAAACTGATACAGCCTTTCTCAGGACTATTTGTTAGCATCTATAAAATGTTTAACATGTACACTTTTTTTTTTTTTTGCCACGTGGCTTTCAGGATCTTGGTTCCTGGACCAGGGATGGAAACCGGCCCTTGGCAGTGAAAGCACAGAGTCTTAACCACTGGCCCGCCAGGGAATTCCCACTTGCACACATTTTAACTGAGCAAGTCTATCATTTTGGCTTTTGTGCCAAAGAAATAATCACACATATATGCAAAAGATGTATGGGCAATGATGTTTGCTATATATTATTTATAAAAGTGAAAATTGGAAACAAACTGAACATCAATAACAAAAAGATAGATTAAATAAACATGATATACCCCTACAATGCAGCTAAGGAAAAGAATGATTTAGCCTGACCAGACAACTGGATCAGGAGACAACTTGTACAAAAACAAGTTGTAAATAAGTAGTAACCATGCTTTTTGAAAAATGCAGTTAGCTGTAACATAAAGTCTAGAATTCAGCATCAGTTAATACTGGTTTTATATGGAAGATGGGATGGAGGGTAGAGGTAAATTCCATTATCCAGCATGTATTTATAATTTAAAAATAAACATTTAAATATACTTACATTAAAAAATAAACAGGAACAACTCAAGTGTTTAAAAAATAACAAGGCTTATTTAATAGCCTTGCTCAGCACATAATGTAAGGGTGATAAAATATCACGTTGCAAAGCTTATTGCCACACTAATAAATGTAGTTGGGTTGACCATCTACTATACTGTCACACTTAGCTTTCACAGTATGAGTTCAAGGATATTTATCTAGAAAGCTGCACTTAACAAAAAAGGGTATTTGATTATTAATAAACCAATTGCATTTTTTATGGATAATACGTTTTTTTGTCCTTCCCAAAGAGTCCACATGACAGAGTAGGGTTCATTTTTGCAAAGATGGAAAATTCAGTCTAATTAAGGGGACACACCTGAAGCAGGAGACAGATGGGCCCCAAGCTGAACAGTTTATCCCCTGTGGACAGAAACTCCACAATGGAGGATTATGGAGGAGGCTGGGATGATGGATGGAGGCTGGGATCTGCGCAGATAAGAGATAAAAGACCACATATTCCTCATTCTCAAAGTCAAGGAGACCTCCCTGACTACACACAGCGCAGAAAGGCTCCTTGGAGGTCAAAAAGGGAGGGGGCGCCACCCCACAGTAAGTGATGCCAACCTACCCATAGGCCTTTTCGCTAGAACCCATCCTGGCTAAGAGATGCCGCATGGGAGGACCCTGAGATATACCATATACGGACTCAGAACCAGGCAAAGCAAGATGATTGGCCAAAGGAAACCCGGAAGAAATGCCCCATAAAAGTGATTCAAACTACCGGGAGGGCGTGACTCTATCTGAGGCCGCCCGTGTGTCTCTCCACATATATGTACTGTTTTTCCTCCTAATAAACACTTCCCTTGTTTCACTACTTTCCGTCTCTATGTGGAAATTCATTTCTGCACAGCTGACAGGCCAGGGCCTTGTCACTGGCCACTGGTCCCTGGTGGTCAGGTAACTAGGATTCAGTGCTCTCACTGCCACTGCCCGACTTCAATCTCTGGCTGAAACCGAAATCCTGCTTAAAAGCCTCTGCAGGCCGAGGCCACCTGAGGTCATATTCATGACCATTGGGAACTGACCAACGTAGAAGACTCCTTTCCCAGCTGAGGTAAACCCAGACTCCTTTCACGCTGGCCCGGGGCCTGGAGGGTGTGGGTGCGGTGGCAGGAGCTAACCTCACGGGAGACGTGCCTAGATCCCGGCTGCGTCTGTCCCCCAAGACTCAGGCATCGGAGCACGCCAGCAGACCCGTCCTGGGCGGCTGAGGACGCGCCCAAACCCGCGCCGCCAGAGCCGCTCTGGCAGAGCTGCGCCGGAAGACGCCTCCAGATCCAGCCAAGCAAGGCAGGAGGACGCGTCCAGACGCAGGACTGCGGAGGATTCCCCAAGTGAGGTGGAGCTAGGCCGGAGGACGTGCCAAGGGAGCCGCGTCGGTGGCGGCGGGACCTGGGGAGCAGCGAGGAGAGCTCTTTAGCGCCCGCTGAACTGTGCCCGCCGCCCCCTCCGCTGGCCCCGAGCCCAGTCCACACCCACAGCACGCACTCTGAGGAGGCTGAGCTGCCCGGGGAAGGGGGTTCCCAGGCGTGGGCGGGGACGAAAGCTTCCCAGGAAAGCTGCTGAACCTCTATGCCCGTGTTCACTTAAATTGCGCTAACTTCTTGATGGCTGTATTCCTTTTTTCACCGTATGAATAAGACCAAACTTTAACAATCATTGTCATAGAAAAAATGATTGATGTGAAATAATATTGACCAGATACGTGCTCAATATATGTAATTTAGTTAAAAGATGTTCCTATAATATTATGCTCATATGTGCCTAATTTGGTTAAAAAAAAACAACAACAGGATGCTCACTAAGGCTGCAGTAGGGTCACCTCTGAGAAATGAGTGCTTTTCTTGATAATCATTTTCTTATTTTGCACTGTGTGTATTTTCGTACATTATGCATTTTTGAAATTTGCTCTTTTCCCTTTCCTGAGATAAATTCTGTTGGTCACAGATACTTTCTTTTATGGTACTGTTGTGCTTAATGTTCAAGTGTCTTATTTGCCTTATTCCCCAAAGATATTTGTATCTTGACTACTTTTGGCAACTTAGAGTTTTAACAGGGCATTGAGGGAAAGAGAATGCCTATCCTTTTCTTTGTATTACTAAAAATTTGAAAAACAGTGATGGAATAAAAGCTATGTCTTAAGGCAGGACAAGAAATTTTAAGCATACATATTCCTTGCCCCTATTAGGCCAGCCCTAAAGTGCTGTATGCATCTGCATTATACATTAACCAGACCTCCTCAAAGGCGGGAATGCCTGCTCCACCATAAAGATCAATGTTTTCTTTTTCTCCTTCTGATACCAGTAACATAACTTCTTAGAAGATTAATTTTTCCTTTCCTAATCCTGTAAGGGGTCATAGTGACCTACTTCTCCCCTTTTACGTGCAGGTCTGGACTATGTATCTTTAGTGAACTTTCTGTAAAATATAAGTGTGTCATTTTGATGTACCATCCTTTGTCTCAAAAATGTATATGACTATGACTTTGACTTCTAACAGGTGGAATAGTCCTCAGTTTTCTGAAAGACTGTTTCCAGGTCTGTAATCCACAGGTTGGCTTGAATAAAATTCTTTTTCCTTTAGATCAGCTATTAATTTTTCCTAGACAACAGAAAAGTAGAAAATGGTAAAATGAGTATCCATAAATAGCTATGCCCTCCATCAACTTAAGAAACCTAACCTTTTGCTGTATTTGCTTTAATTAGTTTTTGCTCAAATTTTATAAAATGAACTAACAAGATGACTTCAGTGCTAACCGTGTTATTATGCATGCCTTTACAAAATCAATACATTTCCAGTCAATCAATATAATTCCATGTAACAACTGAGTAACTAATATTCGCTGACATTATTATGCTCAATTCCTAATTGCCATTCCACATTCAAATTTCCCAAATTGTTCCCAGCGTCTTTGGCAACTGTTGTTTTCCCCTTCGGAGTGTGATGGAAGACCATGCGATGTAGTATTTGGCAGTAAAGTTCAAATTAACCCATAACGCCTGGGGTCTCTGAGAGAACCTGGGCAGAAGGGAACATATAGCACACCTTGCAACAGTCTAATACAGAAGAAACGCTGCAAAGAAATGGCAAGGCACAGAGACTTATGGGAAATGTAGTCTTGAATCTGGTTGGGTCACCGTGCAGCCCTCTGGGTAGTGTCTAGGCTACATTTGCGCGTGTGCAGGGCCAGCTGCGCGTTCCTGTTTCCGCACTTTCATCCCTGGTCGATAGTTGGTGCTGAGTCCTTGATTGTCCTCCTGTAGAGTGGATTTAGGGGGATGGAGACTCCGCGCCGCACGGGAACTTCTGGAGAGGAGTGGGCTTGTGACCCAGAGAGCGGGAGCAGAAAGTCCCGGGGGCCCCCAGGTTCAACCCCGTGTTAGACTCAGATGCGGCTGAGCCCTTATCAGAAGCAAGTGCTCGATGCAGGCCGGAGTGTACGGGGATCGTTTGCCTGGCCCCACCTGCAGCCGGACCGGAGAAAAGCCCCCGCGGCGGCCTTGGTAGGGAGCGTGGTGCTTGTTTGTTCATAATGCGGATGGTGAGCGTGCCAGAAAGCGCAGGCGGCGGGTCTGCGGTGGAGCCCGAGCTCTGGAGCCAGAAAGACCCAGGTAAATTCCAGCTCTGTCACCTTTAAGCAGGGGCGACAGAAGGAACCTGGATAAGAAGCAAGTTTCTCATCTGTCAGTAAGGACATTAATAATGACTGCTTCATGGCATTGTTTTAAAACTCATAAGTCATCACCTGTAAATCAGGTAGGCTAGTGCAGAGTACTAAGCCCTGAGTACGTGACAACTGCTGTTATATTTAGAAGACACTTCATTCTTTTTATTGGTTGGTGTATGTATAAACCTCAACCATTCTGTGAAGTCTGTATAACCATCTGCATTAAAAATAACCGAAGCTCAGGTTAGTGGACTGATGGCTTAGGTCACAAGCTAGCAATGAGGGAGTCTGGATTCAAGAGCAGGTGTGCTTTACTTCCAATCTCAGGCTTTGTCTAAATATCACATCTGCCAGAAATCAGCATTGCAGCCTTCACAGCACCTAACAGAGTAACTTGTCCCCAAATCTCCAGGGATATAGTAGTAAGTGAATGTAGATGGAATCCTACCATATGTCAGATGTACTCTGAGATTTCTGTTGTTTCCTCAGATCCTTTGAGTCAGACAGAGCCTCCTATCCCCTCATGCACTTCAGGCTGTGTTTTCAGTCTAAGATTATAATGAATTCCAAGAGAGTCAGCTTTCTGGCCTTAAAATTGTGGCCTAGGACTAGATTCCAGCTCCTGGGAAATTCATTTTAGAGCACAGCAGCTCTTGTGAAGTAGGAAGCAGGGGGACTCTGGTAAAGGAGTCTTACCTGGAAGAGAGCACCCCCTGACCTAGACATCTCTCCAGAGCTACAGAGTGGAGGCAGAAGAGCCCAGGAGCAGGTCTGCACAAGATCAAGAAGTAGTTCTTGATCCTTCTGCCAGGAATGAGCCAGACTTGGTAATGCCACCACATTCAGAAGCCACCACATGGTGTGACAGTTGGGAGTTTGGGCCAGTCTTGAAAAGAGCAAGGTGAGCTGGGATGGCCCAGGGGCAGGCTGCTCAGGAAAGGCCACTTTGTTGGAGAGCTAGTGAGGTTGAGGTCTGGGAGTAAAGGATAACCAGGCAGAGGGAGGAAATGCTGTCTCCACTCTCCCTAAATTGCCCTTTTACAGATGCTGCTGTCACACATGTGACACTATCCTGACTTCACAGAGTCCCACAGTGATGGTTCCTGAAACGTTTCTATGGTCATCTACCTCTGACTCATTTAAAACTTTAAAGAAATTAGACCTGAGAGTGTCAGTGAATTGTCCAGGGCCAATTATTGTGACAGATCCAGGAGTCAAAGACAGTGCCATTCACTCCGTCTCCAGTCCATGTTTCAGTAGTTTGTTCCTTTCTATTGATGAGTAGTCATCTGTTGTGTGGCTATTCCACAGTTTATTTACCCATTCACCAGTTGATGCATATTTGGGTTATTTCCAGCCATAAATATTCATATACAGGTTTCTTTGTGTGAGCATATGTCTTCAGTCTCTTGGGTTAATGTGAAGGAGTGAGTGGATTTCCTGGGTCTCATAATAATTATATGTCTAATGTCGTAAGAAAATGTCAAATTGTTTTCCAAAGTGGCTGTCCTAGTTTGCATTCCCATCAGCAATGTGTCAGGGTCCTGGTTACTCTGTATCTTCACCAGCATTTAACAATATCAGGTTTTTTATTTGAGCCATTATTTTAGGTTTGTAATGGTATTTCATTTTAGTTTTAATTTGAATTTTTCTAATGCCTAATAATAAGCATGTTTTTGTTCGTTATCCATTACTCTTTGGTGAAGGTGCCTATTTGATTGGAGACTTACATATGTTCTATAAAAAATATTTCCTCAGATACATGATTTGTAGATATTCTTTCTCAGTTTTATTTTTTTTCATATTCTTAACAGTATTTTTCAAAGAGCAGAGGTTTTAAATTTATCAATTTTTCATAACTTTTTCAGTTTCTTTTATGAATGTATTAGTCTATGTGGGCTGCTATAACAGAATATCACACATTGGGTGGCTTAAACAACAGAAATATTTTATCTTATAACTCTGGAGGTTGGAAGTCCAAGATCAGGATGTCATCAGTGTTGGTTCCTGGTGAACCAACTCTTCCAGGCTCACAGAAGGCCACCTTATTGCTCTGTTCTCACATGGCCTTTCCTCTGTACACACACAGAAAGAGAGAGATCTCTAGTGTCTCTTCCTCTTCTTATAAAGACATTGGTCCTATCAGATTAGGACCCCACCTATTTTAACTTCATTTAACCTTAATTACCTCCTTAAAGACCCTATCTCCAAATACAGTCACATTGGGGGTTAGGGCTTCAACATATGAATTTTGGGGGACACAATTCAGTAAATAACAATGATGTATGCTTTTTTGTCCTATCTAAGAAATATTTGCCTAATATGGCCAAAAGCATTTTACCTTTTTATTCCCCTTATATATGTTTGAAAATTATAGCACCATTTGTTGGGAAATATGTACTTTGTTCATTGGATTGCCATGGTACCTCTGCTGGAAATCTTTTGAGTATAAATATGAGCTCCTGAAATACAGCTCTGGTTCTGAGTATTCCTTCCAGGGCTTACATGCATCTATTCATTGATTCCCCCATTACCCCAGCAGAGGACTCTGGCAGAGGATGTGTGTAACCTAGAGAGTGCTCAGGTGTATAAGCCATTGGTGTATAAGAAATGATTATAGGAACCCTATTTATAATGACTTTATCTTTAAAAAGACACTAAGCTTTGGGACTCCTCTGGTGGTCCAGTGGTAAAGAATCCGCCTTCCAATGCAAGGGACATGGATTCAATCCCTGGCTGGGGAACTAAGATCCCACATGGCGCGGGGCAACTAAGCCTGTGCACCACAACTACTGAGCTCACACACCTCAACTAGAGGGCCCACGTGCTGCAAACTACAGAGCCCACTTGCCCTGGAGCTTGCACACCACAACTAGAGAGAGAAAACCCAGAGGCCGCAACTAGAGAGAAGCCCACGTGCCACAACTAGAAAGCAGCCTGCAAGCCACAATGAAAGATCCCACATGCTTCAGGGAAGATCCCCCGTGCTGCAACTAACACATGGCACAGCCAAAAAATAAAATAAAATAAATAAATAAAATGTTTTTTAAAAAAGGCACTAAGCTTTCTTGGTAGTATATTAACTGAGAGTATAAGTACATATTTTAGAAATACATACAAATGAATTAGGGCATGAAAATAATATTTGTGCTAATTGTGTGATGCCCCCAAAGTATAAGACAAAATTAAGGCTGTAATAATTTATAATTTTATTTATTATTTTACAATATTTTGCTTTAAACTCTCAGCAGTAAACATCACAAGAGTTTTCAAAAGTATTTTCTATGTTACCTGTTTCTAAACCCTTCAGATTAATCAGAAATGTGCTATTACAGGCATGAGTGTCATTCAAGGATGTGACTGTGGATTTAACCCAGGAGTGGAAACACCTGGGCCCTGCTCAGAGTATCCTGTACAGAGATGTGATACTGGAGAACTACAGCCACCTCCTCTCAGTGGGTGAGCAGACCTTACCATGTGAATGCCTCAAGAATGCAATCCTGTTTATTCTCTTGTTCTTAACTGCTACTTTTATCATATGTGTCATATCCTGTTGTTTCTTTTGATTGACTCTTCTCCTGGTTAAGGGTCATATGTGCCTTCTTTTCATACTTCATAATTTTTTATTGGTTGCTAGTTATGGATTTTAATTTGTCGGATGCTGTATTTCTTGGTATTTTAAAATATCTGGGGACTTTCTCTGGAATAAAGTTAAGTTATTTGGAATTAGTTTTATCCTTTCAAGATTTAAAGCTTTGTTCTCTTGGATTCAGAGCACTTTATAGTCTAGGGCTGACTTTGCTCCTGTACTAAGGCAGATCTTTCAGGTTATTCTACTGAGTTCTCCATGAATTAAGAGATATTTCTACTCTGGCTGGTAGGATAACAAGCTTCCCATCTCTGTCTGTGCTTTGGTGATTTATCATCCTACTCCTTCCCAGAGATTCTTTCCCCAGTCTCAGATAGTTTCCTTACATGCATGCACAAGTCTCTACTCAGCCAAAGACTCAAGGAGATCTTTCTGCAGATTTCTACAGCTCTTCCTTACTACAGCTCTTTCCCCTCCAGTATTTTGTCTTGCAGATTCTAGTTGCCTTGGCATTCCTAAATTACTAACTCTGTCTCCTCAACTTATGGAGAGTGTCAGGCTCTCTTTGGTTTCCCTTACTGTGTTGTGGCATAGAAATTTTCTATACTGTGGCAATAATGGGACTCACCTAATTTGTTTCCTTTTTCTGAAGAATTCCTGTCCTGCACTGCCTATTGTTCCATTTTGTATGACTTTCTACTTGTTTGACATGAGGAGGTAAAGTGATAGTCCCCATGAAGTCCCTTGTATAAAACCCCACACATGGACTATTTTTAGAATTTAATTATTTAGTCCTAAGATTCAGGGATTTAAGAAGATTCATTCCTTCTGTCACCTCCTCAAAAAGGTCAAATGAGCACCTTCATTGTACAGTTCCTGAAGCTGTACCTTCCTTTATATTCAGAAGTATTGAAGCCCATGTAGCTGATCCAAATTATAAATTCTTTTCCACTTACAGAGTATTGCTTTAGAAAACCAGATGTGACCTTCAAGTTGGAGGAAGGAGAAGATCCATGGTTATTAGAGGAAGACTGTCTAATAGGAGCTACTCAGGTGAGTTACTGAGTACTAGAAGAAGGTATCCAGGGAAAAGTAAATCCAAAGTGATCAGTTATAGGTAGGAATTTTAATTTTAATTTTATTTATTTATTGGCCATGCCACATGGCTTGCAAGATCTTAGTTCCCCAACCAGGGATGAAACCTGCACCCTTGGCAGTGAAAGCGTGGAGTCCTAACCCTGGAACACCAGGGAATTCCCTAGGTGGGAATTTTTAGAGGCCTGTGTCTTTGGTAGTTTACAAAGAATAGATCCAGTGCAATGTGGAAGATGAAGGTATAACATAACCAATGCAATACTAGCATACTGATTTTCTGATCTTTAAAGGCTGGGAGTCCAAGTGTATCATTTACAACTGACAAACCAAGTTATAGGATTTTTATTTAATTGTAAAATGATAAACACTAAGAAATATTAGAAAAGGCACTAAAATTGGGCATTAAAGGATGGTTAAGGAGAGAGAAAAAACACTGATTTCATCATTGGTTCTATAATATGGAATTACTAGTTACTGTCTAAGTAAGTAGAAGATTAAAAAATACATAAGTTTATAAAAGTACCTACTAGAGCAAAAACACAATCTTCCTAATTTTTAGAAGAAAAATTAACAGAGCCATGAAAACAGAACTATTTACTAAAAAGACTTTTTTATAACATAACTGAACATAAACTAAAACAAATATATCTGCCACTCAACTTACTTAACGTAGTTAAGTTACCTATTAAATAAGTGCTATCAGATTGTACCAAAGAGTTATACCTAAAAAATAATGTAGAAAGTTTGAAATATAAAACAGTAAATTTAATAAGCCAATAAATGTACAAATAAATCAAGGTTCATTTACCTGGCTGCTAAAGTTCGAATTTAGGCAAAATAGTATGAAATCAGAAAAAGGGCACTTGAATGATGTTTTTTAAAGACCATTTTAAAAGGACAATAAATGTTTTGATTATCTGTGCATGAAATAAGTTATCAGGATCCATAAAACAACAATTGTAAGAGGTATAACGTAAAAGAGAAACATATTAGATATAGTAGATCTTAATATACCTTTCTGGTTTTATACCAGATATAGTGGAGAACAAATGAAGTTCTAGAACAAGGGTTGGCAAACTACAGTCCTTGAGCCAAATGCAACCTGACACTTCTTTTTCTAAATTAAATTTTTTGGAACTCAGCCACTCTAGTTCTTTTACGTATTGTCAGCACTGTCTTCATACTACAAAGGTGTAGTTGACTAGTGACAAGGACCATATGGCTTGCAAAGCCTAAAATATTTATTATCTTGCCTTTTACGAAAAAACGTTTGCCAGTCCATACTCTAGAACAATGGTATTCAACAGAGGATGATTTTACCCACCATAGGACATTTAACAATGTCTAGTGACATTTTTAGTTGTCACAACTAAGGGGAAGATACTACTTTTATCTCATGGAGAGGCTGGGGATGCTGCTAAACATCCTGTAATGCACAGGACAACCATCACCACCCCCACCACACACGTGCACAACCAAGAATTATCTGGTCCAAAATGTTAATAGTGACAAATACGAGAAATTCTGGCCTAGAATGCATACATAGCGTATTTTATAAAGTGAATGCAATACATATCTAGATATATCTTTCAAACTGTGTCCTCTGGAAATAAAGAGTAAACCAGTGCTGATGGTATGTGTAGAAAATATAAAAGTACATTACAGCAACAAAAAACTTCAATAAATTCCTCGGAGTAGAAATTTCACAATTCAGTAAAACTAGAAATTGCAAATAATGTGAACAAACTAAAATTCAGTAATTAAAAAAACCTTTAAAAATCTATTTGTTCAGCTAAATGAGGAAAATTGTGGAGCAGGAAGCTCCAAGCTCATTTCCCCACAGCAATATTGAAAAAAAAAAAAAAAAAAAAACCATGCAGGAAGCTTTCTGAACCAACTTTGTCATAGCTGTGGAAAACAAAGTTTTATAGCAACCAAGCCAATATCTGATTAAGAAAAATCCATCTTAAAACTAATAGAAAAGTTTTGTAGCATTTTTACTCATTCCTTCCCTAACCCCTCCAGGGCATGATGGTAGTTTTGGCGTTGAAGCAGTGGCAGTCTGGTTCCCAGTTCCCTCCTTTGAGCCAGGGATCAGAGCAGACCTTATTTATTTATTTATTTGTTTTTAACATCTTTATTGGAGTATAATTGCTTTACAATGGTGTGTTAGTTTCTGCTTTATAACAAAGTGAATCAATTATACATATACATATGTTCCCATATCTCTTCCCTCTTGCATCTCCCTCCCTCCCACCCTCCCTATCCCACCCCTCTAGGTGGTCACAAACCACCGAGCTGATCTCCCTGTGCTATGTGGCTGCTTCCCACTAGCTATCTATTTTACGTTTAGTAGTGTATATATGTCCATGCCACTCTCTCACTTTGTCACAGCTTACCCTTCCCACTCCCCATATCCTCAAGTCCATTCTCTAGTAGGTCTGTGTCTTTATTCCCAGAGCAGACCTTATTTACAAGTTATTGTGTACATCTGTTTTAACCTGGGGGAATACAAGATACTTGTATGTTTCATATAACTTGAAACTCAGGCAGAAAAGTGGTAGGCACTGCTATTAATAGTTACAAGATTCACAGATGCCTGGAGCAAGAGATTACAGGTGGAAACATATAATAGGCCATTTAAGGTCTGGAGGAGAAGCTAGAGTGAGACTACATGAGAAATTAGTACATTCAAAAGCAGCCCATGTATACAAGGGACTTTAGAAAGCCACCTGCATACCCAGGCAAGATGCATGCTCAGAAAGCTCTAAGAAGACTTTAAGCTTTCACTTGAGTTGATCTCTAGGCTCAGAGCAAGCTTGACTAAGTGTTGAATGACTGCTCCAGCACAAAGCCAATTTGCAAAGCCTATGAGAGCTCTTGGCATTCAAGAAATCTCTATTAAAACATTAGCTAAACATGAGCTAAGGGAACAGATTTCAGTGATGAAACACAGCAAAGAATAGTTTGTGCAAAAATAAGTGGAAAAGTCTCAAAACAAATGGAGTACTACAGTCTTCAACAATAAAAAAATAAACAGCAAACCCTGATGAAAGAGTTACTATATTATAATAGTCAAATGAACAGTTTTCAACAAGAAAAAAAATTACAGTGATACAGAGAAACAAGGAAGCATGACCCCTTCAGAGGAACTAAATAAATTGCTAGAAACCATCCTCAAGGAAGCCCAGGAACAAAGAATTTAAAACAACTGTTTTAAATATGCTCAAAGATCTAAAGGAAAGCATGGACAAACAACTTGAGGAAATCAGGAAAATTATGTAAGAAAAAATGTGAATCAATAATAACAAATTATCGAAAGAAACCAAACAAATTATGGAGATGTAAAGTACTATAACTGAAATGAAAAATTCACTAGAGATATTCAACAGCAAATTTGAGCAGGCAGAAGAAAGAATCCATTATTCTGAAGATAGGATAATTGAAATCATGAACTCTGAGGATCAGATAAGAAAAAAATGAAGAAAAGTGAATAGAGTCTAAGGGACTTGTGGAACACCATCAAGGGAACAATATGGTAGTCCCAGAAGAAGAGAGAGAAATGTGCAGAAATATTATTTTAAGAAAGAATGGCTTAAATTTTCCAAAATTTGTTGAAATACATGAATCTACAAATTCAAGAAGGTGAACAAACTCCATGTTGGATAAACTCAAAGAAACTCACCCTGAGACACATTATAATGAAACTAGCAAAAGACAAAGAGAATCTTCAAATCAGCTGGAGAGAAGCGGTTCATTTCATGTCAGTCTTAGCCTATCAGTAGTGATGTTATTGGCTCAGAATGCCTGAGGCAATCACCTGGGCCCATACTACTTGTGGCAAGCTCCCACAGATATTTCCCTGACCAAATGCAGTGTTGCAGCGGGACTAACCCTTGTGGTTCTTATTATGATTGCAAGATGCACCTCAGCAACAACTATCAGAGAACTTTGAAAAAACAAGCTTTATGACTCACACGTCCTGGAGGGTACACAACACACCTGAGAGCCACACAACATGGTCACAGATCGAGAGAATGGACCTGGGGTTCTGAATTTATTGGGGTCAAGTGTGGGTTGCCTGGGGTTTCAAGGTTCACTCTTTATTGGCAAATTTGAAACTTAAGACTGGGAATTTAGGCACAGGAAGGGAAAAACAAGGTCACTCAAGTGGTCAGTTATCTAGGTTACTCAGGGGTTTCTAAAAGGGGAACTTCATGGATGAAGGAGGTCTGATTCCTCGTCTAGTTTTTTAGATAATACCTGGGTCATATAGCTGGCAATATGCTTGTTTGAAATTGATGCCTTGGCAATCAAATCTTAATGTTAGGCATTTACATTACAATAGAAAAGGCTTAATGTCAGGCACTTACTACATATAAGTGATCCTCAATGAAATTATCAGGTGATTTCTAATCAGAAATCTTGGAGGCAAGAAGGCACTGGAATTATATATTTAAAGTGCTAAAAGAAAAAAATGGTCAACCTAGAATTCTATACCCAGCAAAATGTTCATTTAATAATGAGGGAGAAGTTAAGATATTCCCAGATAAACAAAAACTGAGGGAGTTCATTACCACCACACATGCCCTGCAAGAAATGATAAAGGAACTCCTTCAGACTGAAATGAAAAAAAGACAGATAGTAACTGGAATCCATATGAAGAAATAAGAACTCCATTAAAAGTAAGTATGTGGACAAATACATGAGCCAGTACTGAAAGATGAATGGATAAAAAAAAATTATAAGTCTTTGTTATTGTACATACAATCTATAAAGATGTAATTTGTGACACCAGTAACATAAAGGAGAGAGTTGGAGCTGTTTGGGAGTAGCATTTTGGTATGTGATTGAAGTTAAATTGGTATCAATTCAAATTAAATTGTTACAACTTTAGGATATTATATGTACTATACCCATGGTAACCATAATAAAAATACCTATAAAATAAGTGTACACAAAATAAAATGAAAAGGAATCAAAATGTGTCACCACAAAAATTAAACACAAATGAAGGAAGTAATGGAAGAAATGAGGAACAAAGAAGCTATAAAACATACAGAAAGCAGATAGCAAAATAGCAGAGGTAAGTCCTTGCTTATTAGTAATTACTTTCAAAAATGGATTAAACTTTAATCAAAGGGTAGAGATTAGCAGAATGAATTTTTAAATGATCCAACTATATGCTGTTTATAAAAGACTTATTTAGATCTAAAGACACAAATTTGTTGAGAGGGAAGGAATGGAAAAAGATATTCCCTGAAAATAGTAGCCAAAAGAGAATTGGGGTGGCTATACTAATATCAGACAAAATAGACTTTAGGTCAGAAACTGTTACAAGAGGCAAAGAAGGGCATTATATTATTATTTTTTTTTAGTTGATAATTTTCTTTCAATTGCACAGCATAATTTATTTTCCCTTATTAAAGTAATAACTGAATCCAAACAACCCAGCTTTCTAGAATTTCCATGATAATTTCCAGATATTTCAGAGTAAATTTTAAACCTCACAGATATTGCTAACAATGATATTTTGGGGTACAAAAACAATATGTCATCATTATTTTTCCTTAAAAGTTTTACTAGTTAGTGTGTTCACCATCCCATCTCCTCCCAAACACACACACCATCATCATCTCTACCATCACCAGTAACAGATATTAAAAGCATGTTATATACACAGTATTGGCCAAATTTTCCCCAAGGCATAATCCATTCTCAGATTATAAAATCTCTTGTTGCATTAAAACAAAGTAGAGATTGGGGGATCCAAGGTGGTGGAGGAGTAGGAGGACGTGGAGTTCATCTCTCTCCACAGATGCATCAGGAATACATCTACAGATGCAACAATTCTCACAGAACACCAGCTGAACACTAGCAGAAGACCTGGGACACTGAAAAGGACTATAAAGATCCCTGCATAACTGGGTGGGACGAAAGAAAGAAGGGAGAAGGAGAAGAGGAAGCGGGATGGGACCGGCACCCCAGGGTGGGGGAGTTGAAGCAGAGGAGAGATTCCTGCATCTGGGGAAGCCCCGCCCCCCAATGGGGAAATCAGTTGGGATAGAAGGGAAGCATTTAAGGCTGTTGGAGGAGGGTGAAGCAGCCAATCTGTCACAGACAGGGCAGAGTGAGAACTACACAGATGGCCTGTGCCACAGCCCTACTGTGCCACAGACTGGGGTGTGTGTTCACTGGTGTGCAAGGTGGCTGGGAAATGGAGTGTAGGGATTGGAGAGCAGGCCTGGGGCGAGGACTGCTGTTTGCTGCAGGGAGACGAACTGAGGGGGTGGGAGGGAGGAAATCTGCAACAGGAAATGCC
Organism: Eschrichtius robustus; assembly: GCF_028021215.1. Taxonomy (NCBI): domain Eukaryota; kingdom Metazoa; phylum Chordata; class Mammalia; order Artiodactyla; family Eschrichtiidae; genus Eschrichtius; species Eschrichtius robustus. The sequence continues at coordinate 89,048,805 of NC_090833.1, read as the reverse complement.
TACGGAGGAAGACCAGACTGCCGTGGAAGCAGGGTGCTACTGCTGAGTCACACGCAGGGGGTGGAGCCATTATTGTAGCCTCTCTCTCCCCATATGCCAGGATCTGCTGATGGACAATAGAAAAAGCCCTCCTAGGGCTGGTCCTCACACACCTGCCACCAGGTGCAAAAAAAAGGCCTTCACTAGGGTCATATTGCTTACACCCATGGCCACCAGCTTCCCTGCACATTTGGCACTGTTGGGTCTCCCACAATCCAAACAGCCCTACCACCTCCATGCCCTGTCCTCACCAGGGCAGACACCAGTGCTCCAGGGCAGCCCCAGGAGCAGACCCTTCGTGGCCCACACGCAGAGGTGGGGATAAAACCAAAGCTGAACCTCAGGGGCAGGGCGACCAAGGAAGAGGATTGAAAATCTTCCTATCAGCTGCACAAGCTGAAGATTAAACCCCCACGATCAGCTAGGTAGACCTGCATCTATGGAATATTTGAGTAGACAATGAGAACTCCCATAAAAGAAAATGGTCACGCTCTGGCAGCTGTGGACTTTGGAAGCAAGCACACATGGGTGTTTGACCAGATCAGAGTCTGAGTGGTCCCCATGGGGCCCACAACAGGTCCAGAGACCAGCCCAGAGGCAATGGAAGGCCTCTTGGGGAGGTGGAGGTGGGCTGTGGCTCACAGCGGGGGCAAGGACACTGACAGCTGAGACCCCAGGAAAACATTATTATTACTATTACTTTTATTATGTTTTGATTTGTTCTGTTGTTCTGTTTTTTCTCTTTTTTTTCTGGTTCTTATTGTTTTATTTTTTTTTATTTACTTTTTTGGGATTTTCTTGTTTTTTAATATATTATATTTATTTTTTTTACATATTTCTACTTCTACTTTGCTTTTCAGTTCTGTGTTCTTTTCCCTTTTTTCTTCTTTTTCTTTAATATATTTTTTATATTTCTATTTCTACTTTGCTTTTCTGTTCTGTGTTTTTTCCTCTTTTTTAAAAATCATTTTTGTTGGTTAGTTTTGTTTCTTTGCTTTATTCTTCAGCTGGCACTCTGCTCTGGTTTTGTTTTTTGGCTTTCTGTCTTTCTTAGTTTTGTTTTTAATTGTTTGATTTCGTTTTTGGATTCTTTTGTTTGTCTGGTTGTCCTCTTGCCTTTTGTTTTATTTTGTTCTCTTTTTGTTTCTTTTGTGTGTGTGCATGTTTCCTTGTTTCAGTTTCTGTTTGTTTGATTTTACTTTTACTATTTGAGGTTTTGTTTGTCTTTTTTTCTTTTCTTTTTTTTTTTTTCTTAATCCCCTTTATTGCCATAATGAGTGACTTGCAGGGTCTTGGTTCCCCGACTGGAAGTCAGGCCTGAGCCTCTGGGGAGGGAGCGCTGAGTCCAGGATGCTGGACCACCAGAGAGTTCCTGGCCCAAGGGAATATTAATCAGTGAGAGCTCTCAAGGAGACCTCTATCTGAGTACAAGACCTGGCTCCACCCAACTGCCTGCAGCTCCCAGCGCTGGACACCTCACACCAAACAACAAACAAAACAGGAACACAAACCCACCTATCAGCAGACAGGCTACCTAAAGTCATACTAAGGTCACAGACAACCCAAAACACACCACTGACAAGGTCCTGCCCATCAGAGGGAAAAGACTCAGCTCCACCCACCAGAACACAGGCACCAATCCCTCTCATCAGGAAGGCTACACAAGCTACTGGACCAACCTCACCACCAGGGGCAGTGAACACAAGCAAGAGGAACTACAACCCTGCAGCCTGGAGAAAGGAGACCTCAAACACAGTAAATTAGAAAAAGTGAGAAGACAGAGAAATATCTTGCAGACAAAGGAGCAAGATAAAAACCCATAAGACCAAATACATGAAGAGGAAAGAGGCAAACTACCTGAGAAAGAATTCAGAGTAATGATAGTAAAGGTGATCCAAAATCTCAGAAATAGAATGGAGGCACAGATGGAGAAGATACAAGAAATGTTTAATAGGGACCTAGAAGAACTAAAGAACAGACAATCAGTGATGAACAACACAATAACTGAAATGGAAAATACACTAAAAGGAATCAGTAGCAGAATAACTGAGGCAGAAGAACGGATAAGTGAGCTGGAAAATAGAGTGGTGGAAATAACTGCAGCAGAGCAGAATAAAGAAAAAAGAATGAAAAGAAATGAGGACATTCTCAGAGACCTCTGGGACAACATTAAGTGCACCAACATTCGAATTACAAGGGTCCCAGAAGAATAAGAGGAAAAGAGAGGGTCTGAGAAAATATTTGAAGAGATTGTAGTTGGAAACTTCCCTAACATGGGAAAGGAAATAGTCAAGTCCAGGAAACACAGAGAATCCCATACAGGATAAACTCAAGACACCGAGACACCTATTAACATATTAACGCCGAGACACATATTAATCAAGCTAACCAAAATTAAACACAAAGAAAAATATTAAAAGCAACAAAGGAAAAGTGATAAATAAAATACAAGGGAATCCCCATAAAGTTAACAGCTGATCTTTCAGCTGAAACTCTGTAGGCCAGAAGGTAGTGGCAGGATATATTTAAAGTGATGAAAGGGCAAAACCTACAACCAAGATTACACTACCCAGCAAGGATCACATTCAGATTTGACAGAGAAATCAAAAGCTTTACAAACAGGCAAAAGTTAATAGAATCCAGCACCATGAAACCAGCTTTACAACAAATGCTAAAGGAACTTCTCTAGGCAGGAAACACAAGAGAAGGAAAAGACCTACAAAAACAAACCCAAAACAATTAAGAAAATGGTAATAGGAACATGCATATCAATAATCACCTTAAATGTAAATGAATTAAATACTCCAACCAAAAGACACAGACTGGCTGAATGGATACAAAAACAAAACCCGTATATATGCTGTCTACAAGAGACCCACTTGAGACCTAAATAGACATTTCTCCAAAGAAGACATACAGATGGCCAACAAACACATGAAAGGATGCTCAACATCACTAATCATTAGAGAAATGCAAATCACAACCACAATGAGGTATCGCCTTACACCGGTCAGAATGGCTATCATCAAAAAATCTACAAGCAATAAATACTGGAGAGTGTATGTAAAACAGGGAACCCTCCTGCACCGTTGGTGGGAATGTAAATTGATATAGCCACTATGGAGAACAGTGTGGAGGTTACTTTAAAAACTAAAAATGGAACTACCATATGACCCAGCAATCCCACTACTGGGTATATACCCTGAGGAAACCATAATTCAAATAGATACATGCACCCCATTGTTCATCGCAGCACTATTTACAATAGTCAGGACATGGAAGCAACCAAAATGGCCATCGACAGATGAATGGATAAACAAGATGTGGTACATATATGCAATGGAATATTACTCAGCCATAAAAAGGAATGAAATTGAGTCATCTGTAGTGATGTGGATGGAGCTAGAGTCTGTCATACAGAGTGAAGTGAGTCAGAAAGAGTAAAACAAATACTGTATGTTAACACATATATATGGAATCTAGAAAAACAGTACTGATGAACCTAGGGCAGGGTAGGAACAGAGACACAGACGTAGAGAACAGACTTGTGGACATGCGGGGAAGGGGAGGGTGGGACGAACTGAGAGAGTAGTAGTAACATATATACACTACCATGTGTAAAATAGATAGCTTGTGGGAAGCTGCGGTATAGCACAGGGAGATCAGCTCAGTGCTCTGTGACGACCTAGAGGGGTGGGATGGGGAAGGTGGGAGGGAGGCTCATGAGGGAGGGGATATAGGTATACATATAGCTGATTCACTTTGTTGTACAGCAGAAACTAATTCAACATTGTAAAGCAATTATAATCCAATAAAGATATTAAAAAATAAAGGTTAAAAACATAATGGAGAAGAAAATGAAAAAGATTATATATATGTATAACTGAATCACTTTGCTGTACATCAGAAATTAACACAACATTGTAAATTAACTATACTTAAATAAAATTATTTTAAAAAATAAAAAAAGTAGAATATGACACAAAGTAAAATTAAGTAGCATTTGCCTGTATTGTAAACATTTGGAACAAACATGCTGGGTTTCTGGGAGGCACTTGCTTGCAGGAAACAACTAAGTCATTGTCTGGGAATAATTAAAAGACATATTAACGAGTTTATTGATATGGATAGGACAGATCCAATTGAGGTGATGGATTGTTTGCCATTATACTGTTGTATCCCCTTTAGCAGAAGAAGGAGAGATTACATAAAAATGTATCCATCTTGTGAAATTCTCCTTATAACAAGGAAAAGTGTGGTTTACCCTGTATCAGGTCCTTTATGTGATAAAGTTTATTCCACAAGAGGGAATGTATCTAGTCTTACCAAGAGGAAAAGGCAAGAAGGACATTATATTATTTATCAAAGGGTCAATTCACCAAAAAGATATAACAATTTTGTAAACATATAACTGAACATCAGACCCCAAAATATCAATATATGAAGCAAACATTGACCCTAATCTCTGGTAGAAAACCCCAGAGATTACAGCCATGTGCATGCCTGCATGTGCACACAGACACACACATGCACACACAGCTAATTCAGGGAAGTTGCTAATAAACCAATCCAAGACAGTTGCAGGATCCAAATTAAGACACAAAAATCAGTTGCATTTCTGTACACTAGAACAATGAATAATCCAAAAGGAAATTAAGAAAACAATTCCATTTACATAGCATCAGAAAATAAGTAGATAAAACACTTAGGAATAAATTTAACCAAGAAGGAAAAGATTTGTGCACTGAAAACTACAAAGCATTGCTGAAAGGAATTAAAGAAGACAAAAATAAATGGAAAGGCATCTTATGTTAATGGACTGGAAGACCCAATATTATTAAGATGACAGTACTACTCAAAGTGAAATACAGGTTCAATACAAACTCTATCAAAATCCCAGCAACATTTTTTGCAGAAATGGAAAGACTAATCCTAAAGTTAGTTTGGAATCTCATGGGACTCCAAATAGCCAAAACAATCTTGAAAAAAAAAAAATTCGGAGGACTCACACCTGATTTCAGAACTTACTACAAAGATAATAGTAATCTAAACACTGTGGTACTGACATAAGGACACATAGAGAACAGAATTGAGAGCCTAGAAATAAGTCTTCATTTATATGGCCAATCTGTTTTTGACAAAGGAACAAAAACCATTCAGTGGGGGAAAGGCAAGTCAACAAATGTTACTGGGAAACTGTATATCTACATGCAAAAGAATGAAGCTGGACCCTTATGCCACACACAAAATAAACTCAAAATAGATTGAAGACCTACATGTAAGATCTAAAACCATAAAACTCTTGGAAGACAACATAGGGAAAAATCTTCATGACAATGGGTTTGGCAACTGGATATGACAGCAAAAACACAGATGGTAAAAGGAAAAAATTAGGTAAATTGGACTTAATCAAAATTTAAAACTTTTGTGCATAATAGGACACTATTGACAGGGTGAAAAGGCAACTCACAGAATGGAGAAAATATTTGCAAATCATGTATCTAATAAGGGATTAATATCCAGATTATTTAGAGAACTTCTAAAGCTCAACAACGACAACAACGTAACCTGATTATAAAATGAAAAAAGGACTTGAATAGATATTTTCCAAAGAAGATAAACAAATAGAAAATAAGCACATAAGCTGGCAAGCACCATTGTGGAATCCTCCCTCTAGCTTATGAGCCCTAGAACCCAGCCCTACCCTGGCCCAACAACCTGTAGATGCCATTGCTGGGAAACCTCAATGGTTTGAGGCAACTTGACTGGGCAAGGACGTGGCCTCACACATTAGCAGACAGGCTGCCTTAAGAACCACTGAACCCATGGCCCCCTCTGGACATGACCCTGCTGACCAGATGGCCCAGAACCCAGCTCCACCCACCAGTGGGCAGGTACCAGCCCTAAAATCCCCTGGGCCCCAGCCCTGCCTTCCAGGGCCTGCTTTAGCCTCTGGACCAGCCTCACCTACCAGGGGGCAGATACCAGATGCAAGAAAACCAGAATCCTGCAGCCTGTGAACCCAGCCTGCCCATCAGCAGGCTGGACCCTGCCCTGACCCAGCTGGGCCCTGTCCTGCCAACTAGCAAGCCAACACAAGCTTTGGGACACCCAGACCCCTTACCCAACTGTGTCAGGAACCACTCCCCCCTCCACCACCAGTGATCTGGCATCAGCTCTGGGACTCCTGGGCCCTGCAACCAGACTCCAGGACCTGGCTCTGCCCACCAGTAGGCTGGCAGTAACCCCAGGACCTGGCTTCATCCAGCAGTGGGTGGGCAACAGCCCCAGAGTCTTCTGGACCCTGATGCCACCCACTAGTGAGCCACACTAGCCCTGAGGTCCCCTGGGGTTCTGCAGTCAGCCACCTCATGACCCAGTCCTGCAACCAGCAGCTGGCAGGCTTTGCACAAGGCAGGGCCTGGCAACCAACCAGACTGGGGGCAAACCAAGCCTAGCAGACCACCCAGATAGCCCACCATGATAGAAGGACCCACGCAGCCCTCATAAGGGGAACCCCTAGAGGGGTTGGGTGACAATAGAGGAGTCTGCTGCTGGGACCCATAAGACATCTCCTACAAAAGGCCACTTTTCCAATGTCAGAAAACATAACCAATCTACCAGATAGATTAAAATATAAACAGTAACTTAGGCAAAATGAGTCAACATAGGAATATATTCTAGACGAAGGAACAAGATAAAACCCTAGAAGAACTAAGTGAAGTGAAGATAGGCAATCTACCCAAGAAAGAATTCAGGGTAGTGATTGTAAAGATGATCAAATAACTTGAGAGAAAACGAAGTTAGAAGTTTTTAACAAAGAATTAGAAAATATAGAGAACAACGAAACAGAGATGAAGAATAAAATAACTGAAAAGAAAAATACACTAGAAGGAATCAACACTACACTAAATGATACAGAGGAGAGGATCAGTGAGCTGGTAGACAAAGAAGTGGAAATCACTGATGCTGAACAGAGAAAAAAATGAAAAGAAATGAGGACAGTTTAAGAGACCTCTGGGACAACATCAAAGGCACTAATAAGGATCCCAGAAAGATAAGCAAGAGAGAAAGTGGCTGAGAACATATTTGAAGACAAAATTGCTGAAAACTTCCCTAACCTGTGGAAAAAAACAGACATCCAAGGCCAGGGAGCAGTCCCATACAGTATTAACCCAGAGAGGAACACACCATGACACATTGTAATTAAAATGGCAAAAGTTAAAGATAGAGAATGTTAAAAGCAACAAGGGAAAAGCAACAGATAACATAAAAGGGAACTCCCATAAGGCTATCAGCTGACTTCTCAGCAGAAACTCTGTAGGCCAGAAGGAAGTGGCATGATATTTTTAAAGTGATGAAAGGGAAAAACCTACAAGCAAGAATACTCTACCCAACAAAGTTCTCATTCAGATTTTATGGAGAGATCAAAAACTTTATAGATAAGCAAAAGCTAAAAGAGTTCAACACCACCAAAACGGCTTTACAAGAAATGTGAAAGGAAATTCTGTTAGCAAAAAAGAAAAAGCCACAATCAGAAACATGAAAATTATGAAAGGAAAAAGCTCATCATTAAAGGCAAACATACAGTAAAGGTAGGAAATCATCCACACACAAAGCTAGTAGGAAGGTTAAAAGACAAAAGTGGTAAAATCATCTATATCCATAAATAGCAGTTAAGGAATACACCAATTAGATATGAAATATGATATCAAAAACAGTAATCACGAGGGGAGGAGTGTAAAATGCAGGGTTGTAAACTTGCATTTGAAGTTAAGAAATCAGCAACTAAAAACAATCACATGTATATACGTTGCTATATAAAAACCTCTTGGTAACCACAAACCAAAAATCTATAATACATACACACACAAAAAAGAAAAAGCAATCCAAACATAACATTAAAGAGAGTCACCAAATCACAAGAGAAGAGAACAAAAGGAGAAGAAAGGAATGAAAAAAAAACTACAAAAACAATCCACAAAATGGCAATAAGAATATACATATCAATAATTACTTTAAATGTAAATGGACTAAGTTCTCCAATCAAAAGGCATAGAGTGGCTAAATGGATACAAAAACAAAACCTGTATTTATGCTCCCTACAAGAGGCTCACTTCAGATCTAAAAACACACACAGACTAAAATGAGGGGATGGAAAAGTTACTCCATGAGAATAGAAATCAAAGGAAAGTTGGGGTAGCAATACTTATATCAGACAAAATAGACTTTAAACCAAAGACTATAACAAGAGACAAAGAAGGATATTACATAATGATCAAGGGATCAATTCAAGAAGAAGATATAACAATTGTAAATATATATGCATCCACCATAGGAGCATCTAAATATATAAAGCAAATATTAGCATACATAAAGGGAGAAATTGATAATAACAGTAATAATAGGGGACTTTAACACTCAACTTACATCAATAGATCATCCAGACAGAAAATTGATAAGAAAACACTGGCCTTAAATGACACATTATAGACTTTATAGATACATATAGAACATTCCATCCAAAAGCAGCAGAATACACATTCTTTTCACGTGCACATGGACCATTCTCCAAGACAGATCATATGCTAGTCCACCCAAACAAGCCTTGGTATGTTTAAGAAAATTGAAATCCAACCAAACATCTTTTCAGACAACAGTGCTATGAGACTAGAAATCAACTACAAGAAAATAACTGCAAAAAGCACAAACATGTGGAGGCTAAACAATATGCTACTACACAACCAATGGATCACTGAAGAAATAAAAAAATACCTGGAGACAAATGAAAACAGGACAATCCAAAACCTATGGGACACAGCAAAAGCAGTTCTGAGAGGGAAGTTTATAGAGATAAAAACTTACCTCAAGAAACAAGAAAAATCTCAAATAAACAACCTAACCTTACACCTAAAGGAGCTAGAAAAAGAAAAACAAACAAACCCAAAGTTAGTGAAAGGAAAGAAATAATAAAAATCAGAGTAGAAGTAAATGAAATAGAGATTTAAAAACAACAGGAAATATCAATGAAACTAGGAGCTGGTTCTTTGAAAAAATATACAAAATTGATAAAACTTTAGCCAGAGTCATCAAGAAAAAGAGAGAGGGCCCAAATCAATAAAATAAAAAAATTTAAAAGTTACAACTGACACCACATTAATACAAAAGATCATAAGAGACTACTAAAAACAATTATATGCCAATGAAATGGACAATTTAGAAGAAATGGACAAATTCTCAGAAATGTACAATCTCCCAAGCCTGAACCAGGAAGATATAGAAAGTATGAACAGATCAGTTACCAGTAAGTATATTAAATCAGTAATTTTAAAATTCCCAAGAAACAAAAGTCCAGGACCAGATAGTTTTATAGGTGAATTCACCATACATTTAGAGAAGAGTTAACATCTGTCTCTCTCAAACTATTCCAAAATATTGCAGAGGAAGGAACACTTCCAAATTCATTCTATGAGGCCAGCATCACCCTGATGCCAAAACCAGACAAAGATATCACAAAAAAAGAAAATTTTAAGCCAATATCACTGATGAGTAATAGGTGCAAAAATCCTCAGCAAAATATCAGCACACTGAATTCAGTAATACATTAAAAGGATTATACAGCATAATCAAGTTAGATTTATCCCAGGAATGCAAGGGTGGTTCAATATTCACAATCAATGTGATACACATTGACAAATCAAAGAATAAAAATCATATGATCATCTCAATAGATGCAGAAAAAGCTTCTGACAAAGTTCAACATTCATTTATTATAAAAATTCTCCACAAAGTGGTTATAGAAACAACATATCTCAACATAGCAAAGGATATATATGACAAGCCCACAGCTAACATCATACTCAGTGGTGAAAAGCTGAAAGCATTTCCTCTTACATTAGGAACAAGACAAGGATACCCACTTTTGCCACTTTTATTTAACATAGTATGGGAAGTCCTAGCTACAGCAGTCAGACAAAAATTAGAAATAAAACAAATACAAACTGAAAAGGAAGAAGTAAAACTCTGCAGATGATGTTATACTATACATAGAAAATCCTAAAGATGCTACCAGAAAACTACTGGAGCTCATCAAAGAATTCTGTAAAGTTGCAGGATACAAAATTCATATACACATATCTGTTGCATTTCTATACACTAACAATGCACTGTCAGAAAGAGAAATTAAGTAAACAATCCCATTTACCATTGCATCAAAAAGAATAAAAAACCTAGGTATAAACCTGTGTAAGGAGCTAAAAGACCTATACTCGGAAAACTATAAGACACTGATGAAAGAAATTGAAAATGATACAAACAGAGAAATATATACTGTGTTCTTGGATTGGAAGAATTACTATTGTTAAAATGTCCATACTACCCAAGGCAATCTACAGATTCAGTGAAATCCCTATTAAAATACCAATGGCATTTTTTACAGAACTAAAACAAATAATCCTAAAATTTGTATGGAAACACAAAAGACTCCAAATAGCCAAAACAACCTTGATAAAGAAGAACAGAGCTGGAGGAATCTTGCGCCCTGACTTCAGACTATACTACAAATCTACAGCAGTCAAAACAATGTGGTACTGGCACAAAGACACATAGATCAATGGAACAGCAGAAAGAGCCCAGAAATAAACCCATACAATTATGGTCAATTAATCTACAAAAAGGAAACAAGAATATACAATGGAGAAAAGAGTCTCTTCAATAAGTGGTGCTGTGAAAACTGGGCAGCTACCTGTAAAAGAATGAAATTATAATGTTTTCTGATACCATATACAAAAATAAACTCAAAATGGATTAAAGTCCTAAATTTAAGACCAGAAATCATAAAACTGCTAGAGGAAAACATAGGCAGAACACTCTTTGACATAAATCATAGCAATATTTTTTTGGATCTGTCCCCTAAAGCAAAGGAAATACAAATAAACAAATGGGACCTAATTAAAGTGAAAAGCTTTTACACAGCAAAGGAAACCATCTTAAAACGAAAGGACAACGTACTGAATGGGAGAAATATTTGCAAATGATATGACTGATAAGGGGTTAATATTCAAAATATATAAACAGGTCATATAATTCCATCAAACAAACAAGCAACCCAATTTACAAATGGGCAGAAAAGCTGAACAGAAAGTTTAACAAAGAGGACATGCTGATGGCCTACAGGCACATGAAAAGGTGCTTAACATCACTGATCAGGGAAATGTAAATCAAAACCACAATGAGGGACTTCTCTGGTGGCACAGTGGTTAAGAATCCACCTGCCAATGCAGGGGACACAGGTTCGAGCCCTGGTCTGGGAAGATCCCACATGCCACAGAGCAACGAAGCCCACGTGCCACAACTACTGAGCCTGCACTCTAGAGCCCGCAATCCACAACTCCTGAGCCCACGGGCAACAACTACAGAAGCCCATGCGCCCTAGAGCCCATGCTGCGCAACAAGAGAAGCCACCGCAAGGAGAAGCCCGTGCACCTCAATGAAGAGTAGCCCCCGCTCACTGCAACTAGAGAAAGCCCGTGTGCAGCAACGAAGATCCAACGCAGCCCAAAATAAATAAAAATTTTTTAAAAACACACAATGAGATAGCCCCATAGTTATCAGAATGGTTATTATCAAAAAGACAAGAAGTAACAAGTGTTGGCAAGGATCTGGAGAGAAGGGAACATTGTACGTGGTTGGTGGCAATATAAATTGGTGCAGCCACTGTGGAAAACAATATGGAGATTTCTCAGAGAATAAAAAATATAACTACCATATGACCCAGCAATTCAACTCCTGGGTATATACCTGAAAAAAACCACTAATTTGAAAAGATACATGCACCCCAATATTCATAGTAGCATTATTTACAATTGCTAAGATATGAAGCAACCTAAGTGTTCATCCACAGGTGAAGGGATAAAGAAATGTGGTATATGTATACAATGGAATACTACTCAGCCATAAAAAGGAACAAAATTTTGCCATTTGCAACAACATAGATGGACTTGGAGGGTATTATGCTAAGTGAAATAAGTCAGAGGAAGACAAATACTGTATGATATCACTTATATGTAGAATCTGAAAAATACAGCAAACTAGTGAATATAACAAAAAAGAAGCAGACTCACAGATATAAAGAACAAACTAGTGGCTACCAGTGGGGAGAGGGAAGAGAGGAGGGGCAAGAGGGTGTAGGAGATTAAGAGGTACAAACTATTATATATAAAATCGATAAGCTACAAGGCTATATTGTATACCACAGGGAATATAGTCAGTATTTTATAATAACTATAAACAGAGTGTGACCTTTAAAAATTGTGAATCACTGTGTTGTACACCTGTAACTTATATAATATTGTAAATCACCTATACTTCAGTTAAAAAAAATAGAGAATCCAAAATAAATAAATTAGTTAAATTTTAATTTAAGAAAAGTAGCCAACTCAAACAAATAGAATGTCTAGAAATGAAAGGTATAAAGATCATGATTAAAATTGTGATACAGTGTATCTTTAATATTACTTTGTCACTCAATTAATGCTAATGAGGATGTCATTCATTTCTTTTTCTGGTTACATTTCTTTTTTTTTAAACATTTTTATTGGAGTATAATTGCTTTACAATGTTGTGTTACTTTCCACTGTATAACAAAGTGAATCAGCTATATGTATACATATATCCCCATATGCCCTCCCACCCTCCCTATCCCATCCCTATAGGTGGTCACAAAACACCGAGCTGATCTCCCTGTGCTATACAGCTGCTTCCCACCAGCTAGCTATTTTACATTTGGTAGTGTATATATGTCAATGCTACTCTCTCACTTCGTCCCAGCTTACCCTTTCCTGTCCCCGTGTGCTCAAGTCCATTCTCTACATCTGCATCTTTATTGCTGTCCTGCCCCTAGGTTCATCAGAACCTTTTTTTTTTTTTTTTAGATTCCATAACTATGTGTTAGCATACGGTATTTGTTTTTCTCTTTCTGACTTACTTCACTCTGTATGACAGACTCTAGGTCCATCCACCTCACTACAAATAACTCAATTTCGTTTCTTTTTATGGCTGAGTAATATTCCATTGTATATATGTGCCACATCTTCTTTATCCATTCATCTGTTAATGGACACTTAGGTTGCTTCCATGTCCTAGCTATTGTAAATAGAGCTGCAATGAACATTGTGGTACATGACTCTTTTTGAATTATGGTTTTCTCAGGGTATATGCCCAGTAGTGGGATTGCTGGGTCGTATGGTAGTTCTACTTTTAGTTTTTTAAGGGCCCTCCATACTCTTCTCCATAGTGGCTGTATCAATTTACAGTGCAACCACCAACAGTGCAAGAGGGTTCCCTTTTCCCCACACCCTCTCCAGCACTTATTGCTTGTAGATTTTTTGATGATGGCCATTCTGACAGGTGCGAGGTGATACCTCATTATAGTTTTGATTTGCATTTCTCTATTTTCTTTTTTATAAATTTATTTATTTATTATTTATTTTTGACTGCATTGGGTCTTCGTTGCTGCGTGCAGGTTATCTCTAGTTGCGGCGAGCGGGGGCTACTCTTCGTTGCGATGTGCGGGCTTCTCATTGCGGTGGCTTCTCTTGTTGTGGAGCACGGGCTCCAGGCACACAAGCTTCAGTAGTTGTGGCTCGTGGGCTTAGTTGCTCCACAGTGTGTGGGATCTTCCCAGACCAGGGCTCAAACCCATGTCCCCTGCATTAACAGGCGGATTCCTAACCACTGTGCCACAAGGGAAGTCCCTGAATTTCTGTATTGATTAGTGATGTTGAGCACCCTTTCCTGTGTTTGTTGTCAATCTGTATATCTTCTTTGGAGAAGTGTATATTTAGGTCTTCATCTTCTTCTTGGATTGGGTTGTTTGTTTTTTTGATATTGAGCTGCATGAGCTGCTTGTATATTTTGGATGTTAATCCTTTGTCAGTTGCTTCATTTGCAAATATTATCTCCCATTCTAAGGGCTGTCATTTCGTTTTGTTTATGGTTTCCTTGGCTGTGCAAAAGGTTTAAAGTTTCATTAGGTCCCATTTGTTTATTTTCGTTTTTATTTCCCTTTCTCTAGGAGGTGGGTCAAAAGGATCTTGCTGTGATTATGGCAAAGAGAGTTCTTCCTATGTTTTCCTCTAAGAGTTTTATAGTCTCTGGCCTTACATTTAGGATTTTAATCCATTTTGAGTTTATTTTTGTGTATGGTGTTAGGAAGTGTTCTAATTTCATTCTTTTACATGTAGCTGTCCAGTTTTCCCAGCACCACTTATTGATGAAGCTGTCTTTTCTCCAATGTATATTCTTTCCTCCTTTATCAAAGATAAGGTGACCATATATGCGTGGGTTTATCTCTGGGCTTTCTATCCTGTTCCATTGATCTTTATTTCTGTTTTTGTGCCAGTACCATACTGTCTTGATTACTGTAGCTTTGTAATATATTCTGAAGTCAGGGAGCCTGATTCCTCCAGCTGTTTTTCTTTCTCAAGATTGCTTTGGCTATTCGGGGTCTTTTGTGTTTCCATACAAACAGTGAAATTTTTTGTTCTAGTTCTGTGAAAAATGCCATTGATAATTTGATAGAGATTGCATTGAATCTGTAGATTGCTTTGGGTAGTATAGTCATTTTCACAATATTGATTCTTCCAATCCAAGAACATGGTATATCTCTCCATCGGTTTAATTCATCTTTAATTTAGAAATGCACAACCTGTCGAGACTGAACCAGGAAAAATTGAAAATATGAACAGACCAATCACAAGCACTGAAATTGAAACTGTGATTAAAAATCCTCCAACAAACAAAAGCCCAGGACCAGATGGCTTCACAGGCGAATTCTACCAAACATTTAGAGAAGAGCTAACACCTATCCTTCTCCCACTCTTCCAAAATATTGCAGAGGGAGGAACACTCCCCAACTCATTCTATGAGGCCACCATCACCCTGATACCAAAACCAGACAAAGATGTCCCAAAGAAAGAAAACTACAGGCCAATATCACTGATGAACATAGATGCAAAACTCCTCAACAAAATACTAGCAAACAGAATCCAACAGCACATTAAAAGGATCATACACCATGATCAAGTGGGGTTTATTCCAGGAATACAAGGATTCTTCAATATACGCAAATCAATCAACGTGATACACCATATTAATAAATTGAAGGAGAAAAACCATATGATCATCTCAATAGATGCAGAGAAAGCTTTCAACAAAATTCAACACCCATTTATGATAAAAGCCCTGCAGAAAGTAGGCATAGAGGGAACTTTCCTCAACATAATAAAGGCCATATATGACAAACCCACAGCCAACATTGTCCTCAATGGTGAAAAACTGAAACCATTTCCACTAAGATCAGGAACAAGACAAGGTTGCCCACTCTCACCACTATTATTCAACATAGTTTTGGAAGTGTTAGCCACAGCAGTTAGAGAAGAAAAAGAAATAAAAGGAATCCAAATCGGAAAAGAAGAAGTAAAGCTGTCACTGTTTGCAGATGACATGATACTATATATACAGAATCCTAAAGATGCTACCAGAAAACTACTAGAGCTAATCAATGAATTTGGTAAAGTAGCAGGATACAAAATTAATGCACAGAAATCTCTTGCATTTCTATACACTAATGATGAAAAATCTGAAAATGAAATTAAGAAAACACTCCCATTTACCATTGCAACAAAAAGAATAAAATATCTAGGAATAAACCTACCTAAGGAGACAAAAGACCTGTATGCAGAAAATTATAAGACACTGATGAAGGAAATTAGAAATGATACAAATAGATGGAGAGATATACCATGTTCTTGGATTGGAAGAATCAACATTGTGAAAATGACTCTACTGCCCAAAGCAATCTACAGATTCAATGCAATCCCTATCAAACTACCACTGGCATTTTTCACAGAACTAGAACAAAAAATTTCACAATTTGTATGGAAACACAAAAGACCCCGAATAGCCAAAGCAATCTTGAGAACGAAAAATGGAGCTGGAGGAATCAGGCTCCCTGACTTCAGACTATATTACAAAGCTACAGTAATCAAGACAGTTTGGTACTGGCACAAAAACAGAAATATAGATCAATGGAACAGGATAGAAAGCCCAGAGATAAACCCACGCACATATGGTCACCTTATCTTTGATAAAGGAGGCAAGCATATACAGTGGAGAAAAGACAGCCTCTTCAATAAGTGGTGCTGGGAAAATTGGACAGATACATGTAAAAGTATGAAATTAGAACACTCCCT
Organism: Eschrichtius robustus; assembly: GCF_028021215.1. NCBI lineage: Eukaryota > Metazoa > Chordata > Mammalia > Artiodactyla > Eschrichtiidae > Eschrichtius > Eschrichtius robustus. Next base: position 89,032,513 of record NC_090833.1, on the reverse strand, counting down.
GACACCATACACAAAAATAAACTCAAAATGGATTAAAGACCTAAGTGTAAGGCCAGACACTATCAAACTCTTAGAGGAAAACATAGGCAGAACACTCTATGACATACATCACAGCAAGATCCTTTTTGACCCAGCTCCTAGAGAAATGGAAATAAAAACACAAATAAACAAATGGGACCTAATGAAACTTCAAAGCTTTTGCACAGCAAAGGAAACCATAAACAAGACCAAAAGACAACACTCAGAATGGGAGAAAATATTTGCAAATGAAGCAACTGACAAAGGATTAATCTCCAAGATTTACAAGCAGCTCATGCAGCTCAATAACAAAAAAACAAATAACCCAATCCAAAAATGGGCAGAAGACCTAAATAGGCATTTCTCCAAAGAAGATATACAGATGCCCAACAGACACATGAAAGAATGCTCAACATCATTAATCATTAGAGAAATGCAAATCAAAACTACAATGAGATATCATCTCACACCGGTCAGAATGACCATCATCAAAAAATCTAGAAACAGTAAATGCTGGAGAGGGTGTGGAGAAAAGGGAACACTCTTGCACTGTTGGTGGGAATGTAAATTGATACAGCCAGTATGGAGAACAGTATGGAGGTTCCTTAAAAAACTAAAAATAGAACTACCATACGACCCAACAATCCCACTACTGGGCATATACCCTGAGAGAACCATAATTCAAAAAGAGTCATGTACCAAAATGTTCATTGCAGCTCTATTTACAATAGCCAGGACATGGAAGCAACCTAAGTGTCCATCATCGGATGAATGGATAAAGAAGATGTGGCACATATATACAATGGAATATTACTCAGCCATAAAAAGAAATGAAATGGAGTTATTTGTAGTGAGGTGGATGGAGTTAGAGTCTGTCATACAGAGTGAAGTAAGTCAGAAAGAGAAAAACAAATACAGTATGCTAACACATATATATGGAATCTAAGGGAAAATAAAGGTCATGAAGGACCTAGTGGCAAGACGGGAATAAAGGCACAGACCTACTAGAGAATGGACTTGAGAATATGGGGAGGGGTAGGGGTAAGATGTGACAGGGTGAGAGAGTGGCATAGACATATATACACTACCAAATGTAAAATAGATAGCTAGTGGGAAGCAACCGCATAGCACAGGGAGATCAGCTCAGTGCTTTGTGACCACCTAGAGGGGTGGGATAGGGAGGGTGGGAGGGAGGGAGCTGCAAGAGGGAAGAGATATGGGAACATATGTATATGTATAACTGATTCACTTTGTTATAAAGCAGAAACTAACAGACCATTGTAAAGCAATTATACTCCAATAAAGTTGTTTAAAAAAAAAAAACCTTTAAAAAAAAGAATAAGAATTAAGATATCCTACCATTGTAATATGTATTTGGCTTTTGGATCTATATTTTGGCCTTTTGTTCTCCAATGGGAGAGTATTTATCCAGAAAGAAACTTGATGAAGGTAATGAATATGGGAAATATTCTGTGTCAACCCAACCCTCGTAAACTCACATTGTGGAGAAACCCTCGGAAAGTAATACAAATGTGAAAATTTTCTATGGGAACTCAAACCTTATTGAACATCAGAAAATCATACATTGAAGAAAACCTAGAATTTAATGTGGGATAACCATTAGCCAAAAGCCAACTTTCTTAGTGGGGCAGAAAATATGTATCTTAAAACATACACAAAAGAAACCTGAAGGTAATAGATGTGGGAGATTCTATCAGATATCAATGCTCAACTTGACTTACACATGGATAATTCCCATATGTCACATACTGACTGATTTGATACCAAGAACCATTTCCTCATCCTCCTAAGCTCACAGCTCTTTTAAATTTCACAATCACTCTTTCATCCATGTGAGGTCATGTCACTTACATCTGACTAGTGGCATGTGGGGTCAGTGACAATTTCTGTAAAAGACATCCCTTGAAATTGCCCATGTTCTCTGCTATTCCTTGTCAAAATGAAATGGAGATTATCCCTAGGAAGACCTTCGGACTCAGGAGCAGAAAATGGATAAGTATGAGATAGAAGAAATTAGTGTCCAAGAGTGACTCCAATATGTGTACATAGTTGGGTTTTGGGTGACATGAAAATAAACCTGTTGGCTGCTGAGCTCCTTCAGGTTTGGGTCTCCTTATTATGTAACCATCCCTCAGTCAGTGCATCCTATGAATATGACCTCTGCTTGAAGTCATCACTCAGTGTGTATCAGAAAAATCACACAGGAGAACTCCTAACAACATCCTTAAGGATCATAAGCTTTAATCTGCAATTCTTCATTATTAATGAGATATAAATACCAGGGGAAAATCCAACATTTCGATGTATATAGGAAAGCCTTTCCAATAAATTATATCTCATTGAATATCAGATAATTAAGACTATAAGGGTTTTGCCGGTGTCAGAGTTTTCAACAAACCTTCAAACTTCGTTATCAGTGATTACTGTGAGGGAAATCTATCGACTTGGGTAAGGTGAGTAAAAACCTTTACCTAGAAATTATATCAGAACTTTTGTTTCATATGTAATATAAAATCTTTTAATAACATGACAAAGTATTTGCAGACATTTACTGGGTAGGAAGCTTGAAGAAAATATGTAATCAGAATTAGAGCATTAAATGTATATGTGAATAATCTCTGAGCTCTGTAGTGTTTGTGTATGTAAGTATGGATGTGTGCCTGCCACTTAACAGCTGTCCATTTGATACATGTTTTAGAGCCACATCCTAGTAGTAGGAATTATGTGCCCTTTGATTAGTAACTATTATGACATAAGCCTTGATTTCCCATTTAGTTCTCAATAATAAATACATTGTTTATGGGAGATGTTTGAAAAATTCAAAATGTCATTCTGCATCCCATTTCTCTTGTCTTCTGGAATGTGTGTATAGGAAAAGCCATTGTTACTGAACTACCTCTTCAGCAAAGAAGACAAATAACATTTTCTGTAAACTTTTGCATTGTCTCAGGGTCAACAATGCATTTAGTATAAAGAGTCATTATATAAAGTATAAAAAAGTCAAATACACAGTTATTTGAAAAACAAGCCTGACTAATTTTTAAGAGCAGCTGGGAACACTAGTGCCCAATAAGAAAAATATCTCTATCTTCCATATTCCTGATATGCTTTAGTGCAATGCCTACATAGATTGGATTGTGTGAATTCTAATTCTGTGTAAGCCATGCAGCATCTGCATTTGTACTTTTTTATGATTGTGTCATATAGTGTCCTATGCTCTTTTCTTCCAGGTGTCAATGACATGATATAGTGACTGAGAGCATGTACTCACAGCTAGATGACCTGTGCTCAAATCCCAGATCCTTGTGGGATATTTTGGGTAGGAATCCAAAACTCTGTATTTTAGTTTCCCCATCTGCAAAATGGAGATAATATCACCTACTTCATATGATTATTGTGAGAATTAAAGAAATTAATCTATCTAAACCAAATATAGAATGCCTGGCACATGACATGTTATATACATGTTAGGTATTATTATTACCACCACCATCATCAATATTTCTGAATTTACTTTGAAAAAAACGGTATGTGGTTTTAACAGATTGAGTTGGTTGGCTGTCCAAGACCAATCTCCTACTTCTTCTTCACTGTCAGAGTCACCTCTTCTCCAGGTGATGCAGAGATTAACCTGGGCTAATCATGGAAATACACACTTCTACATTTGACCTGTTTAGAGTGTTCTTGTGACTTAGCTATGTCCAGTGTGATCTTTGAGGAAGTTTTGTGAAACTAGTGGGGAAAGGTTTCCTCCATGATTAAATAAACTATTCATTGTACCATTGTGTGAAAGAAGTATTTCTACTTCATGAGCTTTTATATTACCAGCACAGGTAGGTTCCTTTGGAAATTTAGCATGGTGTCTGATGTGTCTTCCATATAAAATGTGTGAAATACATTAAATTGAATTACCCACTGACCCCTGTATGTCATCTTTCCGTATATTTTCATAACTCCAAAAAGAAATCCCATACCCATTAACCATCACTCCTAATTACCCTCTCCCCTCAGCCCCTGACAACCAGTAATCTATTTTCTATCTCTATGGATGTGCATATTCAGATATTTCATATAAATGGAATCATACAATATATGACCTCTTGTGTCTGGTTTCTTTCACTTAGTATACTGTTTTCAAGGTTCATCTATGTTGTAGCATGTATCAGAACTTTATTCCCTTTTATGATCAGATAATATCCATTGTATGGATATATCACATTTTAAAAATCCATCATCAGTTTATGGACATTGGATTTTTGTAATAAGTTATTTTGTAATAACTTATTTGTGGTGATACTGCAAATGTCTACTCAGTACTGCTACATATTTTTCTAATAATAGATCCTGCCCTGTGCAGCAGAGTTGACCAATAACCCTTATGGGCCAATAAGAGTACCTTATCCTCCTGCCTCTACACTGATTACATTTAATCCAAGATGTGCCAGTGTATTAAAAGTCCTAGGAAGGACTTTTTAAATACAGTAGGAGAAAGTAAGTTCTCATTTAGTGGTAATAACAAGCAGAGGTCAGACAGAGAGAGTTCTGATACTCACAAGGCTATGCAGGGTTTGACTCCTTGAGGACTACAAATATCCATGGTCTTATTATGGTTTCTTTATGTGGTAAACATGAATAAGTTGTATGTTTCTGAACTCTTTTTCTCTCTAATTTTAAAAAATTTTGACGTGACTTTGGATTTATGGTAAAGCTGCAGGAATGCTGGATACTCTTCACACCGATTCCACAAATGTTAACATTTTACTACAGTTACTTTTTCTTTCCCTCTCTCTCATATAGATGGATGGATGGAAGCATGGATGGATAGGTGGATGTAGAGTCATAATTTTCCCTGAAGTGTTGAAGAAGAAGTGCAGACATGATGTCTTTCTGTTCCTAAATACATCAGTGTGTATCTCCTAAAAACAAGGAATCGTCTCATGTAACCTCAGTATATTTCTCAAAATCAGGAAATTAACACTGATAAAATTCTGTTGTGTAATATACCGATTTTATTGATATTTTACCAATTACTCCAATAATGTACATTTGGGAAAAGAAAATCCAAGTTCATGCACTGCATTCTGGTGTCATATGTAGTTAGTCTCTCTTAATGGAACAGTTCCTCAGCCTTTCTCTGTATTCTGTGACACTGGCATACTTGAAAATTTGGTTATATATTTTGTTGAATGGCCTTCAGTTTGGGGTTGTCTGATGTTTCATTATGATTAGGTCCAGGTTATGCACCTTTGGCAGCAATACCACAGAAGTGATGCTGAGTTCTCAGTATATCACACCAGGAAGCACGCTGTCAACTAGTCCCAGTACTGGTGATGTTTGCTAAGTTTCTCCATCAGGTTACCATTTAACCTTTTGTAAAAGTAACTATCTGCAGGAAGATAGTTTTAAGCTATAAATATCCTGGTAATCCTCAAATTTTCACCCACTAGTTTTGCCATTTATTTATGCTGCTAACCCAAATCAATTATTGTATTGGCTGCCAAATAGTGACTTTTAAAATTCCATCTAATTTTATCAATAGATTTTCTATGGTAAGAAAAGGTTTTCCTTTCTCCCTGTGTTAGTCTGCTCAGCCTACCATAGTAGAATACAACACACTGGGTGGTTTAAACAACAGAAATTACTTTTCTTACAATTGTGGAGTCTAGAAGTCCAAGATCAATGTGCCATAAGAGTTGGTTTCTGGTGAGACCTCTCTTCCTGGTGTGTAGATGGCCACCTTCTCACTATGTGCTCACATGGCCTTTCCACTGTACAGAGTTGTCTCTTACTCTTATAAAGATACCACCCCTATCGGATTTGGACCCTACCCTTATTACCTCATTTAACCTTAGTTACCTCCCTAAAAGTCTTATCTGCAAATACAGCCACAATGGGGGTTAGCTTCAACGTATGAATTTTAGGGGCACACGATTTAGTCCATAACACTCCTCTATTTATTTATTTGTGTGTATGTATACATATGTCAGTATGTCAGTGTAGACTCATGGATTCTTAATTTACCAGGTTACAATTCTTAATATTAATTCCTCTGATGCTCAAATTGTCTTATACATGTAACTGTAAGCCAACTTACAGAGGCCCTTCAAGTTGGCTCCTGCATCCTTTTCTCATGTGTTTCTGATTTCTTTGTTTTTACTGAATTGTTTGTTTATACTTGTATTGCCATGATAATGTTTAATTATTCTGCCTTTGTAATCCTTTGTAATCCTTCATTTAAAAAAAAAAAATTTAGTATTTTTCCTTAGAAATAATATTTAGAGATTTCATTGACCCTTAAAGAAATCTTTTTAGTTTCTGATTAGTTTTGCATTAAATATAGCCTCAATCAGATAGCCACAAGATCATTCCTTGGAGACCAGGACACACAGGCCAGTGATTTGTGGATCTGACGTTACCTGCTCTCCCCCTTGCTGGGGATGTGTCCAGAAGACAGCCTGTAGAACCACATCATCCACTGGAGAATGTGATCTGGACCTTAGTCATTAATGCTCTCTTCTCACTTCCCAGTACAGTAAGTCCCCTACATACAAACAAGCTCCGTTCCAAGAGTGCGTTGGTAAGTCCAATTTGTTCATAAGTCTAACAAAGTTAGCTTAGGTACCCAACTAACACAATTGGCTATACTATAGTACTGTACTGTAATAGGTTTATAATACTTTTATAATACTTTTCACACAAATAATACATAAAGACAAACACAAAAATAAGGAAAACATTTTAAATCTTACAGTACAGTACCTTGAAAAGTACAGTAGTCAGTATACAACAGGCGGCATACAGGGGCTGGCATCGAGTGAACAGGCAAGAAGAGTTACTGACTGGAGGAGGGAGAGGAGATGGGAGACGATAGAGCTGAAGGATCATCAGCAATAGGAGGCAGAGGGCAAGCTGCAATTTCACTCATACCTGACGCTGATGGCATAGGTTCTGGTTCCTTGCTGGATTCAATTCTATCTACCCTCTTCAAAAAATGATCCAGTGATGTCTGGGTAGTAGCTCTTTTTTTCTCGTCATAGATGACATGGTAGCACTTGATTGCATTCTGAACGGCTGCTGCAACCTTTGTGTACCATTTTACATTCAGGTCCTGTGCCTCAAAAACTAACTGCCTCCTCAAATAAAGAAAATCCCCTTGCCATTTCCTGCGTCTTGAAGCTCTTCAGTTCTTCAGTTATTCTTCCTCTTGTCTCTCTTTGTCCTTTCTCTGGGCCTCCAATTCTATCAGGTCTTCATTAGTAAGCTCCTTGTGTTGCACAGCAAGGAGGTCAGTGAAGTCATCCTCTTGCAGATCTAGCTCCAGCTTGTACACAAAAGCACAACCACTTGTAGAGGATGCACGCCCGTGACAATGTACACCAGACACGTGAACTAACTTACATGACTGGACATGCAAATGCATGTTCGCATCTTTGAAAATTCTCAACTTGAAGGTTCATATGTAGGGAACTTACTGTAGTGGGTGGAGAGGCAGCTGCAGCTAATGTTTTCTTGACTTGGATGCTGGTTACAGATTTCACCTTATAATTATTCAGTGAACGGTACATGTATGGTCTGTGTATTTTATCACATAAAAGGACACTAATTTCCCAAATCAGCTGATAACAAACTGTAGTACTCTTCTGCCTCCCCTCCCCATCCTGTGCTTCTTCCAGCCACCATGTGGAGTCCCTGGAGTTCTTCCTGCCTTCCATGCCTGTAGTTTGGTTTTCTGGAATTAGGATTCCTATTTTCTGGAATTGGGGCTCCTCCTTCCCTGTGGACACTGAGACAGAGTCAACCCTGGCTCAGGGGATTAGGAAGGTCATGGAGCAGAACTCCCTGCACTTTTTGTGTGGGTAGGGAAGAGACTGACTAATCCCCACATGGCAAGTTGGCCCCCTGCCCCTGTATACCAGGGGTTGGGGAAGCTGTTCTCCCTCTTTTACCATCTCCCCAGTTTAGCCCATCCTCTCCGTCATTATGGAAGTATTGTTTAGTTAAGGCTCAGGCCAAGGCTACCAACTTGTATGCTCCCATTTTCCTTTCTGAGGCTTCTACTGTTTCTCTAACTTTATAGATTCCCAGTGAAAAGCCTAAGCTCTCCCACCCTCCATCCCTTGTTGGAAAAGTTATGGGGGTTAGGGAAGAATAGGAGTTCAGATCCTATCCCGATGTTCTGCCACAGCCCCAGGCAGCCAGGGTAGACCCACACCATTGCCCAGCTCCCCACCCCATTTCCTTCTGCTCTGCCCTGCTTGTCCCTGACATTGCCAGAATCACCAGGGGAATCCAGAGTCTGGGTCTGAATTCTGGCTGGTTCCCTATTAGCTGTGTTACTTTAAATAAGTCACTTCACCTCTCTAACTTGCATTTCCCTCACCAGCAAACTGGGGATAGTAATGTCCACTTCATTGGCTGGTGGGAGGGTTATCTATTGATAAAATATTCTATGAACAAGATTAGTACAGAATATTATTAATACTATTATTGTTTACTAAGTATTGTGCTAAGCACTTTACAGTTGTTAACTCCTTTAATCTTCACAGCAGCCCTTTGAGATTCACCACCATTATGATTCACATTTTACAGATGGGGACAATGAGGCATATGGAGGTTCTGTGATGGGAGTTGGTTGCACTGCTCTTTGGTGTCAGAGCTGCATTCAAAACAAGGTCATCTCCAGAGGCCACAGGCTCTACTTTTGCTCCAGAGGGCTTCCTGCTGTTACTACTTAAACATCTTTTTAAAAATATTTATTTATTTATTTATTTATTTATTTGGCTGCGTCGGGTCTTAGTTGCAGCACGAGAGCTTCTCTCTAGTTGTGCTGTGCGGGCTCCAGAGCGCATTGGCTCAGTAGTTGCAGCACGTGGGCTTAGTTGCCCCGCAGCATGTGGGATCTTAGTTCCCCAACCAGGGATCGAACCCAAGTCCTCTGCACTGGAAGGCAGGTTCTTAACCACTGGGCCACCAGGGAAGTCCCTATTACTTAAACATCTTAGACTTATTTGGGAAATTGGATGATCCCCTGTTTAGGGATGAGGGAGCAGAGGCACAGATAGATTAAGTACATGGTCACAACTATTTAGTAGAGAAGCCGAAATCTCTGATTCTCTTTTATATATGATCAGAGCTGTCATTATTAGCTAGACAGACAACTTGCCACATGTATCATATAGGACTCAACAATACCAAGCCTTCTTAAAAGAAACAGATTACTAACAGTTTATGGTTAAAAACACTAGCAGAACTTTTTAGATGCTAATGCTAGTCACTTAGTATCAAAGTTAACTTTCTTGGTCATGTTTTGATATGGTCTTTTTTCTGATTATAAAGTGATATATATTCATTGTAAAAATGTTGCCAATTCTGAAAATTTAAATTCTGGAATTAAAGCCTTTAATATGCATTCTACCTTTCCTTTAAACAAAATAACAATTATAATCACAGTTAACACTTGGGTATATATTTCTCCAAGCCAAGCAATCTAACTAACTAACTAACTAACTAACTTTCTCTCTCCTTCGTTCCCTTTCTCCCCATCCCTTCCTTCTCTCCTTCCTTTTCTCCTGTCCTTTCTACTTTTATCTTTCTCTGCCTGTCTGTCTCCATCTCTTTGTCATTCTCTGCTTTCCTATCTATCTATCTAAGACAAGAGATAAGAATAATTTGCAGCTTGAGCCCAGAGCTAGGGAATAAAAGATGTGAAGTAACAAAGTTCTAAAGAGAGTTTACCGTGATCCATAAGCAGAAAAGGCCAAATGCCTCCCTTCCTAAGAGGAGTCAAAACCAACCTAAACATCACCTCATCCATCCTCTCTCTTTGCCCCACTCTCAGACAAGATAAAGTGGGTGACTTAAAAGAGAAGGGCCCCTTATCCTGTACAGAGCTCAGTATTGCTCTCCTCACGGAAAAGGAGACAGGAGCTTCCACTCTCTCCCAGGTCCCCTCCAGAGGAGTTTCGAAGAGAACCATTGTGCACAATGAACAGAAGCACCTGCAAGAAGAGAAGCCTCTCCTCTCAAACTCTGGATGGACACTCTGGATGGATACTGGCAGAGAGAATGGGAAACGTTTCGGGAAGCTGGATATGTATCTGACGGTTTCTAGAAGCTACATTGACATAGATTCCAGAACTCATTAATAGTATGGAAATGTCTGAAGACAAGAGATCTATTGGTGTGGGCCAAAGCCAGTAGTATTGATGAACAATGAGGTCACGCACCTGGAAAGACAAAGTTGGGAGGCTTCCCACTTCTTCATGGTCCTCAGTGTGGGCATTAGGAACTTCAACATAATGTGAATGTGACTCCATATAAAAGGTTACTTGAAAAAAAAAAAAAAAAAGGTCACTTGGCTGAGAAATGGGGAAGGAATCATTAAGTGCCCAGGATACCTCCAAGCCAAGCAAGGACTATACACAGGGGCCAGAGAAGACTTGCTGCCCTTCTCTGTGTGACCTCGGTGATGGATAGGGCAGGTGAACTTCAATGCTGCTCCAGAAAACCACACATACAATACAGGTGGCAATCACCATGTCCTATGTGACCACCAGTGGTGGATGGAGCCAGAATGAACCAGAGAGAGGAGGACCACCTTCCCACCACTGAAGTGTTGTAGAGGATGTCCTCAATTCCCTATAGCTGTCTCTCATTTCTCTCTTCCTTTTCCACTAAACCAACACATCTTTTGTGGGCTATCAGTATTAATATTATAGATTATTAATAATAATGCAGCCATGAAAAACAGCTTGTAAGTAATTTAAAATAATTTCTTTAGGATAATTCTCAGGAGTAAAGTTAAAAGCTATGAATATTTTTTATGATTTATAAGATATGATTTACTTTGCTATTCATTTTATTTTCCAAAAGAGAAAAACATACCAGCTCTGGAGAAAATTAAGGAGATTTTATTATTTCTTAAAAGAATGCCATAAGTCTATGACATAAGCAATAAATCAGCAGGCGATTCCCTACTTCACTTCCTTTCCTCTTTCTTCATTTTCTAGAAGTCTGGTCAGGCCCCTAGCCTAGGAGTAAATGACCCATGCGCTTTGAACCCAATGACTAAGTTTTAAAAAACAAAACACATGGTATTGATTATAAATTTTCTACAAGATGTGATTTATAAAATTGGACTTTACTATTAATACTAGTTTATGTAGATAACTTCTATCCTAGAAATTTGAGAAAAACCTAATGTAATTGTGAAATCCATGGAGAGTTGAAGCAAAGAATAAAAATGCACAAACTCTTGTTACCAGACATACGTGGTGGTGATTTGTGCTGTTATTCCAGATTTAAATCTCCATCCCCATCCAATGGATAGTCCTAGAGGGGCTCCCTGGCTTTTATAAACTGCAACACATAGTAAAACAAAGTAATAAGCTAGTAGAACTATCATTTAGCAATTACTTCCTGATTATAGCAAAAATAATAAAATATTTTGAAAATTCCTAATTCCAATACCCGGAGGTGATCGCCTTTAGTATTTGTGTGTATTCCCTTTTAGCACATGGTCTTTGCGTCACAATTTATTTTTCTGAGATCTGGACTTATTTTTTTCAAATAGCATTGAAAAAAATGGTTCTTACCAATGTATTGTTGATATTTTTGATGACTAGAAGTGTATGCTTTTAATTTTGGTTTATGGTTAACTATTGGCACAGATATACCCTAATTTAGCTCATTGTTAATAGGATAAAACCCAGCTTATTTAACTGATTGCCTGCTTTGCCATTTTCACTGCCATCTAAAGCTGCAGATCTCTATTATGTCCACTACTTAGCATTCATTTTAATTATAAGTCACTACCTTGATGATTTTTCTCAGTGATGTACATTCCTTAGCTCCAAGCAGGATAGTTTTATACAAGGATCTTTACCCCTAAGTTGAGGACAAAACCGTCTGCTGTGAAGGGAGCAGATATCAGTCATTCTGTAGTAAAGGTTGCAAGAAAGGGGCTGGCAGACTCCTCTGGACCTTTCTCTAAAAGACTTCAATCCAACTCTACCCTCACAGAGACAAAGTGGGAATAATGAGAAGCAGAATCCATACAAGAGAACAGAACCCCAAGTGGGGCTTAAAAGTCAGCCTGGAACCCTGCATATTCTCCCCTCAATCCTGATCTCTAATCAGGATAACAGTATAGATTGGAGTGGCTGTCAAATAGGGTTTGGGGATAGACCACACTATTTCTTAACACTCCTGGGGGTCTCTTCTGAGGAATGGTTATAGACAATTTGGGATCATTTAAGTTAGACATCAGTTTGAAAACTCTGATAGAAGGCTTGGACCTCACCTGAGAAACATGCACAGACCCACTTGCAGCCAGAAATTTGCATGAATTTCAGGCAGCTAATGAGTTTCTTGCAGCTCATTAGTGGGTCTCAGGTTAGGAATGTACTGGATATGGCTCAGAACGCTTATTTGCTTGTTCCCTGATTCTAAAGGATTTAAGTTTGCTCAAGTGGGGAGGGCATGGATCCAGAATGCAGAGGAGCAGAGAAAGAAGCAGGCAGCCCCTACCTCTGGCAACACTCCCTTGCTTCCCTCTATCCCTCTACCTGGTTTACACCTAAGCTGTCTGTCAATTCAGCTAGCAGATCTGAGATAGTAAATGGTGGAATTAGTAACTTCATCACTAGCTGACCAGGAAGGTAATCAAATCTGTTTAGTAGAATACCTATTATGTTTAATTATTTGCAGAGTTATATAGGCAGGTGAAATTTAGTATCATTCTGTCAAACCACTAGCCAGTCAGGCAATGAAAATAGACCTCAGGCGAGGACTGAAGCTCCTTATTAATCATGTCACTACACACAACAGTGTGATGATCCTCTGTCAACAGGCTTCTTTTCTGTCTGCAGTGGTGTGAAGAAAGAAAATCCAACTCCTCCTGGGTCTCCAGATGAAAATACCACTTGTTGGAACAAAGTCCAGAGACTAGTAGGAAAGATCTACAGTACATAATAAGCACCTGCCATGTCCTAGGCACTGCTAGGCCCTGGGGACATAAGAACTGAACCAAGTTCCTATCCCCATGGAGTCTCCATTCCAGTGGAGGAACTGGTAGAAGCTTATAAATAAATATATGCTGTTTGGTAATCATAGGTGCTGTGACTGAAAATAAAACAGGATAAGGAGAGAGCCCCTTCTAGGTCTCTCTGAGGACCTCTTTGAGGAAACATCATTTGGCAAAGACCTGAATAAACTGGGTGAAGAAGACTTGTGGACACCTGGACAGAGGGAATGTGGCCCCTTCCTCAGGCAGGAGAGCACTTGGTATGTCTAAGGAATGGCAAATTCATCATGGCTGGGGTACAGGTATAAAGAAGGGGCTGGAGACGGGGCAAAGAGGGGGCTGGATCAGACCCATAGGACTTTGTAAGCCATTGAAGGGACCATAGATTTATAATCATCATCTTGGAAAGCTTTTGAGGCAGATGAGCTTTGTTATCAGATTTACATTTTTCAGTCTTCACTCTGACTGTGGGGTGAATAATAGACTGCAGTGGGCCAAAGATAAAAGTAGAGAAAAAAGTTAAAGCCCGTCACAATTCCGGTAATTCTCAAGGCAAGAACTGCTATGATTTGGGCTACACACAGCAGTAGTGAGAGAGTGATGGATTGTAAGTGAGTGGTGAGAAAAAGACAGGAGTCAAGGATGTTTCAAAAATTTGAGGCCTAACCAGATGAATAGACATGCCATTACCGGAAATGGGAACACTAGGGATGGATTAGGTTTGGGCAGAAAAAGTATATGGATTTAGAAATGTCTTACATACCTCCTACATATCCAAGGGGATGTGTCAAGAAGGAGTGTAGAGATTTGTGTATCTTATTAGGGAAAGTCATGGCTGGGTATAAACGTTTGGACTCTATGAGTATCTAGACAGAACTTATGGCCATTTGCCTGAATAAGTCACCTAGAATAGCTACGGAAGAGACATGGAAGAGGAACATATAGAAATTGTTTGCATTTCTTTGCACTAACAATGAAATATTAGAAAGGGAAAGTTTTTTAAAATCCCCTTTAAAATCACATCAAAAAAAAACTTAGGAATAAACCTGACCAAGGAGGTGAGAACTATAAAGCATTAATAAAGAAAAATGAACATGATTCAAAGAAATGGAAAGATATTCCATGCTCTTGGATTGGAAGAATTAATACTGTTAAAATGGCCACACTACCCAAAGCAATATACAGATTTAATGTGATCCCTATTAAATTACTCATGACATTTTTCATGGAACTAGAACAAATAACCCTAAAACTTATATGGAACCATAAAAGATCCAGAATTGCCAAAGCAATCCTGAGGAAAAAGAACAAAGTACAAGGCATAACCCTCCCAGACTTCAGACATTGCTACAAAGCTACAGTAATCAAAACAGCATGGTATTGGCACAAAAACAGACATATGGATCAATGGAACAGAATAGAGAGCCCAGAAATAAACCCACACACCTATGGTCAATTAATCTTTGACAAAGGAGGCAAGAATATACAAGGGAGAAAAGACAGTCTCTCCCGCAGGTGGTGTTTGGAAAGTTGGACAGCCTCATGTAAATCAATGAAGTTAGAATGCACCTCACACCATACACAAAAAATAAACAACAGCTTAAATACTTAAATATAAGACATGACACCATAAAACTCCTAGAAGTGAACACAGGCAAAACATACTCTGACATAAATCGTACTAAAGTTTTCTTAGGTCAGTCTACTAAGGCAATAGAAATAAAAGCAAAAGTAAACAAATGGGACCTAACCAAACTTATAAGCTTTTGCACAGCAAAGGAAACCATAAACAAAACAAAAAGACAACATACAGACTGGGAGAAAATATTTGCAAATGATGCTACTGACAAGGGCTTAATTTCCAAAATATATAAACAGCTCATACAACTCAATAACAAAACAAAACAAAAAACCCAATCAAAAAATGAGCAGAAGACCTAAATAGACATTTCTCTGAAGAAGACATACAGATGGCCAACAGGCATATGAAAAGATGATCAATATCGCTAATTCTTAGAGAAATGCAAATCAAAACTACAATGAGGTATCACCTCATACCAGTCAGAATAGCCATCATCAAAAAGTCTACAAATAAATGCTGGAGAGGGTGTGGAGAAAGGGAACTCTCCTACACTGTTGGTGGTAATGTAAATTGGTACACCCACTATGGAAAACACTATGGCCATTATGGTTTATTACAGGATATTGAATATAGTTCATATATATGTAGGTATATGTATATATATACATATATATATACATATACCTACATATATATACACACACATATATATACACAGACACAATGGAATACTACTCAGCCATAATAATGAATGAAATAATGCCATTTCTAGCAATATGGATGGACTTAGAGATTATCATACTAAGTGAAGTACGTCAGAAAAAGACAAATACCATATGATATCACTTATCTGTGAAATCTAAACTATGACACAAATGAACTTATTTACAAAACAAAAACAGACTCACAGACATAGAGTACAGATTTGTGGTTGTCAAGGGGAAGAGGGAAGGGATGGATTAGGAGTTTGGGATTACCAGGTGCAAACTATTACATATAGAATGGATGAACAACAAGGTCCTACTGTATAGCACAAGGAACTATATTCAATATCCTGTAATAAACCATAATGGAAAAGAATGTGAGAAAAAAGTACTGTTTAATTTTCAAATATCTTATTTTACTGATATCTTTCTGTTGTTGATTTCTAATTTAATTCCATTATAGTTGAATAATATATATTGCATGATTTCCATTATTTTAAATTTTTAAGTTTTTTATGGCCCAGAATATGGTCTATCTTGGTTAGTTTTCTATCTGCACTTGAAAAGAATGTTTCATATGCACTCTTGTTGGATAGAGTATTCCATGAATATCAATAAGGTCGTCTTAGTTGATAGTGCTCTTCAGGTCATTTATATCCTTACCTGTTTTCTTATTTGTTCCATCAATTATTGAGAGAGGAGTGCTGAATTCTCCAACTATAATTTTGAATTTATCTATTTCCTTTTTAGATCTACTAGTTTGTACCTCATGTATTTTGAAGCTCTGCTGTGAGCATACACATTTAGGACTATTATGCCTTCTTGTAGAAGTGACCCTTTATCATTACAAAATGTCACTTTTTATTCCTAAATCACCTTCATCATTCTCAAGTCTACTTTGCCTGAAATTAATATAACTAGTCCAGTTTTCTTTTGGTTGGTATTTGCATGGTATACGTTTCTCCACCTCTTTACCTTTAATCTAAGCTTCTTACTTATGTCATATTTCTTCTGCCTGAGATCTCCCTTTAACAGTTACTGTAGGCAAGTACCCAGGCAGTTTTTCCTCAGTTTCTTTCTGCGCGCGTGTGTGTGTGTGTGTGTGTGTGTGTGTGTGTGTGTGTGTGTGTGAGGGGAGGGGAGGAGAGGGGCCTGAAAGTCTTTATTTCTTCTTTACTTTTGAAGGATATTTTTAATGAGCATAGATTGCAAGGTTGACAGATTTTTCTTTCAACACTTTAAAGATTGTCTTCTTGCTTGCTTAGTTTTTCATTAAAACTCTATGATAATTCTCATCCCTGTTCTTGTTAAGTAATGTGCTTTTTCTTCTGGCTGCCTGCAAGATTTTTTCATTGTCTTTGATTTTCTCTAATTTGGATGTGATATGCATAAGTGTATGGCTTGGGTTTTGGGGTTTTTGTTGTTGTTGTTGTTGTTTCTTCTTTATGTTCTTTGAACTTCTTGGATCTGTGGTTTGCTGTAATAATTTTGAAAAGTTCTTGGCCATTATTTTTTCAAATATTTCTTTTGCCCTGTTCTTTCATTTTTCTTCTTCTGGGATTTCAATTATATGTATGTTAGACCAATTGATATGTCCCCCAGTTCTTGAATGTTCTAATTTGCTTTTTCCCCCTACTGTTTATTCTCTTAGTATTTTAGTTTCTATATTTTTTAAGTTTCCAATCTTTAAGATGACCAAAGGTTTTGCTTGGCTATATGATGAGACCACTGAAGTTATTCTTCATCTCTGAAAGTCAACTGTCTCTCCTCCTTCTGTTTAATCCTTTTGTTCCCTAAGTGGAAAGGATATGGATGGATTTCACAGAACTTCTGTTCCCCTTCACTAGACAGCATGTGGGGGTACTTTCTCCTGATTCTCCCCTGTCTTCCCTGTGAAAGCTTGGTGCAGTTCCTGGAGGAAAAGCTTGCATTGGAAACTTCTTTATGACTGCAGCCCCCAGAAGCCTCACACTAACACTCATCCTCCAGCAATTTGTCAAAGTTTCTAGTTTAATCTTTCTACCAACTTATATGGGTCCCAGTGACTTTTGTCTCAGTTAAGCAAATATTTGAGTCCTATGTCTCCCTGAAGGTGCCTATCCCTCTTCAGATTTTAAAAAGACGGTTATTTTGTCCTTTGTCCTCAGTTCTATCATGTATTCATGAAAAGTTGTTAATTTATTGTCTGTGCAGCTTTATTTTGTAAGGATGGAAGGGAAGTCGTTCAGCTCTCTACATCCCTGACCTGAAATTAGAAGTCTTCATCATTTTTTTTAATGTGCATCAATGCAATGAGTGTGATAAAGTGATGACTCATTGTTACTTTAACTTGTATTTCCTTGACTAATTATAAAGTTGATCATGTTTTAATGGGCTTTATTGATCATTTGAATTAGCTCTCCTAGAATTTCTTATTCACGTAATTTGCCAGTTTTTTAAAATAAATTTATTTATTTATTTTGTTAGTTTTGGCTGCATTGAGTCTTCATTGTTGTGCCTGGGCTTTCTCTAGTTGCAGTGTGTGGGGGCTACTCTTCATTGCAGTGCACAGGCTTCTGTTTGTAGTGTCTTCTCTTGTTGCGGAGCACAGATTCTAGGCCCACGGGCTTCAGTAGCTGTGGCACGTGGGCTCAGAAGTTGTGGCTCACGGGCTCTAGAGCGCAGGCTCAGTAGTTGTGGTGCACGGGCTTTGTTGCTCCGTGGCATGTGGGATCTTCCCGGACCAGAGCTCAAACCCGTGTCCCCTGCACTGGCACATGGATTCTTAACAAATGCGCCACCAGGGAAGCCCAATTTGTTAGTTTTTAAAGGATTTTTTTACCTTTTATTTTCAATTTGGAAGACCTCTTTTAATCTTTTGTCTTACATATGAACTGTGAATAAAGTTTCAACAGTCTACCAGTCCCTCAAAGGTATACAACTATTGTATAGATAAATATTTTTCCTTTTTTTTATATTTTATGCATTTTTGTCTTTGTAAAAAGGTTTCCAAAGTTTCTACATTGTACATAGGTTTTCACTTTTATTGTCTTTGTCACTCACTAAAATATAAAATTCATGTGGAAAGGGACTCCAGCTATCTTATCATTGTATCACTAATACGTGGAACAGCATCTAGCATATGGCAACAGCTTAATGAGTGTATTGTGAATAAATAAAAGATAAAATTATTTCTATTTCTGTAAAATTTATGCATATGCATTACAATTGAATCAACTAAAATGGTCTGAAGTGGGGAAAAGACATTTTCCCCTCAGAATATGGCATATGTCCTTCAAATTAACAGTGTAACAGGACCTCCAACCATTGTTCAAGTATCCCAAAACTCAAGATTCATGAATAGATCCAATAAGATACAGAGTTTTCTAATAGTTCAGTCACTGATGATTTTTGTACTAAAGTTTTGCATTAGATATCTCCTATATGTCACCTGAACATCACATCAAAACTCTTTTGCTGTGTACTGGAAACTTCATCTGGTAAATCTTCACCTGACCAAGATTTTTCCCACTAGTCTAACAGATGCTTTTTTTTTTTTTTAACATCTTTATTGGAGTGTAATTGCTTTACAGTGGTGTGTTAGTTTCTGCTGTATAACAAAGTGAATCAGCTATATGTATACATATATCCCCAAATCCCCTCCCTCTTGCGTCTCCCTCCCATCCTCCCTATCCCACCCCTCTAGGTGGTCACAAAGCACCGTGGTGATCTCCCTGTGCTATGCAGCTGCTTCCCCCTAGCTATCTGTTTTACATTTGGTAGTGTATATATGTCCATGCCACTCTCTCACTTCATCCCACCTTACCCTTCCCCCTCCCCATGTCCTCAAGTCCATTCTCTGGGTCTGCATCTTTATTCCTATCCTGCCCCTAGGTTCTTCAGAACCTTTTTTTTTTTTTTTAAGAATCCATATATGTGTGTTAGCATATGGTATTTTGTTTTTCTCTTTCTGACTTACTTCACTCTGTATGACAGACTCTAGGTCCATCCACCTCACTACAAATAACTCAATTTCATTTCTTTTTATGGCTGAGTAATATTCCATTGTATATATGTGCCACATCTGCATTATCCATTCATGTGTCAATGGACATGTAGGTTGCTTCCATGTCCTGGCTATTGTAGATAGTGCTGCAATGAACATTGTGGTACATAACTCTTTTTTTAAAAAAATATTTATTAAATACCATGTTTTATTTTTAATCAAATGTTTATATCATTGAGCTTCCTCAATATACTCTTGTGAATTTTCACATATATGGATACTGGCTGAGTTTGGTTGGACTCAGTGGAAATCCAGTATATGCAGGTGATGCTGCAATGTAAGAATGTGGTGGGAAGATTGGTTTGTACTGAGTCTGATGAATGGTTGGGGATGGTAACAGACGAGGATTTATGCCCACTGGGACTTGGTGAACTATGCCACTCGGATGGGAGATATTATAAGTTGGATGCTGTAACACAGGTCTTGAGGTACATGGAGAGGCTAAGAGGTGAGCCACTGGTGCAACACTGCTGAGGGTAGCTGATGATGGGTATGGAAGTAGAGTAGGCTGTCCTCCGAGGTGCATATTTCCAGCCAGATGGGCATGCACAGCTGTGCGATTAGGACTTCCATGAGAAAGAGTGAATGGATTACTGGTAACACTAGTAGGGATATAAGCTTGCTGTCTTCGATGTCCAAAGTTTCCATTCCACTTTTGATGCCCAGATCCAAAGTGCTGAACCTGACTGAAATTCAAATGCTGCTGCTGGAATGCTGATGTCAATTTTTGCTGATGATTACCTACTGCGGAAGGCTGGTTTAATCTTCCAGGAGCAGATCGTCCTTTTATTAATGGCTGGCATACAGAATCTGTGTTTGCCATATGCTCATCAGCATTTAATCCATTTTCTAGTCCCATTGGTGGCACCACAACAGTACAAACAGCTGGTTTGGTTTCTGTGTCAGCAGAGGTTACCAGTTCTGTGTTTTGATGAGTATCCACCACAAAACTGCTCTCTGCAAACGGATTGTCATGTCCTGAAGAGTCTGATGTTGGAGAGCCATCCACAGTATCACAACTACTTTCCTGTTCTTCATCTGACATACTGTTCGGTCTCTTGCAAGGGGATGGGCTGGACTGCCCTGAGGAGCTGGTGCTCAGAATACTATCAGGACTACTTAATGAACAAATCCGATCAATATTCAAAGTGCTCTGGCACGCTTCACAATCCAGATTACCTTTACATTCTCTGAGCGAATGTCACTGCTACGTCTCTTCCTCATCAGTGTCACTGCTAATGGTGACCACACTCACCGCAGGACTCGGGGGGTCAGCGATGATGATGGTTTGCCGCTGTTTATCTGAAACTGATGAATCAGAGTCCTGCCTGATAGAAGTTTCACAACAATTTCTTGCCTCTCCTTCTGAGTTATGATTGTCCTCTCTATGCAATGTGCTTCCTTGACATCTTTCCCATTTACTATCTTTGGAGAAATAAATGCTGATTGTGGGATATTGGTATTCTGCAATGAATTACTCCTGTTCTGGCACAGTTTATTTTTCTTGGTGGTGGCAGGCTGAGGCCACACAACATGTGCAATGCCCACACTAATTGGCTGAGGGGCTGATAAGGTGATCTGATTGGTTAGAAGAGGTTGTGGCATCACTGAGCTGTAATGACTGCTGTGTGAAATCATTTTCCCCCAGTCTCCGAGCCTTTGTGAACCAGCCATACCCTCAGAAGCTAATGTAGTTGTAGCAGGAGCCATGGGTGTTATCTATTGCCAGGCAGGTACCAGCATCTGCTGTGTTCTACCAGACCATGTCTGAGAAAGAACTCCTGGTTGGATCTGTAGTGGCTGCATGGCTGGGGCCTGCATTACAAGGGGTACTGTATTATCTGCCCTTATTGAATAACTAGTGGGTTTACCATGTGTTGCAGGAATACCTTGAATAGCTGGTGGACAGGTAATCAGTGTCTGCTAAAAAGCATCACCACAACCGAAATGAGCAGTTCCAGCCTGCAGAGGAATCCCATGATGCACAACTGAATGAGCAGATGTGGTTAATGCCTGACTTCTTAATGTGCCAATTTTAGTAAAATTTGCTGTCAGATTAGCACTACTGCTTGGAGCAACTGGTCTCAAGAGTGAAGTTTTATTGTGATTATTTGTGTCACATGAGTTTGGATGGGACTTACAAATATCCATCATATGAAAACAGGACTTCACATGGTTGCTATGCGGGAAATGTAGATGTTTCATGTTAACAAAAGCATGGTTCAAAGTCTCTGCTGGAGTAATTCTTAAATCTGCATCAATCAGCATCATTTTTTTCAACAGACTAACAAATTCTCTTCTATCAGCTTTCTCAGCCAAAAGATCACTTCCTTCCAAATCCATCACTGTGTTCACATGTACTATATCATCCAGACTGTTGAATATGTACATTCTGGCTTCTTTAGACTTCATTCCTGTCTCAGCCTCATGTTCTTCCAGTGTCTTTAATCTCCAACCAGAATGAGAGATATCTGTTTCTCTGCAAAAAAATCTTGTGGATTTTGTACCCACATTTAACAACTGTTCTCCTGGTCAACCTTGAGTCTGAGAAATGTATCGAATCTGATCATACTCCAAGGCTCCTGGGTAGAGAGGCCATCCAAGGAATAATTCTGCAATCACGCATCCCAGTGACCACATGTCTATGGCTTCACAAAATGGCATCCCCAATATAATCTCTGGAGCTCTGTAGTACCGAGATTGCAGATATGTTGAACAGTCTTTGATACGTGACTGGCAGACCCAAAGTCTATTACTTTAACCCTATATGGCTGTCAAACAGGATCCACCAACATAATATTCTCTGGTTTGAGGTCTATGTGAATTAAACCAAGACTTTTCAATTTTTTCAGTGCAGTGGCCACTTGCTGAAGAATGGGTTGAATTACTTTTAGTGGCAAAGGACTGAACTTATTTTGTTTCAGAAAGTCATACAAGTTTTGTTCCAGTATCTCAAAGACTAAACAAGTATGGTTACGGTGCTGAAAGCATTCATAAGCTCGTACAAAGTTATATTCATCAGCATTTTCAGTACTGAGCCTTGCTAATATGTTCACTTCTATCTGACCTTGACATGCATAAGAAGGGTGGGTCTTCAAAATTTTGATTGCTACAATTTCATTTGTCCCTTTTTTCCAGCATTTGACTACCTGGCCAAAAGTACCTCGACCAAGAAAATCAAGGACTTCATAAGTATTTTTCATGGAGCATAAGACTTCATGCTGTACTAAATGATAGTCACCTTCTCCAGTGGTACAGTTCTGTTTTGTTCCTGTGGTAGTTGTCACAACTGTCACTGGATTTCCCATGTTGGTTTGCAACATTGCAGGAAGTATTGACAACTCATCCACAATCTGCATTGCGCTATGATTATCCAACTCCTCACTCTTGTGCTTCAATCCACATCGCTGGGGGCCTTCTCGGAAATTTAACCTGTGTCACCACGCCCCAGTCTGAGGTGCCTCCACTTGAGTTTGCTGCGCCTGAGCTGCTATAACCTTTGTAGCACCTGCAGTGCTTTTTAAAACAACAGCACTTGTCTGCAATGAAAGGTTGCGTCCTCGAGGTCTGTTAAATGGTATCTTTGTCTGAAAAGCACTACCCTTAGCAGGAGGATGAGAGTTTCCAACGTTTCTACCATTCACATAGGTCCGTGGATAGTTTCTTTCCTGGAATACACAACTGCTTGGCTCTACTTTGAGTTTCTTCACACTACAAAAGGCACTTGGCTGAGTTTGATAAATATACGGTGGGTAGACCAAGACTTGTGAGGCCATACCTTCCTAGAGGCCTGCGCTCTCCCCTCTTCGGGCGGCCGCAGCCCTGAGCATGTCCGGGGTGGGTGCGGGGCTGTGTCGGGGACAGGGAGCCAGGCGCTTCAGCAGGTGGCACCACCTAGCCCGGGCTCAGCCCCTCTCCGTGGCCGCTGCCATCTTGTCTTGGCGGCTGAGAGGAAACGGTGAAACACCTTCCCCCGAACGCTGCTGCTGCTGATCTGGCTGCTGAGCGCCGGGCCCGTGTCCCTCATCTTCCTTCCCGGGGATTTGGGGAGGGGACGGCTTGGCTAGGGCGAAGGGGTGGTGAAGAGGTCGGGCGGCCGGCCTCCCACTGCAGGGGCCTACGGGCGGTGCGCAGTGCGGGGCCCACGGCGGTTGGGGCCCATTCCTGACGCCCCCGCCGAGAGAGGAGAAGGAAGACAACAGGGAGCGGCGACAGCGGCGGCGGGGCCCGTGGCTCCGTCTCCTCAGGTCGCCGCGCTGCCGGCAGTCGTCACGGAGGCGGCTGCCACCGGCCGCCCCACTCTCGGGCCCCTCCTCCGCGCCTGCCGGCCTCTGTCGCCGCCTCCGCAGCGCCACCACTCGCCCGGCCGCTCTGCGCGCCAAGCCCGGGCGGCCACATGACTCTTTTTGAATTATGGTTTTCTCCGGATATATGCCCAGTAGTGGGATTGCTGGGTCATACGGTAGTTCTATTTTTAGTTTTTTAAGGAACCTCCATACTATTCTCCACAGTGGCTGTATCAATTTACATTCCCACCAACAGTGCAAGAGAGTTCCCTTTTCTCCACACCCTCTCCACAATTTATTATATGTACACTTTTTGATGATGGCCATTCTGACCAGTGTGAGGTGATACCTCATTGTAGTTTTGATTTGCGTTTCTCTAATGATTAGTGATGTTGAGCATCCTTTCATGTGTTTGTTGGCAATCTGTGTATATTCTTTGGAGAAATGTCTATTTAGGTCTTCTGCCCATTTTTGGATTGGGTTGTTTGTTTTTTTGATATTGAGCCGCATGACCTGCTTGTATATTTTGGAGATTAATCCTTTGTCAGTTGCTTCTTTTGCAAATACTTTCCCCCATTCTCAGGGTTGTCTTTTCATGTTACTTATGGTTTCCTTGGCTGTGCAAAAGCTGTTAAGTTTCATTAGGTCCCATTTGTTTATTTTATTTTTATTTCCCTTTCTCTAGGAGGTGGGTCAAAAAGGATCTTGCTGTGATGTATGTCATAGAGTGTTCTGCCTATGTTTTCCTCTAAGAGCTTTATAGTGTCTGGCCTTACATTTAGGTCTTTAATCCATTCTGAGTTTATTTTTGTGTATGGTGTTAAGGAGTGTTTTAATTTCATTCTTTTATGTGTAGCTGTCAGTTTTCCCAGCAGCACTTATTAAAGAGGCTCTCTTTTCTCCATAGTATATTCTTGCCTCCTTTATCAAAAAAAAAGGTGACCATATGTGCGTGGGTTTATCTCTGGGCTTTCTATACTGTTCCATTGATCTATATTTCTGTTTCTGTGCCAGTACCATACTGTCTTGATTACTGTAGATTTCTAGTATAGTCTGAAGTCAGGGAGCCTGATTCCTCCAGCTCCGTTTTTCTTTCTCAAGGTTGCTTTGGCTATTCAGGGTCTTTTGTGTTTCTACACAAATTGTGAAATTTTTTGTTCTAGGTCTGTGAAAAATGCCATTGGTAATTTGATAGGGATTGCACTGAGTCTGTAGATTGCTTTGGGTAGTATAGTCATTTTCACAATATTGATTCTTCCAATCCAAGAACATGGTATATCTCTCCATCTGTTTAAATCATCTTTAATTTCTTTCATCAGTGTCTTATTGTTTTCTGCATATAGGTCTTTTGTCTCCTTAGGTAGGTTTATTCCTAGGTATTTTATGCTTGTTTTTGCAATGGTAAATGAGAGTGTTTCCTTAATTTCTCTTTCAGATATTTATCATTAGTGTATAGGAATGCAAGAGATTTCTGTGCATTAATTTTGTATCCTGGGGGAAGGGGAAGGGTAAGCTGGGACAAAGTGAGAGAGTGGCATGGACATATATACACTACCAAATGTAAAATAGATAGCTAGTGGGAAGCAGCCGCATAGCACAGGGAGATCAGCTCGGTGCTTTGTGACCACCTAGAGGGGTGGGATAGGGAGGGTGGGAGGGAGGGAGACACAAGAGGGAAGAGATATGGGGATATATGTATATGTATAACTGATTCACTTTGTTATAAAGCAGAAGCTAACACACCATTGTAAAGCAATTATACTCCAATAAAAATGTTTAAAAAACTTTTGTATCCTGCTACTTTACCAAATTCATTGATTAGCTCTAATAGTTTTTTGGTAGCATCTTTAGGATTCTCTATGTATAGTCTCATGTCATCTGCAAACAGTGACAGTTTTACTTCTTCTTTTCTGATTTGGATTTCTTTAATTTCTTTTTCTTCTCTGACTCCTGTGGCTAAAACTTCCAAAACTATGTTGAATAATAGTGGTGAGAGTGGATAACCTTGTCTTATTCCTGATCTTAGTGGAAATGGTTTCAGTTTTTTACCATTGAGAACAATGTTGGCTGTGGGTTTCTCATATATGTCCTTTATTATATTGATGTAAGTTCCCTCTATGCCTACTTTCTGGAGGGTTTTATCATAAATGTGTGTTGAATTTTGTCAAAAGCTTTTTCTGCATCTACTGAGATAATCATGGTTTTTATCCCTCAGTTTGTTAATATGGTGTATCACATTGATTGATTTGTGTATATTGAAGAATCCTTGCATTCCTGTAATAAACCCCACTTGATCATGGTGTATGATCCTTTTAATGTGCTGTTGGATTCTGTTTGCTAGTATTTTGTTGAGGATTTCTGCATCTATATTCGTCAGTGATATTGGTTTGTAATTTTCTTTTTTTGTAGTATCTTTGTCTGGTTTTGGTGTCAGGGTGATGGTGGCCTCGTAGAATGAGTTTGGGTGTGTTTCTTCCTCTGCTATATTTTGAAAGAGTTTGAGAAGTATAGGTGTTAGCTCTTGTCTAAATGTTTGATAGAATTCACCTGTGAAGCCGTCTGGTCCTGGGCTTTTGTTTGCTGGAATATTTTAAATCACAGTCTCAATATCAGTGCTTGTGATTGGTCTGTTTATGTTTTCTATTTCTTCCTGGTTCAGTCTCAGAAGGTTGTGCTTTTCTAAGAATTTTTAGATTTCTTCCAGGTTGTCCATGTTGTTGGCATATAGTTGCTTGTAGTAATCTCTCATGATCCTTTGTATTTCTGCAGTGTCAGTTGTTACTTCTCCTTTTTCATTTCTAATTCTATTGATTTGAGTCTTCTCCCTTTTTTTCTTGATGGTTTATCAATTTTGTTTGCCTTCTCAGAGAACCATCTTTTAATTTTATTGATCTTTGCTATTGCTTCCTTCATTTCTTTTTCATTTATTTCTGATCTGACCTTTATGATTTCTTTCCTTCTGCTAACTGTGGGGTTTTGTGATTTGTTTTTGTTTTGTATTTCTTTTTCTAATTGCTTTAAGTGTAACGTTAGGCTGTTTATTTGAGATTTTTCTTGTTTCTTGATGTAGGGTTGTATTGCTATAAACTTCCCTCTTAGCACTGCTTTGCTGCATCCCATAGGTTTTGGGTCATCATGTTTTCATTGTCATTTGTTTGTAGGTATTTTCTGATTTCCTCTTTGATTTCTTCAGTGATCTCTGGGTTATTTAGTAGTATATTGTTTAGCCTCCATGTGTTTGTATTTTTTACAGTTTTTTTCCTGTAATTGAAATCTAGTCTTATAGCGTTTTGGTTAGAAAAGATACTTGATACAATTTCAATTTTTGTAAATTTCCCAAGGCTTGACTTGTGACCCAAGATATGATCTATCCCTGAGAATGTTCCATGAGCACTTGAGAAGAAAGTGTATTCTGTTGTTTTGGGATGGACTGTCCTATACATATGAATTAAGTCCATCTTGTTTAATGTGTCATTTAAAGCTTGTGTTTCCTTATTTATTTTCCTTTTGTTTGATCTGTCCATTGGTGAAAGTGGGGTGTTAAAGTCCCCTACTATGATTGTGTTACTGTCGATTTCCCCTTTTATGGCTGTTAGGCTTTGTGTTATGTATTGAGGTGCTTCTATGTTGGGTGCATAAATATTTACAATTGTTATATCTTCTTCTTGGATTGGTCCCTTGATCATTATGTAGCGTCCTTCTTTGACTCTTGTAATAGTCTTTATTTTAAAGTCTGTTTTGTCAGATATGAGAATTGAATTCCATTTGCATGGAATATCTTTTTCCATCCCCTCACTTTCAATCTGTATATGTCCCTAGGTCTGAAGTGGTTCTCTTGTAGACAGCATACATATGGGTCTTGTTTTTGTATCCATTTATGGATACAGTCCATAGTCCAGTCTATGTCTTTTGGTTGGAGCATTTAATCCATTTTCATTTAAGGTAATTATCAATATATATGTTCCTATCACCATTTTCTTAATTGTTTTGGGTGTGTTACTGTAGGTCTTTATCTCCTCTTGTGTCTCTTGCCTAGAGAAGATCCTTTAGCATTTGCTGTAAAGCTGGTTTGGTGGTGCTGAATTCTCTTAGCTTTTGCTTGTCTGTAAAGGTTTTAATTTCTCCATCAAATATGAATGAGATCCTTGCTGGGTAGAGTAATCTTGGTTGTAGGTTTTTCCCTTTCATCACTTTAAATATGTCCTGCCACTCCCTTCTGGCTTGCAGAGTTTCTGCTGACATATCAGCTGTTAATCTTATGGGGATTCCCTTTTATGTTATTTGTTGTTTTTCCCATGCTGCTTTAATATTTTTTCTTTGTATTTAATTTTTGGCGCGTTTCTCCTTGGATTTATCCTAAATGGGATTCTCTGTGCTTCCACGACTTGATTGACTATTCCTTTTGCCATATTAGGGAAGTTTTCAACTATAATCTCTTCAAATATTTTCTCAGTCCCTTTCTTTTTCTCTTCTTCTTCTGGGACCCCTATCATTTGAATGTTGGTGCGTTTAATGTTTTCCCAGAGGTCTCTGAGACTGTCCTCAATCCTTTTCATTCTTTTTTCTTTATTCTGCTCTACAGTAGTTATTTCCACTACTTTATCTTCCAAGTCACTTATCCGTTCTTCTGCTTCAGTTATTCTGCTATGGATTCCTTCCAGAGAATTTTTAATTTCATTTGTTTTGTTCTCCATCATTGTTTGTTTTCTCTTTAGTTCTTCTAAGTCCTTGTTAAACCTTTCTGGTATTTTCTCCTTTCTGTTTCCAAGATTTTGGATCATCTTTACTATCATTACTCTGAATTCTTTTTCAGGTAGACTGCCTATTTCCTCTTCATTTGTTTGGTCTGGTGGGTTTTTACGTTGCTCCTTTATCTGCTATGTATTTCTCTGTCTTCTCATTTTGCTTAACTTACTGTGTTTGGGTTCTCTTTTTCACAGGCTGCAGGTTCATCATTCCCATTGTTTCTGGTGTCTGCCCCCAGTGAGTAAGGTTGGTTCAGTGGGTTGTGTAGGATTCCTGGTGGAGGGCACTGGTGCCTGTGTTCTGGTGGATGAGGCTGGATCTTGTCTTTCTGGTGGGCAGGACCGCATCCTGTGGTGTGTTTTGGGTTGTTTGTGGACTTATTATGATTTTAGGCAGCCTCTCTGTTAATGGTTGGGGCTGTGTTCCTGTCTTGTTAGTTGTTTGGCATGGCGTATCCAACACTGGAGATTGCTGGCCGTTGGGTGGAGCTGGGTCTTAGCATTGATATGGAGATCTCTGGGAGAGCTCTTGCCAACTGATATTATGTGGGGCTGGCAGGTCTCTGGTGGACCAATGTCCTGAACTCGGCTGTCCCACATCAGAGGTTCAGGCCTGACACCCAGCCAGAGCACCAAGACCTTGTCAGCTGCATGGCTCAGAAGAAAAGGGAGAAAGAAAAACAAAAAATGAAAGAAAAAAATAAAATAAATAAAGTTGTTAAAATAAAAAACTTCTTAAATATTATTAAAATAAAAATGTAATAAAAAAAAAGAAGAGAGCAACCAAACCAGTAAACCAATCCACCAATGAAAACAAGCACTAAAAACTATACTAAAAAAAACCCAGACAGAACCCTAGGACAAATGGTAAAAGAAAACCTATACAGAAAAAATCACACAAAGTAGCATACACATACACACTCACAAAAAGAGAAAAAGGAAAAATATATATATATTTAAATATGGCGCAGTGGTTGAGAATCCGCCTGCCAATGCAGGGGACACGGGTTCGAGCCCTGGTCTGGGAATGATCCCATATGCCATGGAGCAACTGGGCCCATGAGCCACAGTTACTGAGCCTGCATGTCTGGAGCCTGTGCTCCGCAACAAGAGAGGCCACGGTAGTGAGAGGCCTGTGCACTGCGATGAAGAGTGGCCCCCGCTTGCCACAATTAGAGAAAGCCCTCACACAGAAACGAAGACCCAACACAGCCAAAACTAAATTAATTAATTAATTTTTTTAAAAAAAGAAGGAACTCCTATTTCAAAAAAAAAAAAAAGGAAGAGAGCAACCAAATCAATAAACAAATCTACCAATGATAATAAGCTCTAAATAATAAACTAATATAAACATAAAACTAGAAAGGAATTAGATGCAGAAAGCAAACCCCAAGTCTGCAGTTCCTCCCAAAGTCCACCACCTTAATTTTGGGATGATTCGTTGTCTAATCAGGTATTCGAGGGATGCAGGGTACATCAAGTTGATTGTGGACATTTAATCCACTTCTCCTGAGGCTGCGCAGAGTGATTTCTCTTTCTCTTCTTTGCTCGCACAGCTCCTGTGGTTCACCTTTGGATTTGGCCCCTCCTCTGCATGTAGGTCTCTCTCTGGCATCTGTTTTTCACCCAGACAGTAGGGGGTTAAAGGAGCAGCTAATTCGGAGGCTCTGGCTCACTCAGGCCAGAGGGACGGAGGGGTATGGAATGTGGGGTGAGCCTGCGGCCACAGAGACCAACATGACGTTACAACAGTCTGAGGCCCGCCATGTCTTCTCTTGGGGACGTTGTCCCTGGATCATGGGAGCCTGGTAGTGGCAGGCTCCACAAACTCCTGGTAGGAGCCTGGATAGTGACCTGTGCTTACACACAGGATTCTTGGTGGCTGCAGTAAGAGCCTTAGCGTTTCATGCCCATCTCTGGCGTCCGAGCTGATAGCCATGGCTCGCGCCTGTCTCTGGCGCTTGTTTAAGCGGTGTTCTGAATTCCCTCTCCTCACACACCCCAAAACAATGGTCTCTTGACTCTTAGACAGATCCAGAGTTTTTCCCGGACTCCTTCATGGCTAGCTGTGGTGCACTAGCCCCCTTCAGGCTGTGTTCACAGAGCCAACCCCAGTCCTCTCCCTGGGATTTGACCTCTGAAGCCTGAACCTCAGCCCAGCCCCCACCTGCCCTGGCGGGTGAGCAGACAAGCCTCTCAGTCTGGTGAGTGCTGGTTGGCACTGATCCTCTGTGCTCAGTCTGGTGAGTGCTGGTTGGCACTGATCTCTCTGCTTTGCCCTCTGCACCCCTGTTGCTGTGCTCTCCTCTGTGGCCCCGAAGCTTCCCCCCAACCCACTCTCCATCTCTGCCAGTGAAGGAGCTTCCTAGTGTGTGGAAACTTTTCCTCCTTCACAGCTCCCTCCCAGAGGTTCAGCTCCCATCTCTATTCTTTTGTGTCTGTTTTTTCTTTTGCCCTACCCAGGTATGTGGGGAGTTTCTTGCCTTTTGGGAAGTCTGAGATCTTCTGCCAGCGTTCAGTAGGTGTTCTGTAGGAGTTGTTCCACATGTAGATGTATTTTTGATGTATTTGTGGGGAGGAAGGTGATCCCTACGTCTTACTCCTCCGCCATCTTGAAGGTCCTCCTGGTCTAACAGATTCTTACATAATTTATTCCCTGTCTACAGCTAGATGGACCAAACATGAATATTTCTTCATAAGGGGCTAATCAGAAATTTTTCATGGGATTTTTGAACATTGAAGCACTGAATAAAATGGGAGAGAAATGAGTGTTGGAAAAAAATGAGGGACAGACATAAAACTAAGAGATAACAACAGTTGATATCTAGTTCTAGTTTTAACTAATGCCAAATTTCTTATTTCTATAATATGACTTTTTAGTCCTTCCTCTGATTTTGTGAGTCAATAAATAATATGACTTTTTAGTCCTTCCTCTGTCTTTGTGAGTCAATAAATTCATCTTTTCCCCGAAGCTCATTGAGTTTCTGCCATTAGAATTTAAGATCTTGAAATATCACAGAAATAGATGAAAAATTCCATTAATCCCCCCCACTTCTTTTTAAACCAGGAGTCCTTGTCCTCAAATTCTGAGATTCAAGTCCCAAACTCTCCTGTAGCAACCACTACCATCTTCTACCATCTGACTTTGTATGTGTGCAATGCAAGTATGTGTACAAGATATGGGGTGGGGGGGAGCACTGTTTACATAGTGGAATTGAGAAACGAAAATGATACAGTTATTTTGATGAACCAACAGCATTTCTATCTTAGTATGACACCAGGGACACAATGCTAAATTAAGTTATATTTTAATCACTAATTTTAACTCATAATGATTTTTATCTCTGCTGTTTCTAGTGTACTTGCTAAAATGTGATTTCTATTTTTTAATTTTTATTTTATATTGGAGTATAGTTGATTAACAGTGTTGTGTTAGAGAACTCAAGATGGTGGAGGAGTAAGAAGCAGAGTTCACCTGCTTCCACAGAAACATTGAAAATACATCTACAAGTGGAATGGTTCACACAAAATAGCTACTGAGCACGAACAGAAGACCTCAGACATCCAAAAAGATAAGAAAACATCCACGTAACCAGGTAGGACAAAAGGGAAAAAAATAAAGAAGGAACCAGCTTAGGGCCCTGTGCCCCAGGGAGGGAGCTGTGATGGAGGAAAAGTCCCCACAACTTGGGAAGTCTCTCCACCAGCAGGGTGATCAGCCTGGATGGAGGGGGGGTTTCAGAGCCTAAGAGGAGAGATCAGAAATGGTTTGTGGAAGGCAAAACAGAGAGTAGCTTGCACAGAGGGTCAGCACCACCACCTGCACTCCCCAACATGAGACACTCCTCTGTTGGTGGGGGGTGAGGGTTGGATGCTGAAACTCAGACTCTGGAGCTCAGTCCCAGGGTGAGGACCAGAGTTAGGTGCAGAAACAGCTTGAAGAGGTCAGGCTGTGGCAACTGAGGATGTACTAGGAAGAAGCCTAAGCCCCCCAGAGAGGCAAGGTACCATTACTGGGAGGTGCACGAGAAGAGGAGCAGGACCACCATAAGAGCTCCTTTCCCTGTGAGCACTGCCAGGCAACAAGACACCACCCACAGGAGCTCTGGGGGCAGGAGTGAGTCATTGTCACCATCTTGGGCTCCAGAGGCAGGTACTGGCCACCACTTCCAGACCACAGGCAAATGCCAGGCCCTACCCCTGCTGACCCAGAAGGGTGCAGACAGCTTCACCCACTAGGAATTCTACCAGCAAGCCACAAGACCTGCCCCCACTGACCCAGAAGGGCATGGACAGCTCCCGCCACTAGGAATTCCATCACAGAGCCACAGGACCCGTCCCCACTGACCCAGAAGAGCACAGAAAGCTCCCACCAGTAGGAATTCCACTAGCTGGCTCCAGGACCTTCCCTGCTCTCCCTGGAGCACGTGGATAACTCCCCCCACTAGGAAGTCTGCCAATGGGTGCCAGTACCTGCCCTGCTGTCCCGTGAGGGCATGGATAGCTCCCCCACTTGGAAATCTTTCAGCAGGTGCTGGGACCTGCCCGCACTGTACCAGGAGGGCACAGATAGCTCTCCCTACTAGGAAAGCCACTCAGAGGAGGAGCTGAAACCAGAGCCGAAGCCCAGGGCCTGTGTGACTAAGGAAGCAGAGTTGAAGTCTCACAGCTGCATGAACTGCGGAGTTACACCTCCACTGATGGCTTCCTAAATTCATCGCCTGCAAAACATCTGAAAGGACAACAAGTGCTCCTGCAGCTGGGACAGGTCTGGCTTTAGTAGCTGTGGGCTTTATGGGCACATACATGTGGGGGTTGGGCCAGGCCAGAGTCTGAGCTGATTCCATAGCGCCCACAGTGGGTCCAGGTGCATGACTACTGCAGTCCTGGGACTGAACCTCAGTACATCTGCACCGGTGGCCTGGTGAAAAAAACACCTGAGGGTCACCAGAGCCAATTGCCGGCATACCCACAGTTAAGGCAGGACAGAGAGCAGTGCCAACAACAGTGTACTTTCTGAGCCCACAAAATGGGCAAAAGGGGACACAACAGAGCACATTCACAGATGAACAACTCCAGAGGAGGAATACTTAGTGGCTTCTCCCAGTGGGAGTGCTCCAATCCCACTTACCTCACATTGCAGATCAGAATCACAACAAAGAAACAGATCTGGGGACCTCTACTCCAACAACTAGGGAGCAGACCCCACCCCTGATAGGGCAGTGACAACCACAGAGCAAAGGGGAGGCCCACTTAAGATCTAGGGCAAGCTCTGGTCACAACACCAATCAAACCCCCTATCAAGGGGATAACTGCACAAACCTCTGGACCAACCTCACCCACTAGGGGCAGAAACCAGAAGCAAGAGGAACCTAGATCCTGCAGCCTGCAGAAAGGAGACCACAAACAGTAAGTCTGACAAAATGAGATGACAAAGAAATATGTTGCAGATGAAGGAGCAAGATAAAAACCTACAAGAACAATTAAATGAAGAGGAGATAGGCAATCTACCTGAAAAAGAATTCAGAGTAATGATAGTAAAGATGACCCTTGCAAGATCTTGAAAAAAAGAATGGAGGCACAGATCAAGAAGATATAAGAAAATTTTAACAAAGACCTAGAAGAACAAAAGAACAGAGATGAACAAGACAATAACTGAAATGAAATATGCACTAGAAGGAATCAATAGCAGAATAACTGAGGCAGAAGAACGGATAAGTGACCTGGAAGACAGAATGGTGAAAATCTCTGCCATGGAAAAGAATAAAGAAAAAAGAATGGAAAGAGATTAGACAGTCTCAGAGACGTCTGGGACCACATTAAATGTACCAACATTTGAATTATAGGGGTTCCAGAAGAAGAAAAAGAGAAAGGGCCTGAGAAAATATTTGAAGAGATTATAGTCGAAAACTTCCCTATCATGGGAAAGGAAATAGCCACCCAAGTCCAGGAAGCACAGAGAGCCCCATACAGGAAAAACCCAAGGAGGAACACACTGAGACACATATTAATCAGACTAACAAAAATTAAATACAAAGAAAAAATATTAAAAGCAACAAGGGAAAAGCAACAAATAACATACAAGGGAATCCCCATAAGGTTATCCTCTGATTTTTCAGCAGAAACTCTGCAGGCCAGAAAGCAGTGGCATGATATATTTAAAGTGATGAAAGGGAAAAACCTACAACCAAGAATCCTCTACCCAGCAAGGCTCTCATTCAGGTTCAACAAAGAAATCAAAAGCTTTACAGACAGGCAAAAGCTAAGAGAATTCAGCATCACCAAACCAACATTACAACAAATGCAAAAGGAACTTCTCTAGGCAGGAAACACAACAGAAGAGAACAGAAAAATAAATCTGTAATAGGTATGCACGTGAAAAAGAAAAAGGAATCCAAACAACAAGAGAGAAATCAAAAGAGGAAAGGAAGAAAAAAGACCTATAAAAACAAATCCAAAACAATTAATGAAATAGCAGTAAGAACATACATATCAATAATTACCTTAAATGTAAACAGATTAAATGCTCTGACCAAAAGACACAGCCTGGCTTAGTGGATAAAAAAACAAGACCTGTACATATGTTGTCTACAAGAGAACAACTTCAGATCTAGAGACACATACAGACTGAAAGTGAAGGGATGGAAAAAGGTATTCCATACATATGAAAATCAAAAGAAAGCTGGAGTAGCAATCCTCATATCAGACAAAATAGACTTTAAAATAAAGACTGTTACAGGAGACAAAGAATGACACTACATAATGATCAAGGGATCAATCCAAGAAGAAGATATAACAATTGTAAATATATATGCACCCAACACAGAAGCACCTCAATATATAAGGCAAACATTAACAGCCATAAAAGGAGAAATCGACAGTAACACAATAATTGTGGGGGACTAAAAATAATAATAATAGTGGGAAACTTCAACTCCCCCCTTTCATCAATGGACAGATCATCCAGACAGAAAATCAATAAGGAAACACAGGCCTTAAATGACACATTAGAACAGAGGAACTTAATTGATATTTATAGAGCATTCCATCCAAAAGCAGCAGAATACACATTCTCCAGGATTGACCACATGCTGGGCCACAAAGTGAGCCTCAGTAAATTTAAGAAAATTGATATCATATCAAGCATCTTTTCTGACCACAACACTATGAGATTAGAAATCAACTACAAGAACAAAAACTGTAAAAAAAACACAAACACATGGAGGCTAACCAATAGGCTACTAAACAACCAATGGATCACCAAAGAAATCAAAGAGGAACCCAAAAAATACCCTGAGACAAATAAAAACAAAAACATAACCATCCAAAACCTATGGCATGCAGCAAAAGCAGTTCTAAGAGGGAAGTTTATAGCAATACAATCTTACCTCAGGAAACAAGAAAAAATTTCAAATAAGCAACCTAACCTTACACCTAAAGCAACTAGAGAAAGAAGCACAAACAAGACCAAAGTTAGTAGAAGGAAAGAAATCATAAAGATCAGAGCAGAAATAAATTAAACAGAGATGAAGAAAACAATAGAAAAGACCAATGACACTAAAAGCTGGTTCTTTGAAGAGATAAACAAAATTAGTAAACCTTTAGCCAGATTCATCAAGAATAAAAGGGAGAGGGCTGAAATCAATAAAATTAGAAATGAAAAAGGAGAAGTTACAAAGGACACCACAGAAATACAAAGAATCATAAGAGACTACTACAAGGAACTATATGCCAATAAAATGGACAACCTAGAAGAAATGGATAAATTCTTAGAAAGGTACAATCTTCCAAGACTGAACCAGGAAGAAATAGATAATACGAAGAGACCAATCACAAGTACTGAATTTGAAACTGTGATTTTAAAACTCCCAACAAACAGAAGTCCAGGACCAGATGGCTTCACAGGCAAATTCTATCAAACATTTAACGAACAGTTAACACCTATCCTCCTGAAACTACTCCAAAAATTTGCAGTGGAAGGAACACTCCCAAGCTAATTCTAAGAGGCCACCATCACCCTGATGCCAAAACCAGGCAAAGATACCACATAAAAAGAAAACTATAGGCCAATATAGCTGATGAACATAGATACAAAAATCCTCAACAAAATACTAGCAAATTGAATCCAACAATACATTAAAAGGATCATACACCATGGTCAAGTGGGATCTATCTCAGGGATGCAAGAATTTTTCAATATTTGAAAGTCAATCAGTGTGATACACCACATTAACAAACTGAAGAATAAAAACCATATGATCATCTCAGAACATGCAGAAAAAGCTTTTGATAAAATTCAACACCCATTTATGATAAAAAGTCTCCAGAAAGTAGGCAGAGAAGGAACCTACTCCAACATTATAAAGACCATATATGACAAGCTCACAGCTACATCATGCTCAATGGTGAAAAGCTAAAAGCATTTCCTCTAAGATCGGGAACAATACAAGGATGTCTACTCTCACCACTATTATTCAACATAGTTTTGGAAGTCCTAACCACAGCAATCAGAGAAGAAAATGAAAAGGATTCCAGATTGGAAAAGAAGAAGTAACACTGTCAATGTTTGCAGATAGCATGTTACTGTACATAGAAAATCATAAGGATGTTACCAGAAAACTACTAGATCTCATCAATGAATTCAGGAAGTTTGCAGGATACAAAATTAATACACAGAAATATTTTCCATTTCTAGACACTAACAATGGAAGATCAGAAGGAGAAATGAAGGAAACAACCCAATTTACCATCACATCCAAAAGAATAAAATACCTAGGAATAAACCTACCTAAGGAGGCAAAAGACCTGTACTCTGAAAACTGTAAGATGCTGATGAAGGAAACTGAAGTTGACACAAACAGATGGAAAGATATACCATGTTCTTGGACTGGAAGAATCAATATTGTCAAAATGACTATACTCGAACTTCCCTGGTGGTCCAGTGGTTAAGACTTCATGCTCCCAATGTAAGGGGCCCAGGCTCAAACCCTGGTCTGGGAACTAAGATCCCTCATACTGCAACTAAGCCTATGTGCTGCAACTACTGAGCTCGCCTGCTCTAGAGCCCGCACGCCACAACTACTGATCCCACACACTCTAGAGCCCACACACCTCAACTAGAGAAGCCTGCATGCTGCAATGAAGATGCAGCACAGCCAAAATAATAAATAAATAAATAAAAATTTAAAAAAATGACTATACTACCCAGAGCAATCTACAGATTCAATGCAATCCCTATCAAATTACTAAAGGCATTTTTCACATAACTAGAATGAAGTATTTTAAAAATTGTATAAAAACACAAAAGACCCCGAATAGCCAAAGCAATCCTAAGAAAGAAAAACAGAGCTGGAGGAATCAGGCTCCCTGGCTTCAGACTATACCACAAAGCTACAGTCATCAAGACAGTATGGTACTGGCACAAAAACAGACATGTAGACTAATTGAACAAGATAGAAAGCCCAGATATAAACCCACGCACCTATGGTCAATTAATCTATGACAAAGGAGGCAAGAATATACAATGGAAAAAAGACAATCTCTTCAGTAAGTGGTGCTGGGAAAACTGGACAGCTACATGTAAAAGAATGAACACCATGACAAAAATAAACCCAAAATGAATTAAAGATCTACATGTAAGACCAAATAGTATAAAACTGTTAGAGGAAAACATAGGCAGAACCCACTTTGATATAAATTGCAGCAATATATTTTTGGATATGTCCCCTTGAGTAATGGAAATAAAAACAACAATAAACAAATGGGACCTAACCAAACTTACAAGCTTTTGCACAGCAAAGGAAACCATACACAAAATGAAAAGACAACCCACAGAATGGGAGAAATTATGTGCAAATGAAACAACTGGCATAGATTAATCTCCAAAATATACAAACAGCTCATGCATCTCAATATCAAAAAAACAAACAATCCAATCAAAAAATGGGCAGAAGATCTAAATAGACATTTCTCCAAAAAAGACATACAGATGGTCAAAAAGCACATGAAAAGATGCTCAACTATGCTAATTGTTAGAGAAATGCAAATCTAAACTACAGTGAGGTACCACTTCATACCAGTCAGAATGACCACCAAAAATCTATAAACAACAAATGCTGGAGAGGGTGTGGAGAAAAGGGAATCCTCCTACACTTTTGGTGGGAATGTAAATTTGTACAACCACTATGGAGAACAGTATGGAAGTTCCTTTAAAAACTAGAAATAGAACTGCTATATGATCCAGCAATCCCACTCCTGGGCATATATACAGAGAAAACCATAATTCAAAAAGATACATGCACCCAAAGGTTTATTGCAGCACTGCTTACAATAGCCAAGACATGGAAGCAACCTAAATGTCCATTGACAGAGGATTGGATAAGGAAGATGTGGTACATATATACAATGGAATATTACTCAGCCATAAAATAAAATGAAATCATGCCATTTGCAGCAACATGGATGGACCTAGGGATTATCATACTAAGTGAAGTAAGTCAGACAAAGACAAATATTATATGATACCACTTATTGGTGGAATCTAAAAAGATGATACAAATGAACTTATTTACAAAATAGAAACAGACTCACAGACTTCAATAAAAAACTTATGGTTACCAAATGGGAAAGGTGGAGGGGGAGGGGTAAATTAAGAGTTTGGGATTCACATATACATACTGTATACGCACTACTACTATAAAATAGATAATCAACAAGGACCCGCTGTATGGAACAGGGAACTCTACTCAATGTTCGGTAATATCCTTTATGGTAAAAGAATTGAAAAAAATGGCTATATGTATATATATAACTGAATCACTTTGCTCTACACCTGAGAGTAACACAACATTGTAAATCAACTATACTCCAATAATATAAAATTTAAATTTAAAAAGTAACTACACTTATCTCCCTTACCTATAGAGTGAGTGTAATATATCCCCACCTCATTGGGTTCTGTGGAAGTTAAACTTGCAGGATGCCATAAATAATTTCAAACTTTCCCAATGGTTGGTAAATACAAAGTGCTCACCACAAACCCTGACAAACAGTAAATGCTTTAACAGGGAGCATCATCCTTCAATGAACCTGATATACACAGATGACATCAAAGCCTGCAGGGAGAGGCTGCATCCACAAAATCAAAAGACCTCCCTTCAAGGAGATGCATGATGCATAAACCTGCAGATTAGTTGAATGCTCACCAAAGAGGAACTGATTCAACCCATATCCTGTCTTTGGTATCCATTTGCAAACAACCTTCTCCATCTTAAGGATTTCTTCAGAAGTATGTGTTTCCTGGTGCGATTTGCATCCTGGTTTCCCTCTGCCTCAATTGATAGTACCTTTTAAAGGGAAATACTGTAATTTTGATGTCCTTCCTTATCCGGCTTCTTATTCATCTTCCAGATTTAGCTGGTCAAGTGCTCTTATCCCCAGATCATCCTGGTCCATGACAGTGTGGAATCTGGAGCAGTTATCATTAAAAATATTTTTAAAATATTTTTCTCTATCATCTCCATGTTAAGAGTAGGCTTAACTAATATTTTTAATTTGTTCTGGAGAATTTGTAATAAGGTGAATGCTAAAAATGATTCTGGGCAAATTGAGTCTGGCTTAAAATGTGTGACGACCCCGGAATTTTCAGGGAGCGTTCTGGCCTCACCAGAGGAGGCTGGAGCCCGGATCTGGGTCACCCCTTCCCCGGATCTGAAGGCTCTTCTGCACGTGCGGCCTGAGCCCCGAAAAGTCGGAGTCCGGCAGCTTCTAAGACTTGAGTTTTGCCAGCCGACTTGCACTTCTGCGGCTCGGGCCTGGGCTGGGAGCAGATATTCTTGGCCAGGCTCTGCAGTGCTGATAGTAGAAATACATCTACACGTGGAACTGCTCCTACAGAACACCCACTGAACGCTGGCAGAAGACGTCAGACCTCCCAAAAGACGCCCTCAGGCGACCTACATGCAGAGGCAGGTCCAAATCCAAAGCTGAACCCCGGGAGCTGTACGAACAAAGAAGAGAAAGGGAAATCTCTCCCAGCAGCCTCAGAAGCAGCAGATTAAAGCTCCACAAACAACTTGATGTGCCTGCATCTGTTGAATACCTGAATAGACAACGAATCATCCCAAATTCAAGAGCTTTATTTTATTTTATTTTATCCCCTTTCTTTCTTTCTTTCTTTCTATTTTTTTCTCCCTTTTATTCTGAGCCGTGTGGATGAAAGGCTCTTGGTGCTCCAGCCAGGCATCAGGGCTGTGCCTCTGAGGAGGGAGAGCCAACTTCAGGACACTGGTCCACAAGAGACCTCCCAGCTCCACGTAATACCAAATGGCGAAAATCTCTCAGAGATCTCCATCTCAACATCAAGATCCAGCTTCACTCAACGACCAGCAAGCTACAGTGCTGGACACCCTATGCCAAACAACTAGCAAGACAGGAACACAGCCCCATCCATTAGCAGAGAGGCTGCCTAAAATCATAATAAGGCCACAGACACCCCAAAACACACCACCAGACGTGGACGTGCCCACCAGAAAGACAAGATCCAACCTCATCCACCAGAACACAGGCACTAGTTCCCTCCACCAGGAAGCCTACACAACCCACTGAACCAACCTTAGCCACTGGGGACAGATACCAAAAACAACGGGAACTACAAACCTGCAGCCCGTGAAAAGGAGACCCCAAACACAGTAAGATAAGCAAAATGAGAAGACAAAAAAACCACACAGCAGATGAAGGAGCAGGGTCAAAACACACCAGACCTAACAAATGAAGAGGAAATAGGCAGTCTACCTGAAAAAGAATTCAGAATAATGATAGTAAAGATGATCCAAAATCTTGGAAATAGAATAGACAAAATGCAAGAAACATTTAACAAGGATGTAGAAGAACTAAAGAGGAACCAAGCAACGATGAAAAACACAATAAATGAAATTAAAAATACTCTAGACGGGATCAATAGCAGAATAACAGAGGCAAAAGAACGAATAAGTGACCTGGAAGATAAAATAGTGGAAATAACTACTGCAGAGCAGAATAAAGAAAAAAGAATGAAAAGAACTGAGGACAGTCTCAGAGACCTCTGGGAAAACATTAAATGCACCAACATTCAAATTATAGGGGTCCCAGAAGAAGAAGAGAAATAGAAAGGGAATGAGAAAATATTTGAAGAGATTACAGTTGAAAACTTCCCTAATATGGGAAAGGAAATAGTTAATCAAGTCCTGGAAGCACAGAGAGTCCCATACAGGATAAATCCAAGGAGAAACACGCCAAGACACATATTAATCAAACTGTCAAAAATTAAATATAAAGAAAACATATTAAAAGCAGCAAGGGAAAAACAACAAATAACACATAAGGGAATCCCCATAAGGTTAACAGCTGATCTTTCAGCAGAAACTCTGCAAGCCAGAAGGAAGTGGCAGGATATACTTAAAGTCATGAAGGAGAAAAACCTACAACCAAGGTTACTCTACCTAGCAAGGACCTCATTCAGATTTGATGGAGAAATTAAAAACTTTACAGACAAGCAAAAGCTGAGAGAGCTCAGCATCACCAAACCAGCTTTACAACAAATGCTAAAGGAACTTCTCTAGGCAAGAAACACAAGAGAAGGAAAACACCTACAATAACAAACACAAAATATCTAAGAAAATGGGAATAGGAATATACATATCGAAAATTACCTTAAATGTAAATGGATTAAATGCTCCCACCAAAAGACACAGACTGGCTGAATGGATACAAAAGCAAGATCCATATATATGCTGTCTACAAGAGACCCACTTCAGACCTAGAGACACATACAGACTGAAAGTGAGGGGATGGAAAAAGATATTCCATGCAAATGGAAATCAAAAGAAAGCTGGAGTAGCAATTCTCATATCAGACAAAATAGACTTTAAAATAAAGACTATTACAACAGACAAAGAAGGACACTATATAATGATCAACGGATCGATCCAAGAGGAATGTATAACAATTGTAAATATTTATGCACCCAACATAGGAGCACCTCAATACATAAGGAAAATACTAACAGCCATAAAAGGGGAAATAGACAGTAACACAATCATAGTAGGGGACTTTAACACCCCACTTTCACCAA
Organism: Eschrichtius robustus; assembly: GCF_028021215.1. Lineage (NCBI taxonomy): Eukaryota > Metazoa > Chordata > Mammalia > Artiodactyla > Eschrichtiidae > Eschrichtius > Eschrichtius robustus. Next base: position 88,989,978 of record NC_090833.1, on the reverse strand, counting down.
TGGACAGATCATCCAAAATGAAAATAAATAAGGAAACACAAGCTTTAAATGATACATTAAACAAGATGGAATTAATTGATATTTATAGGACATTCCACACAAAAACAACAAAATACACATTTTTCTCAAGTGCTCATGGAACATTCTCCAGGATAGATCATATCTTGGGTCACAAATCAAGCCTTGGTAAATTTAAGAAAATTGAAATCGTATCAAGTATCTTTTCCGACCACAACGCTATGAGACTAGATATCAATTATAGGAAAAGATCTGTAAAAAATACAAACACATGGAGGCTACACAATACACTACTTAATAACGAAGTGATCACTGAAGAAATCAAAGGGGAAATCAAAAAATACCTAGAAACAAATGACAATGGAGACACGACGACCCAAAACCTATGGGATGCAGCAAAAGCAGTGCTAAGAGGGAAGTTTATAGCAATACAAGCCTACATCAAGAAACAGGAAACATCTCGAATAAACAACGTAACCTTGAACCTAAAGCAATTAGAGAAAGAAGAGCAAAGAAACCCCAAAGCTAGCAGAAGAAAAGAAATCATAAAGATCAGGTCAGAAATAAATGAAAAAGAAATGAAGGAAACAATAGCAAAAATCAATGAAACTAAAAGCTGGTTCTTCGAGAAGATAAACAAAATTGATAAACCATTAGCCAGGCTCATCAAGAGAAAAAGGGAGAAGACTCAAATCAATAGAATTAGAAATGAAAAAGGAGAAGTAACCACTGACACTGCAGAAATACAAACGATCATGAGAGATCACTACAAGCAACTCTATGCCAATAAAATGGACAACCTGGAAGAAATGGACAGATTCTTAGAAATGCACAACCTACCGAGACTGAACCAGGAAGAAATAGAAAATATGAACAGACCAATCACAAGTAATGAAATTGAAACTGTGATTAAAAATCTTCCAACAAACAAAAGCCTAGGACCAGATGGCTTCACAGGCGAATTCTACCAAACATTTAGAGAAGAGCTAACACCTATCCTTCTCAAACTCTTCCAAAATATTGCAGAGGGAGGAACACTCCCAAACTCATTCTACGAGGCCCCCATCACCCTGATACCAAAACCAGACAAAGATGTCACAAAAAAAGAAAACTACAAGCCAATATCGCTGATGAACATAGATGCAAAAATCCTCAACAAAATACTAGCAAACAGAATCCAACAGCACATTAAAAGGATTATACACCATGATCAAGTGGGGTTTATTCCAGGAATGCAAGGATTCTTCAATATACGCAAATCAATCAACATGATACATCATATTAACAAATTGAAGGAGAAAAACCATATGATCATCTCAATAGATGCAGAGAAAGCTTTCGACAAAATTCAACACCCATTTATGATAAAAGCCCTGCAGAAATTAGGCATAGAGGGAAATTTCCTCAACATAATAAAGGCCATATATGACAAACCCACAGCCAACATTGTCCTCAATGGTGAAAAACTGAAACCATTTCCACTAAGATCAGGAACAAGACAAGGTTGCCCACTCTCACCACTATTATTCAACATAGTTTTGGAAGTGTTAGCCACAGCAATCAGAGAAGAAAAAGAAATCAAAGGAATCCAAATCGGAAAAGAAGAAGTAAAGCTGTCCCTGTTTGCAGATGACATGATACTATACATAGAGAATCCTAAAACTGCCACGAGAAAGGTACTAGAGCTAATCAATGAATTTGGTAAAGTAGCAGGATACAAAATTAATGCACAGAAATCTCTTGCATTCCTATACACTAATGATGAAAAATCTGAAAGTGAAATTAAGAAAACACTCCCGTTTACCATTGCAACAAAAAGAATAAAATATCTAGGAATAAACCTACCTAAGGAGACAAAAGACCTGTATGCAGAAAATTATAAGACACTGATGAAAGAAATTAAAGATGATACAAATAGATGGAGACATATACCATGTTCTTGGATTGGAAGAATCAACATTGTGAAAATGACTCTACTACCCAAAGCAATCTACAGATTCAATGCAATCCCTATCAAACTACCACTGGCATTTTTCACAGAACTAGAACAAAAAATTTCACAATTTGTATGGAGACACAAAAGACCCTGAATAGCCAAAGCAATCTTGAGAACGAAAAATGGAGCTGGAGGAATCAGGCTCCCTGACTTCAGACTATATTACAAAGCAACAGTAATCAAGACAGTTTGGTACTGGCACAAAAACAGAAATATAGATCAATAGAACAGGATAGAAAGCCCAGAGATAAACCCACGCACATATGGTCACCTTATCTTTGACAAAGGAGGCAAGCATATATAGTGGAGAAAAGACAGCCTGTTCAATAAGTGGTGCTGGGAAAATTGGACAGGTACATGTAAAAGTATGAAATTAGAACACTCCCTGACACCATACACAAAAATAGACTCAAAATGGATTAAAGACCTAAGTGTAAAGCCAGACACTATCAAACTCTTAGAGGAAAACATAGGCAGAACACTCTATGACATAAATCACAGCAAGATCCTTTTTGACCCAGCTCCTAGAGTAATGGAAATAAAAACACAAATAAACAAATGGGACCTAATGAAACTTCAAAGCTTTTGCACAGCAAAGGAAACCATAAACAAGACCAAAAGACAACCCTCAGAATGGGAGAAAATATTTGCAATTGAAGCAACTGACAAAGGATTAATCTCCAAAATACACAAGCAGCTCATGTGGCTCAATAACAAAAAAACGAACAACCCAATCCAAAAATGGGCAGAAGACCTAAATAGACATTTCTCCAAAGAAGATATACAGATGGCCAACAGACACATGAAAGAATGCTCAACATCATTAATCATTAGAGAAATGCAAATCAAAACTACAATGAGGTATCATCTCACACCGGTCAGAATGGCCATCATCAAAAAATCTAGAAACAATAAATGCTGGAGAGGGTGTGGAGAAAAGGGAACCCTCTTGCACTGTTGGTGGGAATGTAAATTGATACAGCCACTATGGAGAACAGTATGGAGGTTCCTTAAAAAACTAAAAATAGAACTACCATATGACCCAGCAATCCCACTACTGGGCATATACCCTGAGAAAACCATAGTTCAAAAGGAGTCATGTACCAAAATGTTCATTGCAGCTCTATTTACAATAGCCAGGACATGGAAGCAACCTAAGTGTCCATCATCGGATGAATGGATAAAGAAGATGTGGCACATATATACAATGGAATATTACTCAGCCATAAAAAGAAATGAAATGGAGGTATTTGTAATGAGGTGGATGGAGTTAGAGTCTGTCATACAGAGTGAAGTAAGTCAGAAAGAGAAAAACAAATAGAGTATGCTAACACATATATATGGAATCTAAGGGAAAAAAAAAATAGGTCATGAAGAACCTAGTGGCAAGATGGGAATAAAGACACAGACCTACTAAAGAATGGACTTGAGGATATGGGGAGGGGGAGGGGTGAGATGTGACAGGGTGAGAGAGTGTCATGGACATATATACACTACCAAATGTAAAATAGATAGCTAGTGGGAAGCAGCCGCATAGCACAGGGAGATCAGCTCAGTGCTTTGTGACCGCCTGGGGGGGTGTGATGGGGAGGGTGAGAGGGAGGGAGATGCAGGAGGGAGGAGATATGGGAACGTGTGTATATGTGTAGCTGATTCACTTTGTTATAAAGCAGAAACTAACACACCATTGTGAAGCAATTATACTTCAATAAAGATGTTTAAAAAAATAATAAAATAAATATTAGTGCCCATAAAAAAATAAAATAAAATAAAATGTGTGACTAGGATTCCACTGACGGATTCTCCCTATATGGTAAGGATGGGACCCAGCAGGGAGGTGATGAGAAGTAATTAATCTGACTCCTCCTAGGGGAAAAGAAAAGTTACCTTGGGGGAAGCCTTTGACAGGGCACACTTGTAACATTCAGGAAGATACAATCACGGGTTTATGCTCTCAGAGTAACTAACCCTTCCCTGGAAGGGGTGGATGTGTACTTAGGTGTCTCCTGGGGCTGTCAGAGTATTATTTTATAGGAAAGTCGGTGATTAGTTATCATGGTCTCAGTGAATCATTGAAGCACGGCTTGCAGGCCAGTTGATTGAAAGCCCATGTCCAATGTAATTACCAACTTGTCCATCAGATCTCTCAAAATAGAACACGGAGCCTTGCATGGGGCTAGTTAAACTATTTATACTGGCATTAATTGTGATTACCAACATTGACAACATGCATTCAAAGAGAAATTTATTTTAATATCTCCTCAAGAATTCCATGATGGCATTAACATAAAAAATATATACTTTTAGTATTTGCTTCCATATCTTGGTTATTGTAAATAATGCTGCTATGAACATTGGGGTGCATGTATATTTTCAAATTGAGGTATCATAAAATACAAAGAAATATTAAGTACCTGCTTTATGTTTAAAATACGTTCAGTCAAAATGTGTAACAGAGGCACCTAATAACAAAACTTTAAAGCAGTTCTGTGTTTAATTGGAAAGCTTATACACAGATAAATTATGACATGAATTAAATCATTTCGATATGCATAAACAAAGTGTAAGATGAGAAAGTTTAAAAATATGAAACACAAACATAGTTGCAATGAATTGAGTTTGGAGAATTTTAACTAATTTTTCAAGTCAGACTAAAATAGTAAGTATACCATCCATTGATTCTACAAGTGTGTATATGTGATATCAATGTGATAATATACAGTACCAGGAAAAAAAGGACCTAAGAATTGAATCTATGCACACACACACAAGCTAGAGGTTACAACACTTTATCCAAAATTGCTTTTTTTTTGTTTTGTTTTTTTGTTTTTTTATACTGCAGGTTCTTATTAGGCATCAATTTTATACACATCAGTGTATACATGTCAATCCCAATCGCCCAATTCAGCACACCACCATCCCCACCTCACCGCAGTTTTCCCCCCTTGGTGTCCATATGTCCATTCTCTACATCTGTGTCTCGACTTCTGCCCTGCAAACTGGCTCATCTGTACCATTTTTCTAGGTTCCACATACATGCATTAATATACGATATTTGTTTTTCTCTTTCTGACTTACTTCACTCTGTATGACAGTCTCTAGATCCATCCACGTCTCAACAAATGACTCAATTTCGTTCCTTTTTATGGCTGAGTAATATTCCATTGTATATATGTACCACAACTTCTTTATCCATTCGTCTGCTGATGGGCATTTAGGTTGCTTCCATGACCTGGCTATTGTAAATAGTGCTGCAATGAACATTCGGGTGCATGTGTCTTTTTGAATTACGATTTTCTCTGGGTATATGCCCAGTAGTGGGATTTCAGGGTCATATGGTAATTCTATTTTTAGTTTTTTAAGGAACCTCCATATTGTTCTCCATAGTGGCTGTATCAATTTACATTCCCACCAACAGTGCAAGAGGGTTCCCTTTTCTCCACACCCTCTCCAGCTTTTGTTGTTTGTAGATTTTCTGATGATGCCCATTCTAACAGGAGTGAGGTGATACCTCATTGTAGTTTTGATTTGCATTTCTCTAATAATTAGTGATGTTGAGCATCTTTTCATGTGCTTCGTGGCCGTCTGTATGTCTTCTTTGGAGAAATGTCTATTTAGGTCTTCTGCCCATTTTTGGATTGGGGTGTTTGTTTCTTTAATATTGAGCTGAATGAGCTGTTTATATATTTTGGAGATTAATCCTTTGTCTGTTGATTCATTTGCAAAAATTTTCTCCCATTCTGAGGGTTGTCTTTTCGTCTTGTTTATGGTTTCCTTTGCTGTGCAAAAGCTTTGAAGTTTCATTAGGTCCCATTTGTTTATTTTTGTTTTTATTTACATTACTCTAGGAGGTGGATCAAAAAAGATCTTGCTGTGATTTATGTCAAAGAGTGTTCTTCCTATGTTTTCCTCTAAGAGTTTTATAGTACCCAGTCTTACACTTAGGTCTCTAATCCATTTTGAGTTTATTTTTGTGTATGGTGTTAGGGAGTATTCTAATTTCATTCTTTTACATGTAGCTGTCCAGTTTTCCCAGCACCACTTATTGAAGAGACTGTCTTTTCTCCATTGTATATCTTTGCCTCCTTTGTCATAGATTAGTTGACCATAGGTACGTGGGTTTATCTCTGGGCTTTCTATCTTGTTCCATTGATCTATGTTTCTGTTTTTGTGCCAGTACAATATTGTCTTGATTACTGTAGCTTTGTAGTATAGTCTGAAGTCAGGGAGTCTGATTCCTCCAGCTCCATTTTTTTGCCTCAAGACTGCTTTGGCTATTCGGGGTCTTTTGTGTCTCCATACAAATTTTAAGATGATTTGTTCTAGCTCCGTAAAAAATGCCATTGGTAATTTGATAGGGATTGCATTGAATCTGTAGATTGCTTTGGGTAGTATACTCATTTTCACAATGTTGATTCTTCCAATCCAAGAACATGGTATATCTCTCCATCTCTTGGTATCATCTTTAATTTCTTTCATCAGTGTCTTATAGTTTTCTGCATACAGGTCTTTTGTCTCCCTAGGTAGGTTTATTCCTAGGTATTTTATTCTTTTTGTTGCAATGGTAAATGGGAGTGTTTCCATAATTTCTCTTTCAGATTTTTCATCATTAGTGTATAGGAATGCAAGAGATTTCTGTGCATTAATTTTGTATCCTGCAACTTTACCATATTCATTAATTAGCTCTAGCAGTTTTCTGGTGGCAGTTTTAGGATTCTCTATGTATAGTATCATGTCATCCGCAAACAGTGACAGTTTTACTTCTTCTTTTCCAATTTGTATTCCTTTTATTTCTTTTTCTTCTCTGATTGCCGTGGCTAGGACTTCCAGAACTATGTTGAATAATAGTGGTGAGAGTGGACATCCTTGTCTCGTTCCTGATCTTAGAGGAAATGCTTTAAGTTTTTCACCATTGAGAATGATGTTTGCTGTGGGTTTGTCATATATGGCCTTTATTATGTTGAGGTAGGTTCCCTCTATGCCCACTTTCTGGAGAGTTTTTATCATAAATGGGTGTTGAATTTTGTCAAAAGCTTTTTCTGCATCTATTGAGATGATCATATGGTTTTTATTCTTCAATTTGTTAATATGGTGTATCACATTGATTGATTTGCGTATATTGAAGAATCCTTGCATCCCTGGGATAAATCCCACTTGATCGTGGTGTATGATCCTTTTAATGTGTTGTTGGATTCTGTTTGCTAGTATTTTGTTGAGGATTTTTGCATCTATATTCATCAGTGATATTGGTCTGTAATTTTCTTTTTTTGTAGTGTCTTTGTCTGGTTTTGGTATCAGGGTGATGGTGGCCTCATAGAATGAGTTTGGGAGTGTTCCTTCCTCTGCAATTTTTTGGAAGAGTTTGAGAAGGATGGGTGTTAGCTCTTCTCTAAATGTTTGATAGAATTCACCTGTGAAGCCGTCTGGTCCTGGACTTTTGTTTGTTGGAAGATTTTTAATCACAGTTTCAATTTCATTACTTGTGATTGGTCTGTTCATATTTTCTATTTCTTCCTGATTCAGTCTTGGAAGGTTATACCTTTCTAAGAATTTGTCCATTTCTTCCAGGTTGTCCATTTTATTGGCATAAAGTTGCTTGTAGTAGTCTCTTAGGATGCTTTGTATTTCTGCGGTGTCTGTTGTAACTTCTCCTTTTTCATTTCTGATTTTATTGATTTGAGTCCTCTCCCTCTTTTTCTTGATGAGTCTGGCTAATGGCTTATCAATTTTGTTTATCTTCTCAAAGAACCAACTTTTAGTTTTATTGATCTTTGCTATTGTTTTCTTTGTTTCTATTTCATTTATTTCTGCTCTGATCTTTATGATTTCTTTCCTTCTGCTAACTTTGGGTTTTGTTTGTTCTTCTTTCTCTAGTTTCTTTAGGTGTAAGGTTAGATTGTTTACTTGAGATTTTTCTTGTTTCTTTAGGTAGGCTTGTATAGCTATAAACTTCCCTCTTAGAACCGCTTTTGCTGCATCCCATAGGTTTTGGGTCGTCGTGTTTTCATTGTCATTTGTCTCTAGGTAGTTTTTTATTTCCTCTTTGATTTCTTCAGTGATCTCTTGGTTATTTAGTAACGTATTGTTTAGCCTCCATGTGTTTGTCCTTTTTACGTTTTTTTCCCTGTAATTCATTTCTAATCTCATAGCGTTGTGGTCAGAAAAGATGCTTGATATGATTTCAATTTTCTTAAATTTACTGAGGCTTGATTTGTGACCCAAGATGTGATCTATCCTGGAGAATGTTCCGTGCGCACTTGAGAAGAACGTGTAATCTGCTGATTTTGGATGGAATGTCCTATATATATCAATTAAATCTATCTGGTCTATTGTGTCATTTAAAGCTTTTGTTTCCTTATTTATTTTCATTTTGGATGATCTGTCCATTGGTGTAAGTGAAGTGTTAAAGTCCCCCACTATTATTGTGTTACTGTCGATTTCCTCTTTTATAGCTGTTAGCAGTTGCCTTATGTATTGAGGTGCTCCTATGTTGGGTGCATATATATTTATAATTGTTATATCTTCTTCTTGGATTGATCCCTGGATCATTATGTAGTGTCCTTCCTTGTCTCTTATAACATTCTTTATTTTAAAGTCTATTTTATCTGATATGAGTATAGCTACTCCAGCTTTCTTTTGATTTCCATTTGCATGGAATATCTTTTTCCATCCCCTCAGTTTCAGTCTGTATGTGTCCCTAGGTCTGAAGTGGGTCTCTTGTAGACAGCATATATATGGGTCTTGTTTTTGTATCCATTCAGCCAGTCTATGTCTTTTGGTTGGGGCATTTAATCCATTCACGTTTAAGGTAATTATCAATATGTATGTTCCTATGACCATTTTCTTAATTGTTTTGGGTTTGTTTCTGTAGGTCCTTTTCTTCTCTTGTGTTTCCCACTTAGAGAAGTTCCTTTAGCATTTGTTGTAGAGCTGGTTTGGTGGTGCTGAATTCTCTTAGCTTTTGCTTGTCTGTAAAGCTTTTGATTTCTCCATCAAATCTAAATGAGATCCTTGCCGGGTAGAGTAATCTTGGTTGTAGGTTCTTCCCTTTCATCACTTTAAGTATATCATGCCACTCCCTTCTGGCTTGCAGAGTTTCTGCTGAGAAATCAGCTGTTAACCTTATGGGAGTTCCCTTGTATGTTATTTGTCGTTTTTCCCTTTCTGCTTTCAATAATTTTTCTTTGTCTTTAATTTTTGCCACTTTGATTACTATGTGTCTCGGCGTGTTTCTCCTTGGGTTTATTCTGTATGGGACTCTCTGCGCTTCCTGGACTTGGGTGGCTATTTCCTTTCCCATGTTAGGGAAGTTTTCGACTATAATCTCTTCAAATATTTTCTCTGGTCCTTTCTCTCTCTCTTCTCCTTCTGGGACCCCTATAATGCGAATGTTGTTGCGTTTAATGTTGTCCCAGAGGTCTCTTAGGCTGTCTTCATTTCTTTTCATTCTTTTTTCTTTAGTCTGTTCCGCAGCAGTGAATTTCACCATTCTGTCTTCCAGGTCACTTATCCGTTCTTCTGCCTCAGTTATTCTGCTATTGATTCCTTCTAGTGTAGTTTTCATTTTAGTTATTGTATTGGTCATCTCTGTTTGTTTGTTCTTTAATTCTTCTAGGTCTTTGTTAATCATTTCTTGCATCTTCTCAATCTTTGCCTCCATTCTTATTCCGAGGTCCTGGATCATCTTCACTATCATTATTCTGAATTCTTTTTCTGGAAGGTTGCCTATCTCCGCTTCATTTAGTTGTTTTTCTGGGGTTTTTTCTTGTTCCTTCATCTGGTACATAGCCCTCTGCCTTTTCATCTTCTCTATCTTTCTGTAACTGTCCAAAATTGCTCTTTATTTGGACTTTTTTTTCACTATAACACATAGTGTTAGAATTACAGAGCTATGCTTCTCAAATTTCAATCTCCTAGAGAATTATACAAAATCAGGACCTTCTTCGTATCAGAATTTCCATCACTTAATGGTTTTAATCCATGTAGATCCTCTCTTTTAATCTGAACTCATTTCATGGACCTGAGTTAATAACTCTTGATTTATGACATACTCTCATTATTGGCTCATGAATTACTTCCTCTTTTTTCCCCTTCCTCTCTCCTTCCCTCCCTCCCTTCCTTTTTTCCGTCCCCCTTCCTTCTCTCTCCCATTCTTTGCCCATCCTTTCCTTATCCCTCTTATTTCTTCCACCTGTCACCCAACACACAAAAAATATAACCTTGATAATAACTTAAAATACTTGTGATGCCTTCTTCATTCCAATCCCCTGCCTTCACTGCCCCAAATTGTTACCTTAAATCTGTACCTATTATTTTATTGCCTTAAGGTTGATGGGATATATATATATTCTTTAAGAGAATATCATAAGGTTTAAATAAAAGTGTATTATACTCTTTGTAAAAAAAAAAAGAGAGAATTAAATTGGGTGAAACCTGCAACTTTAGGCAATATTTTACCTCTTATCATGGAAATAAGAATCCCCATGCTGTATTTTTGCTGTATACTGGACAGAGAGAATCTCCAAGGGTGGCATGTGAACACATTTGTGATTTATATCTTTGTAGAAAAGAGAAGTAAAGTAAGCATCACAAATGCAGCCAGAGTCCAGAGTCCAGTAATGACAGCCATGGACACCCAAACCTGAATGCTTTAGCCTGAGGGATATCAGCCCAATTTAGCGCCCTAAGTAACCCTTTCCCCAACATCCATGTAGTTGTAAGAGCTCCACCTAAGTTGTCAAGGGCACTTGTTTCACTCTCCTTATTCACAGAGATGTGAAAATATGAGGCACTTACCAAATGTAATTCTTCTGCTATCAGTCACAAACACGGGAGCATTTGAGAGCAGGAGGCTGGAGGGGAGTGATAGGGGTGTCCGCCAGTTATAGGGAAGGAACTCTGGAAAAAAACATTTCCAAGACAGCTGTGATTATCACCTCAGTTGCAGTCTCAAAGGGAGTACCCGCCTGACAGGTTCACAACAATTACAGCCATTTCAATAACTCTCAAGTTCTTTTTCTGAATTATCTGAAGTAACCTTAAAGACAAAAATGCTACCAACTATTCAGTGTCTTGTGGGATCAGTCTCTTAACCATTAAGCTCTATTGGCTCCAAATGGGGCCTGGGAGATTATTTTTTCCCAACATAACATTTACAGATGAAGTTTCTAACTGAAACTTAGAAATATTAAGTAAAGTTTGTGCAGCCTTTTCTGCCAAACCTGGAGTTGTTAAAAGTCTTCTAGCCTCCCACTGTAATATTCTTAAAGTGCTTTATACTCATTGATCCCAAAAGTTGATTTCTAGAAAAACATTCCAAGAAGTGATCATGAGCACAAATAATTACTTTAAATATTTTTTACTATAACACTAATTTTGACAAAAATAATAGAAAACACATGAAATAAGGACATGTTCTAATGAATTATAATGGTATACATAGTGCTGTTATTTTGTTGTTATTGTTGATGATGATGATATATTAGCTAACATCTTGTTCAGAGCCAGTGACAGTTTTAAGCACTTTATCTATACTAGTATATCAATTCTCATAGGTATAATTATAATCCCCCTTTCAAGATTAAAAAACAATTAAACTCAAATGATTAAGATTATCCCTTAAAGTCACACAGTATATGAATAATGGAGTCTAGATATGAACCTAGTCAGTTTGACTATTGTTTAATAAATAATCTATTATGAAAATTTTCAAAAACCACAAATGTAGAAAGAATAGTATAAAGAACTTTGATATACCCATAACCTAGTTTCAATAATAATCAATTTTTTCAATGCTATTTCATTTATATCTTCAACTATTCATTTTCATTTTTATTTTTATGGTAATATTTTAAAGCAAATACCAGTCATTATGTTATTTCACCCATAAACACTGCTGTAAACTTAAAAAAGGAATTTTTTACATAATAACCATGTCATTTTCATACTTAATGAAGTTAATCATAATTTCTTAATGTCATCTATAGCGAATCCATACTCAAATTTCTCTGATTGTTTAAAGATCTCTTTATATAGGTGGTTTGCTTGATTCTGGATCCAGAGTTGTAAAGAATGGAGTCATGGAAGATTTGAAAGCAAAGACCAGTCAAAGCTATTACTTAAGAATGGGTAGCAAATATGATAAATTGAAGCTATTGACCATTACATTACTCTTCATTTCTTTGTATGGATCCAAATTTCTGTCTATTATTCCTTTCCTTTTGCCTAAAGAGCTTCCTTTATTATTTCTTGTAGAGCTGGTCTGTTAGCAATTTGGGTTTCTCTGTTTGGAAAAGTCTATATTTAACTTTTATTTTTTAATGTTTTTTTCTGTTTAATTTTGAAATACAAGCAGCCCTCATTTTACATGATTCCAATATGCATGTGTTTCATTCACCAAGATTTAGTTAAATAATACCAGTCCCCCAAAACACAGTCTGAATTTCACCTATCATGGTATTTTGGCTGGGAATGGTTACATGAGGTACCAACTTAGCTGCTGGCTCATCAGTCCACAAATCACCACATAAGTAACAGATAGATATCTTGATCTGTGACCTAATGCCACTTTTTTCAAAGTCTGACAGTGATTTGTCACAACAGATTTATCATTCATTCACAGACAGTGAAGTGTATGGTTGTGTTACCTACTTTCCCAGTGATAATCCCACAGGACAGTTTATAAAAATAGAGAAATGACCAACAAATATGAAAGTGTAGCAACAGAGATGAAAAGTAAGTATGCTGCAACTGAAATCTGAATCCAGTGTAAGTGAAATTATAGAAGAACTAGCTGCCAGTGGGAATATTGGCACTGCCATTGTTCTAGACTCTAGACACACAGCCAGAGGAACTTAGTGAAGGAGAACTTATCAACATAAAAGAGCAAAATGACTTTGACAAAAAGGATGTGAAGATATCCTAGAGGTAGTGATGTCAGCAAAAACTTCTTGTTAAAGGTACTCTGGGAGATATTTCAGGACATTGAAAGTGCAAAGGGCAATATGTTGGAAGTTGATCCATATGACAATTTGCCAAGGATAGAAAAGATACTCACTCCGCGTCCTAAGTTATATAACAAGAGGAAAGCAAGCACTGTTGGAAACTACTCTTGATAAGATTTTTACAAGTTAATGGAACACTTTAAGTCTCCATGTTTCTAATGTTTTAAATTACCATGTGCTACATAAATATTGATTTTACTGTTTTCACATTTCCCTATGCATGTATAACTGATAGGAAGAGTTTCAGTGTTTTGCCAAGAAATTTTAAAGATCACAGAACAATTGTAATTTTTCCCATTGATTATTAAGATTGCTTTGCACAGATTCAACTTGCACAATAATTTTTATGATTCTGCACTTCTTTGCAAAGCAAGAACTTCCTGTAATTACAGACTCATAAGAAGTTACAAAAATTGTACAGAAGGCCTTGTGAACACATCACCCAGCTTCCCTCAATGGTAACATCTTATGTAATATTATATTATCAAACCTTGAAACTGACATTGGCCAACACAATTAACTAGACTACAGACCTCACAAGTTTTTTTCATACACTCATTTTAAAATATGTTTTGTGTATAGGCCTGTGATGTTTTTATCACAAGTACAGACTCATATGATTGATATGACCACCACCACAATCAAGATGCAGAGCTGTTATCACTAAAGAACTCTTGCTTCCTACTATAGTCATTCCTTTGCTGCCCACCCGTAACCCCCTTGCAACTATCTCTTCTTTATCTGTGTAATTTTGTCATTTGGAGAATATTGTATAAAGTAGTCATACAGTAGCTCTTTGAGATTGGCTTGCTTTGTTTCTCAGCATAATGCACTTAAGATACAAGTGTATCACTAGTTTGTTATTTCTGTGGGCTAGTAGTATTTCCATTGTATGAATGTGCCACCGTTTCTTTAACCATTCACCCATTGAGGGACGCTGGGGATTTGTGCAGTATTTTGATGCAAAGATATGTGTGTAAAATATGTGTGTGTGTGTATGTGTCTGTATGAACATAAGTTCTTTCTTTATTTATTTTTTAAAATAAATTTATTTATTTTATTTATTTTTGGCTGCCTTTGGTCTTCATTGCTGTGCACGGGCTTTCTCTAGTTGTGGCGAGCGGGGACAACCCTTCGTTGCTGTGTGCAGGCTTCTCGTTGCAGTGGCTTCTCTTGTTGTGGAGCGTGGGCTCTAGGCGTGCGGGCTTCAGTAGTTGTGGCACGTGGGCTCAGTAGTTGTGTCTTGCAGGCTCTAGAGCACAGGCTCAGTAGTTGTGGCGCACGTGCTTAGTTGCTCCGCGGCATGTGGGATCTTCCCAGACGAGGGCTCGAACCCGTGTCCCCTGCCTTGACAGGCGGATTCTTAACCACTGTGCCACCAGGGAATCCCAAACATAAGTTCTTTAGTTCTCAGAACTATGGTTATGATGTGCTTTGGCATAATTTTCTTTCCTTTGATCCTGTTTGAGGATCACTAGCTTCGGTAATCTGTTAGGTTTATGCTCTTCGCCAAATTTGGGAAATTGGTGTTTTGCTTTGTTGCCACCAGATGTGAGTGGCAATTCCCCTTTGAGCCCTTCTGAACCCATTAAGCCCTCACTGGGGGAAGGGAAGTGGAGTGCCAACTAGCACCTCCTCATATTGCCTCATTCCACTTTGCTGCTGTGGAGTGGAATAGAGGTTCAACTTCCTGCTGGACCCAGCTGGTCTCAAGAGAGGTAGGAAAGCAGAGGGGTAACTCATACCTCCTCCTTGCCACCTACATGGGAGAGGATGTTTAGCTCCCCACTGGCCCCAGTGACCATACTTCAGTAGAGATATTTGAGGGCCAACAAGGACAACCTAGTTTTACCTTGCTGCTATGTGGGGTAAGGGGAGGGTTGGAACTTAAGCTCCCTGCTTGGTCTCATTCACACCAGCTGCAAGAAAGTAGATAACCCTAGCTGTTGCTGGGCGGGGGTGGAAGTGCAACTCCCATTTGGCCTCACTGACACCACATGGGGGAGTTTTTCTGTTCATATTTGATTGGAGTAGGGTAAGTATTCTGTTCTGTTAGATCACCCTTTTCCCAGGTCTTTAGCTAGAGGAAGAAGGCTTTTTTTGAAAAAGGCTTCCATTGCAGACTTTTTTTGAAAGAGGTTTCTATTGCAGACTTCTTCGGCTCCCCATCTAATATATATGAGAGGCAAAAAGAAAACCCAGGGTACTCACCACTGCATCATGTCTCAAGTCCCTAGCCCGTCCTCCTCCTTTCTACCATTCAGAATCTTCTTTTATTTATTTGTTGTATTATGTCCAGGGCACTTAGTTCTAAGAGGGATGACTGGGAGGAATGGGGCTACTCCATCTTGGCCAGAGCTGAAAGTCCTTTTGTCCTTTAAAATTTGAGTTGCTTTCCTTCTTATTGCATTGTGGGAGTTCTTTTTATATCCTGGATTCAAATTCTTTATCAGATATGGGATTTGCAAATATTTTCTCCTAGTCTGTGGCTTGTTGATTGTTTTCTTACTGATGTTTTTGAAGGGCACACACTCTTAACTTTGATAAAGTTCAATTTATCAATTTTTGTTTTATAAATTATGTATTTGGTATGATATCAATGAATTCTTTGCCTAGCCCAAGGTCATGAAAATTTTCTCCTATGTTTTCTTCTTAAAAAGCTTGTAGGTTTAGCTTCTATATTTAGGTCTATGATCCATTTTGTATTGCTTTTTGGTTATGATATAAAGGTTTTTGTTTGGTTGGTTTGGGGTTTCTTGGGGTGCCAGGGAGATGCAAGAAGGTTGCATGTGGATAGTCCATTGTCCCTGCACCAATTGCTGAAAATACTATATTTACCCCATTGAATGGTCTTGGGACCTTAGACAACAATCATTCGACCATAAATGAAAAGTTTATTTGTAGTCCATTGATCTACATGCCTATCCTTGTGCCAATACAGCATGATAGTCATGACTATGGCTTCACAGTAAGTTTGGAAATTGGAGAGGTAAGTTACTCAACTTTGTTCTTTTATAAAATTATCCTGTCTATTCTAAGTTCTTTGTGTTTCATCTATAGTTTAAGATTAGCTTGTCAATTTTTACCAAGAAAAAATCCTACTGTTATTTTGATAGAAATTGCTTTGCATTTATAGATCAACTTGGCAAAATTTCTATCTTGACAATATTGAGATTCCAATTCATGAACATGAAATGTCTCTATATTTATTTAGTTTTGCTTTAACTTCTCTCAGCAGTTTTTTGTATTTTTAAGTGTACAAGTCTTACACTATTGGTTAAATTTATTCCTAAATATTTTTTAGATACTATTATTAATGGAATTATTTTCTTAGTCCATTTTCTGATTTTTCTTTGCCAGTGTGTTGAAATGTAGTTGATTTTGGATATTGATCCTACATCCTGTGACCTCTGTAAACTTGTTTATTAGGTCTAGTGTGTGTGTGTGTGTGTGTGTGTGTGTGTGTGTGTTCCTTGAGATTTTCTACATATAAGATTATGTCCATCTGTGAATACAGACAGTTGCACTGCTTCCTTACCAATAAGGATGTCTTCAGTTTCTTTTTACTGACTTATGTACTGCCTAGAAACTTCAGTACAAAGTTAAATAGAAGTGGTGAGAGTAAACATTCTTGCCTTGCCTCCTCTCTTAGGGGAAAGCATTAAGCCTTTTATCATTGTATGATGTTAGCTGTGGATTTTCCATAGATGTCCTTTAGTTTTTTAAGAGTTTTTATCATGAATTGATGTTGCATTTTATCAAATGCTTTTCCCTGCAACTACTGAGATGATGTTATGATATTTATACTTTCTTCTATGAATATAAAACATTATACAAGTTGATTTTCCGATGATTAACAAAACTTGCATTTGGGGGCTAATTCTCATTTGTTTATATTATATAATAATTTCCATAGGTTGGTGGAATTGGTTTTCTAATATTATTTATTTATTTACTTTTTGGGGTTAATGTTTTGTTTTGATTAATTTCAAACTACAGAAAACTTGTGAACATTTTACACATTTTTTATTTATTTTCAAATTTTACATTCAAGGTATTTAACAAAAATTGGAAGATTTAATTTTTTCAGCTTTATTGAGATCTAATTGACATACAACAATGTGTAAGTTTAGCACGTACAGTGTGGTGACTTGATAAATGTATGTATTACAAATGTTTGCCATAATAAGGTGAGTTAACACATTTCACCTCAAATGATTACCATGTTGTCGTTGTTGTTGTTGTTGTTGTAGTGGTGGTGGTGAGAACATTAAAGCTCTACTCTCATAGCAACTTTCAAATACACGATACAGAATTGTTAACTATAGTCACCACGTGCACATTAGATCTCTGGAACTTATTCATCTCATAACTGAAAGTTTGTACCCTTTGACCAACACCTTCCCATTTCCCCCAACTCTCTGTACCTGGCAAACATCATTCTGCTTTCTGTTTCTGTGAGTTCAGTGTTTTTAACTTCCACATATAAGTGGATCATACAGCATTTATCTTTCATGTATGACATTACACTTGGCATAATGCCCTCAAGGACAACCCACGTTGTCACAAATGGCAGAATTTCCTTCTTTTTATGGCAGAATAATATTCTATTTTATACAGAATTTATATAGAATTTTATACAATTTTTTAACATCTTTATTGGAGTGTAATTGCTTTACAATTGTGTGTTAGTTTCTGCTTTATAACAAAGTGAATCAGCTATACATATACATATATCCCCATATCTCCTCCCTCTTGCGTCTCCCTCCCACTCTCCCTATCCCATCGCTCTAGGTGGTCACAAAGCACCGAGCTGATCTCCCTGTGCTATGCGGCTGCTTCCCACTAGCTATCTATTTTACATTTGGTAGTGTATATATGTCCATGCCACTCTCTCACTTTAATCCATTCATCCGTTGATAGACACTTAGGTTGTTTCCATGTGTTGACTTTTTTGAATAATGCTTCAATGAGCATGGGAGGGCAGATATCTCTTCGAGATAGTGATTTCATCTCCTTTGGATATATACACAGTAATAGGGTTATTGGATTATATGTTAGTTCTATTTTTAATTTTTTGAGGAATTTCCGTACTGTTTTCCATAGTGGCTGCACCAATTTATATTCCCAACAGTGCACCAGCGTTCCCTTTTCTCCACATCCTTGCCAGCATTTGTTATCTATTCCTTTTTGATAATGGCTGGTCTAACAGGTGTGAGGTGATATTTCATTGTGGTTTTGATTTTCATTTCCCTGATAATAAATGATATTGAGCACATTTTCCTGTACTTGTTGGCTAGTTGTATGTCTTCTTTGGAAAAATATCTGTTTCAGTCCTTTGCCCATTTTTCAATCTGATTGGTTTTTTGCTGTTGGGTTGTATGAGTTCCTTATATATTTTGAATAGTAACCCCTTATCAGATATATGGTTTGCAACTATTTTTCCCCACTCCATACGTTGCCTTTTTACTCTGTTTGTAGTTTCTTTCTTTGTGCAGAAGCTTTCTAGTTTGAGGTAGTCCCACTTGATTTTTGCTTTTGTTGCTTATGCTTTTGGTGTCATACCCAAAAAATCACAACCAACACTGATGACAAGGTGCTTTCCCCAATGTTTTCTTGTAGGATTTTCATGGTTCTAGGTCTTACATTTAAATGCTTAATCCATTTTGTGTTAATATTTGTGAGTGGTATAAAAGAGGGACCCAGTTTCATTCACTTGCATGTGAATATCCAGTTTTCCCAGCACCATTTATCAAAGAGACTATCCTTTCCCCCACTTATTCATGGATCCCTTGTCAAAGATTAGTTAATCACATACACATGGGTTTATTTCTGGGTTCTCAGTTCTGTTCCATTGAACCATGTGTCTGCTTTTATGCCAGTACCATACTGTACCAATTACTATAGCTTTGTCATAGAATTTGAAATCAGGGAATGTGATACCTCCAGCTTTGTTCTTTCTCAAGATTTCTCGGCTACTTGAGGAATTTTGTGGTTCTATACAAATTGTAGGATTGTTTTTTCTATTTCTGTGGAAAATACTGCTGGAATTTGGTAAGGCCATCTATAGATGGCTTTGGGTTATATGGACAATTTTAACAATATTAACTCTGCTGATCCATGAACACAGGATGTCATTACATTTATTTGTGCCTTCAATTTTTCATCAATTTCTTATAGTTTTCAGACTAGATCATTTATTTCCTTGGATTAATTGATTCCTAAGTGTTTTGTTATTTTCGATACTATTGTAAACAGAATTTTTAAATTTCTTTTTCAGATAGTTCATTATTAGCATATAGAAATGCAACTCATTTTGTATGCTGATTTGTATACTGTAACTTTATTGAATTCATTTATTAGTTCTAACAATTTTTTGGTGGAGTCTTTAGGATTTTATATATACAAGACCATGTCATCAGCACACAGAGTCGATTTTACTTCTACATTTCTGATTTGGATGACTTTTATTTCTTTGTCTTGCCTAATTGCTCTTGTTAGGACTTCTATTACTATGTTGAATAGGAGTGGTGATAGTGGGCACCCTTGTTTTGTTCCTGATATTAGAAAGAAAGCTTTCAACCTTTTACTATTGAGTATAGTGTTAGCTGTGGGCTTGGCCTTTATTATGTTGAGATTTGATTCTTCTTTACCCAATTTGTTGAAAGTTTTTATCATGAAAGGATATTGAATTTTGTCAAATGTGTTTTCTGCATTTATTGAGATCATTATATGATTTTTGTCTTTTATTCTATTAATTTATCAATTTGCATATATTGAACCATCTTTGCATTCCAGAAGTAAATGACACTTGATCATGGTGTATGATCTTTTTAATGTGCTGTTGAATTCAGTTTGCCAGTATTTTGTTGAGAATTTTTGCATCAATATTCATCAAGAATATTGGCCTACAGTTTTCTTTTCTTGCATTATCCTTATGTGGCTTTGGTATCAGGGTAACACTGGCCTCATAAAACAAGTTTGGGACTGTTCCCTTTTTTTCAATTTTTCTGGAAGAGTTTGCAAAGTATTGCCATTAATTATTTAAATGTTTGGTAGAATTCAATGGGGAAGCCATGTGGTCCTGGGCTTTTCTTTGTTTGGTGGTTTTAGATTACTGAATCAATCTCCTTACTCATTACTGGTCTGTTCAGATTTTCTATTTCTTTGTGATGTGGATATGGTAGGTTTTATGTTTTGAGGAATTTATTCATTTCTTGTAGGTTGTCCAATTTGTTGGCAATACTGTTCATCTTTTTTAAAAAACCAACTCAGTTTTATTGATCTTTTCTACTGATTTTTTATTCTCTATTTTATTTATACCTGCTCTGATCTTTGTTATCTTCTTCCATCTGCTAATTTGGGATATAGTTAGTATTTTTATAGTTCCTTGAGGTGTAAAGTTAGGTGACTTATTTGAGACTTTTTGTTTTTTTGTTTTTTAGTGTAGTCATTTATCACTATAAACTTTCCTCTTAACACTGCTTTTGCTGCATCCCATAAGTCTTGATATATCTGTTCCATTTTCATTTGTCTCAAGATGTTTTTTGATTTACCTTAATTTCATCTTTGACCCGCTGGGTGTTCAGGAGTGTGTCATTTGACTTCCATATATTTGTGAAATTTCCAGTTTTCTTCATGTTATTGATTTCTAGTTTCATACCATTGTGGTCAGAAAAAAATACTTGGTAGGATTTCAATCTTTATAAATTTGCTGAGATTTGTTTTGTGACCTAATATATAATCTCTTTTGGAGAATGTTTTATGTGTGCTTGAGAAGAATATGTATTCATTCCATTGCTGTTAGATGGAATGTTCTCTATATGTCTGTTAGGTTCATTTGGTCTAAGATGTAGTCCAACTCAAATGTGTGCTTATTTATTTTCTTTCTGTGTGATCTATCCATTATGGAAAGTGGGGTAATGAAGTCTCCTACTATTATTGTGTTGCTGTCTACTACTCACTTTATATCTGTTAGTATTTGCTTAAAATAGTTAGGTGCTCCAATTATACATGCATCATATTTATAATTATTATATCCTCTTGATGAATTGACCTCTTTAAAATTATATAATGACCTTCTTTATATCTTGTGACAGTTTTTGAAAAAAGTCTATTTTGTCTGACACAAGTATGGCTCTTTTTAGTTTGCATTTGCATGGAATCTTTTCCTATGTCTTCACTTGAGCCTGTGTGTGTCAAGAAGTCAAAGTGAGTCTCTTGTAGGCAGTATATAATTGGATCTAATTTTTTATCTTTCATCTACTCTATGCCTTTATATTTGACAATTTAATCCATTTACATTTAAAGTAATTATTTATAGGTAAGGACTTATTCTTGCCATCTGTTTATTGTTTTCTGGCTGTTTTAAAGTTCCTTTTTTCCTCTCTTCTCCTCTTCATTTGTGAATTGATATTTCATAGAGGTACACTTGATTCCTTTCTCTTTATCTTGTGTGTACGTACTATAGATTTTGGTTTTGTAGTTATTCTGTTGCTTACTTGAAACATCTTCTAGATAAACAGCTTATTTTTAGCTGTTAACAACTTAATTTTGATCACATACAAAAAGTCTATGCTTTTATTCCCCTCTCCTTTTACATTTTATGTTTTTAATGTCACAATTTATATCTTTTTATATTGTGTATACATTAACAAATTTTTGTAGCTTTAGCTATTTTTAATACTTTTTGTCCTTTACTCTTTATATTAGTGTTAAGTAGTTACCACTGCCATATTACAGTATTAGAGTATTCTGAATATGACTATATACTCACATTTACCAGTATATTATGTATTTTTCATATGTTTTTATGTTAGTAGTTCACCTTTTGTTTCAGCTTGGAGAACTTCTTTCACCATTTCTTGTAAGGCAGTTCTAGTTGTGATGAACTCCCTCAGTTTCTCTTTATTTCTTTATTCCTGAAGGACAACTTTGCTGGGTAAACTATTCTTGGTTGGCGTTTTTTTTTCTTTTCTTTCAGCTCTTTGAGTATATCCTCTCACTCTCTGCTTGCCTACCAGGTATCTGCTGAGAAATTTGCTGATAGCCTTATGGGGGTTATCTTGTATGACAGAGATTTCTTTTCTCTTGCTGCTTTCAAAATTCTCTCCTTGTCTTTGATTCTAGACAGTTTAATTATAATACATCTTAGAGAAGTTCATTTTGGATTGAAAATTTGAGATGATTTATTAACTCCATGAACTAGGATGTCCAACTCTCTCCCCAAGGTTTGGGAAGTTCTCGGCCATTATTTCTTTTGTTTGTTTATTTTATTTTATTTTATAGCCATTTTTCTTTAGAAAAGGTTTTTACCCTTTTCTCTCTCTCTTTTCTTTCTGGGACTCCAATGATGTGTAGATTGCTTCTCTTGTGTCTCATAAATCTTGTAGGCTTTCTTCATTCCTTTTTATTCTTTTTTTGTTTTGCTCCTCTGATTGGATAATTCCAATTGATCTGTCTTCAAGCTGACTAATTTCTTCTTCTACTTACTCCAGTCTGTTGTTGAAGCTTTCTATTGAATTCTTCAGTTCAGACATTGTATTCCTCAGTTCCAAAATTTCTGTTTTGTTCTTTTTTATGTTTCTCTCTCTTTGTTGAACATCTTTTTGTTCTAGTAATGTTTTCATGATTTTTTAAAATCGCCTATCTATGTTCTCTTGTAGCTCTGAGTATCTTTAAAAGAATTATTTTGAATCCTTTGTCAAGCAATTCCTGTATCTCCATCTCAATTCCTGTATCTCCATTTCTCCATTCCTGTATTTCCATTTGATCACTCTTTGAAAGATCAAAGAGTCTTTCTGACTCTTTGGAGTCAGTTAATGGAAGTTTACTGTGTTCTTTTGGTGGAGTTGTGTTTCCCTCATTCTTCATGATCCCTCTAGCCTTGTGTAGGTATCTGTGCATTTGAAGAAACAGTCACTTCTTCCTGACTTTATGGACTGACTTTGGTAAGAAAAGACCTTTACCTAGGGGTGGGGATATGCTGGAGCTTGTAGTGACCCTTGATCTAGTGATGCAGAGTGCCAAGTGCAAGGGCATGTGGTGGTTCCAGTTTTGGCAGGGCGTGCTGACTCATTTTTCAGGCCACCAATTCCTTGGCATGATCAACAACTGTGTGATCCTTGGTGAGCACTGCAGGGAGTCTACAGAGGCTTCTAAGGCTATTAAGGTCCTCACAGGCACCTCCAGTTCCAACAGCTAGGGACCAGGGCAGGAAATGGTGGTAGCCAGAGCCAGTGGTGTATACATGCTCAGCTGCAGGGGTAGCTGTGGGTGCCTGCATAGTGTCAGAGCCAGTTACAAACACACTTATAGTAGTGGGGGCCAGGGTAAGGGTCGAGGCCAACTGCAGGCACCCTGGAAGCTCTGGGGGCCGTGGCTGTTGGCATGCACCACCATGGCTGCTGGTTCTCACTACAGGTGCATGGCAGTGGAGGCCGGTGTTGGGAGTCAGGCCAAGGGCATACAAATATACACCAAGGGGTTAACTGCAGGTGAGCTGAGTGGTGCTGGTCAATTATAGAAGAGAGGGACAGATGCAGGCCCACAAGAAGCTACAGGGGCTCTGGCATGCACTTCTGTGACTGCACAGTCTCCTCACAGGCATACACATGGCAGTGGAGGCCAGGGTCAGGGGTCAGACTGGAGACGTGCAGATGCACAGCTGAAGTGGCTAGCTGCAGAGGAGCCCAGTGGTGTAAGCCAGTGACAGGAGACAGGGCTGGGTCCAGGCCCACAAGTAGCTGTGGGGCCCTTGGCTATTGGAGTGTACTTCCTTGGCTGTAAGATCCTCCTATGGGTGCACACACAGCAATGGAGACCAGTGGTGTGCAAGTACAAAGCTTGAAGTGGTAAGGGTCATCCACCAGGGTCTATACTGGCATTTCGTACTCACGCAGCTGCAGAGGCCTGGACTGGTTGCCAGCATGGGTCCCAGGTTCCAGTGGAAATGGGGATGGGGAGCAAGGAGGGACTCACGTGGCTGGCATCTACTAAAGTGAATACCCGTGAGGCAAAAATCAGTGAAATCTGGGGGGTTTGAAGTGGCTGTTTCTTCTATGATGGAAGCTGCCGAGGTCAAAGAACTGAGGTTGCTCTCAATATATGTTGATATTAGTAAACCTTACTTTTCTTCCTTGCTCCTAGCCATCTCTGTACATCTCAGCTTTGCCAGTCTCTGGGAAGGTGAAACTGAATCAAATGCTTTTTGTGTGTCCTGAAAGGCTGGGAAGCTGGTCACTCACTCCACTCTCCCTTTCCCTCCAAGGAGAACGGTTTCTAGCTGGGGAGTTTTCTCTTGGCACTGAGCAGTGCCAGCTTGGAAGACAGGGTGGTGTAGGCAAAATGAAGCTGTTCTTCTTTCCCTTTTTGTGCAGTTATTTTCAATTGCTTTGTTCCACTGTGTTGCTGAAGTTTCTTAAGTGCACTCCAGCACTCTTTTTGTTCATGGAGAGATGTCTAATTGTTGATCTTTGTTGGGGGATGGAGGCTGAAGTCTCCTACTCCACCATCTTGGTGACATTACTCTGGCTTAATAATATATTGTTAAGGATTTTTTCATCTATATTCATGAGGGATATCAGTCTTTTCTTTGCATGTGATGTCTTCATTTGCCTTTGATATCAAGATGAAACTGGCCTAATAGAATGATGTGAGACATGCTCTCTCTTTTCTACATTTTCTGGAATAGATGGTGAGGGATTGAGATTATTTCTTCCTTTAATATTCAGTGGAATTCACCAGTTGATTCATCTGAATCTGGGCTTTTATTTCCTGAAAGGATTTTAATTACTAATTTAATTTATTATTTGTTATAGGTCTATTGAGATTTTCTATTTCTTTTTGAGTCAGTTTTGGAAATTTGGATCTAAGAATTTGTCTGTATCTTATAAAACATCTAATTTGTAGCATAAAGTTGTTCATAATATTCTCTCATACTCCTTTAATTTCTGTATTTAAATTTCTTGTTTTGGTAAATTCTTGCTTGGAATGCTAGCTAAAGGATTGTCAATTTTTTTGATCTTTTAAAGAGCCAGATTGACAAAATTCTGGTTTTATTGATTTTTGTGTTTTGTATTTTGTTGACATGTGTTCTAACCTTTATTATTTCCTTTCTTTTGCATGGTTTCTTCTTTTTTAGTGTCTTGGGGTAGAAACCTAGGTTATTGATATGAGACTTCTCTTCCACTACAGGTGTTTAACAGTATAAATTTCTTTCTAAGCACTGCTTTAGGCACATCCCATACATTTTGATATACTATTTAAAATTTTCATTTACTTCAAAATACTTTCTAGTTTTCCTTCCAATTTATTTTTTGACTTATGTGTTATTCAGATATGTGTCATTTAATTTCCAAATATTTGTGGATATCCCAGATATACTCTGTTCTTGATATTACACATTCCACTGTGGTTGGAGAACTTATTTATATTATTTCATTCCTGTTTAATTTATTGATATTTGTTTATGGCTGAATACATGGTCTATCCTAGAGAATGTTCCATGTGCTGTTGAAAAGAATGTGTATTCTGTATTTATTGAATGGAGCATTTTATATATGTCACTTAAGTTACTTTGGTTGATAGTGTTTTTCAGGCCTTTCTTCTATAACCTTGCTGATTTTGTTTCTTTTTTTTTCTATTATTTGTGGACATTAGGAAATTGAAATTCCCAACTATTATTGTTGTATTGTCTATTTCTCCTTTCATTTCTATCAGATATTGCTTCATGTATTTTGACGTTCTGTTATTATATTTGTATACATTTATAATTTTATTGACATTTTATCATTTGGATTTGTCCCTCTTTATCTCTAGTAATATTTCTTGTTTTAAAATCTACCTTGTCTAGTATTAATACAACCACTTCAGCAGGTTACTACTTGCATAACGTATCTTTTCCAAACTTCTACTTTCAATGAATATGTGTCTTTAAATCTAAGATATGTCTTTTGTAGCTTGTGTATAGTTGGATCTTGCTATATTATCCATTTTGTCAATCTCTGTTTTCTAATTGAGTTGTTCAGACTATTTACATTTAGTGCAGTTATTGATAGGGTCAGAGTTACATTTGCCATTTTGCTATTTGTCTTCTGTTTTCAGTCTTCTTTGTTCCTCTGTTCTTCCTTTAATGACTTCTTTTCTGTAAAATATTTTAGTACATTATTTTAATTCTTTTATTGATTTTTACTACATTTTTGAATTATTTTCCTAGTGTCTGAACTTCGTATTCCAATATACATCTTAACTTATTGCAGTCTATTTCAAAATAATGTTAACTGAATTCCCATGAAACATAGAATGTTTTCTACAATATAACTCTATTCTTTTCCCTTCTTGAGTAATTGTTTTAATATTTATTACATCCATATGCCTTACAAACCAACAATACAGTGTTATAATTATTTCTTTATACAATCTTATGCATTTTAAAGAATTTAATAGAAGAAATGAGAAAATATATTTATAAATTCTTTTATTCTTAATCTAGATATTTATTACTCCTGGTACTTTTCATTTTTTCCAGTTGATTTGTGCTAGTATCTAATGTCATTTTCTTCTAGCCCAAAGAATTTACTTTAGTATTTGTCATAAATCAGTTCTGATAGCAAGGAATTCTCCCAGCCTTTTAAAATTCGGAAATGCCCTTATTTCACCTTTATAACTGGTGGATAGTTTGCTGGATAAAAAATTCTTCGTTAGCAGTTTTTCTTTCAGTATTTTGAATATGTTATTCCACTGCCTTCTTGGGTCCATTTTCTCTGGTGATAAGCTAGGCTTTTTTTATAGTGATGCTCTCCAGTATGTATTAAGTTGTTTTTCTCTTGCTACTTTTAAGATTTTTCTCTTTGTGTGTGGCTTTCAACATTTTGACTACAGTGTGTCTGGGTACACATCTCTTTGTATTTATTCTACTTAGGATTCATTAAGCTTCTTGGATGAATAAATTAACAGTTTTCATCAAAGTTAGGAAGTTTGGGCCATTATTCTTCAAAAAATAACAATAACTATTGGATTCACAATTTGAGGAAGTATATTAGATGAAACTTGATACATTTAGTGCAAAAGTCTAGGGACCTTGAAATTGGAATGACTACATGTCTTTGGATTCAGACATAGCCTGAATACATTGAGCATGATGAGTACACCTTGATCTCATAAGCAGTTTTTTCTCCCCATGTGAGACAGCTTTTACATTGCTGGTACGCAACTATTAGATGAATCTCAAAATCATTATCCTGAGTGGGAAAAAAAAAAAAGACATACAGAAGAGTATGCACCATATGATTCCTTTTGCATGAAACACTACAGAAGACAAAGCTAACCTATAGTGACCAAAATGGAGGGGGACAATTCCTAGATGGAAGTGACTGAACAGTTTAAAAAGTGATCCAATATATTTGGGCTCTCAATAGATAGAAATTATTTTAAGTATTCATTCTGACAAGGCTTGAATATAAGAATATCTTCAAGAGGGACATTATACTTCTGAATCTTTTATAAAATTCTACGCATAGGAGGATGGATGCCAAATAAATACACCTTCTCCCCCAAACCCTACTAGGATGGACTTAATGTGAGGTCAAGATCAAGGTGAAGATCTTCACTTAGGCGGATTTACCAAGCATCCAGGAAGCCTAATGTTATTATCAGAGGAGAAGGATATGGCCAAGCATCTGCTACTAGTTGGTCAGAGCAGATATTCTCTGCTCTGTACACCTTACCTGGCAAATTAGACACTTGAAGCTTGTGAGGCAGTTCAGGTTTGTTGTACCTGAAATGCTCTCTGAAATTTTAAGGCCTCTAAGGTTGACTAAAAGTTACTGCTTGTGAGCAGATATGAAAAAGAAGTGATTAACTGACTTCTAACAGTGGCACTCTCATTTCTTTCTCACCTAATACTAAGGAGTGATCCTAATATAACGCATCCCTCTTTTAGGGGATTGCACACTCTCTTCAGGGCCTGCCTGTACAACCTCCCTTACTGACTCCAGGCGCATAATGGGAATTTAAAAACCAACTATGCTTGGAGGGAAAATTGCAAGGTGTAATCCAGAAAACACACTCACACACACACACACACACAAAAGGAACTCAAGTTCTTTCTCAATGCTAAATGCTGCAATCAAAATACACAGGGTAGTGGATTGGATGAAAAAAACAAAATCCATCTACATGCTGCCTATAAGAGACTCACTTCAGAGCTAAAGACACACAAAGATTGGAAGTGAGGGGATGGAAAAAGCTATCTCATGCAAATGGAAATGACAAGAAAGCAGGAGTAGCAATACTCATACCAGATAAAGTAGACTTTAAAACAAAGTCTATTACAAAAGACAAAGAAGGGCATTATTTTTTTAATAAATTTATTTATTTGTATGTTTTTATTTTTGGCTGTGTTGGGTCTTTGTTGCTGTGTGCGGGCTTTCTCTAGTTGCAGCGAGTGGTGTGCAGGCTTCTCATTGTCGTGGTTTCTCTTGTTGCAGAGCATGGGCTCTAGGCACGTGGGCTTCAGTTGTTGTGACACACGGGCTCTAGAGAGCAGGCTCAGTAGTTGTGGCACCCGGGCTTAGTTGCTCCACGGCATGTGGGATCTTCCTGGGCCAGGGATCAAACCTGTGTCCCCTGCATTGG
This sequence comes from Eschrichtius robustus, assembly GCF_028021215.1. Taxonomy (NCBI): domain Eukaryota; kingdom Metazoa; phylum Chordata; class Mammalia; order Artiodactyla; family Eschrichtiidae; genus Eschrichtius; species Eschrichtius robustus. Next base: position 88,961,325 of record NC_090833.1, on the reverse strand, counting down.
CAGGCGGATTCCCAACCACTGCACCACTAGGGAAGCCCAGAAAGGCATGTTTAATGATACAGGGATCAATACAAGAAGAGGATATAATATTTGTAAACATATGTGCACCTAATATAGGAACACCTAAATATATAAGGCAAATATTAACAGACATAAAAGAGAGAAATTTACAATAATACGATAATAGTAGGGGAATTTAACACCAACTTACATCATTGAACAGATCATCCAGACAGAAAGTCAATACAGAAACAGTGGCCTTAAATGACATATTAGACCAGTTGGAATTAATAGATATCTACAGGACATTCCATCCCCAATAAAAACATAATACACAATATTTTCAAATGCATGTGGAACATTCTCCAGGATAGATCACATGATAGGCTGCAAAACAAGTCTCAACAAATTAAAGAAGATAGAAATTTTACCAAACATCATTTCTGACTACAACGGTATGAAACTAGTAATCAATTACAGGAAGAAAAGTGGAAAAAACACAAACACATGGAGATTAGACAACATGCTATTAAAAAACCAATGGGTCAACAAACAAAGAGCAAATCAGAAAATATCTTGAGACAAATGAAAATTAAATGCAACTTTCCAGAAGCAATTCTAAGAGGGAAGTTTATAGCAATATAGGCTTACCTCAAGAAATAAGAAAAATATCAAATAAACAACCTAAGCTACCATCTAAACGAATTAGAAGAAGAAGAACAAAGCCCAAAGTCAGGAGAAGGAAGGAAATAATAACGATCATAGCAGAAATAAATAAAACAGAGACAAAAAAATAACAACAGCAACAACAGAAAAGATCAATGAAACCAAGTATTGGTTTTTGGTTTTTTAAAAAGCTAAAAAAAATAGATAAGCCTTTATCCAGTCTCATTAAGAAAATAAGAGAGAGGACCCAAATAAACAAAATAAGAAATGAAACAAATGTCACAAAAATACAAAAAAAAAATCCTTAGAGTACTACAAACAGTTATATGCCAACAAATTGGACAACCTGGAAGAAATGGATAAATTCGTAGAAACATACAATCTTCCAAGACTGAATCAGGAAGAAATAGATAATCTCATCAGACTGATTACTAGTATTGAAATTAAATCAGTAATCAAAAAACTCCCCAAAAAACAAAATCCCAGGACAGAACAGCTTCACAGGGGACTTCTACCAAACATAAACATAAGAGTGAATACCTATCCTTCTCAAACTATTCCAAAAAGTTGAAGAGGAAGGAACATTCCCAAACTCATTCTATGAGGCCACAATTACTCTGATACAAAAACCAGACCAAAAAGATAATTACAGGTCAATATCATTGATGAACATAGATGCAAAATGAAATATTAGCAAACCAAATTCGACAATACATTAAAAGGATCATACACCATGATCAGAGGAATTTATTCCAGGGATACAAAGATGGTTCAATATCTGCAAATAAACCAATGTGATACACTATATTTAAAAAAAAAGGATATAAATCACATGATCATCTCAATAGATGGAGAAAAAGCATTTGATGAAATTCAACACTCATTCATGATAAACTCTAAACAAATTGGTATAGAGGGAACATATCTCAACATAATAAAGGCCATATATGATAAGCTCACAGCTAGCATAATACTCAGTGGTGAAAAACTGAAAACTTTTCTTCTAAAATCAGGAATAAGAAGGAATGCCCACTTGACACTTCTATTTACCATAGTGTTGGAAGTCCTAGCCACAGCAATCAGGCAAGAAAAGGAAATAAAAGGCATCCAAATTAGAAGGGAAGAAAACTATCACTATTTGCAGATGACATGATACTATATTGAGAAAACCCTAAAGTTTCTACCAAAAAAACTACTAGAACTAATAAATAAATTTAGAAAAGTTGCAGGATACAAGATCAATGTACAGAAATCTGTTGCTTTCTGTACACTAATAATGAACTATCAGAAAGAGAAAGCAAAAAAGCATTCCCATTAACAATTTCATCAAAATGAATAACATATCTTTTAGGCATAAACTTAACCAAGGAGGTCAAAGACCTAACTCTGGAAACTATAAGACATTAATGAAGGAAACTGAATAGGAAGCAAATAAATGGAAAGATATCCAATATTTGTGGATCAGAAGAATTAATATTGTTAAAATGTCCATACTACCTAAAACAATCTACAGATAAAATATCCATGAAATTTTTCATAGAAGTAGAATAAATAATCCTAAAATTTGTGTGGAACACAAAAGACCTCGAATGGCCAAAACAATCTTGAGAAAGAAGAACAGAACTGAAGGAATAATGCTCCCTGACTTCAGACTTTACTACCAAGCTACAGTCATCAAAACAGTATGGTACTGGCACAAAACAGACACATAGATCAATGCAACAAAATGAAGTGTTCAGAAATAAACCCACGCACTTAAGGTCAATTATTCTATGACAAAGGAGGAAAAAATATACAATGGGGAAAAGACAGTCTCTTCAATAAGTGGTGCTGGGAAAACTGGACAGCTACATGTAAATATTGACATTAGAACATTTTCTCACACCATATACAAAAATAAACTCAAAATTGATTAAAGACCTAAACATAGGACTGGAAATCATAACACTCCTAGAAGAAAACATCAGAAGTACACTCTTTAAGATAAGTCTTAGCAATATATTTTTTTGATCTGTCTCCTAAAGCAAAGGAAACAAAAGCAAAAATGGGACCTAATCAAACTTAAAGGCTTTTGAACAGAGAAAGAAACCATCAACAGAACAAAAAGGCAACCTACTGAATGAGAGAAGGTATTTGCAAATTATATTTCTAGTAAAGGGTTAATATAGAGTTCATACAACTCAACATAAAAAGAAAAGCCCTATTTTAAAATGGGCAGAAGACCTGAATAGACATTTTTCCAAAGAAGACACAGATGGCCAACAGGCACATGAAAAAATGCTCAGCATCACTAATAAATGCAAATCAATCACCATGAGATATTACCTCACACCTGTCTAAATAACTATCATCAAAAAGATAACATATAATAAATGTTGGCAAGGATATGGAGATAAGGGAACCCTCATACACTGTTGATGAGAATGTAAATTGGTACAGTAACTATGGAAAACAGTATGGCTGTTCCTCAAAAAAATAAAAACAGAGCTACTGTATGATCCAACAATTCTGCTCCTGGATATGTGTCTGAAAAAAAATGAAAACACTAATTTGAAAAGATATGTGCACCCCCATGTTCATAGCAGCATTATTTACAATAGCCAAGATATGGAAGCAACCTAAGTGTCCACCAACAGATGAATGGATAACGAAGATGTGGTATATATACAATGGAATACTACTCAGCCATAAAAAAGAATGAAATTTTGCCATTTGCAACAACATGAATGGACCTGGAGGGTATTAGGCTTAGTGAAATAAGTCATACAGAGAAAGACGAATACTGTGTGTTTTCACTTATACGTGGAATTTTAAAAAGTAAACGAATGACTATAACAAAACAGAAACAGACTCACAGATACAGAGAACTAACCAGTGGTTACTAATGGGAGAGGTGTAGCAGAGGGGCAATGTAGGAGAAGGGGATTAAGACGTACAAACTACTAGATATAAAATAAATAAGATACAATGTTGTAATGTATAGCACAGGGAATATAGCCAATATTTTATAACTTTAAATGGAGTATAATCTATAAAAATATCGAATCACTATGTTGTATACCTGAAACTAATATAATATTGTAAATCAACTATACTTCAATGTTTAAAAAATGATCTTGCTCAGTAGTACAAGCAGAAACTTGGTCGCATATATTTGGGTGGATCCTTAGGGTATTAAACCAGGAGGGATGAATTATGTTCAGATAGGGGCAAATTTATCAATATGAGTATACCCACGATGGACTCAGGAGCAGCCCATGCTGCATTTCATACCAATGAAATATGTATTTCTCTAATGAGATCCTGATAAATATTTTTTAAAACTCTCTGAGTTTTTTTGACGTGCAGCCATCTTTTGTGGTAACCTGAAGACATCTGTGGTGGTGGCTCTTCAATAATGAAGTCTGTGAAATAGAATAGATGGGCACCCTACAAAGATACTTCTTGACATATATACCTATAATATATGAAATTCTGTGTCTGTGGGCAGAAAACACAAGTCATCATAACAGGGATTCAGATCCTCTTTCTCAGTCCTTGATACATCCTACTTTATACACAGGAGGCTTCAAGTATAGGAGAGACTGGGTCCTTTTGACAAAATTTCTTGTAACTTAGTCACAAGTATATACAATTAATCATTCCCCAAAAGTCCCTAAGGGAGACCTGTGCCATCTACCAGTTGAATCTCCTTCAAACTGGATCTACAATGTATGGTAGCATCATTGGAAGTTATGGCTACTGCAATTACAGTCTCACTTAGGAGTGGTTCTCAAATGTGTGGTGATAAGAAATCTTCCCAGGGGCAAATTTTAAGGAGGTATATTTAGTAGTTCACTTTGTGAAGAAGAGCTGTGTCCTGAGTTTAGATTTATACTGATTCATGTCCAAAGCTCAATGAGTTGACGGGTAGAAGGGGGCTAGACAAGAATAAGACTGGAATAAGATGTCTGGGTGAGACAGATGTGGATGAAGTTCTAGGAATAGGTACTGAATAGGGTTTATAAATGCTTAAGAGAGGATAGGACATTAGAGGGAAGAAAACAAGTGAGGTTTGTGTATTTATAACTTTGGCTGGCTGTGCAGAGCCATGGAATGGCCATTACAATGTTTCTCTTCCTAAGGCCACAGCTCTCATAAGTGTAGCCTTTTCTGCCAGCCTCTGGTAATATTACTTACCCTCACTATAAGCCTGGTGGTGATAATGGTTCCCTACCATCATCAGTTACAGGATGCTTCACCAACCCTACCCATGTTTTTGGAGCCCCCGTTTATTAAACTCAAGTGTCCTTTTGTTTCTTGACAACTGACACGTGTTTTTTTAGGTGACCCTGACAACAACCCTGATCATAAACTCCATGGGGATAGGGAATTTAATATCTTTTACCTGATGTTGTTATCCCAGCATCTAGAATGATGTCTATCGCACAGCAAGTTTTCAATAAATATTTGTTCCATGAACATATGTAGTGACCACTTTCTTTCTGTTAGTGAAATTTATGTTAAAGTCTATTATGATTGATTTAATGTAATATTGATTTAATACAGTTTGACCAGCATTTTAATGCTGTTATTTGTAATTTATTAAAGAATGACAAAGAATTACGTATGTTAGCAAAAAGCAAGCAAACTTGTTATGTGCACAGAAATCCAAGATCAACGTAATTTAATTAACAAAATTTGTTGAAACAATAATAGAATTCATCTGAAAACAATGTTGATTCATAAAAACTAACAGCTTCCTTATATATCAATACATCTATACCTGCAGCACTGCCTTGACCTCCAGTAGAACCTCCACACTGGGCTCCAGGGGTGCCAGCACGGGGCTTAGGGGTTAATGGGTCTGTTGGCTGTATAGAAACAGTGTAGAGGTCCCAATTGAAAAATTACAAAATTATAATTTTACAGCTATATAATTTCAATCCTAAATACCTCAATCGTCCTGCCTTTGTTTTTTACAAAACCAATTTTCTTACGTAACTCAAAATTTTTTCACACTTTACCTACGTAATGGTAATTTTAACATTTTCAATATCCAGTCCATATTCAAGTTTCCCCAACTGTCTCCAAATGACTTATGAAAAAACTGCTATTTCAATTGGGAGCCAATAGAGGACCACCCTTTGCATCTGGCATTTAAGTTGATATTTAACCCGTTCTCTTCAGGATCCTTGAGAGGCTCAGCAGGATACTTTTAAGACATCGCCCTTCAGCTTTCTAGAATGCGTAAATGCCTAAAGAGTGACCGCAGCAGTGGAAGCGGAGGTCTATGGGAAATGTAGTCTTGAATCCTTCTGTTTTACCGCGCGGCACTCTGGGAAGGGGCTTCTGGGCTGCTTCTGCGCGTGTGCGGCTGTATCCCCGCCTCCTCCCTCGTCTTCTCTGGACTTCAGGGAAGAGGCTTGGGAGCCTGGGAGTCGGCTCGGAAAGTGAAGGGTGCGCACCTGGGGTGAGAGTGCGGGGGGACCAGCTGAGAGGGGTGCATTTGTGCCTAGGGATGGAAGCGGAAAATCTTTGGGACTCCCTCCCACCAACGCCGGTGTATGCGCCCGGGCGGGCCCTCAGCCTAGGGAAGGCCGGTAGGGGGTGACCCCGGCCCTCGGGCTCCCGGGGTGCAGGTCGGGCTGGTCCGGTTAAGAGCAGGTGCTCAGTGTAGGCCTGGGTGTGTGGGGACCGTGTGCTCGGCCCCGCCTGCAGCCCGACAGGGGAAAAAAAGCCCATGTCGGCGGCAGGGGGGAAAGTGAATTTATAGTGCTGACGGTGGCCAGGGGTCTGCGATGAGCGCCCCAGCTCTGGAGCAGAAGGACCCGGGTAAATTACAGGTCTGTCACCTGTAAGCAGGGTTACAGAAGGAACCTGGGTAAGAGGTATTTCATATGAAAATGATACTAATGATGACTGTTTCATGGCGTTGTTTTGAAACTTAGATCTAAGTTTTCACTTGTAAAGCATTTAGACAAGTGCCAGATACTGAGCACTGAGTAAGTGACAACTGCTATTATAGTTGGAAGACACTTTATTCTTTTCCTTGGACGGCTTTATGTTATCTCACAACCACTTTAACAAAAACCGAGGCTCAGGTTGGTGGAACGGTGTGGTCAGGTCACAAGCTAGTAGTGAGGGAGTTTAGATTCAAGGGCAGGTGTGCTTTACTTACAGCCTCAGGCTTTGTCTAAATATCACACCTACCTAATACCGTCATTGTAGCCTTCACGGCACTTAGCGAAGAGGCCTGTCCCTCGTTCCGAGAAGTATAAGGGAAAGTGAATGTAGATGGAATCCTACCATGTGTCAAAATGTATTCTGGGATTTCTAGTGTCTCTTCAGGTCACTTGGGGCAGACAGAGGTCCCTGGCCCCTTCTGCATTGTCAGGCTGTCTGTCTTTTAAGTCTGGTATTATAATGAATTCCAAGAATTAGGCTTTTGCTCCTAAAATGAATTGTTTCTTGGATCCACGTCCCAGTTACCTTGAAACAAAGTGACCCTTGTGAAGTAGGAAGCAGGGAGTCTCTGTTAACAGGAGTCTTACCTGGAAGAGAGCACCCCTATGACCTTAGACCTCATTCCAGAGCCTCAGAGCAGAGACAGAAGAGCCCAGAAAGGAGCAGATCCTAGATTTGCAAGATCAGAAGCTGTTCTTTTTTTTTTTTTTTTTTCCAGAAGCTGTTCTTAATCTCCCTGCTCAGAATGAGCCAGTCTTGGTGATGACCCCACCTCCAGAAGCCACCAGACTATGTGACAGTGGGGGGTTTGGGCCAGCCTGAGAAGAGCAAGGTGAGCTGAACTGGTCCAGGGGCAGGCTGTTCAGGAAAGGCCATTTTGTTGGAGAGCTTGTGAGGGTGAGGTCCGGGGGTAAGGGATAACTAGGCAGAGGGAGGAAATGCTGTCTCCACTCCCCTTAAATGCCCGCCCCCAAAGATGCTGTGTTGCTGTCAAATGTGTCTATCACCACATGTGACACTAGTGGTATGCTGACCTCACAGGATCCCAGAATGATGATATATGCAGGGTTTTCCAAGATCATCTATTTCTAACTCTCTTGAAATCTTTAAAGACATCGGGCCTGAAAAGTTCAGTGACTTGTCCAGGGAAACCCGGTTTGTTTGTGACAGAATCAGGAGGAAAACAGTGCACTTCGCCGTCTCACAGGTAGGTCACCAAAAGCATCTTATCAAAAGGGCCTTTTGACAAATATATCACGGCTGAAACAATTAAAATTTCCTGCCTTAAGGCATCCCATCTCTTTTATTAGGCTTTCTGTAGATTGTTTATACCAGCGGGTAAATAATATTAATAAGAAAAATAGATAAATGATGCATACTGAGTATTGTTCTGCTAAGTTAATTTTAATGAAAGTATAGTGTCTTATCCTTTGGTGTATTTAATTCAGCTAATCTTCTGTTGTTTTTATTTACTTGTGTTAGGACACGTGCATTATTTTTAAAACGATTGAGAAAAGTTTACATTCACTCAGTTAAAAACTGCAGATTTAATCCTCATGGTCATCTCAGAGTCACACAAAGACAGGTGGTGCCACCTGTACGTGATCACTCTAGTGCCTTTTCAAGGCCGAGAGGGCCCTATGCCTATAAGGAAGCTGATCCCCAACTAGGGTGCTGAGATTTTGGGGGGTGAATCTAGGAGCTATAAGACAGGTTATGTCTCATGACACCCATCTTTCTGTCCCCTCAGCTGAACCACAGTTCTCTACTCTCCCAAGAGCAGAAAATGAACATACCTCAGGTGAGCTCTTTATTCTTTCCCCATTTTGCATTTTTATGGATTTACAAGGTTAAGAAGCATCCATGCATTAAATGGAAAAGGAGAAATAAAAATAGACCAAGTCAATCTTGAGGGATAATATACACTGTTTTACTATTAATTGTGATGTTTGCTGTCAGCTTTTGGTAGGTTACCTTTCTCAGGGTAAGAAGGTTGCCTCCAGGTATCAGTTTGCTAAGATTTCACATTAGTCATGAATGTGCATTAAATTACATTGATTACATTTTGTGTATCTATTGGAGCAAAGCTATAGCTTATTTCCTTTAATCTATAAATACTGTAAACAGTGTAATGGATTTTCTAATGTTAACTTAAATCCCTGTGTAGACCCTAATTGCTAATAAGTGTGGTAAGTTGCTTCTTACATATCTTCCTAGGACTTTTTACTAATACTGTATTTAGGATTTTTATTTTTGTATCCACAAGTTGGATTAGACTATACTTTCTTGTTTCTGTGTCCAATTATTGTATCATGGTCATAGTCTCATAAAAGGAAATGGGACATTTTCCTGCTCCTTTTCTTTAATAATAATTTAGATGAGAAAATTGTGTTACATGTAGATTTTGTGAAACTCACCTATAAATTAGGGCCTTATGAAGACTTTTTGCTTGAAGATTTTGATTAATTTATTGGTCATAAGTCTATGATGGATTTGTATTTTTCTTTTTAGTGTAACTTTCCTCATTACGTTTTCATAGAAAATTGTTCGTTTTTATTTATTTATTTTTTAATTTTGGCTGCGAAGGGTCTTAGTTGTGACATGCTGGATCTTTGTTGTGGCATGCAGGATCTTTAGTTGTGGCATGCAGACTCTTAGTTGTGGCATGCATGCGGGATCTAGTTCCCCAACCAGGGATTGTACCTGGGCCCCTTGCATTGGGAGCGCAGAGTCTTACCCACTAGACCACCAATGAAGTCTCTATTTATGTTTTTAAATGTATTTGCATGAGCTTGTTGATAGTATTCTCTTAGGATTTCAAAATCTTTGTTATATCAATAATTTCCTTTTTTGATCAACTATAAAATTTTATTTCAGTATAAAGCTTGCCAATCAGAAAAGGACAAAGTATGTTCTCGTTGGCCCAATCTAAAACTAAGAATTTCTGTGTCTGAGGGTCTTAGTATTCTGTGCTGGCAGAAAAGAGTAGAGGAATTGGGAGTAGAGGAACGTGCACTTGCCATGTTTGTGCTTTCTACCTTTGCATACCCACCTGTCAGCACCATTTGTTGACAAGAATATCCTTTCTCCATTGAATTGCATTGGCACCTCTGAGGGAAATCAACTAACAACCTATGTTTGGGTCTGTTTCTGGATTCTGTTCACTTCTTTTTTTAATTTTTTTAAAAATTTTCTTGAAGTATAGTTGATTTACAATGTTGTGTTAATTTCTGCTGTACAGCAAAGTGACAGAGTTAAACATATATATACATTCTTTTTTGTATTTTCATTATGGTTTATCACAGGATATTGAATATAGTACCCTGTGCTGTACAGTAGGACCTTGTTATTTATCTATCCTATATATAAAGCTTGCATCTGCTAATCTCAAACTCCCAGTCCTTCCGCCTCCCACCCCTCCTCTCCCTTGGCAACCACAAGTCTATTCTCTATATCTATGCGGACTCTGTTCACGTCTGATGACCTTAATCCTTTTGCTAATACCACGTTGCTTTGATGAGTGGCTCTTTATAGTAACTCTTGAAATCAAATAATATGTGTCTTCCAACTTGGTTCTTTTTTGGGAGTGTTTTGGAGATTCTAGGTACTTTGCTTCTCTATAGAAAGTTTTGAAAATTGGCTTGTCTATCTCAGGAAAGCCTGCTGAGATTTTGATTTTGACTGCACTGACTCTATAGAATCTGTAATATAGATCAATTTGGGGAGAATTAACATCTTGATCAAAATGTCTTCCAATACATTAACACATTATCTCTCTCAATGGGGGGGTTTTGAGGGTTTTCATTTTTATTCTTTTGAGTCAAAAGGATAGTTTTGACTTACAGTCTAAAAAAATAACTACATTTTGAAGATAAACTCTAGTGGGGTAGTAGTGAAAGCAGGAACAATATAGGAGGCTATTTCTGTAATCCTAGCAATAAATGATGATCATTTAAGGGTGTTAGTTGCTTTCAAGTGGTCGGATTCTGGAGGTAATTTAAGGTAGAGCCAACAGTCTAGGAGTGTGTGTTTCTTCTCCACAACCTTACAAATAGAGGGTGCCATCAAACTTTTTGAATTTTTACTAAGTGATTAAAAATGATAACTCAAGTTTAGTTTTACAGACTTGCCTCTTCTCATGAGTGAGGTGGAACATCTTTTTTGTTTGTAATTCATCTATATTTCTTTTTTATTGAACTGTTTATTTCTTACTGTTTTCCTGTTGATGTGCTGATTTTAATTAATATATCCAGTATATCTTTATAGCTATTTTTCAGTGACATAAGTTGCACAATTTTCCTAGTTTTTCATATTTTTGCCTTGCTCATGTTTTTTTAATTTTTGCCATAAAGGCATTTGTTTCTGTTTTTAACTGTGGTGAACTTTTTTTGGCATTTAAAAAAAATGTATTGAAATATAGTTGATTTTCAATGTTGTGTTAGTTTCAGGTATACAGCAAAGTGATTCAGTTATACAAATGTATATACATCTACATATATATACGGTATATATATTCTTTATCAGATTCTTTTCCATTATAGGTTATTACACGATACTGAGTATAGCTCCCTGTGCTATACAGTAGGTCCTTGTTGTTTATCTGTTTTATATATTGTGGTGTGTATATGCTAATCCCAAATTCCTAATTTATCCCTCCCCCCCTTTGCCCTTTGATAACCATAAGTTGTTTTCTATGTCTTTGAGTTTATATCTCTTCTGTAAGTAAGTTCATTTGTATCATCTTTTTAGATTACACATATAAGTGATATCATATAATATTTGTCTTTCTCTTTCTTAATATGATAATCTCTAGGTCCATCCATGTTGCTGCAGATGGCATGATTTCATTCTTTTTTGTGGCTGAGTAATATTCCATTGCATGTATATAGATATATACACACCACATCTTTATCCATTCATCGGTTGATGGAAATTTAGATTGTTTCCATGTCTTGGCTATTGTAAAATGCTGCAGTGAACATTGGGGTGCATGTATCTTTTCGAAGTATGGTTTTCTCCAGATGTATGCCCAGGATTGGGATTGCAAGATCATATGGGAGCTCTATTTTTAGTTTTTTAAGGAACCTCCATACTGTTCTCCATAGTGGCTGCACCAATTTATGTTCCCACCAACAGTGTAGGAGGGTTCCCTTTTCTCCACATCCTCTCCAGCATTTGTTATTTGTAGATATTTTGATGATAGCCGTTCTGACTGGTGTGAGGTGATACCTCATTGTAGTTTTGATTTGCATTTCTCTAATAATTAGTGATATTGAGCACCTTTTCATATGCCTGTTAGCCATCTGTATGTCTTCTTTGGAGAAATGTCTGTTTAGGTCTTCTGCCCATTTTTTGGTTAGGTTGTTTGGTTTGAGCTGTTTGTATATTTTGGAAATTAATCCCTTGTCAGTAGTATCATTTGCAAATATTTTCTCCCAGTCTGTAGGTTGTCTTTTCATTTTGTTTATGGTTTCCTATGCTGTGCAAAAGCTCTTAAGTTTAGTTAGGTCCTATTTGTTTATTTTTGTTTTTATTTCCATTACTGTAGGAGACAGATCCAGAAAAATATTGCTGTGATTTATGTCAAAGAGTGTTCTGCCTGTGTTTTCCTCTAGGAGTTTTATAGTATCTGGTCTTACATTTAGATCTTTAATTTATTTTATTTTTGTATATGGTGTTACAGAATGTTCTTTTTTTTTTAGTAGATCTTTATTGGAGTATAATTGCTTCACAATACTCTGTTAGTTTCTGTTGCACAACAAAGCGAATCAGCCATATGCCTACACATGTCCCCATATCCCCTCCCTCTCAAGCCTCCCTCCCATCCTCCCTATCCCACCCCTCTTTTTTTCTTTTTTTTTTTGGATGACCACAACAAAAGCAACAATGATTGCAATTACCAAACATGAAACACACTCATACTATGTCATAATATTGACATTCAGTCCAGTAATCCTCCACTGTAACAGCTCCTTTACTTTGCAGTGAAAATTGATTTGTATATTCTTTGCCTCTGAGTCCTTGTGGGATTTTTTTTTTTTTAATTCAGACAGAAAGTCACAAAAATTATACTCATCCTCATCAGTTCACTCAGTCCCATGTAATTAATTTTTTTTTTCATCTTGATCTTTTGTTAGCACTTTTATGAGTTCATCAGTTGTTCATTAGAGTTCTGAAAATGCTTATTCATTCAGTTCAGCAGTACAGTCAGTTACCAGAAACCTGTACTTGTCAGAGTCTTTTCCATGAATTTCTTGAAGATGAAACCCTTTTATAGGAACATATTTGCAAAAGCATCAGAGTACACCCAAAACTGTCTGTAAATGACAAAAGACTTAAAAATGACCACAGTTAAAGATTTGATGAAAGTTCATAATAATGCAGTTGACAAGAAAATTAGTTATTTCTGAGATATACATTTTAAAGTAATAACTAGGATTATGATTTATAACATTATACGAGAACATATAAGATTTTTAGAAATTTCATGTAATGTCTGAAACATTTATATTAACATATTTCCATACACATAACCCAATGAAAGTTTAGTATTAGTTGTTTTGTTTGTTTTTTTATACTGCAGATTCTTATTAGTCATCAATTTTATGCACATCAGTGTATTCATGTCAATCCCAATTGCCCAATTCAGCACACCACCATCCCCACCCCACCGCAGTTTCCCCCCTTGGTGTCCATATGTCTTTTCTCTACATCTGTGTCTCAACTTCTGCCCTGCAAACTGGCTCATCTGTACCATTTTTCTAGGTTCCACATACATGCGTTAATATACGATATTTGTTTTCCTCTTTCTGACTTACTTCACTCTGTATGACAGTCTCTAGATCCATCCACGTCTCAACAAATGACTCAATTTCATTCCTTTTTATGGCTAAGTAATATTCCATTGTATATATGTACCACAACTTCTTTATCCATTCTTCTGTTGATGGGCATTTAGGTTGCTTCCATGACCTGGCTATTGTAAATAGTGCTGCAATGAACATTCGGGTGCATGTGTCTTTTTGAATTACGGTTTTCTCTGGGTATATGCCCAGTAGTGGGATTGCGGGGTCATATGGTAATTCTATTTTTAGTTTTTTAAGGAACCTCCATATTGTTCTCCATAGTGGCTGTATCAATTTACATTCCCACCAACAGTGCAAGAGGGTTCCCTTTTCTCCACACCCTCTCCAGCATTTGTTGTTTGTAGATTTTCTGATGATGCCCATTCTAACTGGTGTGAGGTGATACCTCATTGTAGTTTTGATTTGCATTTCTCTAATAATTAGTGATGTTGAGCATCTTTTCATGTGCTTCGTGGCCGTCTGTATGTCTTCTTTGGAGAAATGTCTATTTAGGTCTTCTGCCCATTTTTGGATTGGGGTGTTTGTTTCTTTAATATTGAGCTGAATGAGCTGTTTATATATTTTGGAGATTAATCCTTTGTCTGTTGATTCATTTGCAAATATTTTCTCCCATTCTGAGGGTTGTCTTTTCGTCTTGTTTATGGTTTCCTTTGCTGTGCAAAAGCTTTGAAGTTTCATTAGGTCCCATTTGTTTATTTTTGTTTTTATTTCCATTACTCTAGGAGGTGGATCAAAAAAGATCTTGCTGTGATTTATGTCAAAGAGTGTTCTTCCTATGTTTTCCTCTAAGAGTTTTATAGTACCCAGTCTTACATTTAGGTCTCTAATCCATTTTGAGTTTATTTTTGTGTATGGTGTTAGGGAGTATTCTAATTTCATTGTTTTACATGTAGCTGTCCAGTTTTCCCAGCACCACTTATTGAAGAGACTGTCTTTTCTCCATTGTATATCTTTGCCTCCTTTGTCATAGATTAGTTGACCATAGGTACGTGGGTTTATCTCTGAGCTTTCTATCTTGTTCCATTGATCTATGTTTCTGTTTTTGTGCCAGTACCATATTGTCTTGATTACTGTAGCTTTGTAGTATAGTGTGAAGTCAGGGAGTCTGATTCCTTCAGCTCCATTTTTTTGCCTCAAGACTGCTTTGGCTATTCGGGGTCTTTTGTGTCTCCATAAAAATTTTAAGATGATTTGTTCTAGCTCTGTAAAAAATGCCATTGGTAATTTGATAGCGATTGCATTGAATCTGTAGATTGCTTTGGGTAGTAAAGTCATTTTCACAATGTTGATTCTTCCAATCCAAGAACATGGTTTATCTCTCCATCTGTTGGTATCATCTTTAATTTCTTTCATCAGTGTCTTATAGTTTTCTGCATACAGGTCTTTTGTCTCCCTAGCTAGGTTTATTCCTAGGTATTTTATTCTTTTTGTTGCAATGGTTAATGGGAGTGTTTCCATAATTTCTCTTTCAGATTTTTCATCATTAGTGTATAGGAATGCAAGAGATTTCTGTGCATTAGTTTTGTATCCTGCAACTTTACCATATTCATTAATTAGCTCTAGCAGTTTTCTGGTGGCAGTTTTAGGATTCTCTATGTATAGTATCATGTCATCCGCTAACAGTGACAGTTTTACTTCTTCTTTTCCAATTTGTATTCCTTTTATTTCTTTTTCTTCTCTGATTGCCGTGGCTAGGACTTCCAGAACTATGTTGAATAATAGTGGTGAGAGTGGACATCCTTGTCTCGTTCCTGATCTTAGAGGAAATGCTTTAAGTTTTTCACCATTGAGAATGATGTTTGCTGTGGGTTTGTCATATATGGCCTTTATTATGTTGAGGTAGGTTCCCTCTATGCCCACTTTCTGGAGAGTTTTTATCAGAAATGGGTGTTGAATTTTGTCAAAAGCTTTTTCTGCATCTATTGAGATGATCATATGGTTTTTATTCTTCAATTTGTTAATATGGTGTATCACATTGATTGATTTGCATATATTGAAGAATCCTTGCATCCCTGGGATAAATCCCACTTGATCGTGGTGTATGATCCTTTAATGTGTTGTTGGATTCTGTTTGCTAGTATTTTATTGAGGATTTTTGAATCTATATTCATCAGTGATATTGGTCTGTAATTTTCTTTTTTTGTCGTGTCTTTGTCTGGTTTTGGTATCAGGGTGATGGTGGCCTCATAGAATGAGTTTGGGAGTGTTCCTTTCTCTGCAATTTTTTGGAAGAGTTTGAGAAGGATGGGTGTTAGCTCTTCTCTAAATGTTTGATAGAATTCACCTGTGAAGCCGTCTGGTCCTGGACTTTTGTTTGTTGGAAGATTTTTAATCACAGTTTCAATTTCATTACTTGTGATTGGTCTGTTCATATTTTCTGTTTCTTCCTGGTTCAGTCTTGGAAGCTTACAGCTTTCTAAGAATTTATCCATTTCTTCCAGGTTGTCCATTTTATTGGCATAAAGTTGCTTGTAGTAGTCTCTTAGGATGCTTTGTATTTCTGCGGTGTCTGTTGTAACTTCTTTTTCATTTCTGATTTTATTGATTTGAGTCCTCTCCCTCTTTTTCTTGATGAGTCTGGCTAATGGCTTATCAATTTTGTTTATCTTCTCAAAGAACCAGCTTTTAGTTTTATTGATCTTTGCTATTGTTTTCTTTGTTTCTATTTCATTTATTTCTGCTCTGATCTTTATGATTTCTTTCCTTCTGCTAACTTTGGGTTTTGTTTGTTATTCTTTCTCTATTTTCTTTAGGTGTAAGGTTAGATTGTTTACTTGAGATTTTTCTTGTTTCTTTAGGTAGGCTTGTATAGCTATAAACTTCCCTCTTAGAACTGCTTTTGCTGCATCCCATAGGTTTTGGGTCGTCGTGTTTTCATTGTCATTTGTCTCTAGGTATTTTTTGATTTCTTCTTTGATTTCTTCAGTGACCTCTTGGTTATTTAGTAACGTATTGTTTAGCCTCCATGTGTTTGTCTTTTTTACGTTTTTTTCCCTGTAATTCATTTCTAATCTCATAGCGTTGTGGTCAGAAAAGATGCTTGATATGATTTCAATTTTCTTAAATTTACTGAGGCTTGATTTGTGACCCAAGATATGATCTATCCTGGAGAATGTTCCGTGCGCACTTGAGAAGAACGTGTAATCTGCTGTTTTTGGATGGAATGTCCTATAAATATCAATTAAATCTATCTGGTGTATTGTGTCTTTTAAAGCTTGTGTTTCCTTATTTGTTTTCATTTTGTATGATCTGTCCATTGGTGTAAGTGAGGTGTTAAAGTCCCCCACTATTATAGTGTTACTGTCGATTTCCTCTTTTATAGCTGTTAGCAGTTGCCTTATGTATTGAGGTGTCCTATGTTGGGTGCATATACATTTATAATTGTTATATCTTCTTCTTGGATTGATCCCTTGTTCATTATGTAGTGTCCTTCCTTGTCTCTTGTAACATTCTCTATTTTAAAGTCTATTTTATCTGATATGAGTATAGCTACTCCAGCTTTCTTTTGATTTCCATTTGCATGGAATATCTTTTTCCATCCCCTCACTTTCAGTCTGTATGTGTCCCTAGGTCTAAAGTGGGTCTCTTGTAGACAGCATATATATGGGTCTTGTTTTTGTATCCATTCAGCAAGCCTGTGTCTTTTGGTTGGAGCATTTAATCCATTCACATTTAAGGTAATTATCGATATGTATGTTCCTATGACCATTTTCTTAATTGTTTTGGTTTTGTTTTTGTAGGTCCTTTTCTTCTCTTGTGTTTCCCACTTAGAGAAGTTCCTTTAGCATTTGTTGTAGAGCTGGTTTGGTGGTGCTGAATTCTCTTAGCTTTTGCGTGTCTGTAAAGCTTTTGATTTCTCCATCAAATCTAAATGAGATCCTTGCCGGGTAGAGTAATCTTGGTTGTAGGTTCTTCCCTTTCATCACTTTAAGTATATCATGCCACTCCCTTCTGGCTTGTAGAGTTTCTGCTGAGAAATCAGCTGTTAACCTTATGGGAGTTCCCTTGTATGTTATTTGTCGTTTTTCCCTTGCTGCTTTCAATAATTTTTCTTTGTCTTTAATTTTTGCCACTTTGATTACTATGTGTCTCGGCGTGTTTCTCCTTGGGTTTATCCTGTATGGGACTCTCTGCGCTTCCTGGACTTGGGTGGCTAATTCCTTTCCCATGTTAGGGAACTTTTCGACTATAATCTCTTCAAATATTTTCTCGGGTCCTTTCTCTCTCTCTTCTCCTTCTGGGACCCCTATAATGCGAATGTTGTTGCGTTTAATGTTGTCCCAGAGGTCTCTTAGGCTGTCTTCATTTCTTTTCATTCTTTTTTCTTTAGTCTGTTCCGCAGCAGTGAATTCCACCATTCTGTCTTCCAGGTCACTTATCCGTTCTTCTGCCTCAGTTATTCTGCTATTGATTCCTTCTAGTGTAGTTTTTATTTCAGTTATTGTATTGGTCATCTCTGTTTGTTTGTTCTTTAATTCTTCTAGGTCTTTGTTAATCATTTCTTGCATCTTCTCAATCTTTGCCTCCATTCTTATTCCAAGGTCCTGGATCATCTTCACTATCATTATTCTGAATTCTTTTTCTGGAAGGTTGCCTATCTCCACTTCATTTAGTTGTTTTTCTGGGTTTTTTTCTTGTTCCTTCATCTGGTATATAGCCCTCTGCCTTTTCATCTTGTCTATCTTTCTGTAACTGTGGTTTTTGGTCCACAGGCTACAGGATTGTAGTTTTTCTTGCTTCTGCTGTCTGCCCTCTGGTGGTTGAGGCTATCTAAGAGGCTTGATGGGAGGCTCTGGTGGTGGGTAGAGCTGACTGTTGCTGTGGCAGTCAGAGCTCTGTAAAACTTTAATCCACTTGACTGTTGATGGGTGGGGCTGGGTTCCCTCCCTGTTGGTTGTTTTGCCTGAAGCAACCCAACACTGGAGCCTACCTGGGCTCTTTGGTGGGGTTAATGGCAGACTCTGGGAGGGCTCATGCCAAGGAGCACTTCCCAGAACCTCTGCTGCCAGTGTCCTTGTCCCCACGGTGAAACAGAGCCAACCCCTGCCTCTGCAGGAGACCCCCCAACACCAGCAGATAGGTCTGGTTCAGTCTCCCCCAGGGTCACTGCTCCTTCCCCTGGGTCCCGATGCGGACACTACTTTGTGTGTGCCGTCCAAGAGTGGGGTCTCTGTTTCCCCCAGTCCTGTCGAAGTCCTGCAATCAATTCCCACTAGGCTTCAAAGTCTGATTCTCTAGGAATTCCTCCTCCCGTTGCCGGACCCCCAGGTTGGGAAGCTTGACGTGGGGATCAGAACCTTCACTCCAGTGGGTGGACTTCTGTGGTATAAGTGTTCGCCAGTGTGTGAGTCACCCACCCAGCAGTTATAGGATTTGATTTTACTCTGATTGCGCCCCTCCTACCATCTCACTGTGGCTTCTCCTCTGTCCTTGGACATGGGGTATCCTCCTTGGTGAAGTCCAGTGTCTTCCTGTCGATGATTGTCCAGCAGCCAGTTGTGATTCTGGTGCTCTCGCAAGAGGGAGTGAGAGCACATCCTTCTACTCCGCCATCTTGGTTAATCCGAGAATGTTCTAATTTCATTATTTTACATGTAGCTGTCCAGTTTTCCCAGCACCACTTGTTAAAGAGACTGTCTTTTCTCCCTTGTATATTCTTGCCTCCTTTGTCATAGATTAGTTGACCATAGGTGTGTGGGTTTATTTCTGGGCTTTCTATCCTGTTCCATTGATCTGTATGTCTGTTTTTGTGCCAGTATCATAGTGTTTTGATGACTGTAGTTTTGTAGTATAGTTTGAAGTCAGGGAGCATGATACCTCCAGCTCAGTTCTTCTTTCTCAAAATTGCTTTGGCTATTCAGGGTCTTTCGAAGGCATTTGTTTTTTATGTTGTCAAGTTTAGCAGTTTTTTCTTTTACGCTTTTTGGATTTTTAGTCATAGTTGGGCATTTCCCACTCTGACCTTATAAAAGAATTGCTCTGTGTAGTCTTTTAGAGTATGATTTTATTTTTTACAGTTAGATCTCGAATACATTTTAATTTTATCCTTCTCTGTGGTGTGAGGTATAGATCAGTCTTTTCCCAGATGGCCATCTAGTTATTCCGATGACATTTGTATCTAGCCATTTCTCACTCATTTAAATGATGTCACCTGTATTCAAATAGGAAATTGACTCTGTTTATCATTTTTCCTACTACACAGTTTCTTCAGTTTAAGCTTGGACATCTTTTTGGGCTCTCACCAGTGCCCTGCTCCTTTTGCCCACTTCTACATTTATATTACATTGTGGGCAATATTGTTCTATTTTTTTTAATCAATACTACCTTACCCTCTGTCTTCCAGAATTTGTTTAATATTCAGGCCTTGTGCTGGGACGTTTCTCTGAATTCCTCTTTTGTCATACTTTTATAGCTATAAAAGCTTTTTATTTTACCTGAATGTGTTTTTGGAGGCAGGGTATGTAAATGTGTGTGTTCAGTTTATTCCCTTGAACTAGAGAAATAATTTTTGCTTGTAATTCTCTCGTCTCTTAATTTCTGGTACTCTAATCTTTCTGTTTTCTGTTTCTACCACTTCGAAATTCTTTCTCAGCCTTCCTGGCCTATCTTTCTACCTGCCTTTTAAATTTTGCTATTCCCTTGAATTTTGTACTTGGTCCTTTTCTTTCCTAAAGTTTCTATGTCCTTTCTGAACCAGCCCTTTTTCCCTGATGACTTAAGTTACCATCTTAATGACTGTCTCCTAGATCCTTATTTTCATATTAGATTTTCCTTCTCCATTCCAGAATCTTGCAGCCAACGATGAAATAAATAATTCCATCTGTATGTTCCACGGGTGTTTTGAGTGCAGTTGAACAACATCTGCTCACTGTGACCCAGCCTCTGATTCTTACTTATTCTTCCAGTCTCTGTGTATGGCATCAGCATCTACCCACTTGCTTGTGCAGCATCTCTGTGTATTAATTGCCCATTCTTTATCTCTGTTGCTTTGCCTTAGTATAGATCATCTCTTAAACTGGGTATTTTGTTTTGTTGCTGAAGATATTGTCCACTGTTCATATAGAGCGATGGTTCCTAACTAGGGGTGATTTTGCTTCCCAGGAGGCATTTGGAAGTATTTGGAGATATTTTTGATTGTCATGACTGGGAATGCTATTGATATCTAATCAGTAGAAAACAGGGATACTGGTAAATATTCTAAAATACACAGGACAGTCTTCCACAAAAATAGCATTATCTGGTCCAGAGTGTCAGTAGTGCCAAATTGAAGAAACCCTGCTATAGAGCAAAGGCAGAGTTAGTCATCTTTTATAGTATTTTGTTTTAAACTCTAAACAGTAAAAATATATCTGGAGAAAACCATGATTCGAAAGTATACATGCACCCCAGTGTTCATTGCAGCACTGTTTACAATAGCCAAGGCCTGGAAGCAACCTAAATGTCCATCAACAGATGAACTGATAAAGAAGATGTGGTGTATATATACAATGGAATACTACTCAGCCATTAAAAAGAATGAAATAATGCCATTTGCAGCAACATGGATGGAAAGGTGGGGAGGGAGGGATAAATTGGGAGTTTGGGATTGACATATACACACTAGTATATTTAAAATAGATAACCAACAAGAACCTACTGTGTAGCACAGGGAACTCTGCTCAATATTCTGTAATAACATAAATGGGAAAGGAATTTGAAAAAGAATAGATATATGTATATGCATAATTGAATCACTTTGCTGCACACCTGAAACTAACACAGCATTGTAAATCAACTATAGTCCACTATAAAATAAAAATTAAAAAAATAAAAATTAAATAAACAGTAAACATAGTAGGAGTTAGTTTTCAAAAATATTTTCCATGTCCTGATTCTGAACCCTCAGATTGATTAGAAATATGTTGTTAACAGGCATCAGTATCATTCAAGGACGTGACTGTGGAGTTCACCCAGGAGGAGTGGTGGCAGATGGACTCTGCTCAGAGGACCCTGTACAGAGATGTGATGTTGGAGAACTACAGCCACCTCATCTCAGTGGGTGAGCAGACCTTACCATGTGACTTCCTCGGGAATGCAAATTCAGTTTTTTCTCTTTTGAAATGTTAATCACTTTTGTTGAGGAATATTAAATGGAAAATTTAGCACTTTTCAGTGTACAAGTCAATAGGTTTTAAAAGATTATACAGTAGATTACCATCATCAAAGTCATGATTTGGAATATTTTCATCATCCCCCCAAAATTCCTTGTACCCCTTTGCAGTGAGTCCCCTCCTTTCATTCCTACTTCTCAGACCCCAAGCAATCACTGATCTGTTTTCTATTTCAATAGCTTTTCCTTTTTTCGAATTTTATATAAATGAATTCGTTAAGTATATACTGTGTTTTGTCTGGCTTCTTTAATTTAGCATGATGCTTTTGAGACTCGTGTGTGTGTGTGTGTGTGTGTATCACAGGTTTATTCTTTTTATCCTTAGTAGAATTCCTTTGTGTGCATATACCACAGTTTGTTATCCTTTTCAGTTCATAGACACATGGGTGTTTTTCCAGTTTGGGCCTGTTATGAAAAAGCTTCTATGAACAGTCACATATAAGTTTTTGTGTCAATATGTTTTCATTTCTTGTGTAAATACCTAGGAGTGGGACTACTGGGTCTTCTGGTAAGTTTATATGTAACTTATTCAGAAAGTGCCAAATGTTCCCAAGTTTGATCTACTGTTTTTCATGCCTGTAAGCAATGTCTGAGAGTTATCATTGCTCTTGGATTACCAACATTTCTAGTTGCATCTTATTGGATTTTAATTTGCATTTCTCTGGTAATTAACAGTGTTGAACTTCTTTTCATGTGCTTTTTAGGCATTCATAATCTCCTTTAATGAAGTGTCTCATGAAATCTTTTGCCCATTTTTTTGTATAGTTTTTTTGTTTGGGTCTTATTGTTGAGTTGAAGGAGTTTAGATCTTTATCAGATATATGTTTTGCAAATGTTGTATTCTCCAGCTCTGGCTTGCCTTTTTAAGAAGAAAATGTTTTCAGGTTGTTTTTGGTTTGAATATATACTTAAAAACTTTTTATATAACATAATTAAGATTCACAGGATTTAGCATAATTGTATTCTTCACAAGTTTCCCCTAATTGTTGTATCTTATGTAACTATAATATAATCTCAACACAAGGAAATAAGCATTGGTACAATGTATGTGAATAGCTCTGTGCCATTTTCTTTACCTTATTTTTTTATGGAAGTATAGTTGATTTAGAATATCATGTTAGTTTCAGGTATACAGCAAAGTATGTGTGTGTGTGTGTGTATATATATATATATATATATATTCTTTTTCAGATTCTTTTCCCTGATAGGTTATTACAAAATATCGAGTACAGTTCTCAGTGCTATAGAGTAGGTCCTTGCTGGTTATCTGTTTTATACATAGGGGTGTGTATATGTTAATCCTAATTTATCCCTCTCCCCTTTGGTAACCATAAATTTGTTTTCTATGTCTTTGAGTCTGTTTCTGTTTTGAAATACGTTCATTTGTATCTTTTATTTTTTGATTCCACATATAAACAATATCATATGATATTTTTTTTTCTCTGTCTGGCTTCACTTAGCATGATAATCTCTAGGCCCATCCATGTAGCTGCAAAGGCATGATTTCATTCTTTTTTATGACTCAGTAATATTCCATTAGGGGTGTGTGTGGTGTGTGTGTGTGTGTGTGTGTGGTATATATATAAACCACAACTTCTTTATCCATTCATCTGCTGCAGTGAACACTGGGGTGCATGTATCTTTTTGAAGTATGGTTTTCTCTGGATATATGCCCAGGATTGGGATTGCAAGATCATATGGTAGCTCTATTTTTAGTTTTTTAAGGAACGTCCACAGTGGCTGCACCAATTTACATGCCCACCAACAGTGCAAGAGGATTCCCTTTTCTCCACACCCTCTCCAGCATTTGTGATTTGAAGATGTTTTGATGATACCTCATTGTAGTTTTGATTTGCATTTCTCTAATAATTAGTGATATTGAGCATCTTTTCATATGCCTGTTAGCCATCTGTATGTCTTCTTTGGAGAAATGTCTGTTTAGGTCTTCTGCCCATTTTTTGATTAGGTTGTTTGGGTTTTTTTTGTTATTGAGTTATATGAGCTGTTTGTATATTTTGGAAATTAATCCCTTGTCAGTAGCATCATTTGCAAATATTTTCTCCCAGTCTGTAGGTTGTCTTTTCATTTTGTTTATGGTTTCCTATGCTGTGCAAAAGCTCTTAAGTTTAGTTAGGTCCCATTTGTTTATTTTTGTTTTTATTTCCATTACTGTAGGAGACAGATCCAGAAAAATATTGCTGTGATTTATGTCAAAGAGTGTTCTGCCTGTGTTTTCCTCTAGGAGTTTTATAGTATCTGGTCTTACATTTAGATCTTTAATTCATTTTATTTTTGTATATGATGTTAGAGAATGTTCTAATTTCATTATTTTACATGTAGCTGTCCAGTTTTCCCAGCACCACTTGTTAAAGGGACTGTCTTTCTCCATTGTATATTCTTGCCTCCTTTGTCATAGATTAGTTGACCATAGGTGTGTGGGTTTATTTCTGGGCTTTCTATCCTGTTCCATTAATCTGTATGTCTGTTTTGGGCCAGTACCATACTGTTTTGATGACTGTAGCTTTGTAGTATAGTCTGAAGTCAGGGAGCCTGATTTCCTCAGCTCTGTTTTTCTTTCTCAAGTTTGCTTTCTCAAGATTTGGGGTCTTTTGTGTTTCCATACAAATTAAAATATTTTTTGTTCTAGTTCTGTGAAAAATGCATTGGGTAGTATCATCATTTTGAAAATATTAATTCTTCCAATCGAAGAACATGGTATGTCTTTCCATCTGTTTACATCATCTTCAGTTTCTTTCCTCAGCATCTTAGAGTTATCCGAGTACAGGTCTTTTGCCTCCTGAGGTTAGTTTATTCCTTCCTAGGTACTTTATTCTTTTTGATGAGATGATAAACGGGATAGTTTCCTTAATTTCTTCTGATCTTTCCTTGTTAGTGTATGGAAATGCAGTAGATTTCTGTGTATTAATTTTGTATCCTGCAGCTATACAGAATTCATTGATGAGCTCTAGTAGTTTTCTGGTAGCACCTTTAGGATTTTCTATGGATAAGTATCATGTCATCTGCAAACAGTGACAGTCTTAGCTCTTCTTTTCCAATTTGGATTCCTTTTATTTCGTTTTCTTCTCTGATTGCTTGTGGCTAGGACTTCCAAAACTATGTTGAATAAAAGTGGTGAGAGTGGACATCCTTGTCTTGTTCCTGATCTTAGAGGAAATGCTTTCAGATTTTCACCATTGAGTATGACATTAGCTCTGGGCTTGTCATATATGGCCTTTATTATGTTGAGGTAGGTTCCCTCTATGCCTACTTTCTGGAGAGTTTTTATCATAAATGGATGTTGAATTTTATAAAAAGCTCTTTATGCATCTATTGTGATGATCATATGTTTTTTATTCTTCAGTTTGTTGATGTGGTGTATCACACTGATTGATTTGTGGATATTGAAAATCCTTGCATCCCTGGGATAAAGCCCACTTGATCATTATGTATGATTCTTTTAATGTATTGTTGGATTTGGTTTGCTAGACTATGTTGAGAATTTTTTCATCTATGTTCATCAGTGATATTGGCTTGTAATTTTCTTCTCTTGTGGTATTTTTGTCTGGTGTTTGATATCAGGGTGGTGGTGGTCTCATAGAATGAGTTCGGAAGTGTTCCTCCCTCTGCAGTTTTTTGGAATAGTTTCAGAAAGATAGGTGTTAACTCTTCTCTAAATGTTTGATAGAATTCACCTGTGAAGCCATCTGGTCCTGGATTTTGTTGGGAGTTTTTAAATCACAGATTCAATTTCAGTACTTGTTTGTTCATGTTTTGGTCTGTTCATATTTTCTATTTCCTCCTGGTTCAGTCTCGGGAAATTGTACTTTTTAAAGAATTTGTCCATTTCTTCTAGGTTGTCCATTTTATTGGTATATTTTATTGTCCATGTTGTTGGCCTGTTGTAGACTCTTATGGTCCTTTGTATTTCTGTGGTGTCAGTTGTAAATTCTCCTTTTTCATTTCTAACTTTATTGATTTGGGCCCTCCTCTTTTTTCTTGATAAGTCTGGGTGAAGGTTTATCAATTTTGTTTATCTTTCCAAAGAACCAGCTTTTAGTTTCATTGATCTTTTCTATTGTTTTCTTAGTCTCTCTTTCACTTATTTCTGCTCTGATCTTTATGATTTATTTCCATCTACTAACTTTGGGTTTTGTTTGTTCTTCTTTTTCCAGTTGTTTTAGATATAAGGTTAGGCTGTTTATTTGAGATTTTTCTTCTTTCCTGAGGTAAGCTTGTATCGCTATAAACTTCCTCTTGGAACTGCTTTTGCTGCATGCCATGGGTTTTGGATTGTCATGTTTTCATTTTCATTTGTCTCTGGGTATTTTTCAATTTCCTCTTTGATTTCTTTGGTGATCCATTGGTTGTTTAGTAGCATATTGTTTAACCTCCATGTTTTTGTGTTTTTTGCAGTTTTTTTTCTTGTGGTTGATTTCGAATCTCATAGCATTGTGGTCAGAAAAAATGCTTGATGTGATTTCAGTTTTCTTAAATTTACTGAGGCTTGCTTTGTGGCCCAGCATGTGATCTGTCCTGGAGAATGTTCCATGTGCACTTGAAAAGAATATGTATTTTGCTACTTTCGTATGGAACACTCTATAAATATCAATTAAGTCCATCTGGTCTAATGTGTCATTTAAGGCCTGTGTTTGCTTATTGATTTTCTGTCTGGATAATCTGTCCATTGATGTAAGTGGGGTGTTAAGGTCCCCCACTATTATTGTGTTACTGTCGATTTCTCCTTTTATGGCTGTTAATGTTTGCCTTATATATTGAGGTGCTTCTTTGTTGGTGCATGTATATTTACACTTGTTATATCTTCTTGGATTGATCCCTTGATCATTATGTGGTGTCCTTTGTCTCCTGTAACAGTCTTTATTTTCATGTCTATTTTGTCCGATATGAGTATTGCTATTCCAGTTTTCTTTTGATTTCCATTTGCATAGAATACCTGTTTCCATCCCCTCACTTTCAGTCTGTATGTGTTTCAAGATCTGAAGTTTTCTCTTGTAGACAATATACGTACGGGTCTTGTTTTTGTATCTATTAAGCCAGCCTGTGTCTTTTGGTCAGAGCATTTAATCTGTTTACATTTAAGGTAATCATCGATATGTACGTTCTTATTGCCATTTCATTAATTGTTTTGGATTTGTTTTTATAGGTCTTTCTTCTTCCTTTCCTCTTTTCTTTTCTCTCTTGTGGTTTGGATTCCTCTTTCTTTTTCATGTGTATATTTATTATAGATTTTTCATTTGCAGTTACCATGATGTTTTTATACAGCAGTCTATATATATATACATGATTGTTTTAAGTTGCTGATCTCTTAATTTCAAGTGCATTTCAAATATCCTGCACTTCTACTCTCTGTCTCTCACGATTACTGGTTTTGATATCATATTTGTGCCATGGATGATTTCCTACCTTACTGTATGTTTGCCCATTTTGTAATTTTCTTGTTTCTAGTTGTGGCCTTTTCTGCCTAGAGAATTTCCTTAGCATTTGTTGTAAAGCTGGTTTGGTGATGCTGAATTCTCTTAGCTTTCACTTGTGTGTAAAGCTTTTGATTTCTCCATCAAATCTGAACGAGATACTTGCTGGGTAGAGTGTTCTTGGTTATAGGTTTTTCCCTCTCAGCACTTTAAATATATCATTCCAGTCCCTTCTGGCCTGCAGAGTTTAGGCTGAAAAATCAGCTGTTAGTCTTATGGGGATTCCCTTGTATGTTATTTGTTGCTTTTCCCTTGTTGTTTTTAATATTTTCTCTTTGTCTTTAATTTCTGTCAGTTTGATTACTGTGTGTTTTGGCATTTTCCTCCTTGGTTTTATCTTGTATGGGACTCTGCGCTTCCTGGACATGGGTGATTGTTTCCTTTCCCATGTTAGGGAAGTTTTCACCTATTATCTCTTCAAATATTTTCTTAGTCCCTTCCTTTCCCTCTTCTGCATCTTGGACCCCTATAATGTGAATGCTTGTGTGCTTCACGTTGTCCCAGAGATCTCTTAAACTCATTGTTTTTCATTCTTTTTTCCTTTTTATGCTCCGCAGCAGTGATTTCCACCACTCTGTCTTCTAGCTCACTGATTCATTCTTCTGCCTCATTTATTCTATTAATTCCTAATTGTGTATTTTTTATTTGTTATTATATTCTTCTACTATCTTTGTTCTTTATATTTTCTAACTGTTTGCTAAAAACTTCTTGTAACTTCTCACTCTGTGTGTCCATTCTTTTCCTACCTTCTGGGATCATCTTTATGATCATTCTTCTGAACTCTTACGCAGGTAAATTGGCTATCTCCACTTCACTTAGTTGTTCTTCTGGGGTTTTATCTTGTTCCTTCATCTGGGAAATATTCCTTTGCCATCTCATTTTGTTTAAATTAATACTCGTATTTTTATGAATGTAGTAGCTTAGTTATGTTTTCGACCTTGGATAAGTGGGCCTCTGTAGGGGATGTCCTTTGTGTCCCAGCAGTACACTCCCCTCTCATCACCCAAAGGCTGGGACCAGCTGGTCCCATGGTAGGTTCTGACCTGTGTTTGTGGACTCAGTTCTGCAGGCTGCAGGGTCATAATTTCCTTGCTTCTGGTGTCTGCTCCCTGGAAGGTGAGGTTTGTCTAGAACCTTGTGTGGGCTTCCTGGCAGGAGCATCTGGTGCCTGCCCACTGGTGAGGGGAGCTGGGTCTTGGCCCTCTGGTGGACAGGGCCATGTCAACGGCTGTGTCTAGAGGTGGCTGTGGGCTCAAGAACTCTTTAGGCAGCCTATCTGCTGATGGATGGGGCTTATTCCCCCCTTGTTGGTTGTTTGGCCTGAGGTGTCCCAGCACTGGAGCTTACAGGCTGTTGGGAAGAGCCAGGTCTTGATGCTAAGGACCCAAAATGTCTGCCTCCAGCCAGAGTTCATGTATGTCCCCGCTATGTCTGCCACCAGCTTTTATGACCCCAGAGAGAGCCACAGCCTTCCTAAGAGACCCTCCAAGACCAGCAAATATGTCTGGCCCAGGCCCCTATGGATTCACTACTTTTGCCTAAGGACCTGGTGTGCACAGGACCTTGTGTGTGCCCTCCAAGAGTGGAGTCTCTGTTTCCCTCAATCCTATGGTGCTCTTGCAGTCAAGCCCCACTGGCCTTCATAGCCAAATGCTCTGTGGGCTCCTCCTCCCGATGCCAGACCCCTAGGCTGGGGAGCCTGGAATGGGGCTCAGAGCTCTCACTCCTGTGGGAGAACTTCTGCTATATAATTATTCTCGTTTGTGAGTTACCCACCTGGGTGATATGGGATTCGATTATATTGTGAGCGTGCCCCTGCTACTATCTCATGGTTTCTTCTTTGTCTTTGGATGTAGAATATCATTTTCTTGTAGATGCCAGTCTTTTTTATCAATGGTTATTCAGCAGTTAGTTGTGATTTTGGTATGCTGTGCCATTTTATCATATGTGGAGATTTGTGTAATCACCACCACAATCCAGATACAGAACTAACTATTCCATCATCACAAGGATTTCTCTCATGCTACCTCTTTATTTTCATACCCATCCCCTCTCCCACACTATGCCTAATCTCTGCCAAATATTAATCTGTTATTCATCTCTATAATTTTGTAATTTCCAGAACATTATATAAATGGAATCATACAGTACTTGATGTATTGAGATTGAGATCCGCCCAAGTTGTAGTGTGTTGATAGTTTATCTTGTTTTACTACAATGGTATTCCAGTCTATAAATGAATGTATTATAATTTGTTTAGTCATTCACCTATTAAAGGACATTTTGGTTGTTAATTTTTGGCTATTATAAATAAAGATGCTATGAACATTCATGTTCAGATTTTTGTGTAAAATAAATTATTATTTCTCTGGGATAAATGCCCAGGAGTGTGATTCGAGTTGTATGGTAAGTATGTGTTTTGTTCTTTAAGAGACTGTCAAACTCCATTATCAAAAAGACCATGAATAACAAATGTTGGCAAGCATGTGGAGAAAAGGGAACCTTTGTATGCTATTGGTGGGAATATAAATTGGTGCAGCTGCATACTAGAAAACAGTATGGAGGCTCCTCAAAAAGCTTAAGATAGAACTACTATATGATCCAGCAATTCCACTCCTGGATATATATCCAAAGGAAATTAAAACACTTTAATTCAAAAAGATACATGCACCCCAATGTTCACAGCAGCATTATTTACAACAGCCAA
Source organism: Eschrichtius robustus (assembly GCF_028021215.1). Classification (NCBI taxonomy): domain Eukaryota; kingdom Metazoa; phylum Chordata; class Mammalia; order Artiodactyla; family Eschrichtiidae; genus Eschrichtius; species Eschrichtius robustus. The sequence continues at coordinate 88,931,502 of NC_090833.1, read as the reverse complement.
GATATGGAAGCTACCTAAGTGTCCATCAACAGATGAATGGATAAAGATGTGGTATAGATACACAATGGAATATTTACTCAGGCATAAAAAAAAGAATGAAATTTTTCTATTTGCAACAACATAGATGGACTTGGAGGGTATTATGCTTAGTGAAATAAAGTCAGACAGAGAAAGACAAATACTGTATGATATCACTTATATGTGGAATCTAAAAAATAAGACAAACTAGTGAAGATAACAAAAAAGAAACAGACTCACAGATAGAGGGAATGAACTAGTGGTCACCAGTGGGGAGATTGGTAAGATAGGGGTAGGGGATTAAGAGGTACAAACTACTGTGTATAAAATAAGGTACAAGGATATATTGTACAACACGGAATATAACCGATATTTTATAATAACTATAAATGGAGTGTGACCTTTAAAAATTGTGAATCACTATGTTGTACACCTGAAACTTACATAATCTGTGAATCAACTGTACCTCAATTTAAAAAAAAACAGAAACTGCCCAGAATGGCCGTACCATTTTGCATTTCCACCAACAGTTTGTGAGAAGTCCAGTTATTGATACTTTCTATCCTTCCTAGTACTTGGTATTGTTACTATTTTTTGTATTAGTGGTTGTAATAGGTGTATAGTAATATCTCATCTTGGTCTTAACTTGCATTTCCTTAATGGCTAGTGATGTTTCATGTGTTCATATGCCATCTATATGTTCTTAAATAGTAAATGTTCATGGCTTTTGCATACTTCTTTCTATCTTTATTGAGGTATAATGACAAATAAAAATTGTATATATCTAAGGTATAAGACTTTTTTTTTTACATATGTACATTGTGAAATAATGGCCACAATCAAACTAATTGACATACCCATCATTTGACAGAGCTCACTTTTTTTGGAGGTGGGGGGTAGGGCTGTGAGTACACTTAGGATCAACTCTCTCGGCAAATTTCAAGTATACAGTATAGTATCGTTAACTACAGTCACATTTGTATATTAGATCTCCATAGCTTATTCATCTCTGGTTAATTGACCTTTGTACCCCTTGACCAACATCTTCCTGTTCCCTAGCTCCCCAACCCGTTTAAACTAACATTCTACTCTCTATTTCTATGAGTTTGACTGTTTTGAATTCCACTGAGATCATGCAATATTTGTCTTTCTGTTTCAGGCTTATTTCACTTAGCATAATGTCCTCTAGTTTTATTCATGTTGGGGCAATTATCAGGACTTCCTTCCTTATGTGGCTGAATAATATTCTATTGTGTGTTGATATACCACATCTTCTTTAATCATTCATCTGCCAATAGACATTTTTAGATTGTTTCCATATCTTGGGTATTTTGAATAATGCTGCAGTAAAAACGGAGTGCAGATATCTCTTCAAGATTCTGATTTCACTGACTGGATATATACCCAGAAGTGGAATGGCTGGCTCATAAGGTAGTTCTGTTTTTAGTTTTTTGAAGAAACTCTATTGTTTTGCATAATGGCTGTACCAATTTACATTCTCACCAACAGTGTACAAGGGTTCTGTTTTCTCCACATCCACAGCAACACTTATCTTTTGTCTTTTTGATAATCACCATTCTCTAACAGCTGTGAGATGATACCTCATTGTAGTTTTGATTTGCATTTTCCTGATGATTAGTGACGTTGAGCACATTTTCATATTCCTGTTGGCCATTTGTATGGCTTCTTTTGAGAAATGTCAACTCAGGTCCTTTGCCCATTTTTATTTGCTTTTTTGCTATTGAGTTATATGACTTCCTTATATATTTTGAATATGTACTTCTTATAATTATTATTATGATTTGCAAATATTTTAACCCATTCTTTGAGTTACCGTTTTCATTCTACTGATTATTTCCTTCTCTGTCCAGAAGCTTTTCTGTTTGATGCAGTATCATTTGTATATTTTTCCCTTTGTTGTCTGTGCTTTTGTTGTCATATAACAACCATTGCCAAGACTGACGTCAAGGAGCTTTTTACCTATGTTTTCTTCTAGGAGTTTTATGATTTTAGGTCTTCCATTTATGTCTTTAATCCATTTTGAGTTGATTTTTATGTACAGTGTTAGACAAGAGTCCAGATTAGACTTTTACTTGTTGATGTCCAGTTTTCCCAGCATGATTTATTGAAGAGAATGTTCCCCCATTTTGTGTTCTTAGCACTCTTGTTGAAGACCAGTTGACTGTAGATGTTTGGATATGTTTCTGGGCTCTCTGTACTGTTCCATTGGTCTGTAAGTCTGTCTTTATGCCAGTGCCATACTGTTGTCATTACTGTAGCCTTATAGTGTATATACTGAAGTAAGGAAGTGTGGTGCCTCCAGGATTGTTCTTCTTTCTTTTTTTTTTTTTTTTTAACATCTTTATTGGAGTATAATTGCTTTACAATGGTGTGTTAGTTTCTGCTTTATAACAAAGTGATTCAGTTATACATGTTATACATATACATATGTTCCCATATCTATTCCCTCTATACATATACATATGTTCCCATATCTATTCCCTCACCCTCCCTCCCACCCTCCCTATCCCACCCACCTAGGTGATCACAAAGCACCGAGCTGATCTCCCTGTGCTATGCGACTGCTTCCCAATAGCTATCCACTTCACGTTTGGCAGTGTATATATGTCCATGCCACTCTCCCACTCTGTCACAGCCTCCCCCTCCCCCTCCCCATATACTCAAGTCCACTCTCTAGTAGGTCTGTGTTTTTATTCCCATTCTACCACTAGGTTCTTCATGACCTTTTTTTTTTTCCCTTAGATTCCATATATATGTGTTAGCATACTGTATTTGTTTTTCTCTTTCTGACTTACTTCACTCTGTATGACAGACTCTAACTCCATCCACCTCACTACAAATAACTCAATTTCGTTTCTTTTTATGGCTGAGTAATATTCCATTGTATATATGTGCCACATCTTCTTTATCCATTCATCCGATGATGGACACATAGGTTGCTTCCATGTCCTGGCTATTGTAAACAGAGCTGCAATGAACATTTTGGCACATGACTCCTTTTGAATTACGGTTTTCTCAGGGTATATGCCCAGGACTGGGATTGCTGGGTTGTATGGTAGTTCTGTTTTTAGTTTTTTAAGGAACCTCCATACTGTTCTCCATAGTGGTTGTATCAATTTACATTCCCACCAACAGTGCAAGAGGGTTCCCTTTCCTCCTTCTCAAAGAACCAGCTTTTAGTTTTATTGATCTTTGCTATCATTTCCTTCATTTTTTTTCATTTATTTCTGAACTGATCTTTATGATTTCTTTCCTTCTGCTAACTTTGGGGTTTTTTTGTTCTTCTTTCCCTAATTGCTTTAGGTGCAAGGTTAGGTTGTTTATTTGAGATGTTTCCTGTTTCTTAAGGTAGGATTGTATTGCTATAAACTTCCCTCTTAGAACTGCTTTTGCTGCATCCCATAGGTTTTGGGTCGTCGTGTCTCCATTGTCATTTGTTTCTAAGTATTTTTTGATTTCCCCTTTGATTTCCTCAGGGATCACTTCGTTATTGAGTGCTGTATTGTTTAGCCTCCATGTGTTTGTTTTTTTTACAGCTCTTTTCCTGTAATTGATACCTAGTCTCATAGCGTTGTGGTCGGAAAAGATACTTGATACGATTTCAATTTTCTTAAGTTTACCAAGGCTTGATTTGTAACCCAAGATATGGTCTATCCTGGAGAATGTTCCGTGAGCACTTGAGAAAAATGTGTATTCTGTTGTTTTTGGATGGAATGTCCTATAAATATCAATTAAGTCCATCTTGTTTAATGTATCATTAAAAGCTAGTGTTTCCTTATTTATTTTCATTTTGGATGATCTGTCCATTGATGAAAGTGGGGTGTTAAAGTCCCCTACTATGATTGTGTTACTGCTGATTTCCCCTTTTATGGCTGTTAGTATTTGCCTTATGTATTGAGGTGCTCCTATGTTGGGTGCATAAATATTTACAATTGTTATATCTTCTTCTTGGATCGATCCCTTGATCATTATGTAGGGTCCTTCTTTGTCTCTTGTACTAGTCTTTATTTTAAAGTCTATTTTCTGTTATGAGAATTTCTACTTCAGCTTTCTTTTGATTTCCATTTGCATGGAATATCTTTTTCCATCCCCTCACTTTCAGTCTGTATGTGCCCCTAGGTCTGAAGTGGGTCTCTTGTAGACAGCATATATACAGGTCTTGTTTTTGTATCCATTCAGCCAGTCTGTGTCTTTTCGTGGGAGCATTTAATCCATTTACATTTAAGGTAATTTTCGATATGTATGTTCCTATTCCCATTAAGTGTTTTGGGTTTGTTATTATAGGTGTTTTCCTCCTCTTGTGTTTCTTGCCTAGAGAAGTTCCTTTAGCATTTGTTGTAAAGCTGGTTTGATGGTGCTGAACTCTCTCAGCTTTTGCTTGTCTGTAAAGGTTTTAATTTCTTCATCAAATCTGAATGAGATCCTTGCTGGGTAGAGTAATCTTGGTTGTAGGTTTTTCTCCTTCATCACTTTAAGTATATCCTGCCACTCCCTTTTGGCTTGCAGAGTTTCAGCTGAAAGATCAGCTGTTAACCTTATGGGGATTCCCTTATGTGTTATTTGTTGTTTTTCCCTTGCTGCTTTTAATATGTTTTTTTTAATATTTAATTTTTGATATTCTGATTAATATGTGTCTTGGCGTGTTTCTCCTTGGATTTATCCGATATGGGACACTCCGTGCTTCCAGGACTTGATTAACTATTTCCTTTCCCATATTAGGGAAGTTTTCAACTATAATCTCTTCAAATATTTTCTCAGTCCCTTTCTTTTTCTCTTCTTCTTCTGGGACCCCTATAATTCGAATGTTGGTGCGTTTAATGTTGTCCCAGAGCTCTCTGAGACTGTCCTCAGTTCTTTTCATTCTTTTTTCTTTATTCTGCTCTGCAGTAGTTATTTCCACTATTTTATCTTCCAGGTCACTTACCCGTTCTTCTGCCTCAGTTATTCTGCTATTGATCCCTTCTAGAGTATTTTTAATTTCATTTATTGTGTTTTTCATCGTTGCTTCATTCCTCTTTAGTTCTTCTATTTCCTTGTTAAATGTTTCTTGCATTTTGTCTATTCTCTTTCCAAGATTTTGTATCATCTTTACTATCATTATTCTGAATTCTTTTTTAGATAGACTGCCTATTTCCTCTTCATTTGTTAGGTCTGGTGTGTTTTGACCCTGCTCCTTCATCTGCTGTGTGTTTTTCTGTCTTCTCATTTTGCTTATCTTACTGTGTTTGGGGTTTCCTTTTCACAAGCTGCAGGTTCATAGTTCCCATTGTTTTTGGTGTCTGTCCCCAGTGGCTTAGGTTGGTTCAGTGGGTTGTGTAGGCTTTCTGGTGGAGGGGACTAGTGCCTGTGTTCTGGTGGATGAGGCTGGATGTTGTCTTTCTGGTGAGCAGGTCCACGTCTGGTGGTGTGTTTTGGGTTGTCTGTGGCCTTATAATTTTAGGCAGCCTCTCTGTTAATGGATGGGGCTGTGTCCCTGTCTTGCTAGTTGATTGGCATAGGGTGTCCAGCACTGTAGCTTGCTGGTCGTTGAGTGAAGCTGGGTCTTGGTGTTGAGATGGAGATCTCTGGGAGGTTTTTGCCATTTGGTATTACGTGGAGCTGGGAGGTTACTTGTGGATCAGTGTTCTGAAGTTGGGTCTCCCATCTCAGAGGCACAGCCCTGATGCCTGGCTGGAGCACCAAGAGCCTTTCATCCTCACGGCTCAGAATAAAAGGGAGAAAAAAATAGAAAGAAAGAATGAAAGAGGATAAAATTTTAAAAAAGTAAGATAAAATAAACTTATTAAAATAAAAAATAATTATTAAGAAAAAAAAATTTTTTAAGTAAAAAAACACAAAAGAAACACCAAAAAAATGGACGGACAGAACCCTAGGACAAATGGTGAAAGCAAAGCTATACAGACAAAATCTCACAGAGAAGCATACACATACACACTCACAAAAAGAGGAAAAGGGGAAAAATTATATATCTTGCTCCCAAAGTCCACCTCCTCAATTTGGGATGATTCGTTGTCTATTCAGGTATTCCACAGATGCAGGGTACATCAAGTTGATTGTGGAGCTTTAATCCGCTGCTTCTGAGGCTGCTGGGAGAAATTTCCCTTTCTCTTCTTTGTTCGCACAGCTCCCGGGGTTCAGGTTTGGATTTGGCCCCGCCTCTGCGTGTAGGTTGCCTGAGGGCGTCTGTTGTTCACTCAGACAGGACGGGGTTAAAGGAGCAGCTGGTTCGGGGGCTCTGGCTCACTCAGGCGGGGGGGAGGGAGGGCTACGGATGCGGGGCGAGCCTGCGGCCGGCATGACATTGCAGCAGCCTGATGCGCGCCGTGCGTTCTCCCAGGGAAGTTGTCCCTGGATCACGGGACCCTGGCAGTGGCGGTCTGCACAGGCTCCCGGGAGGGGTGGTGTGGATAGTGACCTGTGCTTGCACACAGGCTTCTTGGTGGCTGCAGCAGCAGCCTTAGTGTCTCATGCCCGTCTCTGGGGTCCGCGCTGATAGCCGCGGCTCGCGTCCGTCTCTGGAGCTCCTTTAAGCGGACCTCTTAATCCCCTCTCCTCGCGCACCAGGAAACAAAGAGGGAAGAAAAAGTCTCTTGCCTCTTCGGCAGGTCCAGACTTTTTCCCGGACTCCCTGCCGGCTAGCCGTGGTGCACTAACCCCTTCAGACTGTGTTCACGCTGCCAACCCCAGTCCTCTCCCTGCAATCTGACCTCCAAAACCCGAGCCTCAGCTCCCAGCCCCCGCCCATCCCGGCGGGTGAGCAGACAAGCCTCTCGGGCTGGTGAGTGCTGGTCGGCGCCGATCCTCGGTGCGGGAACCTCTCCACTCTGCCCTCCGCACCCCTGTTGCTGCACTCTCCTCCGTGGCTGTGAAGCTTCCCCCCTCCGCCACCCGCAGTCTCCGCCTGCGAAGGGGCTTCCTAGTGTGTGGAAACCTTTCCTCCTTTCCAGCTCCCTCCCAGAGGGGAAGGTCCCGTCCCTCTTCTTTTGTCTCTGTTTTTTCTTTTTTCTTTTGCCCTACCCAGGAACGTGGGGAGTTTCTTCCCTTTCGGGATGTCTGAGGTCTTCTGCCAGCGTTCAGTGGGTGTTCTATAGGAGCAGTTCCACGTGTAGATGTATTTCTGATGTATCTGTGGGGAGGAAGGTGATCTCCACGTCTTACTCTTCTGCCATCTTCTCCGCTCTGTGTTCTTCTTTCTTAAGATTGCTTTGGCTAAGCAGTCTTGAGGGAAAAAAACGGAGCTGGAGGAATCAGACTCCCTGACTTCAGACTATACTACATAGCTACAGTAATGAAAACAACATGGTACTGGCACAAAAACAGAAACATAGTTCAATGGAACAAGATAGAAAGCCCAGAGATAAATGCACACACCTATGGTCAACTAATCTATGACAAAGGACGCAAGGATATACAATGGAGAAAAGACAGTCTCTTCTATAAGTGGTGCTGGGAAAACTAGACAGCTACACGTGAAAGAATGAAATTAGAACACTCCCTAACACCATACACAAAAATAAACTCAAAAGGGATTAGAGACCTAAATGTAAGACCAGACACTATAAAACTCTCAGAGGAAAACATAGGAAGAGCACTCTTTGACATAAGTCACAGCAAGATCTTTTTTGATCCACCTCCTAGAGTAATGGAAATAAAAACAAAAATAAACAAATGGGACCTAATGAAACTTCAAAGCTTTTGCACAGCAAAGGAAACCATTAATAAGGCGAAAGACAACCCTCAGAATGGGAGAAAATATTTGCAAATGAATCAACGGACAAAGGATTAATCTCCAAAATATATAAACAGCTCTTGCAGCTCAATATTAAAAAAAACAAACAACCTAACCCAAAAATGGGTAGAAGACCTAAATAGACATTTCTCCAAAGAAGACATATGGATGGCCAAGAAGCACATGAAAAGCTGCTCAACATCACTAATTATTAGAGAAATGCAAATCAAAACTACAATGAGGTATCACCTCACACCAGTTAGAATGGGCATCATCAGAAAATCCACAAACAGCAAATGCTGGAGAGGGTGTGGAGAAAGGGGAACCCTCTTGCACTGTTGGTGGGAATGTAAATTGATACAGCCACTATGGAGAACAGTATGGAGGTTCCTTAAAAAACTAAAAATAGAATTACCATATGATCCAGCAATCCCACTCCTGGGCATATACCCAGAGAAAACCATAATTCAAAAAGACACATGCATCCCAATGTTCACTGCAGCACTATTTACAATAGCCAGGTCATGGAAGCAACCTAAATGCCCATCGACAGATGAATGGATAAAGAAGTTGTGGTACATATATACAATGGAATATTACTCAGCCATGAAAAGGAATGAGACTGGGTCATTTGTTGAGACGTGGATGGATCTAGAAACTGTCATACAGAGTGAAGTAGGTTAGAAAGAGTAAAACAAATATCGTATATTAACGCATATATGTGGAACCTAGAAAAATGGTACAGATGAACCGGTTTGCAGGGCAGAAATTGAGACACAGGCGTAGAGAACAAATGTGTGGACAGTAACGGGATAAAGTGGCAGGGGGGTGGGGGTAGTGGTGTGATGAATTGGGCGATTGGGATTGACATGTATACACTGATGTGGATAAAACTGATGACTAATAAGAACCTGCTGTATAAAAAAATAAATAAAATAAAATTCAAAAAACAAAAGAAAAAAAAGATTGCTTTGGTTTTCTAGGGTCTTTCGTGTTCCATATGAATATTAGAATAGTTTTCTCTATCTCTATAAAGAATGCCACTGGGATTTTGATGGGGATTGCATTGAATCTATAGATTACTTTGCATCATATGGACATTTTAACAGAATTTATTTCTTCAATTTGTAAACATGGGGTGTCTTTCCATTTCCATTAATCTTCTTTAATTTCCTTCTTCAACATTTTATAATATTCAGTGTACAAGTCTCTGACCTTTTCGGTTAAGTTATTTCGCAAGTATTTTTAAATTTCCTTTTTGGATAATTCATTGTTGGTATAGAAACACAGCTGTTTTTTGTAGGTTGATTTTTGTATCCTCTAACTTAACTAAATTTATTTATTCTAACTTTTTTTTCAGTTGAGTCTTTTGGGTTTTCTACATATAGAATTTTGTCATCTGTAAACAGAGATAGTTTTACTTCTTGTTTTTTTATTTAGATGTCTTTTATTTCTTTTTCTTGTCTAATTGCCCTGGGTAGGAGTTCTAATGCTATGTTGAATACAAGTGAGAGTGGGCATTCTTGCCTTGTACTAGATCTTAGAGGAAAACTTTTCGTTTTCCCCCACTGGCTGTGGGCTTTTCATATGTAGCCTTTACTAGGTTGAGGAGATTGTCTTCTGTACCTATTTTATTGAGAATTTTAATCGTGAATGGGTGTTGAACTTTGCCAAATGCTTTTTCTACATCGTTTGAGATCTTTTTTCTTTCATTTATTTAATGTGATGAAACACATGGACTGATTTGCATGTAGTTAACCATCCTTGTGTCCCAGGGATAAATCCCACTTGTTCATGGTTTAAGTTCTTTTAAATGTGCTGTTAAATTTAGTTTGCTAGTCTTTTGTTAAGCATTTTTGGATCTCTCTATTCATTAGGGATATTGGTGTATAGTTTTCTTGCCGTGTCTTTTTCTGGTTTTAGAATCAGGGTGATGTTGACCTCATAAAATGAGTTTGGAAATGTTCCCTGTTCCTTTTTAAAAAAAATTTTTATTGGACTATAGTTGATTTACAATGTTGTGTTAGTTTCAGATGTACAGCAAAGTGATTCAGTTATACATATACATATATTCATTCTTTTTCAGATTCTTTACCCGGATAGGTTGTTACAGAATATTGAGTAGAGTTCCCTGTGCTATACAGTAGGTCCTTGCCCTATTCCACTTTTTAAAAGAGTTTAAGAAGCATTGGTATTAATTCTTTGAGTGTTTGGTAGAATTCCACCATGAAGCCATCTGGCCCTGGACTTTTCTTTCTCAGGAGGTTTTTGATTACTGGTTAAGTCTTCTTATTTTTTTATAGGTCTGTTCAGGCTTTCTATTTCTTCATGATTCAGTTTTTACAGGTTGTATGTTTCTAGGCATTTATCCATTTCACCTCATTTATCTAATTTGTTGGCCTAGGGGCAAGACGGGAATAAAGACACAGACCTACTAGAGAATGGACTTGAGGATATGGGGAGGGGGAAGGGTAAGCTGGGACAAAGTGAGAGAGTGGCATGGACATATATACACTACCAAATGTAAAATAGACTGCTAGTGGGAAGCAGCCGCATAGCACAGGGAGATCAGCTTGGTGCTTTGTGACCACCTAAAGGGGTGGGATAGGGAGGGTGGGAGGGAGGGAGATGCAAGAAGGAAGAGATATGGAGATATATGTATATGTATAACTGATTCACTTTGTTATAAAGCAGAAACTAACACCATTGTAAAGCAATTATACTCCAATAAAGATGTTAAAACAAAAATCTGTTGGCATAGTTGTTCATAATAGTCCTATCCTTTTTATTTCTGAGGCATCTGTTGTAATATCTCCTCTTTTCATTTTTTATTTTGTTTATTTGAATTTCTCTTTTTTACCCTTAGTCTAGCCTAAGGGTTTGTTGATTTTGTTTAGCTTCTCAGAAAAACAACTCTTAGTTTATATTGTTCTGTTCTCTATTTCTGATCTAATCTTTATTATTTTCTTTTTCCCACTAACTTTGGGCTTAATTCTTTTTTCTAGTTCCTTGAGATTTAAAGTTACTTGTTTCTTTGATATGCTTCTTTTTTAGTGTAGATGTTTATCACTATAAACTTTCTTCTTATACTGCTTTTGCTGCATCTCATACGTTTTAGTATGTTATGTTTTTGTTTTTCTTAAGATACTTTTAAAATTCCCTTTTCATTTCCTTTTTGACCCAATATTTGTGCAAGAGTATGTTATTTAGTTTCCACATATTTGTGAATTTTCTTGCTGTCATTGATTTCTAGTTCAGAAAAGATACTTAGAATGATTTCAGTCTTCTTAAATTTGTTAAGACTTGTTTTGCGACCTAACATCTATCTTGCAGAATGACCCACGTGTGCTTGAAAGAATGTGTATTTTTCTGTTGGGTGATGTTGTGTGTGTGTATATATATATATATATAAATACATATACACACACACGCACACACTAGAGTGGGTGTGCATATGTTTATAATTGTTATATCTTCTGTGGAATTTATCTTTTTATCATTATATGATGATATCGTTTGTCTCTAGAGACAGTGTTTTGTCTGCTGTAGGTATAGCCACGTCTCCTTTTTTTTTTTTTATGTGTTGTTGGATTCTGTTTGCTAGTGTTTTCGTGAGGATTTTCGCATCTATATTCATCGGTGATATTGGTCTGTAATTTTCTTTTTTTGTAGTGTCTTTCTCTGGTTTTGGTATCAGGGTGATGGTGGCCTCATAGAATGAGTTTGGGAGTGTGCCTTCCTCCGCAATTTTTTGGAAGAGTTTGAGAAGGATGGGTGTTAGCTCTTCTCTAAATGTTTGATAGAATTCACCTGTGAAGCCATCTGGTCCTGGACTTTGTTTGTTGGAAGATTTTTAATCACAGTTTCAATTTCATTACTTGTGATTGGTATGTTCATATTTTCTATTTCTTCCTGATTCAGTCTTGGAAGGTTATACCTTTCTAAGAATTAGTCCATTTCTTCCAGGTTGTCCATTTTATTGGCATAGAGTTGCTAGTAGTAGTCTCTTAGGATGCTTTGTATTTCTGCAGTGTCTGTTGTAACTTCTCCTTTTTCATTTCTAATTTTATTGATTTGAGTCCTCTCCCTCTTCTTCTTGATGAGTCTGGCTAATGGTTTATCAATTTTGTTTATCTTCTCAAAGAACCAGCTTTTACTTTTATTGGTCTTTGCTATTGTTTTCTTTGTTTCTATTTCATTTATTTTTGCTCTGATCTTTATGATTTCTTTCCTTCTGCTAACTTTGGGTTTTGTTTGTTCTTCTTTCTCTAGTTCCTTTAGGTGTAAGGTTAGATTGTTTATTTCAGATTTTTCTTGTTTCTTGAGGTAGGCTTGTATAGCTATAAACTTCTCTCTTAGAACTGTTTTGCTGCATCCCATAGGTTTTGGATCATCGTATTTCATTGTCATTTGTCTCTAGGTATTTTTGATTTCCTCTTTGATTTCTTCAGTGATCTCTTGGTTATTTAGTAACGTTTAGCCTCCATGTGTTTGTGCTTTTTACGTTTTTTTCCCTGAAATTCATTTCTAATCTCATAGCATTGTGGTCAGAAAAGATGTTTGATATGATTTCAATTTTCTTAAATTTACTGTGGCTTGATATGTGACCCAAGATGTGATCTATCCTGTAGAATGTTCCATGTGCACTTGAGAAGAAAGTGTAATCTGCTGTTTTTGGATGGAATGTCTTATAAATATCAATTAAATCTGTCTGGTCTATTGTGTCATTTAAAGCTTCTGTTTCCTTATTTATTCTCATTTTGGATGATCTGTCCATTGACGTAAGTTAAAGTCCCCCACTATTATTGTGTTACTGTCGATTTCCTCTTTTATAGTTGTTAGCAGTTGCCTTATGTACTGAGGTGCTCCCATGTTGGATGCATATAGATTTATAATTCTTATATCTTCTTCTTGGATTGATCCCTTGATCATTATGTAGTGTCCTTCCTTGTCTCTTGGAACATTCTGTATTTTAAAGTCTATTTTATCTGATATGAGTATAGCTACTCCAGCTTTCTTTTGATTTACATTTGCATGGAATATCTTTTTCCATCCCCTCACTTTCAGTCTGTATGTGTCCCTAGGTCTGAAATGGGTCTCTTGTAGACAGCATATATAGGGGTCTTGTTTTCGCATCCATTCAGCAAGCCTGTGTCTTTTGGTTGGAGCATTTAATCCATTCACGTTTAAGGTAATTATCGATATGTATGTTTCTATGACCATTTTCTTAATTGTTTTGGGTTTTTGTAGGTCCTTTTCTTCTCTTGTGTTTCCCACTTAGAGAAGTTCCTTTAGCATTTGTTGTAGAGCTGGTTTGGTGGTGCTGAATTCTCTTAGCTTTTGCTTGTCTGTAAAGCTTTTGATTTCTCCATCAAATCTAAATGAGATCCTTGCCGGGTAGAGTAATCTTGGTTGTAGGTTCTTCCCTTTCATCACTTTAAGTATATCATGCCACTCCCTTCTGGCTTGCAGAGTTTCTGCTGAGAAATCAGCTGTTAACCTTATGGGAATTCCCTTGTATGGCATTTGTCTTTTTTTTTTTTTTAAGATGAAACCCTTTTATAGGAACATATTTGCAAAAGCATCAGAGTACACCCAGAACTGTCTGTAAATGATAAAGGACTTTAAAATGACCACGGTTAAAGATTTGATGAAAGTTCATAATAATGCAATTGACAAGGAAATTTAGTTATTTCTGAGATATACATTTTAAAGTAATAACTAGAATTATGACTTATAACATTATACCAGAACATATAAGATTTTTAGAAATTTCATGTAATGTCTGAAACACTTAAAGTAACATATTTCCTTACAAATAACCCAATGAAACTTCAGTATTAGTTGTTTTGTTTGTTTTTTTATACTGCAGGTTCTTATTAGTCATCAGTTTTATACACATCAGTGTATACATGTCAATCCCAATCACCCAATTCAGCACACCACCATCCCCACTGCACCACAGTTTTCCCCCCTTGGTGTCGATATGTCTGTTCTCTACATCTGTGTCTCAACGTCTGCCCTGCAAACCGGCTCATCTGTACCATTTTTCTAGGTTCCACATACATGCGTTAATATACGATATTTGTTTTTCTCTTTCTGACTTACTTCACTCTGTATGACAATCTCTAGATCCATCCACGTCTCAACAAATGACTCAATTTCCTTCCTTTTTATGGCTGAGTAATATTCCATTGTATATATGTACCACAACTTCTTTATCCATTCGTTTGTTGATGGGCTTTTAGGTTGCTTCCATGACCTGGCTATTGTAAATAGTGCTGCAATGAACATTGGGATGCATGTGTCTTTTTGAATTATGGTTTTCTCTGGGTATACGCCCAGTAGTGGGATTGCTGGAGCATATGGTAAATCTATTTTTAGTTTTTTAAGGAACCTCCATACTGTTCTCCATAGTGGCTGTATCAATTTACATTCCCACCAACAGTGCAAGAGGGTTCCCTTTTCTCCACACCCTCTCCAGCTTTTGTTGTTTGTAGATTTTCTGATGATGCCCATTCTAACTGGTGTGAGGTGATACCTCATTGTAGTTTTGATTTGCATTTCTCTAATAATTAGTGATGTTGAGCAGCTTTTCATGTGCTTCTTGGCCATCCGTATGTCTTCTTTGGAGAAATGTCTATTTAGGTCTTCTGTCCATTTTTGGATTGGGTTGTTTGTTTCTTTAATATTGAGCTGAATGAGCTGTTTATATATTTTGGAGATTAATCCTTTGTCCGTTGATTCGTTTGCAAATATTTTCTCCCATTCTGAGAGTTGTCTTTTTGTCTTGTTAATGGTTTCCTTTGCTGTGCAAAAGCTTTGAAGTTTCATTAGGTCCCATTTGTTTATTTTCGTTTTTATTTCCATTACTCTAGGAGGTGGATCAAAAAAGATCTTGCTGTGATTTATGTCAAAGAGTGTTCTTCCTATGTTTTCCTCTGAGAGTTTTATAGTGTCTGGTCTTACATTTAGGTCTCTAATCTAAGTTCTAAGTTCTAATCTACGTTCAGCAAGGTCTCAGCATAAAAGAACAACATATAAGAATGTTTCTATAGACTAGCAAGTGATAAGGAGACAGAAATTTAAAATACAGTAACATTTACAATTACTCAAAATAAAATATTGAGGTATAAATCTAATAAAACATGTATAGGACTTTTATGCTGGACACTAAAAAACACAGATGAAAAAACTCAAAGATCTAAATAAATATATTAGGAACTTTGAATGGCAACACAGCAAAGATGGTAGCTTACAAAATTGATAATTTATACATTTTTAATATAATTCCTATCAAAAACCAAGCAAGCATTTAAAAAACGTAATGACATTATTCCAAAATTTATATGTGAAGGCAAAGTAACTAGAATAGCTAAAACAATACTGAAAAATAAGTATAACGTGGGAAGCAGTACTCTACCTGATTTAGAGAACCCAGAAATAGATCCACCCAAGGACACCAAAATGATTTTTTGACAAAGTTGAAAAAGAAACTCAATGAAAGAAAGATAATGGTACATGAACAAATGGATAGGTTAAAAAATGATCTCAACTTAGGGACTTCCCTGGTGGTACAGTGGCTAAGACTCCATGCTCCCAATGCAGGGGGCCTGGGTTCGATCCCTGCTCAGGGAACTAGATCCCACATGCTGCAACTAAGTGTTCGTATGCCGCAACTAAGAGTTTGCAAGCTGCAACTAAAGATCTCGTATGCTGCAACAAAGATCTCACACACGGCAACGAAGATCCCCAGCGCAGCCAAATAAATAAATAAGTAAATAAATATTTTTAAAAATGATCTCCACTTAAACTTCACTCCCTATAAAAAATTAACTCAAAATGTACCACAGATTTAAATATAATTTAAAGTGATGTAATTTTTAAAATTTGGAGAAAACCACTGGACCAAGGACTTGGTGAAGTGTTCTTAGGTACACACGCACATACAAAATCCTGATAAATTGGACTTTGTCAAAATTAAAAATTTAGGCTCTGCTGAAGACCTTATGAAGAGGATGAAAAAACAAGTTACCCCTTTGCAGCCTTTACCACCAAGGACCCCAAGAGATCTCACTGTTGCAACAGACACTTGCAAGTTTCTCCACTGAGGACACCTACGGTCTTTGCCTATGGTTATCTCAGCTGATGGGGCTGCCTGGAGCCCATGCTGCTACAATGCTCTAGAGCAGAAGATTCTATTGTGTTCCCTTTGCGGCTAGAGCCACTACAACCCCCCACCCTACCCTGGCAACACCATGCACATGGTTGAGCTCTGGACTCTAGTGTTGCCACTGTGTATGCCTGTACTCTGACACCAAAAGTGATCCCCTTTGCTGAGACATCCCTCTGCAAGAATAAAGGAGAGCAAGAGGAATCAAGCAACCTTTGCCAGCAAGAACCCTAGCAGTCCTTGCCCTTGCTGCAGATAACTGCAGCATTCACTGTCCAGGACCCCCATAGTCTTTGCGAATGCTGACTTCAGTTGATAGAGCTGCCTGAAGTCCACAACTGGCACCCAACCCAGCTGCCTCCTTCATATCATCCACAGGGAAGGTCTTTCCCTACTGAATCTAGTCCATAAAGTCTGGAAGAGGTAACTATTCCTTCACATGCAAAAACATCAATGCAAAGTTACAAGGAATGTGAGAAATAAAGGAAACATGACACGACCAAAGGAAAACAATGTATTTCCAGTAGCAAACTCCAAAGATATGGAAATCTACAAAATGTCTGACAAAGAATTAAAAATGTTTTAAGGAAGATCAGCAAGCTAGAAGAGAACACAGACAACTCAGTGAAATCAGGAAAACATTACATGAACAAAATAAGTTAAACAAAGATATAGAAATCATTAAAAAATAAAAAAAAGTTTATTTAAAGAAATTATGGCTATTTCTAGAAACATACAACCTACCAAGACTGAATCAGGAAGAAATAAAATCTGAACAGAACAATAATGAGCAAAGAGATTGAATCAGTAATCAAAAACCTCCCTATACAGACAATCCCAGGACCAGGTGGCTTCACTTGACAAATTCTACCAAATATTAAAGAAGAATTAATACCAATTCTTCTCCAACTGTTCCAAAAAATTGAGGAAAAGGGAATACTTTCAAACTCATTCTGTGAGGCCAGCATTACCCTGATACCAAAGCCAGAGATGGACACCAGAAGAAAACTATACACCAGTATCCCTGACAAATATAGATGCAAAAATTCTCAAGAAAATATTAGTAAACCAAATTCAAGAACACATAAGAAAGATTATACACCATGATCAAGTGGGATTTATACCTGAGATACAAGGATGGTTCAACATATGCAAATTAATAAATGTAATATATCATATTAATAAAATGAAAGATAAAAATCACAGGATCATCTCAATAGATGCTGAAAAAGAATCCGACAGAATACCACATCCTGTCATAATAACAACCCTTGGCAGATTGGGTATAGAAGGAACATACCTCAACATAACAAAGGCCATATACAACAAACTGAAAAGCTTTTCATCTAATATCAGGAGCAGTACAAGGATGCCCACTCTCACCACTATTATTCAATATAGTATTGGAAGTTCTAGCTACAGCAATTAGGCAAGACAAAGAAATAAAAGGCATCCAAATTGGGAAGGAAGAAGCAAAACTTTTGCTATTTGCAGATGATATAATCTACATTTAGAAAATCTTGAAGACTCAACCAAAAAACTGTTGGAACTAATCAACAATTTCAGTAAAGTTTCAGGGTACAAAATCAGCATACAGCAATCAGTTGTATTTCTCTACACTAAGAATGAATGAAACATCTGAAAAAGAAATAAAACTATTCTATTCACCATAGCACCAAAAACAATAAAACACGTAGGAATAAATTTAACCAAAGGAAGTAAAAAATCTCTACAATGAAAACTACAAGATTTTTTTGACAGAAATCGAAGAAGACACAAACAAATGGATCTGTTTTCATGGATCATAAGAGAACAGACTTGTGGTTGCCAAGGGCGAGGAGAGGAGGGAGAGGGATGGATTGGGAGTTTGGGATTAGTAGATGCAAGCTATTATATATAGAATGGATAAACAACAAGGTCCTACTGTATAGCACAGGGAACTATATTCAATATCCCTATGATAAACTATAATGGAAAAGAATGTGATAAAGAATGTATATATATGTATAGCTGAACCACTTTGCTGTACAGCAGAAATTAACACAACATTGTAAATCACCTATACTTCAATAAAATAAATTTTAAAAAAGAATTAATATTGTTAAAATGTCCATACCACCCAAAGCCATCTACAGATTCAACGCAATCCCCATCATAATGCCAAAGGCATTCTTCGCAGAAATAGAAAAAAATCCTAAAATCTGTATTGACTGGCAAATGGCCCAGAATAGCCATAGCAATCTTGAGGGAAAAGAACAAAGCTGGAGGTATCACACTTCCTGATTTCAAGCTATACTAAAAAGCTACGGTAGTAAAGACAGTATGGTACTGGCACAAAAATTGACAGACCAATGGAACAGGACAGAGATCCCAGAATTAAACCCCTGCTTATATCGTCAACTAATATTTGACAAGGTAGCCAAGAGCACCCAATGGGAAAAAGATAGTCCTTTCAGTAAATGGTGCTAGGAAAACTGGATAAACATATGCAAAGCAATAAAACTGGAGCCCTGACTTACACCACTCACAAAAATTAACTTGAAATGGATCAAACATTTAAACATGAGACTTGATACTATAATACTCCTAAAAGAAAACACAAGGAAGGGCTTCCCTGGTGGTGCAGTGGTTAAGAATCTGCCTGCCAATGCAGGGGACACGGGTTCGAGCCCTGGTCCGGGAAGATCCCACATGTCGTGGAGCAACTAAGCCCATGCGCCACAACTCCTGAGCCTGTGCTCTAGAGCCCGCACGCTGCAACTACTGAACCCTGCGCACCACAACTACTGAAGCCCATGTGCCTAGAGCCCATGCTCTGCAACAAGAGAAGCCACTGCAATGAGAAGCCTGAGCACTGCAACAAAGAGTAGCCCCTGCTTGCTGCAACTAGAGAAAGCCTGCATGCAGCAATGAAGATGCAACGTAGCCAAAAATAAGTAAAATAAATAAATTTTAAAAAAGAAAAAGAAAACACAAGGAAGAAGGTCCTCGACATTGGTCCTGGCAATACTTTTTTGAATAGGACACCAAAACCACAAACAACCGTAAAAATCAACAAATGGGACTACATTAAACTTAAAAACTTTTGAACAGCAAAAGAAACAATTAACAAAATGAGAAGACAACATACAGAATGGAAGAAAAATTTTGTAAAACATATATCTGATAATACCCAAATATATAAAGAACTCATACAACTCAATAACAAAAGAACAATCCAATTTAAAAATGGGCAGAATACCTGAATAGATATTTTTCTAAATAAGACATATAGATGGCTAACAGATGCATGAAAAGATACTCTATGTCATAAATCATGAAGGAAATGCAAATCAAAACCGCAATGAGGTATCACATCACACCTGTTAGAATAGCTATTATCAAAAGACAAGAAATAACAATTGCTGGTGAGGATGTGGAGAAAAAGGAACACTTGGTGCACTGTTGGTGGGAATATAAATTGGTGCAGCCATTGTGGAAAAGAGTATGGAAGATCCTCAAAAAATTAAAAAATAGAACTACCATATGATCCAGCAATTCCACTTCTGGGCATTTATTTCAAGGAAGCAAAAACACTAACTCAAAAAGATATGTGCACCCCCATGTTCATTGCTGCATTATTTACAGTAGTCAAGATATGGAAGCAACCTAAATGACCACTGATAGATGAATGGATAAAGAAAATGTGGTACATGTATACAATAGGATATTCAGCCATGAGAAAGGAGGACATCCTGCCATTTGATTTATGACAACATGGATGGACCTTTAGCACATTATGCATTATGCTAAGTAAGATAAGTCAAACAGAGAAAGACAAATACTGTATGATGTTACCTATATGTGGAATTTTTAAATGTCAAACTTATAAAAACAGAGAATAATATCATAGTTTCCAGGAGATGGCGGGATAGGGGGCAGGACAGATGTTGTTTAAGGGTACAAACTTGCAACAAATAGTAAATAAGCCCTAGAGATATAATGCACAGCACAAGTAGGAAACAATAGTTAAAATAGGAAACAATGTTGTATTATAATCAATAAATTTGCTAAGAGACTATAACTTAATTACTCCAACTACAAAAAAGAAAGGATAATTATATAGTGTGATAGAGGCGCTAATTATCATTACAATGGCAAACATATTACCATATATAAATGTATCAAATTAACAAGTTGAATACCTTAAATTTATACAATGTGTTATATGTCAAATATATTTCAATAAAAAAGTAAAAAGAATAAAAAAGGGACTATGGCAAAAAGTTCTCAAATCTTGGGAGGGAAATGGACATCCAGATTCATGAAACTCAAGGGCCCCAAATAAGATTAACATAAAGTACATTGAGACTCATCATCAAATTGTCAAAAGTCATGGACAAGGAGAATTTTGAAAGCAACAAGAGAAAAGTGACTCAGCACATAGAAGGGAACTCCCATAAGACTGTTAGTAGATTTCTCAGCACAAACCTTGCAGGTTGGGACAGAGTGGGGTGTTACATTGAAAACACTAAAAGAAAAAACCTGCTAACCTAGAATACTATACTTGGCAAAAGTATCCTTTACAAATGAAGAAAAATAAAGTCTTTTCCAGACAAAGAAAAACCAATGGAGTTTGTAACCATTAGACCTGCCTTATAAGAAATGCTTAATTATGGGAGTTCTTCAAAATGAAATGAAAATATATTAAAGAGCAACACAAAATACTCTCACTGATGAAGGCAAATAAATACAGAATAATGTAGCACTGTAATAGTTAAATTACTTTTAATGATAATATAAAAATTAGTAGATAAAAATTAGATAAAGATTATATAATAGGTCTGTAATATAAAAAGAAGCAAACTCTGACTACAAGAACATAAAGCGTGGAGTTTTTGTGTGCAGCTGACGTTATCAACTTAAAATAGACGGTTATAACTACAAAATATTTTTGCAAAAGTCAAGCTAACTAAAAACAAAGAAAAAATAAATACAGTAGATACACAAAAGATACTGAGAAAAAGAATCAAAGCAAATCAACAAAAATTATTAAATAAAGGAAGACAGCAAGACAGGAAGAGAGGGACAAAACAATTACAAGAGACACAGAAAACAACGAACAATATGGCAACAGTATGTCCTCACTTATCAATAATGACTTTAAATGTAAACATATTTAATGCTCAAATCAAAGGCATAGATTACCTGAATGGATAAAAAACAAGATTCAGAGATATGCTATCTACAAGAGACTCATTTTAAATTTAAAGACAAATATAGGCCAAAAGTGAAGGGATGGAAAAAGCTATTCCACAGAAATGGTAACCAAAAGAAAGGAGAGAACCAGTCCTTCCCATCAGGAAACTTGCACAAGCCTCTTAGATAGCCTCATCCACCAGAGGGCAGACAGCAGAAGCAAGAAGAACTACAATCCTGCAGCCTGTGGAACAAAAACCACATTCACAGATAGGCAAGATGAAAAGGCAGAGGGCTAGGTACCAGATGAAGGAACAAGATAAAACCCCAGAAAAACAACTAAATGAAGTGGAGATAGGCAACCTTCCAGAAAAAAAATTCAGAATAATGATAGTGAAGATGATCCAGGACCTTGGAAAAAGAATGGAGGCAAAGATCAAGAAGATGCAAGAAATGTTTAACAAAGACCTAGAGAATTAAAGAACAAACAAACAGAGATGAACAATACAATAACTGAAATGAAAACTACACTAGAAGGAATCAATAGCAGAATAACTGAGGCAGAAGAACGGATAAGTGACCTGGAAGACAGAATGGCGGAATTCACTGCTGAGGAACAGAATAAAGAAAAAAAATGCAATGAAGACAGACTAAGAGACCTCTGGGACAACATTAAACACAACATTTGCGTTATAGGGGTCCCAGAAGAAGAGAGAGAGAAAGGACCCAAGAAAATATTTGAAGAGATAGTCAAAAACTTCCCTAACATGGAAAAGGAAATAGCCACCCAAGTCCAGGAAGCGCAGAGAGTCCCATACAGGATAAACCCAAGGAGAAACACGCTGAGACACATAGTAATCAAACTGGCAAAAATTAAAGACAAAGAAAAATTATTGAAAGCAGCAAGGGAGAAAAAAAAAAGGACATTATATATTGATAAAAGGGTCAATCCACCAAAAAGAATGTATAAGCATATATGTACCAAACATCAGTCTCAAAATATATGAAGTAAACATTGACAGAATCGAAGAGAAAAGCATACAATTCTACAGTAGTAAACACTTCAATATTCCACTTTCAATAATGGAATAAACAACCAGATGAAAATTAAGTAAAGGACTTGAACAACATCATAAACCAACTGAACCTAACAGATATATAGAAGACTCCACCCAAGGTCAGTAGACTACACATTTTTTTCTTATGTGCACATGAATCATTCTCTAGAATAGACCAGAAAACAAGTTTTAACACATTTTAAAAGACTGAAATCATATGTAGTATCTGTTCCAATCAAAATTAACAAAACCAAGAAATCATTAACAGACAGAAAACGAAATGTCATAAATATATAGAAAATAAGATGCTCTTAAAAACCAATGAGTCAAAGAAGAAATCATAAGGGAAATTAGAAAATACCTTGAGAGAATAAAAATGTTAACACAGTATACCAAAACTCATGGGATGTGGTGAAAGTAACACTTAAGGTGGGAATTTGTAGCTGTAAACACATATACTGAACAAGAAAAATGATCTCAAATCTATAACCTAACTTTACACCTTAAGGAACTGAGAGACAGAAGAGCAAACTAAACCTAAAGCCAGCAGAAGGAAGAAGATAATATAGATTAGAAAAGAGATAAATAATAGAAAAACAGTAGAGAAAATCAGTGAAACCAAAAGTTGGTTCTTTGACAAAGTAATGAAATGCACAAACCTTAGCTAGATTGAATAAGAAAAAAAGAAGACTCAAATTACTAAAATCAGAAATGAAAGTGAGGCAGTATTACCAATTCCACATAAATAAAATAATTATGGAAATACTATGAGTAATTATATGCCAGCAGATTGGACAACCTAGTTGAAATGGTCAAATTCCTAGAAACCCATTGTTTTCCAAAACAAAATTATAAAGAAATAGAAAATGAAATAGATCTATAAGTAGTTTCTAGTATAATTCTCCCATAAAAGGAGGCAACTATGGAGAAGTGGCTGGTTCTAGGGGCATGGAACATAGAAGATGAGTATGTAGGAACTTAAGGAAATACTCAAAAAACAGAATGATGGGGGTATGTCAAAGAACATAGGAGCCAAACTGAAAGAGCTCCCAATAGCCAAAGCTGCAACAATTTGAGCAATAAAGTAGTATAGTGTTGGTTTATAACACAAAGTATAAATTACTTATGAGTCCATACTGATATGTGATTAAGTAAATAAATAAATGGGAGAGAACAGAAACATCTCTGTCACAGAATTACTAATAATTTATGTAATTGCTCCACCTTCAAGGAGGTGGAGCAGAATTCCCGCCCCTTTAGTGGGCTGTGCCTAGTGACTTCCTTCTAAAGAGTACAATATGGGGACTTACCTGGCGATCCAGTGGTTAAGACTCTGCACTTCCACTGCAGGGGGCATGAGTTCAATCCCTGGTCGGGGAACTGAGATCCTGCATGCCGCATGGCCAAAAATCAAAAAATTAAAAAAAATAAAGAGTACAGTATGCATGGGGGTAGGTGTGGGGGTGGGGAGTAACTTTACATTGGAGAATCCTGGCACACACTACCTCAACCAGGTTCTCATCAATGATAAGTCATATTGATAGCATGTGCCCTTGATAAAGTGGGATAAGAATGACAGTCATTTTACCTCTGTGGTCTTTCTCCCAAAAATACAACCCCATTTTTAACTGTGAGAAAAACATCAGACAAACCCAAACTGAAGGACCTTTTTACAGTGTCTTCTAAACTGTCAAGATTACCAAAAAAGATTATCACTTACAGTCTAGAGGAGGCTAAAGAGGCATGATAACTAAATGTATTGTGTTATCCTGGATGGAATTGTGGAAAAGGAAAAGAAAATGATTAGGTTAAAAAAAACCAAGGAAATCTGAATAAAGTATAGATTCTATTTAATAATGTATCAATATTATATTAATAGGTATGACAAATCTGCTAGTAATGTAAGATGTTAACAGTAGGGTAAATTGGGTGCAGGTTATACAGGAATTCTCGTTTCTCTCTTTGCAACTTTTCTGTGAATTTAAAGCTTATCTAAAATAGAACATTTATTTAAAAAAAGAAAAACACCTCAGTGCATGTGCACAGCAGAATGGAGAGGAAAGAGGGGGAAAACATCACTGAACTTTATAACGGAATAATAGAAATGGCTCGATCATTACAGAGGAAAAACAAAATACAATACAGATGAACAGAACATCAGGGAACTATGGGTCTACAACAAAATCTCTTAACATTTGTGTCTTTGGAGTCACAGAAGGAAAGGCTAAAAAAATTTTCAAAAAAATTATGGCTGAAATTTTTCCAGATTTGGAAAAAGCAGTTCATATACAAGTCTTAAAACATTCAATTCATGAACAGTATACAACCACTCAATTCCGTTATTGCTAGTTATATGCAGCTTTTACCTGAGACTGTTCTCCTTAAGGGAAGGGGCAGTGTTTGGGCAATCTGATTGTTGCTGCTAAAGCTGTGGTTTTAAAAAGCCAATCTAAAATTAGAATAAACTCACTTTGTGTAGAATATAACGTGTAAGTTTTAGTCAGTACTACAAGAAGGTGTGGTCTAAAATCAGTTCCATCCCCTTCTCCTACTTAATTCTATTTTGTTAATATATCAGAAATGTAATGTGTAGTTTGGGACAAGAGTAAATGAATCACTGATTTTCAAATTAAGTGACAAGAAACATTAACTTTGAGTTGCAGTGTAGAAACAAAGCTGGCACATCTAGTGTAAAAACATGAAAACAGTAAATTCAAAAATGGAAAGACACAAAGTTTAACCAAAAACAAAGCTAGATTTATTTTTCTTTAGATGTTGAGACGTAAAATCAATCAGTTGGTTCTTTTGAAGTATGTGGGCTTATGAAGATCTGCTGTTCTTTATTTTCTCTAAAAAGACAAAGTGTTAGCCACATAACAGGAACATGTTTTATAACAGATTTATTTGCTCAATGCCATATGGAAGAAGAAATCATGAGATTAGATAATTTTAACTTTAGTAAAAAGATTGTGCAGTTGACAGTGTAAACACAGGTAACAAATCAGTCACTTTGGGGGTGGGTAGTACATAGGAGACTTTTGGCCTGAAGTTCATGTGGAAGACTTAGAAGGGCCCCAAAGAGAGAGCGATGGCTTTGTTTGCAACTTTCCTGTCAGACCCTGCTGCAGGGTCAGGCTTATTGCTGACATTTTACCCTCATAAGTTCTTGAATAAATTGAGACATTTATTGGTGATAAGTATGAGGTGAATTGGAAAAACCTTTAAAAATAATTCTTAGAACAAAAGTGACATTCATGACCATTTGGTAAGGATACTTATTACCTTAATGACTTAAATCCTAAAATTAGGCTACATTTTTAGGAGGTAGAAAACAAGTACCAAAAATATACCATTTGATACCCTGCCTTACTTTTGGCCAACCTCGGATCTCTACAGTTCTTACTCCACATTCTCCCATTAGAGCTATTAGCCCTACTACCTACCATTCACTACCTAAAGTTACAAACCTGGAGCTGCCAAGAAAAATGTTTTTAAGAAGTTTGCTTTTAAGCCACTGAGTGTATTCAGCACTCAGGTATCAATCCAGAACATTTTACACCTCTCTAGTAGATCAATTCACTTCACAGGAAAACAAGCCTACATTTTAAAAACCCACATTTCTTAACATAAAAAGACTATTGAACATCTCTACGTGAGATTCTAATATGTCAGAGTTGTTATGTAAACCTAAATTAGTAAAATGTTCATTGAACTGATTGAAAAAGCCTTATATTAAAACTGCATTACCACTGTTTACCAAAAATAGGTACATGTTGTACTACAAAATTAACTAAATATCAAAGAAACCCTCCACTTCCTCCCAGAGAGGTTACATTGTGCTGATATCCCATAGACAGTACAATAAAAGGATTTCATTTTTGCGATATGCTAGGCTCACAGTGAGTATGTTAGTACAGAGATCATAGCTTTAATGTTACTGTAAGAATGTCATTAGTGAAACTTATATAAGGAATGTAGAAAACTAGCATTAAAGCTCTTAAAGGCAACAATTCAAACTGGCAGCTGCTAGAAAAGGTGCTGCTAGGAATAAAAAAATATTAAAGAAATTTAGTTTCAGCACATACTAGTTTTTAGTGCTTCTACAATGAAATGAATTAATTCACATAAATTTCTGTTGGTGGAACTAATGGACCACAAGTCAATGGACTTTTGCCCCCTTTGACTACTAGCCCAGTCTTGAAAATGGAAGCAGTCACTTGCAGTCTTCCACACGGTATTGTTAGGAGTAGACTAAGCAGTCAGCAGGAAGTTCTGGTTGAAGTAGTGTTTGTTTCCATCAAACTTCACAGTTCCACTGGTCACAACAAGAACTGTGGTCTGGGCCTGAGTAGCTTGCTCATGAACTGGCTGGCAATCTAACATATTGACCTGGAACTCACTAGAAGGCAATATCTCAAAAAAATTAGGGCTTCCAGTCCTGTAACAACATTTCCATTACATATTAAAGTGGCCTTGTCCAGATGCAGCCTGGTTAGTGCCCATCTTCTTTTGTCCATTGTCTCATGGTAAATATTGACAAATTCCTCAGCAGCTCTGCATGCCTGATCTACATAAGTTTTAAAATCCCTAACATTCCCAGCTCTCGCTAGTTCCCATTTCCTGCAGTACATTATTGTTTTAAAACACAATTTATGGGCTTCCCTGGTGGCGCAGTGGTTGAGAATCTGCCTGCTAATGCAGGGGACACGGGTTCGAGCCCTGGTCTGGGAAGATCCCACATGCCGCGGAGCAACTAGGCCCGTGAGCCACAACTACTGAGCCTGTGCGTCTGGAGCCTGTGCTCCGCAACAGGAGAGGCCGCGATAGGGAAAGGCCTGCGCACCGCGACGAAGAGTGGCCCCCGCTTGCCGCAACTAGAGAAAGCCCTCGCACAGAAACGAAGACCCAACACAGTCAAAAATAAATAAATTTTTTTTAAAAAGTAAAAAGTCCTCATGACACGGAAGGTTTCAACAATTAAAAACAAAAAAAACAAACAAAAAACACAATTTATTATTTTTTAAGAGAGTTCTGAAATGAGATAAGTTTATTTTATTTTTATCCTCTTGTTTCCAGATTATGGTGCTCTTTTTTCTATGTATTAATCCAAATTTCCACCCGATAGCATTTTTCTTCTGTCTGAAGGATTTCTTTTAGAGAATTAACTTTCCTGTAACACATGTCAGTTGGTGATAAATTCTTTCAATTTTTGTTTGTTTGAAAATGACATATTTGCCAAGCATAAAATTCTAGGTTGACTTTTTTGCTTTCAGTACTTTAAAATTGTCACTTCATAGTCTTCTGGCTTCTATAATTTCTGACAAGAAGTAGACATTCTTTTTTTTCTCTGTACATATTATGTCTTTCACTATCTATTGAACATTTTCTCTTTATCACTGGTTTTAGCAATTTAATTTTAATGTATCTTAGTGTTGTTTTCTTCATGTTTCTTCTCCTTGGCATTCACTTAGCATCTTGGATCTGTGGTTTATACACTTCTTCAAAAATTGAACCTTTGCCCCTTATTTTTTCCATCCTCCTTTTTTCCTTCTGAAATGCTAATTACATGTGTTACATAACTTTATCCCACAGGTCACAGAGATAACTCTTTATTATTTTCCAGTCTTTATTCACTGTGGGTTTCTTCTTTCATAGTGTTTATTTCTATACCTTAAAGTTATCTATCTACCTTATGTCATTTAGCCTTCCTTATGTGGTATATATACTATTATTAATCCTATCCAGTGTTTTTTTGTTTGTTGTTTGGTTGGTTTTCTCATTTCAGATATTTTTCATATTTAGAATTTCAGTTAGGAACTTCTTTTTTTTTATGAATTCCCTTTCTTTTCTCATCATGGAGTATATTTACTGTTTTAATGGCCTTGATTATTTTATATGTGTCATTTCTTACTCTGTGGCTTACTGATTGATTTTTCTCCTTGAGTACAGTCATATATCCCTTTTATTCATACCTAGTAATTTCTTATTGAGGGCTAAATGTTGTGGATTTTATATTGTTAGGTGCTAGTTTTGTTGTATTATTTTAAATCTTTTGGGGCCTTTTCTGGGATGTAGTTAAATTACTTGGAATTAATTTGATCCCTTCAAGGTTTGATTTAAGCTTTGTTATATTGGATTCAGAGCTCACTTTACTCTTGGACTAATTTGGCTCCTCTACCAAGTCAATAAATACCCCTCTGGTTATTCTACCCAATTGGCCATGGATTAGGAAGTTTTTCTACCCTGACTAACAGAAACAGAAGTTCCTACCTCTCTGTGTGCTTTGGTGATACTTCAGGCTACTCTTTTTTCCCTGGTCTTCCCCCCAACCTCAAGTGTTTTCCTTACACTTTCAAAAATTAGTACTCAGGAGATCCTTCTGCATATCAGATAGAGAAAGATGCTGTATCTTTCTTCTCTTGTATTTTATTTTACAAATCCTAGTTTTCATGACTCCCTTAAAATCCAGTTCTGTTGCCTTAACTTACTGAATCAGCTAGGCTCTGTTTTGGTGGTCTCTTTTTGCATTATGGGTTGAAAACTCTCCAAGCAGTAAGCTGTGATAATCACAGGGCTCACCTCATTTGTTTCTCTATCCTCAAATATCCCTGTCTGTACTGCCTGTTTTCTAAAGTCTAAAACCCATTTCACATAGTTTGTATGTTTTTTTAGATGTCTCATAAGAAGGGTAAATCAGTTCCTTTTACTCCATTATGGCCAGATATGAAATTGGTCCTTATGAAATCTCATTTGAAGCACAGACATTGACTATTTTAGAACTTAATGTTATTTAGGCTTGTGACTTAAGGGTTTAAGAAGAGTGATCCGTTATGAGTGTAAGAAAATGTTTTTTGCTGTCATTTCTGCCCCCCCAAAAAAATTCTAGCAAGCACCCTCAATGTACCACTTCTGAAGCTATACCTTTCTTCACATTCAGAAACAGTGAGACCTATGCAGCTAACTCAAGTGCTAAAGTATTTCCCTTTTACAGGGTACTGCTTTACAAAACCAGAACTGATCTTCATGTTGGAACAAGGAGAAGATCCGTGGTTATTAGAGAAAGAATTTGTAAACAGAAGTTCCCCAGGTGAGTTATTGAATACTGGCAGAAGGCATCCAAGAAAATTAGATCCAAAGTGATCAGCTAGAAGTGAGCAGTTTGAAATGTTTTCAGCACTCTCCTATTAGAGGCCTTCACATTTGAAACATTAGAAATAATAGATCTAATAAAAAGTAGAAGGGGGACAACTAAAGAAAGGAATGGAATGTAAGCATGTTGATATTCTCATCTTTAAAAAATGGGAGCTAAGTGTACCCTTTGAAGCTGAAAAGTTAAGTAATGGTTGTATATTTAACAGTAAAAAGATAAAAACAAAGAAAAGTTAAGAAAACAACTAAAATTGGGAGTAAACAGATCAGAAGAGAGAAATAAACAATAAATTTTATCATTATATAATAATAAATTACTATATACAATTGAAATAGATGATTACATAGTATAGTTAGAAAGCATAAAAACTAGAGCAAACTGCAACTTTCCTTATTGTTTACATTTGACAGAGCAAAGAAAACAGATCTGTTACTAGAAAAGTTTCTTATAAAGCTGTATCAAGGGTCCCCAGGATCATCATCAGGTTCATTAACTCACCTTGGAGGACTCAGCATACAGGCATACTCATAACTAAGATTTATACAGTGAAATCATACAAATTAAAATCAACAAAGAGAAAAGGTGCATGGGGCAAAGTCGAGAGAAAACCAGGTGTGACAACACATGTGAAATATGTACCTGGAAAGTTCATTTGAGATGAGGTGCCCAGAGTTTTCACTGGGGGCTGCTCACGTAAGCACCCTCTGTCTAGCATGTATCAAAATTGTAGGCTTTCAGATGGAAACTAGGTGTTCAGCATAAATATATTGTTTGTACAAACAGTTTAGGCTCATTGAGTCCCTCTTAGCAGTTCTGGGAATCTTGGGAACCATCTCAAAATCTAAGTTCCCAGACGCCAGCTAAGGGCTAATCTTGTAAACAGGCCTTTCTAAGGGTAGCAGTCTCAGGCCTGCTGTGTTAAACATTTTCTGCACAAAAGCTATGCAAACACACATAGAGTAAAACAAACATATCTGACATATCAACTACCAATGTAAATGAATCTTAATATACCTATTAAGAGAAAATGCTATCATATTATATCAGAGATATACCTAGAAAATAATTTAGAAAGTTTGAAATTACAGTCATGAATTGTTAAGACTATAAACATAAAAACAACTCAGTGTTTATTTATCTCAAAGTTCAATTCAGGTCAAAAACAGGTGAGAAAAAGGACATTTTGATAATGCTAAAGAAGATAATTTTTAAAGGATACATAAAAGTTTAAAATATTAGTACACCAAATAAATTATCATCAGGATTCATAAAACAAAAAACTGCAAGAGTTATAAGGAGAAATAGGAACACATTAGATATAGTCAACCTTAATATGCCTCTCTGATTTCATTCCGTAGCCTGTGGACTCTAGAATAGTGCTTGGCAAACTATGGCCCACAGGTCAAATCCTGCCTACTGCTTGTTTTGGTAAAGAAACATTTATTGGAACACAGCAATATCCATTTGTTTACATATTCAAGCTACAAGGCAGAGTTGAATTGTTGCAATAGAGAGTGAATAACCAGGAAAGCCTAAGACATTTACTCTCTGGCCTCTTACAGAAGAAGTTTACCAACCTCTGGTCTAGACATTATAAATAGCATATTTTATAAAATGAATCTATTATGTTCTGAAAACAAAGCTATGCAAACACACTACATAACTATTCTGAAAACAAAGAATAAACCTCCTTTTAAATGATCTTGGAACATTGACAAAATGTAGAAGTATTTTAGGCAAATTCTACAAAGTAAAGATATTATTGTTAAATAACACTATAAATTGCAAACAATATGAGAAAATTTTAAATCCTTCTATCTTAAAATTAATAATGATATATATCTTTAAAAACCTATTTTATAAAAGAGTAAGTTAAAACTGTACAATATCCAGAAATTATTTTTTAATGAAAAACATGTTTATTAGACTCTTTGCACTATAGATGAAACGGTGCTTAGAGGAAACTATTTTACCCTCATATACTTATTTTTAAAAGCAATAAAGTTTTAAAAGAAAACTAAGCAAAGCAAGAAATGTAATAAAAAACATTATAGTTATAAAACATTATAATTACAAAGCCAAAAGGTGGTTCTTGGAATAAAAGCAAATAAAATAGCTAATCTCAGCCAGAAAAAGAGAAGAAAGCACTATTACTCATTTTAAGTTTGGGCTTAGATTCCTACTTATATAATATAATTTTG
The DNA here is from genome assembly GCF_028021215.1 of Eschrichtius robustus. Classification (NCBI taxonomy): domain Eukaryota; kingdom Metazoa; phylum Chordata; class Mammalia; order Artiodactyla; family Eschrichtiidae; genus Eschrichtius; species Eschrichtius robustus. The sequence goes on along the minus strand of NC_090833.1, from coordinate 88,899,974 downwards.
GAATACTTTAGCCTATACTTTTTCTCTTACTTTTGTAAACTCTTAGCCCATTTGATGGATGTGTCAAAAGAAAATGAGATTCTGTGCCAGATAGCATATAGTTACTGAATGAGCGCCTTTCCTCACCTGGATTATAATCTCCCAAAAAGAATGGTCTCTGTTTCACTCTTCCTTTCTGGGTATTTGTCACATGATAAATATTTTTTAATAACATTGTAGGCTGATTCCAAAGTCAGGTGGAGAGAGGCATTTCATACTGATTCACTCAGAAAACACAATCCACAAATGTAAATGCCCAAGTCAAATTTCTGGGACTTTTGAATCATCCAATGTAGGTATTGCTGGATCTGAACCCTTATATTAGTAAAAGAACTCTCTAGGTAATTCCTATGCATGGAGCTTTTTATGGACCACTAAATTTATATTACAGAGGGATGCAAAGAATATCACAGTGAGGGTTTTATTTTGGAAAGGTGAGCAAAGCTGCATAAACATATTTTATATTATATAAGGTGCTATTGATTAAATGGTGAGCCATTATTTTAGGTACAACCAAGAGAGAAGATGCTGCTCATTTAACTATGGATTTGCCATCAATTTTATGATGCCTCCTGATTTCGGTGATGGTTATTTACTTGAAAAATTGTGAGTCACAGACATTTTTGCATGGAGCGTGGGTAGCAGGAGGACAATAGCAGTCAAATATGCACAGGAAATTTATGGTAAATAAATATAAAGGATACTTGTACGGTTTCTAGGGCCAGTTTGAAACATGATCCTTAAGATTCTTACAGTGAATAAAAACTAGATATATGGAAAAATAAATGGAAAATAGAATTAAGGATTGGACAGGGCACGACTGGTTTGGGGGAAATGAGTAAACAAATTGAAAAGAGGAAAGTTAAGATTTGATGATTAAGAGGAACTCACTATTGAACAACCCTGATATAATACCAAGGCACCAGAACCAGGAAAGAGAGGTGACTCCAATATAGGTGGAAAAATTACTTTAACTCTCATCAGTTTTTTCACTTCCACCAATACATTTATGTTTCTGTTTCTGATTATTTCTTTCAACATGAGAAAGTTGGTGCCATGATAATTTTTTTTTTTTGCCACACTACGTGGCTTGTGGGATCTTAGTTCCCTGACCAGGGATTGAACCTGGGCCCATGGCAGTGAAATTGCTGAGTCCTAACCACTGGACTGCCAGGGAATTCCCCATAAGTTTATTTTAGTGTTGATGTGTAGAATGGAAAAATGAAGCTCCAGTTGGAATCATATAGACTAATGGTTATCAATGTAATCTGTGTTTGTGAATGTAGTCTCTGGTGTTCTTCCCTAATGCAAACTCTATCTCAATAAAGCCACTGAAAGCAATTCTCCATTGATACTTTTTGTTATCTACTTAGTGCAAAATCCTTGTTGAATTCATTTCAGTCTTTGTTTTATCTGTTCCCAGGATTCAACTCTCTCAAATATATTCTTCTTTTTTAATTGTTCCTTTCCTTTATATCCTCTTCTCTACCTGGTTTTGAAAATTATACTTTAAGATACCAAATATAGATGTAATTTCATTTCTAGATTCCTCTCTATCTTTCCACTAGAAAAAGTTTTTTTAACAACAAAATAAGAGAATATACACTTGAAATTACTTTATTTTTGGGAAACTGAGCCAGACACCAAGGAGTCAAATACATAATGGGGGATATGTATATAAATTTCACTCCATAATAAGTGTGTTAAATATCATTAAATATTTTTAATTTTCTCACTTTTAGAAGAATCCCAACCTGATGAACTCTTACAGGAGAGCCTAGAAAACCAAGGCAAACATTTGAGGCAAGTTTTATTTGTCAACAAATCATTGACTACAGAGCAAGAAATTTCAAGAAAACTATGTACTCTGGACATAAACATTTTCCCTGCAGAAACAATGCCTTGTAAATTTGACACTACAGGGTCTACTTACTTGCTTCTTAGCTCATTGACCCCACACTGTCAATATTCAAGAAAGAAGGCTTATGAGCTTAATGTATGTGAGAACTGGCTCCTCAGTATTAAGGATCGCAGAACTAATACTGGAGAGAAATCTTTTGTTTATAGTAAAAGTGTGAAAGCCTTTGGACATAAAGACAAAGTTATTCAGCATCAGACAATTCAGACTTTACAGCAAACTTTTGAATATAATGAATGTGGAAAAGATTTTCTTGAAAAGACTGCCCTTGTTACATCTAAGAATACCCACCCAAAAGTGAAATCTTATAAATTCAGTAAATTTGGGGAAAACCAATATGATAAGTCAACCTTGATAATCTCTCAGAGCAATCATCCAGAGGAGAAGAGTCACTACGAGTTTAATAAATATGAATATACTATTGATAAAAACAGAAATAATTTCAGTAGGATCACTCAAAGAACTGACACAGAAGGGAAATCTTTTAGCCAAAAATTATACATTAGAGAACAGCAAAAAATTCATATAGGGGTGAAACCCTTTGAATATGGAAAGAATTTCAGCCATAATTCAACCCTCCCAATGCATCAGAGAATTCCCACAATAGACCAGTCCTCTGACTATGGCACATGTACAGAATCATTGGCTTACCAGTCAACTTTCAATGTACATAAGAGAACGCAAATAACAGTGAAACCCTATGAGTGTAATGAATGTGGAAAATCCTGCACTATGACTTCATGCCTGATTCAGCCTCAGAAAAGTCACACAGAGGAGAAACCCTATGAATGTCATGAATGTGGGAAAGCTTTCAGTGAGAAGTCACGCCTAAGAAAACATCAGAGAACTCACACAGGAGAGAAACCCTATAAATGTGATGGATGTGAGAAAGCTTTCAGTGCAAAGTCAGGCCTAAGAATACATCAGAGAATTCACACAGGAGAGAAACCTTTTGAATGTAATGAATGTGGGAAATCTTTCAACTATAAATCAATCCTCATAGTACATCAGAGAACTCACACGGGTGAGAAACCCTTTGAATGTAATGAATGTGGAAAATCTTTCAGCCATATGTCAGGCCTAAGGAATCATCGGAGAACTCACACAGGAGAAAGACCATATAAATGTGATGAATGTGGGAAAGCTTTCAAACTGAAGTCAGGTCTAAGAAAACATCATAGAACTCATACAGGGGAGAAGCCCTATAAATGTAATCAATGTGGGAAAGCATTCGGTCAGAAATCACAACTCAGAGGACATCATAGAATTCACACAGGGGAGAAACCCTATACATGTAATCATTGTGGGGAAGCCTTTAGCCAGAAATCAAACCTCAGAGTACATCACAGAACTCACACGGGGGAGAAACCCTATAAATGTGATGAGTGTGGAAAAACTTTCAGGCAGAAATCAAATCTCAGAGGACATCAGAGAACTCACACAGGGGAGAAACCCTATGAATGTAGTGAATGTGCCAAAGCTTTCAGTGAGAAGTCAGTCCTAAGAAAACATCAGAGAACTCACACAGGAGAGAAACCCTATAATTGTAATCACTGTGGAGAAGCTTTCAGCCAGAAATCAAACCTCAGAGTGCATCAGAGAACTCACACAGGGGAGAAACCCTATAAATGTGATAAATGTGGGAAAACTTTCAGCCAGAAATCAAGCCTTAGAGAACATCAGAAAGCCCACACAGGGAACTAAACATATAAATGTAATGAATATGGAAAAGCTCTGAGCTGGATATCAAGTCTCACAATACAAAATAAAACATGTAGGAGAGAACCCCTATGAATATAATGAACACTTGGAAGTTTCTCTGCAAGATACCAGCTTTCATTAAACATCAGAGAACTTACACAAGAGAGAAATTCTTGGAATATATTTTACACGGGCAGTCTCATCTTGAGTGCAGTCCTCATTGTAGATCAGAGAATTCAATCCAGCAAAGAAACTCTGTAAACATAATGAATATAAGAAATACTCTGTGCATTCAATCCTTGGAAAACTCACACTGCAGAAGAACCCTGGGAATGTAATGAAAATGTCAAAACTTTGTCCCAGCAATCAAAATTCATTCATCATCAGAGAAATCAAACAGAAAATTGAGAATGTAATAAATGTGAGATAACCTTTAGCCAAAAGCCAGCTTTCTCAGTAAAGCAGAAAATACATAGAGACCTCACAGTATATCAGAACAGACAAGAAATCAGGGTAATGGATGTGGGGAATCCTTCTACTATAAGTCAAACCTCAATTTGACTAACACAAGGTAATAACTATATGACATATAATGACTATTAATTGTTCACCAATAACCATTTCCTTTTTTCTCATGCCACACCTCATCTAAATTTCTCAACTACTCTGTCATCCAAATGAGATCATATTTTTAACCTCTGGATAGTGAAATTTAGAGGTCAACGACAAGTCTTACTAAATACACCTCTCAAATTCTTAATGTTTTCTCCTGTCCCTTGTCAGAATGGAGTGGAGATCACCCCCAGCAAAACCAAAGGGGCTCGTGCACAGAAGATGAAAGAGTACAAAGTAGAAAGAAACAGGGCCAAAGAGTGACTGTTGAATGAAATTTTCTTCTGCATGTACACAGACATTTTGCTGTGATGAAATAAACTTGTTCTCTGCTGGGCTTCTACAGTTTGGATATACTTAATGATGATATTTACTCACCAACCCTCAGTTAACAAAGCCTATGAATGTGATTTCTGTGGACATGTGAACTCAGTGTAGTGTATCAGAAATATCACACAGGAAAAACCCCTGACAACATCCTGAATGACCATAGTTTTTACCCACAATTCTTCCTCCTCAGTCAGGTAAATATCAGGGGAAGATATCTAACATTACAATATATATAGGTAATCCTTTACCCAAAAAATGATATCTCATTAAATATCTGATAATCGAGCTGTGAATGTGTGAATGCTTTCAGTGAGTCATCAAAGTTTAGTATCTCTCAGTTTGTTATAAGGGAAAAATTTATCAATTTGAGAAAGGTAAATAATAGCCTTTATGTTATATAAAAACTATTTCATATGTAATATTAAGACAGTTAATGAAATATAACTATTGGTTCATAGACATTCACTAGAATAAGAAGATTTTTAAAAATAAATTGCATAAACTGCACAGTGTTGAATGTATGTGAATATTTTCTGAGCTCTCTATTGTGTGTCTATGTGAGTGTGCATGCCACTTAGATATTTGTTTTGTATGTATATTGGAAGTCAACTGCACTGTAATAGAATTATGTACCCCTTACTTAGTAACTATTCTGATATCAGCTATGATTTGCCACACGTATATTAATAACAAGTAAACCTTTTACAGGAAGTATCTGAAAATTCAGAATCCTATACCTCATTCCTTTTCTCCTGCTACCTCCTGACATGCGCATATAGGAAAGGCCATTGTTACTAAGCTGTCTTTTTTCAACAAAGCCAAACCATGTTTTCTGTGTACTTTTGTATCATCTCTGGGTCACTAATACAAATACTGTATTGAAGCATACACACATACAAATATATATAAAAGTATGTGTATATATTCTAGAAATATATATAAAAGTGTGTATATATTCTGTCTCTCTCTTCAATGTCACTGAGTCCTTCCTCAGTGGTATCAAGTATACTGATAAGCCCTTTGAAGGTATTCTTCATATAGTGTATGTGTTTTTTATTTCCAGCATTTAAATTTTACTATAGTTTATATCTCTCTGCTGAAATAACCTATCTGATCTTGCATGTTGTTTAGCTTCTTTACAATCATTTTATATGGTGTTTGGCATTCTCTGTCTCAGTTAAGCAACTGCTTGGGTTCTTGTTTCTCTCTGCAGCCACCTAGCTCTCCAGACTTTGGGCTTGTTTTTTGCCCTGCAGTCTCAGATATCTGATGTATTCAAGAAAAGTTGTTAATTTAAACTCTTCCCAGCTGTCTTCTTGTTTAAGAATAGGAGCAGTGCTTTTTCCTGCTCTCTAATCTGAAATGTAACTGAAAGTTGTTAGTTGATTTTTGACATATGTTCCAGGGTAATTTGATGTGAAAAAGGTGACTTTTTTCAAAAATGGTGATAAAATAATTGGATAATCGTATATTTTAAATGCACCTTGATGTTTATACCATAATTAAAGATTTATTCAAAATAAATTATAAACCTAAACAAAATAGCTAATAGTACAAAATTTCTGTTGGGAAACATGGAAACTAATTTGAAGCACACAGATTTTTAATATGTAATGCAAAGAATTGTGTGAGACATAAAAGCAAAAAAGATAAATTGGAGTTTATTAAAATTTAAAGTGTCTGCTTTTCAAGATTTTATTATGAAAACAAAAAAAAATCACACATTGGGAGAAAATGTGTCTAATATGTCTGTCAAAGGACTTGAATCCACAATATGTAAAGAATGTTCATAATGCAATAATAATACAAACAACTCAGTTTAAATGGGGAAAAAAAGGATAAGATTAAAACAAGCATTTCACAATAGAAGATATATAGATAGCCAGTAAGTACTAGAAAAGATGAACAAAGCTTTAGTCATCAGGGAAGTGCAAATTAAAACTATAATGTGATAGCATTAAAAATCCATTTGATAGTTCCTTGTAAAGGTAATGACACCTTACCTAAAACCAACAATTTAAATTCTAGGTATTTACCCCCAGGAAAACTTAAATAATTATACAAAAACAAAATCAAAAAATAAATTTTTAAAAAAGAATTGTATAAAAATGTTCATAGAATCTTTATTCATAATCGCCCCAAATTAGAAAGAACCAAAATGTCCTTCAGCAGATAAATGTATAAACAGTGATGTTGCCTAACAATGGAATATCACTCAGCAATGAAAAGGAAGGAACTACTAATGCATATAACAACATTAATAATAAAATTAGGCTGGACAAAAGAAGCCAGGCACAAGAAAGTAGAGCTGTATGATTCTATTTATACAAAATTCTAGGAAAGACATCTAATCTAGAGGGTGGGGGTGAAAATTAATTGGGTAGGGGAACAAGGGAATGTTTTAGTGTGATGGAAAGTTCTATATAGATTGTGGTGGTGTTTACAAAGGTGTATAAATTTTCAAAACTCATCAAAAGGTATCAAAAATTCATATACTTATATAAATTACACATCAATATAGTTGATTTTAAAAACTATAAAAGTGAATTTTGGATCCCCAGCATATTATGAGACCCAGATTCTGAATTTGCCACATGGCTCATTGGCTTTACTATCAATACTTGTGTATTTATTCCCTTGTCCCTCCCGTATGGCTGTACGACCTTGGGCAAGTCAGTTTTCCTTTATGTCTCTCAGTTTCCTCATTTGTGAGGAGTGCATAATGATGGTAATTACCTACAATCCTTTTTGAAGGCGTTTTCTGAGTTAATCTATCAATAAGTCAGACACTTAAAACAACGCCTGGCACAGAGTAAATGAGCAATAAGTAATAACCAACCATTATCTATTTTACTACTATTATTAAAAATCAAAATAAAAGTCTGTGTTCCTTAAAAAAGCTTAAAGCAAGATTATAGCTGATAATAAAGCAAAATAATAAATTAGGCTGAAAGGAGATTCAGCCTTGATGTGATGGGTAGGTGGGAGTTCCTTACACTCTCAAGGCATTACTTTTTATCTGATGACACCCTTCCTGAGATTTTGGAAGCCTCAGGCCTGTGTACTGCTTACGTGCCTCAGCCCCAAGCATTTTCTGAGTGTCCATTCCCCTGGAAATTGCTTTTCCACAAAGGCAGGAAAAACACCCCCTGTGACTCTATCTCTCCCCCCTCCCCCCAGAGCTTCTCTCTGATGGAAGTCTGAACTAAACTGGAGCTCTCTGTTACAGATTCTTCCATGCAGGGTAGGAATTATATACCAGATGTATAAATATTCTAGAGAGAAGTCACACTATAAGACAGTACTAACAACGCACATGCATTCGCGCATGCGCACACGCACACACACATATACGTCCTTTCATGGCCACTGCTGCCCTGAGTTCTGTTTCCCTGCTATACTTGAGGTGATTTCATTAATGCCTTTTAACACAGGAACTGCATCCTGAATTCACGTGTAATGGAATCACTTCATTTGGTGACCTCTATGAGAAAAGAGGACTTAGAGATCAGCAGATGATTTGGCCCTAATCATGGGCAAAAGGCATGAAATTCTGCATTCTTCACCACAGGTACGTCAGGACATTAAAAAGACACCATGTCAAGTAGTAGGCGGTCTCCTGCCAGTGTACAGAGTTTGTGGGGGCATGACTTGGGCCAGAGTTTGAGAACCCATCTTCTGGGTCAGTGGAGAATTTTGACAAGGACCTTGAGATAAGATTGAGCTCAATTCTCAGAGGCCCCTCCATATTCCTAAGGGAAACTTCCGGTCATCAGCGGTGTGGGCATGACTATACCTGTAAATGCTTCAGCAGTAGGTGAGATGAAATCAAATGGAGTGATGAGACAAAAGCAGTCTTCTATTTGGTAGTATAATTTTTTTTCATATCAAAATTATTGGAACAGTGCAGAAGCAGACAATAGTCACAAGATATAGGAAAATAAGTATAGAAGATTATAGTGAAAGTATGCAATGCATTGTAAGTAAGTATGCAACAGAAACCATTAAGTTGCCATCGATTTTAATTGTGAAACTTTATTCCCTGCATTAATGCTTTATATCCACATATTTAAAATGGAACTGAGGGTTTCAGGTCTTTATTTTTCAATTTGCTTCACATGTTTTGGTGACTTATCCTTCGAAAAAGCAAAATCCAATGTCTGATCTCCATAAGAGGATGAGCAATGTCTTATCCTGAGCCCACAAGCCAAGTGTCTGTCCCATGCCCCTTTGCAGCTGGCAGGTCCTGGACAGGAAGGTGACCCTCCTGGTACAGATAGCACAGAGGTTGATATCTCCAAACAGGTGAACCTGGTAGACCTCAGGGCCTCCTGTAAAGCCCTGCTAGTCCCACACTGGAAACACAGGCAGGCTGCAAGCTTTGAGCAACTTCTCAGAGCAGTATCTGTAATGGCTGTTGAGGATCAGAAGCCCCTGAGATTTCTGATTCTGCCTGATTTCACAGAGAGCAACAATCCATTGTAGTAACAATGTGATGCTGATGGGGGTTACTGTCTTGCCACTGTGGTGCCAGGGGCTTTCAGGATCCTGGGGATCATTGCAGGTGTTTTTGCTGGTCTTCTTGGTACACCACTTGAGGCTGTCAAGCAACGTTTCCCATCCATCTGCCTTTTCTGTGCGGTCTTCAAGAGCAAGAGTAGCCTCTGTGCCTGACAGAGTGCAAGGCAGCTGCTGACACATAGCAATACTTTAGCTCTGAACCATACCTGAGTGTGGACTTCTTTTTTTTTAAAGACAGTAATACTCTATATGATACCAGACTTTTCCAGGTAAAACTATTTTTTTAATTTATTTGGTTGCACTGGGTTTTAGTTGCGGCAGGTGGGCTCCTTAGTTGCAGCAAGTGAGCTCCTTAGTTATGACTCGCAGGCTCTTTAGTTGTGGCTTTCCAGCTTCTTAGTTGTGGCATGCAAACTCTTAGTTGTGGCATGCATGTGGGATCTAGTTCCCTGACCAGGGATCAAACCCAGGCCCCCTGCATTGGGAAGCATGGAGTCTTATCCACTGCGCCACCAGGGAAGTCCCTAAGTGTGGACTTCTTGGCACATCACACCTACTTATTAAAAGTTTACCAAAGGAAGGAGCGCATGAATGATATTTCTAACCAACACACTGGTAATTTGTTTTCATATTATTATATTTTTTTCTTGGAAAAAAGAATGAATACAATTTTTTAAAATAAGTCTGGCTTAGCCTCTTTGGTGAATGTTTCCAATCTTTTCATATTATTTAGCTGTAAATTCCCCCCCTTAGCACTGTTTTCATTGCATCCCATGATTTTGGTATAAATTCATCCTGTTGTGGTCATTGAAGAGATTTTGTATGATATCTATCTCTTTAACTTAATCTGTGGCCTAACTCATGGTCTCTCTGGAAAATGTCCCGTTGTGAGTTGGATACAGTGTTCTGTATATGTCAGATCTAGGAGGTTTATTACGTGGGTCAAGTTCTCTATTTCCTTATTTATCTTCTGTCTGGTTGTACTATGCATTATTTATAGTGAGGTACTAAAGTCTCCCTTTTACTGTATAAATGCTTGTTTCTCTTAATTCTGTTTTTGGAGTCTGCTTATCTCCCTGGATATTTATGATGACTTTCTAAATTCCCTTACATATGTGAGTGCTTTTGAATGTCCTACTCCTTAAATGTCTGGCTCCCAAAAATGAAAAAAAAAAAAGAAAAAGTAAGGGAGAAAAAAGGTGCTGGACCTATACATCCTCTAGAAGTTGCTTCAGCCAGATAAGGAAAGGTTTGCAAGAACGGCTGCCTGCCTCTGTGTCTGCACCTGTGTGTTCAGAAGCAGCAGTCAGCAGTAAAAACAGATCCCCAGTATTTGGGGGTCAGAGTCCTTATTGCTCACCCTGGATCCACAAGCTGCATGAAAACTGCTCCAGAACACGTCTATGGTTGTCTGCAACGGGGTTAAAGGTGTGTGAGATGAGTAACTGCTATGGTGCTAAAAGCTGAAATTGATTAAAATTAAGTTCAATTTATAGGACCAGCCCTTCTCCGGGAATTGCAAATCTTCAATAACTCCAGTGTTCCCAAACAGTTACATCAGACAGATTCTGCCAGCATAATTATTGTCTGGGTAGGGAGACAGATTCCTGGTCCTTCCTAATCCCACCATCTTCCCTCTAACTCCACCTCCGTTTCATATTATTTAAATTTACAATGGTTAATTATTTACTTAAGGGACAGTGTTTTGTTTTATATCTATAACAGCATTTTTAGCCATATTAAGTTCTATTGCTTATTTCTGAATGTTCTCCAGTTTGTGGCTTGGAAGTTCTCAGAGCTAAAGCCTCTATCCTCAATCACTGGAAAGCCAAGTATATTGTTTCTAGGAAGCTAAATGGTTTGGTCAGGTGTTTGATGTATGAATTATGTTTTATTTTATCTACAGGATTATTCTTTAAGCCCATGGGAAAGATTTTTAATTTGGGGGTTAGTTTTCTGAGAGTTAAATCTCCCTACCCAATTATCTGGCAGTCTTGCTGTCAATTAACATTAATTTCACTCCATCTGGTGAGTCTCATTAAGACTATTTGTGAAACTTAATTATGGAAGACCTGGCATCTTTTATTTCCCTAATCGGACATGGCTTTCAGGTGGCCTTTATTTCTGTGGAAGGACTGTTTAGTGCTAGTAAACCAAAGGCCCCCTGAATGCCTGTTGATCACTGGGCAGACAAATTCATCATGAAAAGTTAGTACCTTTTATTTTTTCAAAAACCACCACAGCTAATTAGCATTGGTTGGTTCCTTCAAGTTTCTTACTGGCATGTGGCCATCAAAATTAACCCACTGCATTAAATAAGCATGTTGTATTTTAAACTAAAAAAGAAGGGAAATGTGAAGAGCAATATTATTAAGTAATGTCATTCAAATTTAACATGCTTATTGCAATAGCATTCAAGTCTTTGTGTCTTAGCTTCTGAATGTGTTTGGTGCAGTGGATAACTCTGGCAGTTTGGCGAAGACCATGATCCTTCTTGATGACTTTTTTTAATGCATAATGTATAATAGGATTACAATGAAAACCAAATGTACTGAAAGAAAGTAATCAAACATTTTAAAAAATAATTTGTGGTATATAAATAAATGTGATACTTTATTAATGCATCAAATATCCAAATCTAGTGTCAGTATATAAACTGTCATAATTTCAAAATAGAGATGAGCCAAGTACTATTTCTAAATCCTTACAACAACTGGTATGTGATACATGAGAATATTCCGATTTCTATTGGTGACAGTCATGGATACTCTGGCACTACCGCTGTTTGTTGCCCACATTCATAATTGAAGGAATAGATAAGGTTCAGTAAGGGGCTAGTTACATTAAAGATGTACTTTTGGGAGTTCCCTGGTGGCCTAGTGGTTGGGATTCCAGGTTTTCACTGCCGTGGCCTGGGTTCAATCCTTGGTGGGGAACTGAGATCCCTCAGGCCGCACGGTACAGCCAAAAAAAAAAAACACAACATAATTTTGAGTGACATCAGAAAGATGGCAGAGTAGGTGGTCCCTGACCTCAGTCCTCCTTACAGGAAGACTGACTAGCAACTATCCAGAGACAAGATACCTTGTGAAAATTCCAGAACCCAGAACCCCTGAAGCATTCTCCTTGGACCAAAGAGAAAAAGAAGGATCACATTAGAAGGGTAAGAGGAGCAGTTTCACTTTGATCACATCACCCCTCCCCAAGGCTGACACAGCACTGCATCAAGAGAGATCTCTGGGCCTATAGTTTCTCTAGTGGGAAATAGCCCAAGGTGGGCATGCAGGTTCCTTAGCACTGCAGATACTTCTCAGGAGGCCCACTTGGGTCTTATCTCACAGAAATTGGTGGAGCTGGACCACTAGGGATTAGACAGAGATGGAGAAGGCGGCAGAGTTTACAGCAACCAGCACAAATATCTTGGCAAACCACGTTCCTGCTGCTGGCTGTGCCTGAGCAGAGATCTCAGCCAGTGCCTCTGCCCATTTGCAGAGCCAAGCCACTGGCTTCATCTGCCCAGGGAGCTCAGTTGTCAGTTATGTCAGGTTTAGGTCCCCAGCCAACCATCTACACTGGCTATAAAGCCCATTCGTGGGGCCACTCAGAGAAGTAAGACAGCAGCCCCTCCAATTGCTGAGCATAACCTCTAGTCCCAGCCAGCTGGGAAGCCTAGACAGAAAACATGGGCAACTATGGAGTCCATCCTATAGCCTCACTGGGGTAGGAAGGCAAGACAGCAGCCCCTCTCAACTCAAGAGCATAGCCTCCAGCCCCACATAAACACAGAACCCAAACAGTGACCCCAGGCAGCCTTGAAGCCCAACATACAAAACTGCCTGGCTGCAGAGCACAGCCTGCGACCTCATCCAGCCAGTTACCCCACCCAATCACAGAGCATAGCCTGAGCATAGCCTGTGGCCCTGTCCTGACCAGGAAGCCCAGAGAGCAACCCTGCCCAACTGTGGAGCACAGCCTCCACCCCACTCAACTGTAGTGTACAGTTGAATGCCCCACCAGGTGAAGGAGCCCAGCCAGCAAATTTTTTCAACAGTGGCACACAGCCTGCAGCATCCAATCACAGAACCAGCCTGTGGCCCTGATCAATTTAAGGGCACAGCCTGCAGCCCTACCTGATTACAGAGCACAGCCCGAAGTCCCATCCTGCAGCTGCTTGAATACAGAATTCAGCCAGTGGCACTATCCTGAAGGGGAGCACAGTCTGAAGCCCCACATGACTAAGGGGCATTGCAAAGTGCCTGCAGCCCTGTCCAGTCACAGAGTCCAATGAGCAGCAATGTTCTACAAGTGAACACAGACTGACCCTACCCAACCAGAGGTGAACATGGAGCCCAGGTAGTGGCACTGCCTGACCATAGAGCACAGCTAACAGCCCCACGTAACCAGGGTGTCCAGCCAGCACCTCCCCCCAACTTCAGAGTATGGGCAGGAACTTTACCTAACTAGAGAACAAGCCCCACTTTCCCACAGGTGTTACCAGATGACCTGGCCAGAACCCAAAGCTGAGATAACTGAAGTTCTTTCCCTGCCAAAGCAAACCTGTAAAATCTGGAAAAGGAAACCACTTCCTCAATTGCATAGAAACCAAAACAAGATACAAGGATCACAAAGAATCATGTAAACATGACATCACCATAGGAAACTACTAAAGCCACAAGAACAGACCCTAAAGATCTATGAACGTTCTGACAAAGAATTCAGAATAAACCTCTTAAAGAAGTTCATCAAACTATAAGAACACACGGATAAATAACTAAATAGAATTAGGAAAACAATACATGAACAAAATGAAAAGTTCAACAAAGAAATAGAAACCAGCACACACACACACACACACACACACACACACACACACACTAAAATCCCAGGGCTTCAGAATACAGTGACTGAAGAACTCAACAGAGAATTTCAACAGCAGACTTGACCAAGCAGAAAAAATAATCAGTGAACTCAAATGCAGATAATTTGAAATTATCCAATCAATCATAGAAGAAAGAGGAAAAGGAATTAAAAGAAAGAAGAAAACCTACAGAACTTGTAGGACACCATCAAAAGAAATAGTATATGCATAATAGGAATCCAAGAAAGAGAAGACAGAGAGGAAAAAAAAGTCTATTTAAAGAAATAATGGCTGAAAACTTTCCAAACTTGGGGAGAGAACTGGTCATCCATATTCAAGACCCAAAAGAGCTACACCAAGAACACTATAATTATTGTCAAAAGTCAAAGACAAAAAAATTTTAAAGCAACATACAAGGGAACCCCCCTAAAACTATCAATGGGTTTCAAAGCAAAAACCACTCAGGCCAGGAGAGAGTGGGATGATATATTCAAAATGCTGGGGAAAAAGAAAGGCTGTCAACCAAGAATGCTATACCCAGCAAAGCTGTCCTTGAGAAATGAGATAAAGACTTTAGCTTTAACAAAAGCTAAACCACCATCAGAGCTGCCTTACAAAAAATGCTACAGGGAGTTCTTCAAGCTAAAATGAAAGAATGCTAATTAACAATGTAAAAGCATATGAATGTGTAAAACTCATCAGTAAAGGTAAATATATAGTCAAAGTCAGATTCTCTAGTACTTTAATAGTGGTGGTGCATAAATCACTTTCAACTCCAGATTTAGAGTGAAAAAAAACATAATAAATATAACCATGACTATAATAATTTCTTATTGGATACACAATATTTTAAAAGATGTAAATCATGAAACATCAATAACCTAAAATGTGAGGGAAGGGACTTCCCTGGCAGTGCAGCGGTTTAGACTCTGCACTTCCAGTGCAGGGGGCACAGGTTCAATCCCTGGTCGGGGAACTAAGATACCATATGCTGCAAGGCGTGACCAAAAAATAAATTAAAAAATAATAAAATGTGAGGGAGAAGGGAGAATTAAAAGTACGGTTTCTGTATGTTACCAAAATTATCAACTTAAGATAGGATTTTAAAATAGGACATCTTATAACTATAAGATAATTTATGTAAGATTCATGGTAACCACAAAGGAAGAATCTATAGTAAATACACAGAAGATTAAGATTAAAGGAATCAAAGCATACAACCATAAAAAGTCACCAAATCACAAAGGTAGACAGGAAGAGAGGGAGAAACGAACAAAAGTACAACAAAACAGTCAGAAAACAATTAACAAAATGGCAATAGTAAGTCCTTACCTATTAATAACTACTTTAAACATAAATGGGTTAAAGTCTTCCATGAAAATACAGAATGGTTGAATGGATAAGAAAAACAAAAAATCCCATAATATGCTGCCTACATTAGACTCACTTGAACTTTAAAAACACAGGCTGAAAATGGAGAAATAGAAAAAAAGATATTCCAAGCAAATGGTAATCAAAAGAGAGCAGGGGTAGTTATATTTATGTCAGACAAAATAAACTTTTAAGCTGAAACTGGTCACAAGAGACAAAGAAGGTCATTATATAATGATAAAGGAATCAATTCAAGAAGATATAACAATTGTTTAATATTTATGTACCCTACATTGGCGCAACTAAATATGTAAAGCTTGTACTAACAGAACTAAAAGGAGAGATAAACAGCACTACAATAATATTAGGGGCCTTAATACCCCCACTGGCAACAATGGATAGATCATCCAACAACACTTGTGAACTAGGGGTCATTGAACAACACTATAGACCAAATGGGCCTAACAGAACATTCTATCCAACAACGGCAGAATACATTCTTCTAAAGTGCACATGGAACATTCTCCAGGATAGATCACATGTTAAGGCAACAAAACAAGTCTCAACAAATTAAGGAAGATAGAAATCATATCAAGTATCTTTTCTGACCACAGTGGTATTAAACCATACCATACTGACACTTTCTGTGCTCTTCTTATTCAGAACCTTCACCCTACAAAGATGTATTAAGTTAATTTGCCCCATATATAAACCTAATAAATAACCCATTGTGTGTTCAGTGTAAATGGAAATGAAAGACTTATCCTTTCAGTTTATTTATGCACTTTCTCTCCCCTGCCCTTGTCAGGTGGAAGAGATAGCTAAGTATCACCACATCAATCAAGCACATCTTTGCATTGGTAAATTTTCACAAACAAACATTAATGATGCCTTCTTTATTTTGCCAAAGTCTTTTGTTGTTGTTGTTGTTCATTTATTTTGGTGATACAGACAAGTAAGAGTGTATAATTATTTACTAATCTTTTGATATTTTTTGTCAAGAAAATGTTGAAAAACAAAGCTATATAAATAACAAATGGAAACTTCTTTAACTATGTTCATTTTATTCTATTAATTCATTTTATGATGATGTGCTATGGACCCACTGTTTTGTGGCATTCTACTTCTTTTGGACATTTATAAACATGATGAGCCATGATCTCCATCCAACCTGTGGACATGTGAGCAGCACTAGATTTATGCTCAACCATTAAGTTTGGTCAGGTTTACCTGGGCAAATGGATGCCTATGTCTTTACAATCCAAACGTAATCAAGTAACATTTAATGTGATAATTTATTTGACCATATTTCCAACTGACTGGAAGCAACGTATTCTATTTTTCAATCATTGTTCTTCAGGCACTTAGTCATTTATCTTAATGGCTCCTAACTGTCTCTTGACAGTAACTGACCTTCCCCTCACTGTACTATCACTGAATTTTAAAGCCAATTAGTTACTCTTGATCACAGGCTACAATGATCAATTCTCAGATTCCCCTACTATTTCAGTCACTGACATAGGGAGCCCCTGAATAATGCCTCCCATAACCCCCATATCCCTGATCTTCAAATACTAATTTCTGACCACTCACTTGAATCTCTAACCATCACAGATTTTATTTGTCTGAGTCATCAAACAACATTATATCCCTCTATAATGGACCATATTGTTCACATATCACTGAACCTTGTGGCACTCTCCAATACCCATTTGTCCCAGCACTATACCCACAGGTCACTGACAATATTCAGCAGAGACTATGATCATTGTCGGTCCCTTGCACACAATTACACAGCTCCTCAGATCACCCAATATCTCACCGCCACATCCCAAGTAGTGATTCCCCAAAGTTCTCAGCTGTTGTAAGCTGCAGAACTCCATTTCTTTTATCCCATTTGACACCAATTAATTGGCCTTCACTTTCTTTGGACATCAACTGAACAAAACATTGAAGCTGTGTCTTTAGTTCCAGAATGGTTGAGGCTGGAGACAAGTTTTGCAGTGAGCTTCATACAGACACTGGATAACACATTTAGAGTGGCTGCACTTGCCCAAAGAGAGTAGGTGAAAAATAGTCAAGGTCAGAAAGTCACAAATCTAAGAATAAAGGGAGATGCAGAGAAGGATATACAAGAAAGTCCAATAAGAACTATTTCCTGCTGAACTGTGCTGTCCACAAAAACAGACTTAGCTATGCTCACTGCTATCTCCTCAGGACCTAGAACAGTATTTGATACAGAGTAGGCACGCAGGAGACATTTGTTGGTGGCAGAACTCCCAGAAATATCTATGGAAAACTAGGAAAGTTAGTATCACAGATGTCAAGAAAGGAATTTTTCTAACTGAGGGGATTGTCATCAGGTCAAATTCAACAGACTACCAGTAAAACCAGAAAATCAAATTTGTGTGAGGTCTTCATATATCAAATATATTAAACTCTTTTCAGACAAATGTTTTGAAACTTTTTCCAAGGTCATCATTTTTTAAAAAATTAGTTAGAATTTATGCTTTGGATATATAATACGTAAATTTGTATATATTCAAATAAATCAATCTTTTTATCTTGTGTTTTCCTCACCTTATTTGAAACTACAAAACTAATCACCATTTTCGGCCTAGAGGGACTTCAAAGAAGCCAAAGCCTGTGTATTCTGTTTCTCCCTCAACATCTGAGACAGTGCCTTGGGAGAGAATCAATTCATCACTAACGAATGAGTGTCAATAAAAGATAATGTTGGCTACCTATTTTTGTTCAATAGCAAGAACCCCTTAGGTGCTTTCCTGAGGTATCTGCTTAGAGGTTTGCTGGAAGGAATGGAAGTTACCGGAACCAGTTTCAGAATTCTGTTTCTTCACAGGAGTCCCTGAAATGATCTGCTGTAGTGGGGTTAGAGGCCTCTCTTTCCTCAGTGCACAGGTATTCTGCACACCCTCAGAAGGAAGACTGGGCTGAGAGCAAGGGTAAGATGGAGTGCCCAAGCCCCAGGTGCAGGCTGAGAGCACCTTCTGAGGACCCTTGTGCTTGAACGTAACCCTGGTAGTGGTGGTGGGGGCAGATGAAGAGCCAACAACTGCTTTTTCACCCCACAGCCCTGATGGCCCCTGGGAAAAGTCACTGCCCTCTCTCTAACCCAATTCATGGTCATGTCACGGACTAAGAGTGGAATGGAAAATAGACATGTGAAAATTTCACTCAATTCCTCATTCAGGCATCCCAAGAACAAACCTTGGAACTTTCCAAAGGCTTGGAAGACCCTTCTCTCCCTTCACTCTTCCCCAAGGGGTCTGAACAAGAAGGGGGATCCAGCCTCTGGCTCCATCTCACCACATCTATTCATACTCACATCTCTGGAATCTGTACTGAGAGTTCCTCTGCATTTGCCCAGAAAAGGTTGATTTCCGTTTCCATGATTAGGAGCCCTATTTTTCACTCCTAGGCATTTGAATGAGATGAAGTTACCTGTCCACTCAGTCCCTGGATTGTGCTAATTATAATAATAAAAAAAAAGTAGAAAGACTGATGTAAGGTCATACATCCATGGGGCAGTGCCAACAGTCATAGAAGGGACTTCCTACTGCCTCCTCTACATCACCCTATCCTTGGATTGGGACCATTTTTGACTCTGCACATTATTCTCCACCCAGGAATGGGCATGAGGTCCCTGTTCTAAACACACACACTTCCTCTTAGCTGTTCATGAGTGTTCTAGGACTTAGGGACAGAAGAACACCTCTTCTGAGCCCCTGACTCCCTATGCTGGGCCAATCTCCATATACATACATCAAGTCCTGTCCTCAGAATAAAGGGTTTTTTCTAACTCCAAGCTTTCCAAACCTCTTTAATGTTGACCCTGAGCAGATAGTTCTCATGGTTGGGAAAAGGTGGGACACACTCCTCATGTCACCTATACCTAAAGATCCATCACTTAAAACTGATTTAAATGTTAATACAAAGAGAAATTTATAGATTTTGTGTGTATAAATTAGTTGCATAATTAAAATAAATGCCAAGCAGTAAACAAAAAGGATTTGCTGTTTTAAATAGCTAAAAAATTGCAAAGCAGGCAAACAGTTAAATATACCAGATTCCATACCATCAGAATTTGGGTTGCATGTATATCAATAGAAAACTATATAGCTATTAAAATTATAATGAAATATAAGTTTATTATCATTTCTAAATGTTGGTGTGTACCCTATACATAGACCATGATCTAGGGAGAAATACACCTAGATCTTATCAGTAATTACCTCTAAGTGTTTGAATTAAGATCTTTCCATATTTTCAAATATTTTTGTTATACGTGTGCATACTTTTTATCATTTTATCAGACAATAATCTTATATGATAATTTTTTTTTACTTTTATTTGCATTTATTTCTTGAGCATTTATTCCCAAGCCATTAAGTTTTTGTTTCTTCAGTTTCTTCTGGGATATCTTTTTCTTCTGTTCAACCTCCTCTTATGGTTTAGGAACAATCTGTTCTTTTTCAGTAAGGATCACCTCAATGTGGCAGGGAGAGCTCATGTATGGGTTGATCTGACCATGAGCTCTGTAAAACCTGCACCACATCTTGGGGGCTTTGTTCACCTGGATGTGCTCAATGACCAGAGACTCTACATCTAAGCCCTTAAGTTCAACATTACTCTCTGCATTTTTGAGCATGTGCAATAAAAATTCAGCACTCCTTTTGTGGGCCACTGACCCTGCATCCAGCCCCACTGTTTGGCCTTGGGCACACCTACCAACTCAACCACTGTAACAACGGACTGGCACACATTGCTTCCTTAAAGTGACATCAGAGGAGACCTGCAAGATGGTGGAGTAAGACGTGGAGATCACTTTCCTCCCCACAAATACATTAGAAATACATCTACATGTGGAAAAACTCCTACAGAACACCTACTGAATGCTGACAGAAGACCTCAGACTTCCCAAAAGGCAAAAAACTCCCCACATACCTGGGTAGGGCAAAAGAAAAAAGAAAAAAACAGAGACAAAAGAATACAGATAGGACCTGCACCTCTGGGAGGGAGCTGTGAAGGAGGAAAACTTTACACAGACTAGGAAGCCCCTTCACTGGCAGAGACGGGGGGTGGCGGGGGGGAAGCTTTGGAGCCACAGAGGACAGCACAGCAATACGGGTGCAGAGGGCAAAGCAGAGAGATTCCCGCACAGAGGATTGGTGCCGACCAGCACTCACCAGCCTGAGAGGCTTGTCTGCTCAGCCACTGGGGGCGTGGGGGCTGGGAGTTGAGGCTCCGGCTTCAGAGGTCAGATCCCAGGGAGAGAACTGGGGCTGGCTGTGTGAACACAGCCTGAAGGTGGCTAGTGCAACATACCTAGCTAAGAGGGAGTCCAGGAAAATGGCTGGACCTGCCTAAGAGGCAAGAGACCATTGTTTCAGAGTGCGCAAGGAGAGGGGTTTCAGAGCATCACCTAAACAAGCTCCAGAGATGGGCGCAAGCCACGGCTATCAGCGTGGATACCAGAGATGGGCAAGAAATGCTAATGCTGCTGCTGCAGCCACCAAGAAGCCTGTGTGCAAGCACAGCGCACCATCCACACCTCCCCTCCTGGGAACCTGTGCAGCCCACCATGGCCAGGGTCCCATGATCCAGGGACAACTTCCCCAGGAGAACACATGGCGTGCCTCAGCCTGGTGCAATGTCACGCCAGCCTTTGCTGCCACAGGCTCGCCCTGCATGCCATACACCTCCCTCCCCCCAGACTAAGTGAGCCAGAGCCCCCTAATCAGCTGCTACTTTAACCCCGTCCTGTCTGAGTGAAGTACAGATGCCCTCAGGCAACCTACATGCAGAGGTGAGGCCTAATCCAAAGCTGAACCCCAGGAGCTGAGTGAACAAAGAAGAGAAAGGGAAATTTCTCCCAGCAGCCTCAGGAGCAGCAGATTAAATCTCCACAATCAACTTGAAGTACCCTGCATCTCTCAAATACCTGATTAGACAGCGAATCATCCCAAAATTAAGGTGGTGGACTTTGGGAGCAACTGTAGAGTTGGGGTTTGCTTTCTGCATCTAATTTGTTTCTGGTTTTATGTTTATCTTAGTTTAGTATTTAGAGTTTATTATCATTGGTAGATTTGTTTATTGATTTGGTTGCGCTC
The DNA here is from genome assembly GCF_028021215.1 of Eschrichtius robustus. Classification (NCBI taxonomy): domain Eukaryota; kingdom Metazoa; phylum Chordata; class Mammalia; order Artiodactyla; family Eschrichtiidae; genus Eschrichtius; species Eschrichtius robustus. Next base: position 88,878,493 of record NC_090833.1, on the reverse strand, counting down.
TTCCTTTTTTCTAATATATAGATATATTTATTTTTTCCTCTTTTTTGTGAGTGTGTATGTGTATGCTTCTTTGTGTAATTTTGTCTGCATAGTTTTGCTTTTACCATTTGTCCTAGGGTTGTGTCTGTCTGTTTTTTCTTTCATTTTGCATAGTTTTTAGTGCTTGTTATCACTGGTGGACCTGTTTTTTGGTTTGGTTGCTCTCTTCTTTCTTTCTTTTTTTCATTACTTTTTAATTTTTTATTTTTAATAACTTTTTATTTTAATTATTTTATTTTATCATTTTTTCCTTCTTTTTTTTTCTCACGTTTCTTCTGAGCAGTGTGGCTGACAGGGTCTTCTTGGTGCTCTGGCCAGGTGTCAGGCCTGAGCATCAGAGGTAGGAGAGCCAAGTTCAGGACATTGGTCCACCAGAGACCTTCCAGCTCCACATAATATCAAAAGCTGAAAGCTCTTACATAAATCTCCATCTCAACGTTAAAACCCAGCTCCACTCAATGAGCAGCAAGCTGCAGTGCTGGACACCCTATGCCAAACAACTAGCAAGACAGGAACACAACCCCACCCATTAGCAGAGAGGCTGCCTAAAATCATAATAAGGTCACACCCCTAAACACCACCAGACGTGGTCCTGCCCACCAGAAAGACAAGGTCCAGCCTCATCCACCAGAACACAGGCACCAGTCCCCTCCACTAATAAGCCTACACAACCCACTGAACCAACCTTAGCCACTGGGTGCAGACACCAAAAACAACGGGAAGTACAAACCTGCAGCCTGTGAAAAGGAGACCCCAAACACAGTAAGTTAAGCAAAATGAGAAGACAGAAAAACACACAACAGATGAAGGAGCAAGGTAAAAACCCACCAGAATAAACAAGGGATGAGGAAATAGGCAGTCTACCTGAAAAATAATTCAGAGTAATGATAAGAAAGAAGATCCAAAATCTTGGAAATAGAATGGAGAAAATACAAGAAATGTAACAAGGAACTAGAAGAACTAAACTGCAAACAAACAACAATGGACAACACAATAAATTAAATTAAAAATTCTCTAGAAGAAATCCATAGCAGAATAACTGAGGCAGAAGAACGGATAAGTGACCTGAAAGATAAAATAGTGGATATAACTACTGCAGAGCAGAATAAAGAAAAAAGAATGAAAAGAATTGAGGACAGTCTCAGAGACCTCTGGGACAACATTAAACACACCAACATTCGAATTATAGGGGTCCCAGAAGAAGAAGAGGAAAAAAAGAGACTGAGAAAATATTTGAAGAGATTATAGTTGAAAACTTCCCTAATATGGGAAAGAAAATAGTTAATCAAGTCCTGGAAGCACAGAGAGTACCATACAGGATAAATCCAAGGAGAAACACGCCAAGACACATATTAATCAAACTATCAAAAATTAAATACAAAGAAAAATATTAAAAGCAGCAAGGGAAAAGCAACAAATAACATACAAGGGAATCCCCATAAGGTTAACAGCTGATCTTTCAGCAGAAACTGCAAGCCAGAAGAGAGTGGCAGGACATACTTAAAGTGATGAAAGCAAAAAACCTACAACCAATATTACTCTATCCAGGAAGGATCTCATTCAGATTCGACAGAGAAATTAAAAACTTTACAGACAAGCAAAAGCTAAGAGAATTCAGCACCACCAAACCAGCTTTACATCAATGTTAAAGGAACTTCTCTAGGCAGGAAACACAAGAGAAGGAAAAGACCTACCATAACAAACCCAAAACAATTAAGAAAATAGGAATAGGAACACACATATCAATAACTACATTAAATGTAAATGAATTAAATGCTCCAACCAAAAGACATAGACTGGCTGTATGGATACAAAAACAAGAGACCCACTTCAGACCTAGGGACACATACAGATTGAAAGTGAGGGGTTGGAAAAAGATATTTCATGCAAATGGAAATCAAAAGAAAGCTGGAGTAGCAATTCTCATATCAGACAAAATAGACTTTAAAATAAAGACGATTACAAGAGACAAACAAGGACACTACATAATGATCAAGGGATCAATCCAAGAAGAAGATGTAACAACTGTAAATATTTATGCACCCAACATAGGAGCACCTAAATATATAAGGCAAATGCTAACAGCCATAAAAGGGGAAATTGACAGTAGCACAATAATAGTAGGGGACTTTAACACCCCACTTTCACCAATGGAGAGATCATCCAAAATGAAAATAAATATGGAAACACAAGCTTTAAATGACACATTAAATAAGATGTTCTTAACTTATATTTATAGGACATTCCATCCAAAAACACCAGAATACACTTTCTTCTCAAGTACTCATGGAACACTCTCCAGGGTAGATCATATCTTGGGTCACAAATCAAGCCTTGGTAAATAAGAAAATTGAAATCTTATCAAGTATCATTTCCGACCACAAAGACTAGATATCAATTCCAGGAAAAAAATCTGTAAAAAATACAAACACATAGAGGTTAAAAAATACACTACTAAATAACCAAGATATCACTGAGGAAATCAAAAAATACCTAGAAACAAATGACAATGAAAACACTATGACCGAAAACCTATGGGATGCAGCAAAACAGTTCTAAGAGGGAAGTTTATAGCAATACAATCCTACCTCAAGAAACAAGAAACATCTCAAATAAACAACCTAACTTTACACCTAAAGCATTTAGAGAAAGAAGAACAAAAAAACCCCCAAAGTTAGCACAAGGGAAGAAATCATAAAGATCAGATCAGAAATAAATGAAAAAGAAATGAAGGAAACAATAACAAACATCAATAAAACTAATAGCTGGTTCTTTGAGAAGACAAACAAAATTGATAAACCATTAGCCAGACTCATCAAGAAAAAAAGGAAGAAGCCTAAAATCAGTAGAATAAGAAATAAAAAAGGAGAAGTAACACCTGACACTGCAGAAATACAAAGGATCATGAGAGATTATTACAAGCAACTATATGCCAATAAAATGGACAGCCTGGAAGAAAAGGAAAAGTTCTTAGAAAAGCAAAACCTTCCGAGGCTGAACTAGGAAGAAATAGAAAATATAAACAGACCAATCACAAGCACTAAAATTGGGACTGTGATTAAAAATCTTCCAACAAACAAAAGCCCAGGACCAGATGGCTTCACAGGCGAATTCTATCAAACATTTAGAGAAGAGCTAACACCTATCCTTCTCAAACTCTTCCAAAATATAGCAGAGGAGGAATACTCCCAAACTCATTCTACAAGGCCACCATCACCCTGATACCAAAACCAGACAAAGATGTCACAAAGAAAGAAAACTACAGGCCAATATCACTGATGAATATAGATGCAAAAATCCTCAACAAAATACTAGCAAGCAGAATCCAACACCACATTAAAAGGATCATACACCATGATAAAGTGGGGTTTATCCCAACAATGCAAGGATTCTTCAATATATGCAAGTCAATCACTGTGATAAACCATATTAACAAATTGAAGGATAAAAACCATATGATCATCTCAATAGATGCAAAAAAAGCTTTCGACAAAATTCAACACCATTTGTGATAAAAGCCCTCCAGAAAGTGGCATAGAGGGAACTTACCTCAACATAATAAAGGCCATATATGACAAACCCACAGCCAACATAGTTCTCAATGGTGAAAAATCTCCTCTAAGATCAGGAACAAGACAAGGTTGTCCACTCTCACCACTATTATTCAACATAGTTTTGGAAGTTTTAGCCGCAGCAATCAGAGAAGAAAAAGAAATAAAAGGAATCCAAATCAGAAAAGAAGAAGTAAAGCTGTCACTGTTTGCAGATGACATGATACTATACATAGAGAATCCTAAAGATGCTACCAGAACACTACTAGAGCTAATCAATGAATTTGGTAAAGTAGAAGGATACAAAATTAATGCACAGAAATCTCTTGCACTCCTATACACTAATGATGAAAAATCTGAAAGAGAAATTAAGGAAACACTCCCATTTACCATTGCAACAAAAAGAATGAAACACCTAGGAATAAACCTACCTAAGGAGACAAAAGACCTATATGCAGAAAACTATAAGACACTGTTGAAAGAAATTAAAGATGATACCAATATTTGGAGAGATATACCATGTTCTTGGATTGGAAGAATAAACATTGTGAAAATGACTCTACTACCCAAAGCAATCTACAGATACAATGCAATCCCTATCATACTACCACTGGCATTTTTCACAGAACCAGAACAAAAAATTTCACAATTTGTATGGAAACACAGAAGACCCCACATAGCCAAAGCAATCTTGAGAAAGAAAAACGGATTTGGAGGAATCAGGCTCCCTGACTTCAGACTATACTAGAAATCTACAGTAATCAAGACAGTATGGTACTGGCACAAAAACGGAAATATAGATCAATGGAACAGGATTGAAATCCTAGAGGTAAACCCACACACATATGGTCAACTTATTTTGATAAAGGAGGCTAGAATATACAATGGAGAACAAACAGCCTCTTCAATAAGTGGTGCTGGGAAAACTGGACAGCTACATGTAAAAGAATGAAATTAGAACACTCCCTAACACCATACACAAAAATAAACTCAAAATGGATTAAAGACCTAAATGTAAGGCCAAACATTGTCAAACTCTTAGAGGAAATCATAGGCAGAACACTCTATGACATAAATCACAGCAAGATCCGTTTTGACCCACCTCCTAGAGAAATGGAAATAAAAACAAAAATAAATAAATGGGACCTAATGAAACTTAAAATCTTTTGCACAACAAAGGAAACCATAAACAAGATGAAAAGACAAGCCTCCGAATGGAAGAAAATGTTTGCAAATGAAACAACAGACAAAGGATTAATCTCCAAAATATACAAGCAGCTCATGCAGCTCAATATCAAAAAAGCTAACAACCCAATCCAAAAATGGGCAGAAGACCTAAATAGACATTTCAAAGATGATATACAGATTGCCAACAAACACATGAAAGAATGTTCAACATCACTAATCATTAGAGAAACACAAGTCAAAACTACAATGAGGTATCACCTCACACTGGTCAGGATGGCTGTCATCAAAAAGTGTACATACAATAAATGCTGGAGAGGGTGTGGAGAAAAGGGACCTCTCTTGCACTGTTGGTGGGAATGTAAATTGATACAGCCACTATGGAGAACAGTATGGAGGTTCCTTAAAAAACTAAAAATAGAACTACCATACAACACAGCAATACCACTGCTGGGCATATACCCTGAGAAAACCATAATTCAAAAAGAGTCATGTACCACAATGTTCATTGCAGCTCTATTTCCAATAGCCAGGACATGGAAGCAACCTAAGTGTCCATCGACAGATGAATGGATAAAGAAGATGTGGCACATATATATGATGGAATATTACTCAACCATAAAAAGAAACGAAATTGAGTTATTTGTAGTGAGGTGGATGGACCTAGAGTCTGTCATACAGAGTGAAGTAAGTCAGAAAGAGAAAAAACAAATACCGTATGCTAACACATATATATGGAATCTAAACAAAAAAAAACCAAAAAAAAAAAAAAAAAGGTTCTGATGAACCTAGAGGCAGGACAGGAATAAAAATGCAGTTGTAGAGAATGGACTTGAGGACACGGGGAGGGGGAAGGGTAAGCTGGGACTAAGTGAGAGAGTGCCATGGACATATATACACTACCAAACGTAAAATGGACAGCTAGTGGGAAGCAGTCATTAGCACAGGGAGATCAGCTCGGTGCTTTGTGACCACCTAGAGGGGTGGGATAGGAAGGGTGGGAGGAGACGCAAGAGGGATGAGATATGGGGATATATGTATATGTATAGCTGATTCACTTTGTTATAAAGCAGAAACTAACACACCATTGCAAAGCAATTATACTCCAATAATGATGTTAAGAATAAATAAATAAATAAAATAAAGTGACATACTTCAGATACTTGGTGGCCTTTTGGATACGTATACCCTTAATGGCCTGGGCAGTTTCATGAGTGTTCTTAAAGTGAACATGAAGATTTGAACCTCTTGACTTGCATGATTTTGTGGGGTTTTCTGAGTCAAATGAATAGCGAACCATTTTTAGAGGTCACCTCAGGCCACTCTCAGAAAATGAGAAGCATTTTTTTAAGTGTTCCTACTTTATTCCTACTTTGTTTGACATCCCGGTCTATAAAAGCCAAAACCTCCTTCTAGAATGTTCTACTGGATGGTTATGCTGGTTGATAACAAGAGCTTTTGTGTTTTTACCCTTTTATTCCACTACCATAGATTCCACAGCTACATCTGAAGTTTTTCAAATATTTAAGGTGGAAAATATCTACATAAACAAGTATGAGAAGCAACATCCAATTATGGAAAGAGGGCATCTTATTGGAAATTTAGGCTCAAAATTCACATATATACTCCTTTTTAAAACTTAGTTGTTATATTCAGATTTAGTCAGGAATATCTGACCAGCCTCACAGTAGGAAAAAGGAAAAAGAAATGGACGTAAAGCAGAAAACTGCTCACTGACTTACTGCTTGCCATTCTTTAAAAACAAAATATGTCATCACTCATATTTCCTCCGAATACTGGCATGTTTTTCTCTTATGAAAATAAAATCACAATGTCATGAACGGAAATACTTTTCACAGGTTTTTTTACTTGTTAACTACTCCTGCGAATTGGGTGAATTTTGTACTTCAATTCAGTGTAAGGCTTTAAATATGGCAAGATGGAAAACTAAATATCCAAATTTATTTTACATGCAGAAAATATTACACAAAGTAGGCCAAAGAGTAATGTGAAAATTTTTTAACTTAAAGTTATATAGAAGCAATTATACAGTTTGACAACTAGCTTTATGAATGAAGAATTAAAGAAAAGCCAAGTACATGAAAATATTGTGTTAGAATGGTAAAAATAATTTTCTTAAAAATTTTCCTTGCTGATTTAGTCTTGCTTTTCCAATTATAAATAGATGTTTCCTAAAACAATTTGGGAGCATAAAACTGTCAAATTATATTTTCCAGAAAGACTAATTCTTTTAGTCTTTTAGCTCATCTTCCTTCCTCAACATGACTGTTGGAATGGGGGAGAGGAAACTGGAAAGTCCTATAAAGTTAGTAGGACCATACATTGGTACAGGTTTTCTCAAAGGCCATTTGGCAACATCTGTCATATTTTTAAATGTACTCATGTTAATCAAGCAATTCTCTAATTTTGGAATTTGCAGCACAGAACTAGTTCTGTGAGCAAATTCATATAACAAATATATTTGGTGCACATTATAATAGTGAAAACTGGATGCACACTATATCCAGACAAAACTATAATTCAAAAAGATGCATGCACCCCTATGTTTATAGCAGCACTATTCACAATAGCCAAGACATGGAAACAACCTAAAGAGAAATGGCACAAATTAACAATATCAAAAATAAAAGAGGGGGATCATGACTAACCTCACAGAAATTAAAAGGATAATAAGAGAATGCCATGAACTCCGTGCCCCAAAATTCAGCAACTTAGATAAAATGAATGAATTCCTTGCAAGACAGAAACTGCCAAAAATCACTGAAGGAGAAATGGGTAACCCAAATAGTTTTAGACTAGATTGGTGAATTCTGATAGACATTTAATGAAGAAATAAAGCAGTCCTACACAATCTATTTCAGAAGACAGAAGAGGGAAAATACTTCTCATTCATTCTGTGAGTCCAGCATTACCCTGTAACAAAATTGGTAAAAGACATTTAAAGGAAACTATAGACCAATATCTCTCATGAGCAAAATCCTCAATATATTAGCAAACTGAATACTTCACGATGACATAGAGTTCATCCCAGGAATGCAATCTAGTTCAACACTAAAAAAATTAATGTTCAACAATGTTGCTGGGAAAATTGGATATCCACATACAAAAGAATGAAGTTGGACCCTTACCTTACATAACATACAAATATTAAAATGAATTGAAGATATAAACATAAAGCTAAAACTATAAAACTCTTAGAAGAAAATATAGGGAAAAACCTCCATGGGAATTCCCTGGTGGTCCAGTGGTTAGGACTCCACACTTCCACTGAAGGGGCCCTGGGTTCAATCCCTGGTAGGGGAAGTAAGATCCAGCAAGCTGCATGGCAAAGCCAAAAAAAAAAAAAAATCTTATGTAAATAAAAATCTTAAGTTCTCAGAGGAGGATGTTCAAAACTTCTCATAAAAAAAAAAAAAAAACTTCATGACATTGGATTTGGCAATGATTTCCTGAATATGACACAAAAAGCACAGACAAAAGAAGGAAAAATAGATAAACTGAATTTCAATAAAACCTAAACATGTTTGTGCATCAAACCCTACCAAGAGTGTAAAAAGACAATACACAAATTGAAAGAAATATTTGCAAATTATATATAACATAAGGAATTGATATCCAGAATATACAGAGAACTCCTATAACTCAACAACAAAATAGAAAACAATCTAATTTAAAAATGGACAAAGGGCATGAATAGACATTAATCCAAAGAAGATTTACAAATAGTTAATAAGCACATGAAAAGATGCTCAACATCTATAATAACCACGTCTTTTATTTTCTGTATTTTTATGTTTTGGCATCCAGGACTTTGCTGGCCCTGGAGGGACTAACCCTCCAGGGTTAGCCATTTCCTTGAGATAGTAAACAACTTGCTCAGGAGCACACTTTGCAAACACAAACCAATCTCCAACCACTTCCTTAAACAGGCTCTCACACTCTGAGCCACTATCTACCTATACTAATCACCCCAGGACCAGGTATCAGACAACTAGGGGCAGCCCCTATGCCCCAAAGCTTTCTGAAATTATTCAAACTAGCCAATCCTAAACCTGCTTACCTTGTCTTCTCATTCCTTCCTGTGGAAACCACTATAAATGCTCTTGCCCACTTTCACTCCTTTCCCTCTGCCTTCTGACTGACGCTGGTGCTTCCCCATGTGACCCCTGCCATGGCATGACCTGCCCCTTCCTCTTGGGAACTTTGAGTAATAAACTATCTTTTCAAGGACAATTGTTTTGTGATATGTTGGTCTTACTATACTTCAAATTTTCTCTTAATACATTATATTTTAAACATCACTAATCATTAAGGAAATACAAATCAAAACCACAATGGGATACCATTTTTCACTCATCAGGATGGATATGAGAAAGAAAGAAGATTAAAGAAAGAAAGAAAGAGAAAAGAAAGAAGGAAAGAAAGAAAGAGAGGAAGGAAGGGAGGGAAGGAGGGAGGAAGAAAGAAAGAAAGAAAATAACAAGGACTGGCAAGGATGTGGAGAAACTGAAACACTTGTACATTGCTGGTAGGAATGTAAAATGGTGCAGCCACTGTGGAAAGCAGTATGGCAGTTCCTCAAAAAATTAAACATAGAATTATTCTATGATTCAGCAATGCCACTTCAAGATATATACCTGAAATAATTGAAAGGGATTCAAACAGATTTTTGTTCACCCATGTTCATAGTAGCATTATTAACAAGAGCCAAAAGTTGGAAACAACCCAAACATACATCGATGGATGAATGGATAAACAAAATGTGGCATATACATATAATGGAATATTATTCTGTCTTAAAAAGGGAGGGCATTCTGATACATGCTACAATATGGATGAATCTTGAGGACATTGTGCTAAGTGAAATAAGCCAGACATAAGAAGACAAATATTGTATGATTCAACTCATATGAGGTCCTAGAATGGTCAAATTTACACTGACAGTAAGTAGAATAGTGGTTACAAAAACTTAGGCAAAGAGAGGAATGGGAAGTTATTGTTTAATGGGTACAGAGTTTCAGTTTGGGGTGATGAAAGGTTCTGGAGATGGATAGTGCTGATGGTTGCACAACAGTGTAAATATATTTATTGGTACTAAACTGTACACTTAAAAATGGTTAGAATTGCAAGTTTTTTAAATTGAAGTACAGTTGATTTACAATGCGTTAGCTTCTGGTGTACAGCAAAGTGATTCAGATACAGATATATATATATATATAATATATATATATAATGGAAAAGAATATATATATATATATATTCTTTTCCATTATAGTTTACTACAAGATATTGAATATAGTTCCCTGTGCTATACAGTAGGACCTTGTTGTTTATTTTATATATTGTAGTTTGTATCTGCTAATCCCAAACTTCTAATTTATCCCTCCCCCGACCCCTTCCCCTTTGGTAACCATAAGTTTGTTTACTATGTCTGTGAGTCTGTTTCTGTTTTGGAAATAAGTTCATTTGTATCATATTTTAGATTCCACATATAAGTGATATCATATGATATTTGTCTTTGTCTGATTTACTCCACTTAGTATGATAATCTGTAGGTCCATCCATGTTGCTGCAAATGGTGTTATTTCATTCTTTTTTATGGCTGAGTAATTAGAATTATGTTATATGTTTTGTATACCTCACCACAACAACAAAATATATTTTAAATCAATGAATGTAATTCATAATATGAATAGACTAAATAAAAATGGCTATATGATTATATCAATAGATGCAGGACAGGTATTTAATAAAATTCAACATTGTTCATGATTAAAAACTGTTAGCAAACTAAAAATAAAAGGGAACTTCTAATGTGGGGTATTTACAGAAACCTATAGCTTACATCACACTCAATGGTGAGAGATAAAAATTTTCTAAAATCAGAGATTAGGCAATGATCTCTCAGTACGCTTATTCAACATTATCTTCCAAGTCCTAGCCATGAAGACAAGAGAAAGAAATAAAAGTAATATCGTTTGGAAAGGAAGAGACAAAGTCTTTATCTGCAGATGGAATGATTGTGTATGTAGAAAATGTCAGTAGAAAATGCCAAATAATCTACCAAGAAAGAAAGAAGGAGGGACTTCCCTGGTGGCGCAGTGGTTAAGAATCCACCTGCCAATGCAGGGGACACGGGTTCGATCCCTGGTCTGGGAAGACCCCACATGCCACAGAGCAACTAAGCCCATGCACCACAACTACTGAGCCTGTGCTCTAGAGCCCACGAGCCACAACTACTGAAGCCTGTGTGCCTAGAGCCCATGCTCCACAACAGGAGACGCCACCGCAATGAGAAGCCCGTGCACCACAACAAAGAGTAGCCCCTGCTCGCTGCAACTAGAGAAAGCCTGCGAGCAACAGAGACCCAACATATCCAAAAATAAGTAAATAAATAATAAAATAAAAGAAAGAAGGAAAGAAAGCTCTAACTCATAAGCAAGTTTGCAGAATAATAGGCTAATATACAAAAGTCAATCTATTCCTATATACCAGCAATGAACAACAGGAATTTGATGTTTTTTAAATCTACCTGCAATAACATTAAGAAAGAAAGAAAGGAAGAAAATATTTATGTGCAAAACTATCTAAATATGTGCAGGATCTGTATGTTGAAAACTACGAAACACAGATGAAAGAAATCAAAGATCTAAATGAGATATACCATTTCCATGGATTAAAATGTTAAGATGCCAATTCTCCCAAATCTCATCAATTTTGTAACATGCTGATTCTAAAATTTACACGAAAAAGCAAAGTAACTAGAATAGCAAAACAATTCTGCAAAAGAAGAACAAAATTGAGAGATTCACACTACAAGACTTCAAGTTAGAGTAGTCCAAACAGTATATCTGCAAAAGAATAGACATATAAGGCAACTAAAAGAAAATATTTTAATAAGTGAATTGAAAACTTATTATCACACAAAAACCTGTATGTGACTGTTACAGTACAGTGTTTTTATTCATAATTGTCAAAAGTTGGAAACCACCAAATGTCCTTCAGCCAAACGAACTTTGTTATATCTACACCATGAAATACTATTCATCAATAAAAATGAGTTACAGATAGATACAACATGGGAGATTTTTTTTTTTTTTGGCTGCACAGCCTGCAGGACCTTAGTTCCCCAACCAGGGATTGAACCTGGGCCCTCAGCAATGAAAGCACAGAGTCCTAACCACTGGACTACCAGGGAATTCCCAACATGGGAGAATTTTATTTTATTTTTTATTTCTTAATTTTTATTGGAGTATAGTTGATTTATCAACATGGGAGAATTTTAAATGAATTTTACTGAATGATTGAAGCCAGACACCGCAGTCTATATATTCTATGATTTCATTTACATGACATTCTGTAAAAGGACAAACTAGAGAAATAAAGAATAGATTAGTGGTTGCCAGGGATTGGCAGTATGGAGAGTCATTGACAAGAGAAGTGTCACACAAGGGAATTTTTAGTGTGATGGCACTTTTCTGCATGGTACTGTGGTAGGGGATACATGACTCTATGCATCTCTGAAAACTCATAAAACTGTACACAAGGGCTTCCCTGGTGGCACAGTGGTTGAGAGTCTGCCTGCCAATGCAGGGGACACGGGTTTGAGCCCTGGTCTGGGAGGATCCCACATGCCGCAGAGCAACTAGGCCCGTGAGCCACAGCTACTGAGCCTGCGCGTCTGGAGCTTGTGCTCTGCCACAAGAGAGACCACGACAGTGAGAGGCCCGCACGATGAAGAGTAGCCCCCGCTCACAGCAACTAGAGGAAGCCCTTGCATAGAAAACGAAGACCCAACACAGCTAAAAATAAATAAATAAATAATTAATTAATTAATTTAAAAAAACTGTACACAAGTTAAGAGTGACTTTTTACTATTTGCAAATTTTAAAAATGAACCTGGAGTCAAGGGAACTTAGGACGGAATGTAGACTATGACAAATGACATAACCACAATGGACATGATGTGGAAGGAAGGAGCTGATCTATATAACTCTAGAAAACAATGTTTTGTCTAGATAAGGTGAAAGACAAAATGAACCATATTCCATCAATGTACTTTAGTTGGCAAATTTGTTTTTAACAGGAGTACAGATTAGTAATTCTGAAGCTATATGTATAAGAAAGTTTAACAAATAAGTAATATATTGTAGGTTATAAGAGGTTTCTCTCTGTCAGAGAAACAAGTTACAAATTGGCAAGAAGGGAAGTGGTATAATGGACCATGTGGTGCTAGATTAGAGTTCGAAATATAGGGAAAATATAAGATTAGCCTGGAACATCTTGTAGTGCCAGAGAGCAATTGAATAAGAAAGGAAGAAAGAGAGCAGGTGGGAGGGAGGAAGGGAGGAAGGAAGAAAGGAAGAAAAAAAGAAAGAAAAAAATACGGAGATATGTCTAAGTCCGGAATGTAAGGAGCTTGGAAGCTATTACTCCATCTTAACAACAAGTAAGAAGATGAAGAAGCTGAAAGACAACAACCCTCCTTGAATACATCAAAGAATTGAAGTCACAGAACAAGCCACTGCCCCCTCAATTGACGAGACAGACAGATGGATACAGAGAATCACAACTTACTAGAACAGAGACCCATGAGCAGAAACTTCTGTGGGAACCAACACTGGGGTAGAAAAATCTGAACTGTAAATGATAAATTGCTAGAGGCTAAGTATAGACAAGTCTGCAAGTTTAAAAACTTCCAGGGTCAGGGGGTTCAGTTTTAGGGGACTGTGCCCAAACTTTTGTAAGTTTTACCTCACAGTGAAGATTGGAGAAAAATCCTCTCATCTTTCAGGAAGTGAAAGGGAGAAAGTAGCCATTTTGAAATAAGCCAGAGCACTCTGTCCTTCTTAACAAGGTCTGCCCTCAAGGGAAACTATTTTGCCAGAGCCTCACCTGTTGAAGTTCTATTAGAATCTAACTGCCTTGAGGGGAGAGAAATACCCAACTCCAGCCTCCTCTAGTCATTCTGACCCACCTAAGGTGGAGAGAGGGACTAATAAGCACTTGTGAAACACTCAGCTCAGGGGTACAGGCTCACAGAAAGACGGTGACCTAATCATGGGACTTTAGAACACTTCCCCTTCCCCTACACTTCACTACGACACAACTAAAGGCCTATGTACCAGAGTTCTTTATACGCAGTTCATCATGTCTAGCTTTCAACAAAAATTTACAAGGCATACTAAATGGAAAAAAACAAAAAACAAAAAAACACAGCTTGAAGAGAAAAAGAAAGCATCAGAAGTCGAGTCAGATACAGGAGGACTATTAGAATTATCAGACCAGCAATTTTTTAAATTCTTATTTTATATTGGAGTATAGTTGATTTACAATATTGTCTTAGTTTCAGGTGTACAGCAAAGTGATTTAATTATACATATCCATTCTTTTTCAGAATCTTTTCCCATATAGTTTATTACAGAATATTGAGTAGAATTCCCTGTGCTATACAGTAGGTCCTGTTGATTACCTATTTTATATATAGTAGTCTGTATATGTTCACTCCAAACTCCTAATTTATCCCTCCCTCCAATCTTTTGCCTTTGGTAACCATAATTTTATTTTCTATTAGACCAGCAATTTAACTATAATTAATATACTAAGGGCTCTTATGGGAAAAGTGTGCAACATAAAAGCTCATATGAATAATGTAAGCAGAGAGGTGGAAATTCTAAGAAAGAATTAAAAAAGAAATGCAAGAGATCAAAAACACTGTAATAGAAATGAAGAATGCCTTTGATGGACTCATTCATAGACTACACATGGCTCAGGATATAATCTCTGAGCTTGAGGATATATCAATAGAAACCTCCAGAACTAAACAGCCAAGATAAAAAAAAAAAAGACTGAAAAAATGAAATAGAATATCAAGAAGTGTAGGACTATTACAAAAGGTATAATATATCAACAATTGGAATACCAGAAGGAGGAGAAAGAGAAAAAGAGGCAAAAGAAGTATTTGAAGTAATAATGAGTGAAACCTTCCTCAAATTAATGTCAGACACTGAAACACAGATCCAGAAATCTCAGAGAATACAAAGCAAGATAAATTCCAAAAACCTACACTTGGGCATACCATACTAAAACTGCTGAAAATAAAAGATAAATAAAAATTCTTGAGAGAAGTCAGAGAGAAAAATACCTTACCCATAAAGGAGCAAAGATAAGAATTACATCTGCTTTCTCAGAAACCATGCAAGCAAGAAAAGAGTGAAATGAAATATTTAAAGTGTTGAGAGAAAAAAACCAGAAACCTAGAATTCTGTATCCTGCAAAATTATCCTTCGAAAGTGAAGGAGAAATAAAGATTTTTCCAAACAAACAAAAATTGAGGAAATTTGTTGCCAGAAAACCTGTCTTGCAAGAAATGTTAAATTTCTTCAAAGACAAGGAAAATTATATATGTTAGAAACTCATTTCTACATAAAGAAAGGAAGGACATTAGAAAAGGAATAGGTAATGTTAAAATAAAAACCTTTCTTTTTCTTATCCTTATTTGATCTAACAGATAGCAGTTTGTTCAAAATAATAATGCAGCAATATACTCAATGATTATAACTTATATATAAGTGAAAAGAATGACAGCAATGTTACAAGGGCCAGGAGGGAGAAATTGGGAACATTTTGTTATTATAACGTACTTGAACTACCCATGATGTTACACAACACTACTTGAAAGTGGACGTGAGTTAGTTGTAAAATGTAGTAGTAAAATTAGCTGTAAATGTCAATTAGTTGCAAACTCTAGGGCAACCATTTAGAAAAGTTATAAAGGAAGTATAATTGATATGTTAACAAGGAGAGAATTATAAAAGGCTCAATTAAAACCACAAAAGGCAGAAAAAGAATGGAAGACAAAAATAGGAACAAAGAACAGGGCAATAAATAGAAAACAGTAACAAATATAGTAGATATTAATCCAACTATATTGATAATCAATTTAAAAGTCAATGGCCTATATACCATTTTAAAGACAGAGATTGTCAGAATACATCAAAAAACAAGATCCAACTATATGTTGTTCACAACAATTTAAATATAAAGATACATATGGACTTCCCTGGTGGCGCAGTGGTTAAGAATCTGCCTGCCAATGCAGGGGGCATGGTTTTGAGCCCTGGTCCTAGAAGAACCCACATGCCACGGAGCAACTAAGCCCGTGCCCCACAACTACCAAGCCTGCGCTCTAGAGCCAGTGAGCCACAACTACTGAAGCCCACATGCCTAGAGCCTGTGCTCTTCAACAAGAGAAGCCACCATAATGAGAAGGCTATGCACCACAATGAAGAGTAACCCTCACTCGCCGCAACTAGAGAAAGCCCTCACGCAGCAACAAAGATCCAAAGAAGCCATAAATAAATAAATAAAATATAAAGATACATATAGATTAAAAGTAAAGAGATGGAGAATGATATACCATGCTAACATTAATCAAGAGTATACTGAAGTAGCTGTGTTAATTCAGACAGAGCAGACTTCAGAGCAAGGAAAATTATAAGGAATGAAACGGGGATTTACATAACAATAAAGGTGTATTCTCCAAGAAGTCATAACAATTCTTAATGTGCATGTGCCTAACAAAGGAGCATTAAAATTCATGAGGCAACAACTGATAGAACTGCCAGGAGAAACAGATAAATCCACTATTATAGTTACGGGTTTCAACAGCCCTCTATCAGAAATGAACATATCTAGCAGGCAGAAAATCAGTAAAGACATAGTTAAACTCAACAGCACCATGAATTGGCTGGATGTAATTGACATCTATAGACTCTTTCATCTAGCAACAGTAGAATACACATTCGTTGAAGCTCACATGGAACATTGAAAAAATAGACCATATTCTATGTCATAAAAAAAACCTTAACAAATATAAAAGAACAGAAATCAAACAATGTATGCTCTAAGAGCACAATGAAATTAAAGTAGAAATCAATACAGAAAGATAGCTGGAAAATTCCAAAATACTTGAAGATTAAGCAATACATTTCTAAATAACGCCTGAGTTAAAGAAGAAATCTCAAGAGAAATCTCAAAATATTTTGAACTAATTGAAAATACAACTTCCACTGCATGGAATGCAGTGGAAATGGTGCTCAGAGGAAAATTTATAGCCTTGTATGCATACATTAGAAAAGAAAAAAAGTCTAATCATCTAAGATTCCACCTTAGGAAACAAGAAAAAGAAGAAAAAATTAAATCCAAAGTAAGCAGAAGAACAAATTCCCTGGCAGTCCAGTGGTTAGGATTCGGTGCTTTCACTGTGGGGACCAGGGTTTGATCCCTAGTCGGGGAAGATCCTGCAAGCCGTGCGGCCAAAATGAATTTTTTTTAATTAAAAAACAACAACAAAGTAAGCAGAAGAAAAGAAATAGAAATCTATGAGGTTAAAAATAGGAAGTCAAAAGAGAAAAACAATGAAACCAAAAGCTGATTCCTTAAAAAGATAAATAAAATTGATTAACCACTAGCCAGTTTAAGGAAAAAAAAGACACAAATTACTAATACCAGAAATAAAAGTTGATACATCACTTCAGATCCCTAGTACATTAAAAGGATAATAAAGGAATACTATGAACAACTCTATGCCCACAAATGTGATAACCTAGATGAAATGGACCAGTTCCTTGAAAGACACAATCTGCCCAAAACTCACACAAGAAGAAATAGACAATATGAATAGGCCTAAGTCTATTAAAGAAATTAAATCACTAATTACTAAACGGGACTTCCCTGGTGGTGCAGTGGTTAAGAATCCGCCTGTCAATGCAGGGGACATGGGTTCCCTCTGGTCCGGGAAGATCCCACTTGCCGCAGAGCAACTAAGCCCACGTGCCACAACTACTGATCCTGTGCTCGAGAGCCCACAAGCCCCAACTACTGAAGCCCATGCACCTAGAGCCCGTGCTCCACAACAACAGAAGCCATGGCAACGAGAAGCCCGTGCACTGCAACAAAGAGAAATCCTGTGCATAGCAACGAAGACCCAACGCAGCCAAAAATAAAAATAAATAAATAATAAATTTCTTAAAAATAATAATTACTAACCTTCCAAAACATAAACCACCAGGCCCAGATGAGTTCATTGATGAATTCTATCAAACATTTAAGGAAGAGATTATACCAATCCTCTACAATCTCTTCCGGAAGATAGAAGCAGAGGGAATACTTGCTAATTTGTTCTATGACCCTAATACCAAAACCAAAGACATTACAAGAAAATTACAGACCAATCTCTCTCATTGACACAAATGCCAAAATTCTCAACAAAATATCAGCAAATTGAATCATATAACGGATCAAAAGAATTATACACCACAACCAAGTGAGGTTTATCCCAATTATGCAAGGCTGATTCCACATTTGAAAAATCAAAGCAATGTAACACAATCTATCACAGCAGCAGGCTGAGGAAGAAAAAAATCACATGATCATATCAACACATGCAGAAAAAGCATTTGACAAAATCCAATACCTGTTATGATAAAAACTCTCAGCAAACTAGAAATACAGGGGAGTTTCCTCAACTTGATAAAGACCATCCAAAAAAAACTTATAGATAATATCATACCTAATAGCAAGATCCTACTTAAGATCAGGAACAAGGCAAGGATGTCCCGTCTCACCACATCTTTTCAACATCTGTACTACTGGAAGTCGTACTAATACAATAAGACAAGAAAAGGAAATAAAAGATACAGATTTGGAAGTAAGAAATAAAACTATCTTTGTTCACAGATGACATGATTGTCTATGTAGAAAATCTGAAAGAACTGACAAAAAAGTCTCCTGGACCTAAAAAACAATTATAGCAAGGTTGCAGTATACAAGGTTAATATATAAATACCAATTGTTTTTCTATACACTACCAATGAACAAGTGGAATTTGAAATTAAATACAGGGGAGAGAGGAGAAGATGGTGGAAGAGTAAGACGTGGAGATCACCTTCTTCCCCACAGATACATCAGAAATACATCTACACGTGGAACTGCTCCTATAGAACACCCACTGAATGCTGGCAGAAGACGTCAGACCTCCCAAAAGGCAAGAAACTCCCCACGTACCTGGGTAGGGCAAAAGAAAAAAGAAATAACAGAGACAAAAGAATAGGGAGGGAACCTGCACCAGTGGGAGGGAGCTGTGAAGGAGGAAAGATTTCCACACACTAGGAAGCCCTTTCGAGGGCGGAGACTGCGGCTGGCGGAGGGGGAAAGCTTCGGAGCCACGGAGGAGAGCGCAGCAACACGGGTGCAGAGGGCAAAGCGGAGAGATTCCCGCACAGAGGATCGGTGCCGACCAGCACTCAGCAGCCCAAGAGGCTTGTCTGCGCATCCGCCGGGGCGGGCGGGGGCTGGGGGCTGAGGCTCGGGCTTTGGTAAGATCCCAGGGAGAGGACTGGGGTTGGCGGCATGAACACAGCCTGAAGGGGTTAGTGCACCACAGCTAGCCAGGAGGGAGTCCAGGAAAAGGTCTGGAGCTGCCAAACAGGCAAGAGACTTTTTCTTCCCTCTTTGTTTCCTGGTGCGTGAGGAGAGGGGATTCAGAGTGCCACCTAAAGGAGAACCAAAGACGGGCGTGAGCCACGGCTATAAGCGCAGACCCCAGAGACGGGCATGAGACGCTAAGGCTGCTGCTGCCACCACCAAGAAGCCTGTGTGCAAGCACAGGTCACTATCCACACCGCCCCTCCCGGGAGCCTGTGCAGCCCGCCACTGCCAGGGTCCCATGATCCAGGGACAACTTCCCCGGGAGAACGCACAGTGCGCCTCAGGTTGCTGCAACGTCATGCCGGCCTCTGCCGCCACAGGCTCGCACTGCTTCTGTACCCCTCCCTCCCCCAGGCCTGAGCGAGACAGAGCCCCCGAAGCAGCTGCTCCTTTAACCCAGGCCTGTGTGAGTGAAGAACAGATGCCCTCAGGCGACCTACATGCAGAGGCGGGGCCAAATCCAAAGCTGAACCCCGGGAGCTGTGCCAAAAAAGAAAAGAAAGGGAAATTTCTCCCAGCAGCCTCAGAAGCAGCGGGTTAAAGCTACACAAACAACTTGATGTACCCCGCATCTGTGGAATACCTGAATAGACAATGAATTATCCCAAGTTGAGGAGGTGGACTTTGGGAGCAAGAGATATTATTTTTTCCCCTTTTCCTCTTTTTGTGAGTGTGTATGTGTATGCTTCTGTGAGAGATTTTGTCTGTATAGCTTTGCTTTCACCATTTATCCTAGGGTTCTGTCTGTCCGTTTCTTTCTTGTTGTTGCTTTTTTTTTTTTTTTACTTAAAAATCTTTTTTCTTCATAATTATTTTTTAGTTTTTATTTTAATAACTTTATTTTATTTTATCTTACTTTATTTTATTTTATCCTCTTTCTTTCTTTCTATTTTTTCTCCCTTTTATTCTGAGCCGTGTGGATGAAAGGCTCTTGGTGCTCCAGCCAGGCATCAGGGCTGTGCCTCTGAGGTGGGAGAGCCAACTTCAGGACACTGGTCCACAAGAGAGCTCCCAGCTCCACGTAATACCAAACAGTGAAAATCTCCCAGAGACCTCCATCTCAACAACAAGACCCAGCTTCACTCAACAACCAGCAAGCTACAGTGTTGGACACCCTATGCCAAACAACTAGCAAGACAGGAACACAGCCCCATCCATTAGCAGAGAGGCTGCCTAAAATCATAATAAGGCCACAGACACCCCAAAACACACCACCAGACGTGGACCTGCTCACCAGAAAGACAAGATCCAGCCTCATCCACCAGAAAACAGGCACTAGTCCCCTCCACCAAGAAGCCTACACAACCCACTGATCCAACCTTAGCCACTGGGGACAGATACCAAAAACAACAAAACCTGCGAACCTGCAGCCTGCAAAAAGGAGACCCCAAACACAGTAAGATAAGCAAAATGAGAAGACAGAAAAACACACAGCAGATGAAAGAGCAAGGTAAAAACACACCAGACCTAACAAATGAAGAAGAAATAGGCAGTCTACTTGAAAAAGAATCCAGAATAATGACAGTAAAGATGATCCAAAATCGTGGAAATAGAATAGACTACATGCAAGAAACATTTAACAAGGATGCAGAAGAACTAAAGAGGAACCAAGCAATGATGAACAACACAATAAATGAAATTAAAACACTCTAGAAGGGGTCAATAGCAGAATAACTGAGGCAGAAGAACAGATTAGTGACCTGGAAGATAAATTAGTGGAAATAACTACTGCAGAGCAGAATAAAGAAAAAAGAATGAAAAGAACTGAAGACAGTCTCAGAGACCTCTGGGACAACATTAAACGCACCAACATTCGACTTATAGGGGTCCCAGAAGAAGAAGAGAAAAAGAAAGGGACTTAGAAAATATTTGAAGAGATTATAGTTGAAAACTTCCCTAATATGGGAAAGGAAATAGTTAATCAAGTCCTGGAAGCACAGAGAGTCCCATACAGGATAAATCCAAGGAGAAACACGCCAAGACACATATTAATCAAACTATCAAAAATTAAATACAAAAAAAACCATATTAAAAGCAGCAAGGGAAAAACAACAAATAACACACAAGGGAATCCCCATAAGGTTAACAGCTTATCTTTCAGCAGAAACTCTGCAAGCCAGAAGGGAGTGGCAGGACATATTTAAAGTGATGAAGGAGAAAAACCTACAAACAAGATTACTCTACCCAGCAAGGATCTCATTCAGAATTGATGGAGAAATTAAAACCTTTACAGACAAGCCAAAGCTGAGAGAGTTCAGCACCACCAAACGAGCTTTACAACAAATGCTAAAGGAACTTCTCTAGGCAAGAAACACAAGAGGAGGAAAACACCTACAATAACAAACCCAAAACCCTTAAGAAAATGGGAATAGGAACATACATATTGATAATTACCTTAAACGTAAATGGATTGAATGCTCCCACCAAAAGACACAGACTGGCTGAATGGATACAAAAACAAGACCTGTATATATGCTGTCTACAAGAGACCCACTTCAGACCTAGGGACACATACAGACTGAAAGTGAGGGGATGGAAAAAGATATTCCATGCAAATGGAAATCAAAAGAAAACTGGAGTAGCAATTCTCATATCAGACAAAATAGACTTTAAAATAAAGACTATTACAAGAGACAAAGAAGGACACTATATAATGATCAAGGGACCGATCCAAGAAGAAGATATAACAATTGTAAATATTTACGTACCTAACATAGGAGCACCTCAATACATAAGGCAAATACTAACAGCCATAAAAGGGGAAATCAACAGTAACACAATCATAGTAGGGGACTTTAACACCCCACTTTCATCAATGGACAGATCATCCAAAATCCAAATAGATAAGGAAACGCGAGCTTTAAATGATACATTAAACAAGATGGACTTAATTGATATTTATAGGACATTCCACCCAAAACAACAGAATACACATTTTTCGCAAGTGCTCATGGAACCTCCAGGTTAGATCATATCTTGGTTAACAAAACAAGCCTTGGTAAATTTAAGTAAATTGAAATCGTATCAAGTAACTTTTCTGACCACAACGCTATGAGACTAGATATCAATTACAGGAAAACATCTGTAAAAAATACAAACACTTGGAGGCTAAACAATACACTACGTAATAACGAAGTGATCACTGAAGAAATCAAAGAGGAAATCAAAAAATACCTAGAAACAAATGACAATGGAGACACGACGACCCAAAACCTATGGGATGCAGCAAAAGCAGTTCTAAAAGGGAAGTGTATAGCAATACAAGCCTACCTCAAGAAACAGGAAACATCTCAAATAAACAACCTAACCTTGCACCTAAAGCAATTAGAGAAAGAAGAACAAAAAACCCCCAAAGCTAGCAGAAGGAAAGAAATCATAAAGATCAGATCAGAAATAAATGAAAAAGAAATGAAGGAAATGATAGCAAACATCAATAAAACTAAAAGCTGGTTCTTTGAGAAGATAAACAAAATTGATAAACCATTAGCCAGACTCATCAAGAAAAAAAGGGAGAAGACTCAAATCAATAGAATTAGAAATGAAAAGCTAGAAGTAACAACTGACACTGCAGAAATAGAAAGGATCATGAGAGATTACTACAAGCAACTCTATGCCAATAAAACGGACAACCTGGAAGAAATGGACAGATTATTAGAAACGCACAACCTGCCGAGACTGAACCAGGAAGAAATAGAAAATATGAACAGACCAATCACAAGCACTGAAATTGAAACTGTGATTAAAAATCTTCCAACATACAAAAGCCCAGGACCAGATGGCTTCACAGGCGAATTCTATCAAACATTTAGAGAAGAGCTAACACCTATCCTTCTCAAACTCTTCTAAAATATTGCAGAGGGAAGAAGACTCCCCAACTCATTCTACAAGGCCACCATCACCCTGATACCAAAACCAGACAAAGATGTCACAAAGAAAGAAAACTACAGGCCAATATCACTGATGAACATAGTTGCAAAAATCCTCAACAAAACACTAGCAAGCAGAATCCAATAGCACATTAAAAGGATCATACACCATGATCAAGTGGGGTTTATCCCAGGAATGCAAGGATTCTTCAATATATGCAAATCAATCAACGTGATACACCATATTAACAAATTGAAGGAGAAAAACCATATGATCATCTCAATAGATGCAGAGAAAGCCTTTGGCAAAATTCAACACCCATTTATGATAAAAACCCTGCAGAAAGTAGGCATAGAGGGAACTTTCCTCAACATAATAAAGGCCATATATATCAAACCCACAGCCAACATCGTCCTCAATGGTGAAAAACTGAAACCACTTCCACTAAGATCAGGAACAAGACAAGGTTGCCCACTCTCACCACTATTATTCAACATAGTTTTGGAAGTTTTAGCCACAGCAATCAGAGAAGAAAAAGAAATAAAAGGAATCCAAATCGGAAAAGAAGTAAAGCTGTCACTGTTTGCAGATGACATGATACTAAACTTAGAGAATCCTAAAGAAGCTACCAGAAAACTACTAGAGCTAATCAATGAACATGGTAAAGTAGCAGGATACAAAGTTAATGCACAGAAATCTCTTACAATCCTATACACTAATGATGAAAAATCTGAAGTGAAATTAAGAAAACACTCCCATTTACCATTGCAACAAAAAGAATAAAATATCTAGGAATAAACCTACCTAAGGAGACAAAAGACCTGTGTGCAGAAAATTATAAGACACTGATGAAAGAAATTAAAGATGATACCAATGTTTGGAGAGATATACCATGTTCTTGGATTGGAAGAATCAACATTGTGAAAATGACTCTACTTCCCAAAGCAATTTACAGATTCAATGCACTCCCTATCAAACTACCACTGGCATTTTTCACAGAACTAGAACAAAAAATTTCACAATTTGTATGGCAACACAAAAGACCCCGAATAGTCAAAGCAATCTTGAGAACGAAAAATGGAGCTGGAGGAATCAGGCTACCTGATTTCAGACTACACTACTAAGGTACAGTAATCAAGACAGTATGGTACTGGCACAAAAACAGAAATATAGATCAATGGAACAGGATAGAAAGCCCAGGGATAAACCCATGCACATATGGTCACCTTATCTTTGATAAAGGAGGCAAGCATATACAGTGGAGAAAAGACAGCCTCTTCAATAAGTGGTGCTGGGAAAACTGGACAGCTACATGTAAGAGTATGAAATTAGAACACTCCCTAACACCATACACAAAAATAAACTCAAAATGGATTAAAGACCTAAATGTAAGGCCAGACACTATAAAACTCTTAGAGGAAAACATAGGCAGAACACTCTATGACATAAATCACAGTGAGATCCTTTTTGACCCAGCTCCTAGAGAAATGGAAATAAAAACAAATGGGACCTAATGAAATTTAAAAGCTTTTGCACAGCAAAGGAAACCATAAACAAGATCAAATGACAACCCTCAGAATGGGAGAAAATATTTGCAAATGAAGCAATTGACAAAGGATTAATCTCCAAAATTTACAAGCAGCTCATGCAGCTCAATATCAAAAAAACAATCAACCAAATCCAAAAATGGGCAGAAGACCTAAATAGACATTTCTCCAAAGAAGATATACAGATTGACGACAAACACATGAAAGAATGCTCAACATCATTAATCATTAGAGAAATGCAAACCAAAACTACAATGAGATATCATCTTACACTGGTCAGAGTGGCCATTATCAAAAAATCTACAAACAAATGCTGGAGAGGGTGTGGAGAAAAATGAACCCTCTTGCACTGTTGGTGGGAATGTAAATTGATACAGCCACTATGGAGAACAGTATGGAGGTTCCTTAAAAAACTAAAAACAGAACTACCATACGACCCAGCAATCCCACTACTGGGCATATATCCTGAGAAAACCATGATTCAAAAAGAGTCATGTACCAAAATGTTCATTGCAGCTCTATTTATAATAGCCAGGACATGGAAGCAACCTAAGTGTCCATCAACAGATGAATGGATAAAGAAGATGTGGCACATATATACAATGGAATATTACTCAGCCATAAAATTGAATGAAACTGAGTTATTTGTAGTGAGGTGGATGGACCTAGAGACTGTCATACAGAGTTAAGTAAGTCAGAAAGAGAAAAACAAATACTACTCAGCCATAAAAAAGAACGAATTAATGTCATTAACAGCAACATGGTTGCACCTAGAGATTGTCATACTGAGTGAAGTAAGTCAGACAGAGAAAGACAAATATCATATGATATCTGTTACATATGGAATCTTAAAAAATAGTACAAATGAACTTATTTACAAAACAGAGTCACAGATGTGGAAAAGAAACTTATGATTATTGGGGGGATGGAGGGGAGGGATAAATTGGGAGACTATGATTGACATATATACACTACTGTATATAAAATAGATAACAAATAAGGACCTATTGTATAGCACAGGGAACTCTACTCAATACTCTGTAATAACCTATATGGGAAAAGAAACTAAAAAAGAGTGTGTACGTGATTCACTTTACTGTACACCTGAAACTAACACAACGTTATAAATCAACTATACTCCTATAAAAATTTAAAAATAAATAAAATAAAACTGATCTAAAAATAAGTGTAAAACAGTAAAAAAGAATAGCATTCTTTCCCAGCTCTGTAGGGGTCATGGTGACTTTATATAATATATTGGAATGTCATTTTGATGTACAATCCTTTGCCCCAAAAATGTATATGACTGTACCTTCAACTTCTAGCAGGGAGAACAGTTCTCAGAGCTTTCCAAGCTTCTATCTCCTAGGTTATAATCCTCAGTTTGGCTCAAATAAAATTCCCTTTTTTTTCTTAACTTGATTTTTAATTGAACTTTAATTGAACTTTTGTTGACATTTCCTTGGTATAACTGGCAGTATATCAGAGACACCCACCAGAGGACACCTGGAGTCTACCCTAAACTGGCAGTTGGTACCAGCATGGGCCCTTTGAGCCCCACCCACTTCTCAGTATTACTCAGGTGCTATGTGAGTTCTCCTGATATCCAGACGTAATTGCTATAAATGGCATCCTGAATTTTAGTCAAGCTGTTTTTCTTAGGACCTGGAACCCTAAGGGGGTATTGGTACATTTCCTAGGCAGGGACATAGGGGGAACTTTGGAGTTGGTTGGGCTTTTCTAAAATTTTGGCTTAAATTGGAAAACAAGTTGATGTACAGTCTGAACAAACTGTTTGCTAGTGAAATGAGAGACTGAGCCTGCTCAGCTCCAAAGAAAAGGGACATTTGCTCCTTCTGGCCACAGGAATTCTCAGGCAACTTAGAACCTAGTGTAAGTATCTGAGGATCAATTCTCATGATATGCAGTGCTCCCACAGGGGATCCCACTACAACCATTAAGTAAATTCTGCTCACCAGGGGACAACAAGGCCGACCACCTAGTGCTCCAAGCACCCAAGGCAGTTTTACAATGTCAGAGGGAGAAATTAAGACATATAAGAAAGTCAAATCAACCCAAGATTAATTCCTTGAGGAGCTAGACTTAGAAGCAGCACACATTCAATCCATCATACTACCCTCAGAAAGTTGCTCAGATCATATCTGAATTAGGCTACCAAATTAATAATGGGAAACCATACCTCAAAGACCAAATAGCTCCCTGATGGACAGCTACTCACTGGAACCCCAGCTGGTTTCATGTACAATTGGAAAGAAGGCAATGTTTGCAAGTACTGACCTTAACTCTTAAATGGCCAGGATGGAGATCCTCTGACATTCCAAACTGTAGAGAAAGCCAGCTTGATAAAACATTTTTTCAAAATTCTGACCCTGAGAGAACAAAAATATTTCTAGGAGAAAATCTGAAGTTATAACTTGTATTTTGTTCTTGAAATGTAAACACACCCCATGTCACCTGTGACTACAGCATTGACTCAATTAGAAGAATCTAAAACTTGAAAGGAAAAATAAGAGGGAGGTGGAAGCCTTTTTAAACTCAAGAAGGAAAACTATGAGATCTGTGTCTATCTGGAGATATGTATGTCTATGTGTATGTTATAAATATATGTCTCTACCTCTGGATGATACTATCAAAATTAATTTTAAAAGAACTTTATTTAATTGACTTAAAAGTAAGTGCTTACAAATAAAATATCTCTAAATGTAACTTAACCCAAATTTTTAAAGTATCACGTGATCTAGGATTAATCTTTAATGAATAAAAACAAGGTTAAATTCACTTAATATATACATGTCTTCAGAGTCTAAACTCTAGGTATAACATTTTTATCATACCTAGGTTTCCTGAAAGCCAATACACTCATGTTATTTTTGTTATAAAATTCGTCAATAAGAAAATTAACTTGGTATGTTGATATTTTCATAAACAATGAAATAGAGAGAAATGGATAAAATGTTTTGGGTGAACACTTTAAAAACAACTCTCCTTTATGGCAGACATAAAACATAATTTATGTTTCATTTATGGAGAAACTAAAAACAGTTTCTCCAGATTTTTAGTAACTTGAAACGTTAGAGTTCTGCTAAATTAAGTTAAATGATGGACATTCATTGAATGTCTGGATAATTTTAATAAGATAAAGTACTGAAACATTAATCACTAAAGAAGTCTATGTTTACCTACTTTTGACTTCTTATTACAGAGAGACTAAATATGTTTGACACTATTAACATATTTTGTGTTTTATTGAAAGATTGTACTATGGAAATGGCATATATTTCTAGAAATTAATTTTTAAAAGAGAAAGAGTTTTATGCATGGTCAAGAGTTTTATGCATGGTCAAGACTGACTAAAATTAGGAGCTTCTCAAGATTGCTTTGGCTATTCGGGGTCTTTTGTGTTTCCATACAAATTGTGAAACTTTTTGTTCTAGTTCTGTGGAAAATGCCAGTGGTAGTTGGATAGGGATTGCATTGAATCTGTAGATTGCTTTTTTAGTAGAGTCATTTTCACAATGTTGATTCTTCCAATCCAAGAACATGGTATATCTCAACATCTATTTGTATCATCTTTAATTTCTTTCATCAGTGTCATAATTTTCTGCACACAGGTCTTTTGTCTCCTTAGGTAGGTTTATTCCTAGATATTTTATTCTTTTTGTTGCAATGGTAAATGGGAGTGTTTTCTTAATTTCACTTTCAGATTTTTCATCATTAGTGTATAAGAATGCAAGAGATTTCTGTGCATTAACTTTGTATCCTGCTACTTTATCAAATTCATTGATTAGCTCTACTAGTTTTCTGGTAGCACCTTTAGGATTCTCTATGTATAGTATCATGTCATCTGCAAACAGTGACAGCTTTACTTCTTCTTTTCCGATTTGGATTCCTTTTATTTCTTTTTCTTCTCTGATTGCTGTGGCTAAAACTTCCAAAACTATGTTGAATAATAGTGGTGAGAGTGGGCAACCTTGTCTTTTTCCTGATCTTAGTGGAAATGGTTTCAGTTTTTCACCATTGAGGACGATGTTGGCTGTGGGTTTGTCATATACGGCCTTTATTATGTTGAGGAAAGTTCCCTCTATGCAAACTTTCTGCAGGGTTTTTATGATAAATGGGTGTTGAATTTTGTCGAAAGCTTTCTCTGCACCTATTGAGATGATCATATGTTTTTTCTCCTACAATTTGTTAATATGGTGTATCACGTTGATTGATTTGCGTATATTGAAGAATCCTTGCATCCCTGGGATAAACCCCACTTGATCATGGTGTATGATCCTTTTAATGTGCTGTTGGATTCTGTTTGCTAGTATTTTGTTGAGGATTTTTGCATCTATGTTCATCAGTGATATTGGCCTGTAGTTTTCTTTCTTTGGGAGATCTTTGTCTGGTTTTGGTATCAGGGTGATGGTGGCCTCGTAGAATGAGTTGGGGAGTCTTCCTCCCTCTGCAATATTTTGGAAGAGTTTGAGAAGGATAGGTGTTAGCTCTTCTCTAAATGTTTGATAGAATTCGCCTGTGAAGCCGTCTGGTCCTGGGCTTTTGTTTGTTGGAAGATTTTTAATCACAGTTTCAATTTCAGTGCTTGTGATTGGTCTGTTCATATTTTCTATTTCTTCCTGGTTCAGTCTCGGCAGGTTGTGCATTTCTAAGAATTTGTCCATTTTTTCCAGGTTGTCCATTTTATTAGCATAGAGTTGCTTGTAGTAATCAATCTCTCATGATTCTTTGTATTTCTGCAGTGTCAGTGGTTACTTCTCCTTTTTCATTTCTAATTCTATTGATTTGAGACTTCTCCCTTTTTCTCTTGATGAGTCTGGCTAATGGTTTATCAATTTTGTTTATCTTCTCAAAGAACCAGCTTTTACTTTTATTGATCTTTGCTATCATTTCCTTCATTTCTTTTTCATTTATTTCTGATCTGATTTTTATGATTTCTTTCCTTCTGCTAACTTTGGGGTTTTTTGGTTCTTCTTTCTCTAATTGCTTTAGGTGCAAGGTTAGGTTGTTTGAGATGTTTCCTGTTTCTTAAGGTAGGATTGTATTGCTATACACTTCCCTTTTAGAACTGCTTTTGCTGCATCCCATAGGTTTTCGGTCGTCGTGTCTCCATTGTCATTTGTTTCTAGGTATTTTTTGATTTCCTCTTTGATTTCTTCAGTGATCACTTCGTTATTAAGTAGTGTATTGTTTAGCCTCCATGTGTTTGTATTTTTTACAGATCTTTTCCTGTAATTGATATCTAGTCTCATAGCATTGTGGTCAGAAAAGATACTTGATACGATTTCAGTTTTCTTAAGTTTACCAAGGCTTGATTTGTGACCCAAGATATTATTTACCCTGGAGAACGTTCCATAAGCACTTGAGAAAAATGTGTATTCTGTTGTTTTTGGATGGAATGTCCTACAAATATCAATTAAGTCCATCTTGTTTAATGTATCATTTAAAGCTTGTGTTTCCTTATTTAGTTTCATTTTGGATGATCTGTCCATTGGTGAAAGTGGGATGTTAAAATCCCCTACTATGATTGTGTTACTGTCAATTTCCCCTTTTTTGGCTGTTACTATTTGCCTTATGTATTGAGGTGCTCCTATGTTGGGTGCATAAATATTTACAATTTTTATATCTTCTTCTTGGATCGATCCCTTGATCATTATGTAGTGTCCTTCTTTGTCTCTTGTAATAGTCTTTATTTTAAAGTCTATTTTGTCTGATATGAGAATTGTTACTCCAGCTTTCTTTTGATTTCCATTTGCTTGGAATATCTTTTTCCATCCCCTCACTTTCAGTCTGTATGTGTCCCTAGGTCTGAAGTGGGTCTCTTGTAGACAGCATATATACAGGTCTTCCTTTGGTATCCATTCAGCCAGTCTGTGTCTTTTCGTGGGAGCATTTAATCCATTTATGTTTAAGGTAATTATCAATATGTATGTTCCTATTCCCATTTTCTTAAGTGTTTTGGGTTTGTTATTGTAGGTGTTTTCCTCCTCTTGTGTTTCTTGCCTAGAGAAGTTCCTTTAGCATTTGTTGTAAAGCTGGTTTGGTGGTGCTGAACTCTCTCAGCTTTGGCTTGTCTGTAAAGGTTTTAATTTCTCCATCAATTCTGAATGAGATCCTTGCTGGGTAGAGTAATCTTGGTTGTGATTTGTTCTCCTTCATCACTTTAAATATGTCCTGCCACTCCCTTCTGGCTTGCAGAGTTTCTGCTGAAAGATAAGCTGTTAACCTTATGGGGATTCCCTTGTGTTATTTGTTGTTTTTCCCTTGCTGCTTTTAATATGGTTTTTTTTGTATTTAATTTTTGATAGTTTGATTAATATGTGTCTTGGCATGTTTCTCCTTGGATTTATCCTGTATGGGACTCTCTGTGCTTCCAGGACTTGATTAACTATTTCCTTTCCCATATTAGGGAAGTTTTCAACTATAATCTCTTCAAATATTTTCTCAGTCCCTTTCTTTTTCTCTTCTTCTTCTGGGACCCCTATAAGTCGAATGTTGGTGCGTTTAATGTTGTCCCGGAGGTCTCTGAGACTGTCCTCAGTTCTTTTCATTCTTTTTTCTTTATTCTGCTCTGCAGTAGTTATTTCCACTAATTTATCTTCCAGGTCACTAATCCGTTCTT
Source organism: Eschrichtius robustus (assembly GCF_028021215.1). Lineage (NCBI taxonomy): Eukaryota > Metazoa > Chordata > Mammalia > Artiodactyla > Eschrichtiidae > Eschrichtius > Eschrichtius robustus. The sequence continues at coordinate 88,847,150 of NC_090833.1, read as the reverse complement.
CTGCCTCAGTTATTCTGCTATTGACCCCTTCTAGAGTATTTTTAATTTCATTTATTGTGTTGTTCATCATTGCTTTGTTCCTCTTTAGTTCTTCTAGGTCCTTGTTAAATGTTTCTTGCATTTTGCCTATTATATTTCCAAGACTTTGGATCATCTTTACTATCATTATTCTGAAATCTTTTTCAGTTAGACTGCCTATTTCCTCTTCATTTGTTAGGTCTGGTGTGTTTTTACCTTGCTCCTTCATCTGCTGTGTGTTTTTCTGTCTTCTCATTTTGCTTATCTTACTGTGTTTGGGGTCTCCTTTTCACAGGCTGCAGGTTTGTAGTTCCTGTTGGTTTTGGTGTCTGTCCCCAGTGGCTTAGGTTGGTTCAGTGGGTTGTGTAGGCTTCTTGGTGGAGGGGACTAGTGCCTGTGTTCTGGTGGATGAGGCTGGGTCTTGTCTTTCTGGGGGGCAGGTCCACATCTGGTGGTGTGTTTTGGGGTGTCTGTGGCCTTATTATGATTTTAGACAGACTCACTGCTAATGGATGGGGCTGTGTTCCTGTCTTGCTTTTTGTTTGGCATAGGGTGTTCAGCACTGTAGCTTGCTGGTCGTTGAGTGAAGCTGGGTCTTGTTGTTGAGATGGAGATCTCTGGGAGATTTTCACCATTTGATATTACATGGAGCTGGGAGGTTTCTTGTGGACCAGTGTCCTGAAGTTGGTTCTCCCACCTCAGAGGCACAGCACTGACTCCTGCCTGGAGCACCAAGAGCCTTTCATCTACATGGCTCAGAATAAAAGGGAGAAAAAATAGAAAGAATAAGGATAACATAAATTAAAATCCAATAAAGTAAGATAAAATAAAATAAAGTTATTAAAATAAAAAATAAAGAATAATTATTATGAAAAAAATCTTAAGAAGTAAAAAAAACCGAAAACAAGATTGGACAGACAGAATCCTAGGACAAACGGTGAAAGCAAAGCTATACAGACAAAATCTCACAGAGAAGCACGTACACATACACACTCACAAAAAGAGGAAAAGGGGAAAAAATAATATCTCTTGCTCCCAAAGTCCACCTCCTCAATTTGGGATGATTCATTGTCTATTCAGGTATTCCACAGATGCAGGGTACATCAAGTTGATTGTGGAGTTTTAATCCCCTGCTTCTGAGGCTGCTGGGAGAAATTTCCCTTTCTGTTCTTTGTTCACACAGCTCCCGGGGTTCAGCTTTGGATTTGGCCCCACCTCTGCGTGTAGGTCGCCTGAGGGCGTCTGTTCTTCGCTCAGAGAGGATGGGGTTAAAGGAGCAGCTGCTTCGGGGGCTCTAGTTCGCTCAGGCCGGGGGGAGGGAGGGGTACGGATGTGGGGCGAGCCTGCGGCGGCAGAGGCCGGCATGACATTGCAGCAACCTGAGGCGCACTGTGCGTTCTCCCGGGGAAGTTGTCCCTGGATCATGGGACCCTGGCAGTGGCGGGCTGCACAGGCTCCCGGGAGGGGTGGTGTGGATAGTGACCTGTGCTTGCACACAGGCTTCTTGGTGGCTGCAGCAGCAGCCTTAGCATCTCATGCCCGTCTCTGGGCTCTGCGCTGATAGCCACGGCTTGCGCCTGTCTCTGGAGCTCCTTTAAGCGGAGCTCTTAATCCCCTCTCCTCACGCACCAGGAAACAAAGAGGGAAGAAAAAGTCTCTTGCCTCTTCGGCAGGTCCAGACTTTTTCCCAGACTCCCTCCCGGCTAGCCGTGGTGCACTAGCCCCCTTCAGGCTGTGTTCACGCCACCAACCCCAGTCCTCTTCCTGCGATCCGGCCGAAGCCCGAGCTCAGGCCCCAGCCCCCGCCCACCCCAGCAGGTGAGCAGACAAGCCTCTCGGGCTGGTGAGTGCAGGTCGGCACTGATCCTCGGTGCGGGAATCTCTCCGCTTTGCCCTCCACACCCCTGTTGCTGCGCTCTCCTCTGTGGTTCCGAAGCTCCCCCCTCTGCCACCCGCAGTCTCTGCCCACGAAGGGGCTTCCTAGTGTGTGGAAACCTTTCCTGCTTCATGGCTCCCTCCCACTGGTGCAGGTCCCATCCCTCTTCTTTTGTCTCTGTTTTTTTCTTGTTTCTTTTGCCCTACCCAGGTACGTGGGGGAGTTTCTTGCCTTTTGGGAGGTCTGACATCTTCTGCCAGTGTTCAGTAGGTGTTCTATAGGAGCAGTTCCACGTGTAGATGTATTTCTGATATATCTGTGGGGAGGAAGGTGATCTCCGCATCTTACTCTTCTGCCATCTTCTCCTCCCCATGATTAGGTTCTTGCTCCCAGGAATGATTTATAAGAAACTTCTATTGATAATGCTGATCTAATTTAATTTACAGATGGGACTTCCTTAAAGGATGAGTAGGGATTTACTGAGCTGGATATGCAATAACTCCCACAGTAGACATAAAAAAAGTCATGACAAAAAGCCAAATTAATTGCCTTAACCTGAGCTTGTCAGCTAGCTAAAGACCAGGTAACAAATATTTATACTAACAGTCACTATGCCTTTGGAGTGGCACACAACTTTGGAATGCTATGAAAATAATGAGGTTTCTAACCTCTTCCAGACAACCTATTTTAAAAATGGAAAACAGGTTACAGAGTTATGAATTGTTATACAACTGCCTAAGCAGTTAGCAAATATTAAAACAGCAGGGCATTCCAAATCTGATATTATGGAAGCTACAGGAAATCAGCTTGCTGATGCTGCAGCCAAACAGGTAGCTTTAAAAATACTCATCCTGTCCAGCCTCAAGAACGTCCACTGCTCTCCATTAACTCTGCTAACCCAGTAAAAGATTTCCTTCTTCAGGTTCAAGAAATTGCCACCAAAGAAGAGAAACAAATATAGCAGCAAAAAGGGGGAATTTTTAACCTTTCACATAAACATGGTTTAGACCTGATTTAAAAAACAAAACAAAACTGATAGTGTCTCTTGGAGCACTGTGGCCATTACTCCAGCATGTGTATTCTTTAACACATTTTCTTACCTGAAAAAATGGTTTTATGGGGAAAACAATATTTTTGGAAACTTTCACCCATGGTGTTCAAGAGGAATATATTATATTATTGTCAGGGTCTTATTGAGGCACTGAAAATAAAAAGTTGGTAACTAACTCCATTTACAGCAAGTTCCCAAGAGATGAAAACTTTAAGGATTTTAAATTGCAAACTAAAGATTTTGTTTATTGGAAAGGACAACAAATAAAAGATTCTTTGCAGCCATGATGGAAAAAACCGTATCAGGTATTATTAACTAATCCATGTGCAGCCAAACTGAAAGACATAAATTCTTGGATTCACATCTCTCATTTTAAAAAGTCCCCTCGACCTGAATGGACTTTGGCCTCTGTTTGTAACACCTGCCTTCAACTGACTAAGACAAGCATCACCAAGCTAGGACCAGAAGATGACAGCAATAGCAGACAGCTAACCCAAGAGTCTGAAGCAGAACTTTAAGACCTATCCTACTAGTTCAATTGTACTGATTACCAAATATCTCTCTGCCAAAATTGAAACTTATTGTTTTACTTCAAGCCATACTTTTGCCTCAGTGTTTAAGATGGAAGAAAAATTCTTTAGTAAAGTTGTCACAAAATATAGCTACTGGAGGCAATTTGACTGCTTGTTGGATCTGCCATCAAATTCCTCAGTCAATACACGGCCAATATAGGTCCCTCATAACTCCTGTCACTGACATTTTTCAGATATTCCTATAATCTATAAAATGTTTCCCCATCAGCGTATACCTCCATGTTATTTTACTACCTTAGATTAATTTACTCAATTCTGAAGTTTCTATGATAGGAAAGTGATTTGCAAAACTGAATGGCTCTTGGTTTTTTAAACTGCTTTGCAAAGAGAAACTTGTGCTATAATCCAGACAGACTGTTGTGCTTTCATACTGAATGAATCTTCTAATATAACTCATCTAATGACTCACATATAAAATAAAATTCCTGTATTAAAGGATCCCCTTCCTAGTCTAGGTGAAATCTTGGGTAGATGGTTCATCTCTGGGGATTTATGGCTTAAATACTCTGCTTATGACTTTGTTATGGCTGTTGGCTCTGTTGACTGTGTTCTGCATAATTTATAGAGTAATCTCTTGTGCTTCTCAATGTATATTCAAAACTCCAACTAAAATAATGGTGTCTAAATGACTTGAAACTATTGATCATATCTATAGTTCTAGATAAAATAATGGACATGCACAATGCACATACAGGGTAAAATTGGCATAAATCCTATTGGACAACCTAGAATTGACTATCAGTCCTTGCTAAGCATTCTACTAGCCTAACCCCCTAAAAGGAAAGAAAGAATCAGACTATTAAAACCTGGCATTAGGGGACATAATGGATTCAGGGCAGGTAAGCAACCACCCTGGCATTGGAGGACCAAATATTTAATCACCTAATGTTTTCTATTGAATGATTAATGATCAGAAGGGGGGGAAATGGTGAAATAAAGTTTGTATTTTAAGGCCAGACAAGAAAAAATTAAACATAAAATTCTCTGTGTCTGTTTGGACCTCCTCCCTCCCTCCCTAATGTGTAGTGTGCATCTGCATTACACATTAACCAAACCTCCTCAAAGATGGGAGAGCTTGCTCAACCATAAAGATCAACTTTGTTTTCTTTCTTCTGACACTAACAATGGAACTTTTTAAAAAATAGCCTTTGGGGAATTCCCTGGTGGCCTAGTGGTTAGAATTCCGGGCTTTCACTGCCATGGCCTGGGTTCAATCCCTGGTCAGGGAACTGAGATCCCACAAGCCACATGGTGTGGCCAGAAAAAAAGAAAAAAGAAAAAAATAGCCTTTGTTCCCAACTCTGTAAGGGGTCATGGTGACTTGCTTCTTGCTTTGTATGTACTTACCTGGACTATGTATCTTTGGTGAATTGTATATAAAATATCAGTATGTCATTGTCATGTATGATCCTTTGTCTCAAAAATGTATATGACTGTGCCTTCAACTTCTAACAGGCAGGAAGTACTCAGAGCTTTCCAAGATTCTGTCTCCCAGGTTATAATTCTGTTTGGCTCAAATAAAATTCCCTTTTTTCTTCTTAACTTGATTGTTAATTGAACTTTTGGCAACAAATCTAACAAAATATGTACAAGGTCTATATAAGGAAAACTACAAAACTGAAAGAAATGAAAGAATAACTAAATAGATGGAAAGGTATTCCATGTTTATGGATAGGAAGACTAGATATTGCCAAGACGTCAGTTCTTCCCAATTTGATCTATAGATTCAATGCAATCCCAATAAAAAATCCCAACAAGTTATTTTGTGGATATAAACAAACTGATTCTAAAGTTTACAGAGAGGCAAAAGACCCAGACTAGCCAACACAATATTGGAAGAGAAGAATCAGGTCAGAGGGCTGATGTTACACAACTTCAAGACTTACTATAAAGCTATAGTAATCAAGACAATGTGGTATTGGTGAAAGAACAGACAATGCACCAGGATACAGAGCCCAACAATGACCAACACAAATACAGTCAACTAATCTTTGACAAAGGAGCAAAAGTAACACAATGGAGAAATGACAGATTTTTCAATAAATGATGCTGAAATAATGGGATGTCCACATGCAAAAAAAATTTATCTGGACATTACATCCTTTACAAATATTAAATTTAAATGAATCATAAGCCTAAATGTAAAGTGCAAAATTATAAAACTCCTAGAAGATAACATAGGAAAAAATCTAGATGATCCTGGGTTTGGTAATGACTTTTAGATATAAAACCAAAGGCATGATCCATGCAAGAAATAATTGATAAGCTGCACTTCATTAAAATTAAAAGTTTCTGTTCTACAAAAGGCATTGACAAGAGGATGAGGAGACAAGACACAGCCTAGGAAAAAATATTTGCAAGAGACATATCTGATAAAGGACTGTTAAAACTAAACAATAAGAACACAAACAACCCAATTAAACAATGGGCAAATCTGAATAGACACCTCACCAAAGAGAAGCATATGAAAAGATGCTCAACATCATATGTCACTAGGGAATTGCAAACAAAAACAATGAGATACAACCATACACCCATTAAAATGGCCAAAATCAAAGACACTGACAACACCAAATGCTGAAGAGAATTCTCATTCACTGCTGGTAAGAATGCAAAATGGTTCAGCCACTTGGAAGTTAGGTTGGCAATTTCATACACAACTATACATACTCATACATATGATCCTTCAATCATGCTCCTTGGTAAACACTCAAAGGAGTTGAAAACATATGTCCACACAAAAACTTGCACATGGATGTTTATAGCAGCTTTATTTATAATTTCCAAAGCTTGGAAATAACCAAGATGACCTTCAGTAGGTGAATGGGTAAATAAACTGGGGTACAGCCAGACAATAGAATATTATTCAGTATCAAAAAGAAGTGAGCTATCAAGCCATTAAAAGACATGAATTAGTAAATGCATATTACTAAATCAAAAATGCCAATCTGAAAAAGCTACATACTGTATGATGCAAACTATAATGACATTATGAGAAAGTCAAAACTATGGGAACAGTAAAAAATCAATGGTTACCAGAGGTTAGAGGGGAGGGATGGATGAACAGGCGAAGCACAAAGGATTTTTAAGGCAGTGAAACTATTCTGTATGATACTGTAATGGTGGCTACATTGTTAAAACCCACAGAATGTATAACACCAAGAGCATACTCTAATACAAACTATGGATTTGGGTAATAATGATACATCAATGCAGGTTCATTGAGTGTAACAAATACATGGCTCTGGTGCAGGATGTTCATAGTGCAGAAGGCTGTATGTCTGAAGGGGCAGGAAGTATATAGGAACTCTCTGTATTTTCCTCTCATTTTTGCTGTGAACCTAAAACTGCTCTAAAAAATAAAGCCTAGGGCTTCCCTGGTGGCACAGTGGTTAAGAATCCACCTGCCAATGCAGGGGACACGGGTTCAAGTCCTGGTCCGGGAAGATCCCACATGCCGCGGAGCAACTAAGCCCGTGTGCCACAACTACTGAAGCCTGCACGCCTAGAGCCCGTGCTCCGCAACAAGAGAAGCCACCGCAATGAGAAGCCCGCACACCACAACGAAGAGTAGCCCCCACTCGCCGCAACTAGAGAAAGCCCACACGCAGCAACGAAGAACGCAACCAAAAATAAATAAATAAAATAAATAAATTTTTCAGAAAAATAATTTAAAAAATAAAGCCTATTAAAAAAAGAGGAAAAAGGACACAGAGCAAGCTGAAGGATCTCCCAATGGCAAGAGCTAGAACATATTTAGCAAAAAACACAGTAATGGATTATAGCCCAACGAATGACATAAATCTTCACCTGTCTATACAGATAAAAACAAATGGTTGAATAAATAAATTGGGAGAAGGGACAAATCCTCCTTACAGAAGTCCAATTAATAACAGTAGAAGACGTTAATGTACTTCAGCCAAATATCACCAGCAACACATTTGTAGTTGAACAATTTGGACTTTAATAGTCGTTGCAATGAGGCAGAGTGCACACCATATGGGAACCATAAACTGTTTTAGTAAAAGGGTATTAGGAAGGAATTACTGGATTTGAGCTTTGGTTAGTTCATTTTGCAGAGGTTCAAAGGCAGCTGAATTTAGTCTGGATTGGGTGTTGTTAAAAAAAAAAGGCAGCAGTCACTCATATCAGCTGAGAGGGATATTTCTAATTTTGAGAGTAGCAGAACAGCCTTGTTTTTGTCCCTACTTATGCAAAATTATAAACTGGTCTTGCTTGTCTTACATCATCATAGTCACAAAACGACCTTATCCACTTGGTGTTCAGTGAGATTGTTTATGTCCAACAGGCAAACAGCTCTGTTTAGCTCTGAGCACCAAGACAGCTTTAATGGACAGCCAGGCTCTAAGTGTCGGGCCAGTTCCCTAATGTCAGAGGCTGCTTTATAGTTTCTCAAAGGTTAGAACACCAGAGTAATCACTGATGCAGGCAAGATCCATGGATGAATGCTAAATTGGTGGATGATACTATAAGGAGACACAGAATGTTTTACAGCCTCAAAATATTCTTCTGCAAATATTTATTAGTAACTGTAGTGGTGCCGCATCTACACTGGTAGCACCGGACTTGGAAGAGGTGGAGCACGGAGCGTGTCTGTGGCCCCTCTCAGGACACGAAGGCTGTGTTCCCAAGCCTGGCGCAGTGTCCTAGGCATGGGATAGGAGTGAAGGGCAAGGGTTTCCAAGGAAAGGAGCTGAAAGGCCTTATATTTTTTAAATGTTTGTATTCCTTAAGAATTTAAGAAATTTATAATTTAAATTTTAAAACTTCAAAATTGGGACTTCCCTGGTGGTCCAGTGGTTAAGACTCCACGCTCCCAATGCAGGGGGTCCGGGTTTGATTCCTGGTTAGGGAAGTAGATCCCACATGCCGCAATAAAGATCCCACATGCCACAAATAATACCTGGCACAGCCAAATAAAAAATAAATAAATAACTAATTTTTAAAAAACCAACAACTTTAAAATTGTCTTTTAAGTGCTTATAGCTTGAATCCCTATGAAAGTTATTTATTGTAATATGAATGCCATGGATATGGACTTACTTTGTTCTGGCACCTACCTCATTGTTCTAACGAGGTTACTGAATGTCCTTTTTCCACTATTGAAACCAGCTCTGATACACAATATGTTCTCACTTTCTTTTCTTCCTGGTCCTGAACTTTTATTGCACAAGGATCAGTTGTTGAATATTTTAGCAGTAGCATACATGTTAATATGGACACATTGTTATGCATTTTCAATTCTTTTCTAATCATTACTAAATATTTTTATTGTGATGAAAGTCACAATTTTTCCTTTAGGTTTAACAAACAAAAAATACAAATGTCACAGAGAAAAACACACCAAAAAAACTTCTTTAGCATTCTGATTGGAACTTTAATTTTATTATTTTCATCTAGGGAAATACTACTTATTAAAGCTTCTGAAGTGTCAACAGATTAAAGTTTTATAACTTGATTCACAAAATTGCACTTACTGATAACATTAATCCTTTTTTCTTGCTAATCAAACCTTAACCACATTTTATCATTGCCATATAAAATAATCAGTGTTACAAAATATCAACCAAGAAAAGTGTGCGTGTGTGTATTTATATACAAGTATAAGCAGAGGTTTCTAATTTGGTTCTAATTTCAGAAGTGTGCACACAAATTTTAAGCAAGTTCATCCCTAGGAGATGCATAATTTGCATGATAATCATTTCCTTATTTGAGTTATGTGTACTTTCAGATATTGCTTTTTCTTTTTTCCTCAGAAATAAACTCTGAGGATTACAGATCCTATTCTTTTATGTTAATCATAGGCTCCATTTTCCAGCATTTGTTACATTTTCAGTTTTATTTACAAAATCTGTTTATATATGATAAAGTTAATTGTCTATCAGGACCCACAAAATGGGGGCCCACATTGCAAATCTAAACCTAAGTTGGCCTGCACTTATGGGACACATATCACAGTCGAGGAAACTTAACATGCACCAATCACAATCCTCCAACTCAGCTTTGACTAGCTTACTTTAACCTAGAAAATAGGACCTGCCTTATACGAAAATCTCCGACCTCCTAGACAGTGATGTCCTGTTTCTATGCTGCCTCTTGCCCAAAACCCCTCAGAATAGTGTTCCACTGCTTGTATCCAGAGGTAGACATTCTCAACATTTTACTATATTTGCCTTTTCTAGTTATTTTTTATTACAAATATATAATACAATGCTAAGTACTTTAACATGCATTTCTAAAAAAAAAAAGTAAACTTACATAATCCCAATATTATAACAATTAACAAAGGTAATGATAACTTCCCTTAATGTTTCCAATATCCTGTCCATATACAAATTTCCACAGTTGTTCCCAAACGGCCTGTTTTCTCCAAAGAGGATCACTGATCGAGGACCACACACTGGATTTGCTGTACTATCAGAGTTTAACCCATAACCTCTGGGGCTTAGGTAGAATTTGAGCGCCATTCATCAGTACAGACTGTTAACAATATCTTATTGCTCCCTAACTCCCACCCCCTCTACACACACACCCACACCCACCCCCAAAATTTGCGAGTGATTGCAGTGCTTATGGGAAACGTAGTCTTGAACGTTGCCGGTTATCGCGCAGCATTCTGGGAACGGATGTCCTGGGCTTTTCTCCGTGCTGGTGAGGCAACTCAACTTTTCTACTTCCGCCCTTTCCCGACTGGCGGGCGCGGAGGCTTTGCGCGTGAGGTGAGGACGTTTTAGGTTTGGACATCCAGCTTCGAAGGGTAGGCTTGTGCCCAGGGTCCAGGAACAGCAAGTCCCGGAAACCCCTCGTGCCCCAACGTGGGACTCCCACCGCCTGTCTCCGAGCCCGGCCGGTGGGTAAACCTGGGAAAGGTGAATGGGGGCGGGCTCCGGGGCCGTAGGTGGGGCTGAGTGCTGGTCAGAAATGCTCGGTGCGGCACGGGTGTGGGAGCTGACCGCAGCCGGACCCGGGAAAGTCCCTTGCCAGCAGTGGAAGGGCAATGCACGTTTATAATATTGACCGTGAACCTGCCACGAAGCGCGCACGGGCGGTGGGTCTGCGTTGAGCTCCCGAGCTTAGGAGCCAAACAGATCGAGTAAATTCCTTCTCTGTTACTTGGGCGTAAGTCAGGTTTCTCACCTAAAAATAAGATTATTAATAACTGTTTCGTGGCGTTGTTCGGAGAGGTAAATCTTCACCGGTAAAGCATTCAGCCAGGTGCTAGGCAATAAGCACTAATAAGTAGTAGTTAATAAGCCAACATATAATGTTGGCTCGCATCATAGTTAGGAGACACTTTTTTTCATTTAGTATTTAATCCTCACAGCCACCCTATTTATAGGTATAACTCTATCATTAAAAAAGAAGAAGAAAATGGTCTCAGAGAAGTGGAATAACAGACCCAAGGTCACAAAGGTGAGGAAGCTAGGATGTAAAAAAAGGTATACTTTCCTCCCAAATTCAAGCTGTTCCTAATATCCTGCCTACCCAAAACCCAGTGTTGCAGCTATCACAGCACTAGCAGAGTGACTTGTCCCCAAATCCCCAGGACTGTGATTGTAAAGTCAGTGTGAACTGAATCTCACTCTGTGACAGGTGTGTTTACTCTGGGATTTGTGGAATGTTTCCAGAGCCTCTGGGTTAAGACTAAGGCTCCTGGAAACTTCTGCACTGTCCAGGCTGTCTCTGTCTTCAGAAAGCACAGTCTGATGTTCTAGTGCGGTGCTGTCCAATAGAAAGAGAAGGTGTGCCACGTATGTAATTTTAAATGTTCTAATAGCCACGCTAGAAACTAAAAAGAAACAAGTGAAATTAATTGTAAGAACACATTGTGTCTGTCTCAATATATCAAAAATGTTACTTCAACATGTGGCAGGAGCCACATTTCAAGTGCTCGATAGTGGGATGTGGCTAGTGGCTACCATAATGGATAAAACAGTTTTAATGAATTCCAGGAGAATCAAGTTTAAGGCCCTGCACCAGTGGTTCCCAACCAGGGTGATTTTGCTCCCCAGAGGACCTTTGGAAATGTCCAGAGACACTTTTGGTTGTCACAACTGGGAGAAGTGCTACTGGCACCTGGTGGGTAGAAGCCAGAAATGCTGCTTGACATCCTACAATGCACAGGACAGCACTCCTCACCCCCATGACAAAGAGTTATCCAGCCCACAATATCATTAGTGCTGAAGTTGAGAAACACTGCTCTATATGAAAGTTTCAACTAAAATGCATTTGTTTCCTAGGCGTAAGTCTCAGCATCTCTGGAACAAAGCAGTTCTTTTGTGGCAGAAAGGCGGGGACAGGAGTCCCATCTCAGAGGGACCACCCTCATCAGAGCTTCAGAACAGATGCCGAAAAACCCAGAAAGGAGCAGGTTGTGATTCGCTCCAAGGTGATTAAGAACTAGGTCTTAATCACCTTGCGCAGAGAGAGCCAGACTTGGTGATGTCACCACATCCAGAAACCGTCACAGACTGTGTGACCATGGAAACTGTGGATCAGCTTGCAGAAGGTGGTGAGCAGGGGTGGATAGGGATGGGTGACTGATAGACTGCACAGGTAAAGCCACAGCCAGAGTCAAGGAAATTCTGTCTTCAGTCCTTAAATAACCCCCCACTTTCTTCATTCTTCTCTCATTCTTTCCAGATTCTGAGCCACTCTCACGCCATGTTCATCACACATGGCATCTAGAGGTAGACTGTGGCTTCCTTTATCCTGAACATATAGAATCACAAAATGATAATATAGGAAAAGATTTCTACTTCTGACTCTTAAAACCTTAAAACAAAATACTGAGCTTGAGATGTATTTCCCCTGGTCACCCAGGACAGAGCTAGGAGCAAAGCTCAGTGCTGTTCAAAGCACAGCACTGTTCATTCTGTCACAGGTAAGTCACATGTCTTATCAAAAGTCTTTGAGAAACTGCAACAAATTAGAACAAAAAGATTTAAAAATATTTTGTCATTATCTTTTTGTTCAGAGTTTTCTGTTGATTTTCTAACTCAAGGTGTAAAAAGATATTAATATTAATCCTTTGTTTTAGTTTTTTGTGAATTAGTCAGAGAGGACATACGTTTTTTTAAATCAATAGGAAAATAATTTACAGTCACCCAGTGAAAAACAGTAGGGTTATATCCACATGATCATATCAGAAATGTACATATTCAGGGAGTGCTGTCTCTATGTGGTGCTTCCTGCTCCTCAAGGATCAACAGAACATTTTTCCATAGAGAGACTTTTTTCCCAACTGGTGTGATGAGATTAGGCAAGTGAATACAGAAGCTCACCAGACCTTTCCTGACTCCATCCCTCTTTTCTTTACCCCCAGCTTATTCTTCACAGTTCTCTGCATTCTCCCAGGAGCAGCAGAAAATGAACATATCTCAGGTGAGTTGTTCATTAACACCTTTTTTTATAATGGATTGTATAGATGGTTAATTAACATGGCAAAGTAGATATAGAAACGGATCAGAATTATTCAAGGAAGATAATAGAAAAGCAGATGAATAGCACAGCAGAGTTGTCATGTGGATAGATAAAGGTCCTCTGATATTACAGATTTTCCAAAGTGCAGCTTCATATTTCTTCTGACCTTTCTGATAGCCATGGCAGAGAGTTAGACAGACAATATTTGTTTAAAGAATTGCGTTGATGGAAGCTTAAACCAGACATTCCTTATGGAATTTAAAGTCATCAAAGTCAGGAGAAATGTCTTTGTTGGTCTTCATGTAGGTGATAGTGCAGATCTTTCCAATGACAACCCTGAAAAGAATTCCACTGAAAGTAAAGGGCATATTGCCAAAGCAGGGCTTTTGTTAACACAGGTGTTCGGATAAGTAAAACAGAAGTTGAGTTATCCTGTTGGATCCAGGGATAATTCTTAGACTAACTAGAGGTCAGTATGAATGGCTGTATGTTCATGTCCTTAAAAATAGCTCTCCATAAATATTCCTCTCAAGTACCTGTCATAAACAAGTTGTTTAGCAGACAGTTTAAAGTCCTGTTCTTTGGCAAATGTTACCACACTTTCCATTCATACTTCAGTCCACTGCATGAAGCCTTGGTGTCTCTCTTCATATGCCTGTGACCTGCACTCACCAGTGACCTAATTACAGTCAAATCTAATGGGTCTTGTGTAGTCCTTACCTCACTAGACCTGTCTCAGTGCCTGACTCCCCCCTCTCTGTGTCTCTGGAAGGTCTCCTGCATTAGTGTGTGTGACACCCTCCTCTGCCACTGTCCTGCCTCTTGTTTCTTTCATGGAGTCATCTTCCTTCTCCTGCCCTTTCACATGTCTCCTCCACAAGTTTCTGTTCCTTCTCACTATTTTTCTAACTATTCTTCTTGACTCATTTCATCCCATTTCTGGTTTTAACAATGATGTATTTGCTAGTCTCCCAAATGAGGCTCTGCAGCCCACCGTGACCAATGGCACTTTTTGTGATGATGGAAATGGTCTATATCTGCACTTCCAAAATGGTGACCAGTAGCCACATGCACCTCTTGAGCACTTGAAATGTGGCTAGAGTGGCTGAGGGACTGAATTTTTAAGTTTTAAATAGTCATATGTGGCTACCGTACAAGACCTAGTTGACTCAACATTTCTCTGTAGGTATCTAAAAGTATCTCCACCTCAACTGATTCAAAGTAAAAGTCAACATTCACAGCCCTTCCCAAACTAATCCTCCTCATCTTTCCCTATAGTTGGTACCACCCCATTCAGCCAGGCACCCAAGCCACAAAAAATGGAATGCATGCTTGACTCCTGTTGCTCTCTCTCTTACTCTCTTAACTCCTGCCACATCTGGCCAATATCACGTCTGGGTACTTTTCCTATTTGTGTAGATCAGAGATAACAGCAATTTTATATGGTTCAACTTAATGTATTTTAAATGTACTCCTCTACTTTATTCCTCCTCTCAACTTAACTGGTGGAATAGCTTCTTTACTGATCTGTCCCACCTCTTTCTTCACCTACTCAGGCACATCTTCCACATGGGTAGTTCATCTAAATGCTAATGAGGTAATGTATCATGCATTTGTAAATCACCTCAGTGGCCTCTCATCCCTAAACAATAAAATTCCCAATTTCTCAGAATAACATTCAGGCTTTGGAGGCATTACAGATTTCATTTCGTCTTTTTACTTTATTGCTGCTCTGACATTCTTGACAGCTATTTATTGAGTAGCCACGATGTTGCAAGGAGGTGACATGTGCTATAGTTACAACTTAAATAATACAGATACTTTTCTTTCTTAATAGTATTTACAATCTAGTGGGAAATATGACATTAAAAAATTCAGTATATAACTTTAAAGCAAAACCAAACCTCATTTACTTTCTTAAACACATCCTACTGTTCCTGACTCTTGCTTCATACCCATTCGCATTGTCTTCTCTGGATTGACCAAATCTTCATTTCATTCACCTGGTGTTGTGGACTGATTTGGGTCCCCCCCAAATTCATATTTTGAAGCCCTAACCCCCAATATGGTGGTATTTGGAGACAGGGTTTTTAGGAGGTAATGAAGGTTAACTGAAGTCATAATGTGTGGGAATCCTAATTCGATAGGATTGGTGACCTTATAGGAAGAGGAAAAGAGAGAGACTTCACACACAGGCACTGAGGAAAGGCCATATGAGGACACCTTGAGAAGGTGACACCTGTAAGCCAGGAAGAGAACCTCACCGGAACCCAACCATGCTGATACCCTAATTTCGGACTTTCAGCCTCTAGAACTGTGAGGAAATAAATTACTGTTGTTTAAGGCATCCAGTCTATGGTATTTCATTATGGCAGCCAGTGCAACTGAGTCACCTGGCTCTTTACTTTGTTTTTCTTTTTCTGTTTTTTCATTTTATTTTTAATTGTAAAATATAGATAACATAAAATTTACCATCTTAACCATTTTTTAAGTGTACAGTTCAGTAGTGTTAAGTACATTCATATTGTTGTGCAACCAATCTCCAGAACTCTTTTCATCTTGCAAAACTAAAGCTCTATATCCATTAAACAGCAACTCCCCACTCCTCCCTCTCTTCAGCTCATGGCAACCACCATTCTATTTCTATGAATTTCACTGCTCCAATAGGTGGAATCATATAGTTTTTGTCTTTTTGTGACTGTCTTATTTCACTTAGTATAAAGTCCTCAAAGTTCATCCATGTTGAATCATGTATCAGAATTTCCTTCCTTTTTAAGGCTGAATAATACTGCATTGTATGAATATACCACATTTTGTTTATCCATTCATCCTGTGATGGACACTTAGGTTGCTTCCACCTTTCGGCTATTGTGAATAATGCTACTATGAACATAGGTGTACAAATATCTCTTCAAGACTCTGCCTTTAATTCTTGTGGATATATTGCTGGATCATGTGACAATTCTATGTTTAATTTTTCAAGGAACTGCCATACTGTTTTCAACAGTGGCTGCACCATTTTACATTTTCACCAACAGTGCACAAGGATTTCAGTTTCTCCAGATCCTTGTCAGCACTTGCTATTTTCGGTTTTTCTGATAGTAGCCATTTTAATGGATAGGCGGTCTGGCTCTTTGCTTTTGACCTATCATGAGTAAGTTTTGGTTGCCTCATCCAGGAAACAATGCTCTTTTTTTTCCCCTTGTCTCCCTCTGGGCTAATTTCCAGTCCTCTTCTGAATCTGCATAGCCCTCTGTCTTTCACCTATCTGCACTTCATACATTAGTGGAAATTACCTGATATGTGTTTGTCTGTCTGGTTAGACCATTAGCTTCAAGATCTGGAACCACCACGGGTTCATCTTCATAGGCTTTCAGCTTTCCTAGTTGAGATTGCTCATTAAACTCTGTTCCAAATAAAAGATCATCCCCTATGTATATGGAACTGGGCCACCAAGAGAATATGGATTTATATTCTTCTCAGACCACCACTTCATTTCTTAAAAGATAGAGCCCATTCCATTATTATCTTCTCTTTTACAAACCTGTGCACACTTGTTCTGCTTGTGACAAATAGGCCTGTTCTTCTGAATGAAGGGCTTTCCAAGAGGAAGTTTTTCTGACTTTCCCTCTGTATTGTGCTTCCTCTAATATGTTGTCGTTTAGCCTCTTAACCTTTAAGATCATATCACCTCTGGATTCTTTTTGTGCTTATAAGAAGGACTAAACTTCTTGTGGACAAATACAGTCCCCTTGAAGGAGGTAATACACAGGAGATACTAGGAATAATGTGAAGGTTTCTTCTTCATACATGGGAAACAAAGTCAGGATTAAAGGAATTAGTTGATTGATTGATCATTTAAATTCAGTGAGTATCAGGATTTGCAGTTTGTCAAAGAAAGGACAGACTGGTGGCATAGGCTCAGTTGATCAAAGGTGGATAGTTGAAAAGAATTGTGTCAGTCCTGAAGAATGGGTGGAATTTTGTTGCAGAGTATGGGCAGGTTACTACATCTTGAAAGAATAACATCAAATGGACTAAACAAGGGATACAAGGTCCAGTAAGAATCTTTGCCTATTACACTTTGGACTTCCTCTCAGGGAACACTAAGAGAGATAGAGAAATCTTGGGACCAGACTAGGTGTATTAGTTTGTTATGGCTGCTATGATAAAGTACCACAGACTTGATGGTTTAAACAACAGAAATTTATTTTCTCACGGTCTCGAGGCTGAAAATCTGAGATCAGGGTAAAGACAGGCTTGGTTCCTTCTGAGAGCTGTGAGGGAAGAATCAGTTCCAGGCCTCTTTCCTTGGCTTATAGATAGCTGTCTTCACATAATCTTCCCTCTGTACATATCTGTGTCCAAATTTCCTCCTCTTATAAAGACACTAATCAAATTGGATTAGGGCCTACCCTAATGACCTCATTATATATAAAATAAAAAGCCTATCTCCAAATACAGTTACTGTGAGGTACTGGGGATTAGGACTTCAATGTATGAATTTTGAGTTGGACTAAAGCCCCTAACACTAGAAGTCCTTGGATGCCATCCTTAACGATTTGATGTCATCATGAGTTCTAGCATATGATATGGGGAAGAAATTCATGTAATAAAAGCAGTTTTGTTTTTAATGTGGAAGTACTAGCAGAATGGGAAAGACATGAAAGGGGTAAAGTAAGAGTCCCTGTGACTCCAGAGTTTTTCTGATAGGAGGGCAGAATGGTGATCCCTGTTGTAGAAGTGTATGAGAGCTGAGAATGTGCATAATTTCATATATTTTTAAAGTCATTTATATTTATTTTTTGTGAATCAGTCTTCTTTTTTTCTAATTTTAAAGGCTTTTTAATTATTAAAGAATTTATCCTTTTATTCTGACATACGTGACAGATATTTTTTACTATTTCATTATTTGTCTTTGGACACTTTTTGTCCAGAGTTGACCAAGTTCTTTCATTTTTACTAGTAGCATTTTGAGAAATTGTTAAAATATAGAAAGATACAAAGGGATAATGTAATAAACCTTCCCTAATTATCAACTATAAAATTTTTTTAAATCTTAAAAAATTTTTTACTTATTTATTTAACTGAGGTACAGTTTTAATACTAGTAAAGTGCACTCTAATTGTGAACTGAGTGGATTTTTACATATGTATATACATATAATTTACCACCCAGATTAAGAGAGAAAACATTTCCATCATCCCTGAAGTTTCTTTCCTTCCTTCCAATTTTCAGTTAATAATAACTGCCCCCTCCTGCAGAGGTAACCACTAATCTAACCTCACTTATCAGGAAAAAAAGTATAAATTCATTTTCAACACCATATAAATGGAACCATACCAATGCGTGCACTTTTTCAGGGGAAGGGGCGGTCTGGCTTTTTTCTCTACACGTTTTTAGATCATCAATGTTGCTGTGTATTTTAATACTTTTTATTGCTGAGCAGCATTCCATTATATGAATGTATGATGATATGCTTATTCTCTTGTTGGTTTTTCATTTGTGTTTTTTCCAGTTTGGGACTATTATGAATAAAGCTGCTGTGAACATTCCTTTGTGTCTCTTGGCATATCTTCATTTCTCTTGGTTATACAAGTAGCTTTCTAAAGTGGTTGAACCAATTTATACTTCTATCTGTACCAAATTCTCACTACTGTTAGCCTTTTTGATTTTAGCCATGTGTAGTGGTCTCTCATTGAAATTTATAATTTGCTTTTCTGTGATAAATACTAGCATTGAGCACCATTATTTGTGTTTTGGCCATGTAGATATCTTTTATGTAAAATACCTGTTCAGTTCTCTATTTTAATTGAATTATTTGCTTTTATTGATTAGTAGGAGTTATATCTATATTATCAATACAGGTCATTTGCCAGATGTATGTATTGCTAATGTTTTTGCATTCTGTGACTTGACTATTTCTAGTGTCTTTTGATGAACTAAATTATGAAATTTAATAAAGCTCAGTATCAATGTTTCTTTAATGGTAGTTCTTTGTGTGTCATGTTTGAAAGATCTTTCCCTACTCCGAGATCATGAAGATATTCTCCTGTGTTGTTAGTGGATGCTTGATTATTTGAGCTTGATTCACCTGGAATTACTTTTGTGTATGGTACAAGGTAAGTGTCAAGGTTCATATTTCCATATGGATATCCAGTTGCCCTAGCACCATTTGTTGAAAAGACCATCCTCTGTCCACTGAATTGCAGCAGGGCCTCTGTTGTTCAATCAAGTGAACCAGTCAAGTGGTCTATATCTAGACTGTATTCTCTTCTTTTGGTCCAGTTATTTCTCTTTTTACTGGTACTTCACTGTCATAATTACTGTTGTATTTCAGTAAGTCATGAAATAGGGTAGGCCTTAAAGTTTTACTTCTTAAAAAACTTATTGGCTAATTTTGATCCTATGTGTTTTCATAGAAATTTCGTTTCCACTGAAAATCCTGCTGGGGTTTTTTAAGAGTAGAGGTGAAGTCTGACATTTCATTACATTTACTCCTATGTATTTTATCTATTTTGATATTGTAAATATTTTTAAATTTCATTTTTAGTGTTGGTTTATCAAAATACAATGGATTTTTAAATATTGATCTTATATCTAGCTATTTTGTTAAATTCGCTTATTCTAATAGCTTATTTTGGTAGATTCTTTTGGATTTTAAATGCACATCATGTCTTTTGCAAATAAAGAAAATTTTACTTCTTCCTTTTCAATCTTTATGTCTTTAATTTCTTTTTATTCTTCTAGTACCATGTTGAATACAAATGATGATGATAGAAATCTTTTTCTTCTACCTCACCTGAGGGGGAAAATACTTAATATTTCACCACTGAGTGTGGTTTTAACTTTAGAGTTTTTGTACATGCCCTTCATTAGAATGAGGAAGCTCTCTTTCTGTTTTTAGTTTGCTGAGAATTTTTATTACACAGAGGTATTAATTTGGTCAAGTGCTTTTTCTGCATTTGGTGAGATAACAGTATAATTTTATTTCTTTATTCTGTTAAAGGAGTGGATTATACTGATTGAATTATCAGTGTTTAACCAATCTTGCATTCCTGGGATGTCTCACACCTGGGTCTGAAGTACTATCCCTTTCATATATCATGCACCTTCTTGGTTAAATTTATGCTTAGTATTTTTTATTCTATTCTAAATGGAATTGTTTTCTTAATTTTTTTTATTGTTCATTGCTAATGTTTAGAAATACAAATGTTTGTATGTTCTTGAATCCTGAAAATTTGCTGAGTTTGTTTATTAGCTATAACTTTTTGTAGATTTAGTGTTGATGTGTTATATATATTTATATATTAGATTATGTCATCTGACTAGAGGTGGTTTTACTTTTTTCCTTTCCACTTTTATCTTTTTTCTTTTTCTTGCTCATTTTCTCTGGCTAGAACTTCCAGTACAATGATAGAATTGGTTACAGTGGACATCCTTGTCTTATTACTGAACTTTGGAGGAAAACTTCCTGTCTTTTAGCATTGTGTATGACGTTAGCTGGGATTTGTCAAAAGTGCTTTTTAGCAAGAGGGAAGAGATATGAGAACATATGTATATGTATAACTGATTCACTTTGTTATAAAGCAGAAACTAACACACCATTGTAAAGCAATTATACTCCAATAAAGATGTTTTTTAAAAAAAGTGCTTTTTATTGTGTTGAGGAAGTTCTCTTTTATTCCTAGTTTGTTGAGTGTTTTTATCATTTGTGTTGGATTTTGTCAAATGCTTTCTCTGCATCAATTGAGATGATCATGTGGTTTATTTCCTTCATTCTATTACCGTACTGTTACATTGTTTGATTTTCCTTTGGTGAGCCACTCTTACATTCCTGGGTTAAATCCTACTTGGTCATGGTGTATAATCATTTTAATATACTGCTAGGTTTGGTTTGCTTGTATTATGCTGAGGAGATTTGCATCTATATTTCTAAGGAATATTGATCTTTAGTCTTGTGATTTCTTTGTCTGACTTCGGTTAAAAGTAACTCATAGAATGAGTTAGGAAGTGTTTCCTCTTCTATTTTGGAGTGAGTTAGAGAAGGGTTTGTGTTCATTCTTCTTAAATGTTTGGTAAAATTCACCAGTGAATCCATCTGGTCCTAAGCTTTTCTTTGTTGGGAGGTTTTTAACTACTAATTCAGTCTCCTTACGTGGAACTCTTCAGATTTTCTATTTCTGTTTGACTCAGTTTTCATAGTTTGTATATTTCTAAGAATTTGTCCTTTTCATCTAGGTTATCTAGTGTGTTGGTGTGCAGTTGTTTATAGTGCTCTCCTATAGTCGTTTTTATTTCTGTAAAGTCGGTAGTAATGGCCCCACTTTCATTACCAATTTTAGTAAATTAGAATCTTCTTTTTTCTTAGTCAGTCTGCCTAAAGGTTCATCAATTCTGTTTATCTTTTCAATGAACCAACATTCAGTTGATTATATTGTTTTTTATTCTTTATTTGGTTTTTCTCTGCTTTAATCTTCATTATTTCCATCCTTCTGCTAGTTTTGGGTTTAGTTCACATTTATTTTTCTAGTTCCTTAGGATATACAGCTAGGTAATTGATTTGAGATCTTTTTTAATGTAGGTGTTATAGCTATAAATGTCCCTGTAAGCACTGTTTTAGTTGCATCTCATAAGTTTTGGTATGTTGTGTTTTTGTTTTCAGTTATCTCAAAATATTTTCTAACTTCCCTTCGATTCCCTTTGATTTATTCTTTGATCTTTTGGATTTTTTAAGAGTGTGTGGTTTTATTTCCACATATTTTTGAATTTTCCAGTTTTCCTTTTCCTACTGATTTCTGGTTTCATTATATTTTGGTCATAGAAGGTACTTCGTATGATTTTAACCTTTAATATATATTGAGACTTGTTTCATGGCCTAACATATGGTCTATACCAGAGAATGTTCCATGTTTTCTGAAGAATGTGTATGCTTCTGGTGTTGGCCTGAGTGTTTCTGTAGATATCTGTGATCTACAGTTCACAGCTTTGTTCAAGTGTGTTCTTCCAATATTGATCTTTTGTCTAGTAGTTGAACCCATTATGAAAGTGGGGCAATAAAATCTCCAACTATTATTGTTGAATAGTTTATCTTGTCAATTCTGTCAGTTTTTGCCAACAGAAGTTCTGTTGTTAGGTACATGTATGTTTATAACTGTTTTGTTTTCTTGATTTATTGACCCTTTTACCATTGTAAAATGTCCTTTCTCTCTATCTCTCTCTTTTTTTTTTGGTCTTAACACATTATTGACCAGAGATGTATTAATACTTAGTCTTTTGTTACCCGAACGTTATTGACCAGAGACGTATCAATACGTTTGTAGAGAGTGATAAAATTAACATCACTGTGTGAAGTTGTTAGACCTTAAAATTGACCAAGGGTTCATTATACAACTTATGATTGTCATTATCATTCACATTTTGCTCCATTAGGTTTTTGTTCCAACCTTGTGTATATTATAAACATAAAATTTTCAAAAATGACACATTGTGAAATTTTGAGTGAAGAAGATTTTTTTGGTGAATTTTATGCAGATACTTTCTCTGATTGTCCGAGCGACATATATACTAGTCTCTCAGAGGATGATAGTTCTTCAGAATATAGTTCTGATTCAGGTGATGTGAATATTAGACCAACAGAATCATTGATTCTGATATGGAAAGTGAAAATGAAACTCAAGGTGCTGGAACTTGCTCCTTTGCTTCTACAGAAGAGTGGATTGAAGACAACATTTCACAAAAATTAGAAGACTTTACATGTGTGTCAGGTGTAACTATTAAATGTAATAACCTGCAAAGTGTCCGTGAAATAACAGAATTAATTTCTGGCCAGCCGAAACAAAAATCGCCGGCCACAGGCGTTAGTTTTTGCAAAAATCCCCCAGTCATTAATGAGTTAAAGTCTGTTTTGTCTAATCCTAGTATAGGCAAGCCAGGTCTATTTTGGTTACTGTTTACATGATATATCTTGTGTTAGTCTTTTACTTTCAAACTATTGTGTCTTTGAATGTGAAGTGTTACTTGTAGACAGAATATAATTGGATAATGTTTTTTAAATCCATTCTGCAAGTCTCTGCCTTTTAATTCAAATATTTAACCATTAACATTTAATGTAAGAAGAATTTGTCTTCTGTTTAGACATTTGCTCTGAGTATGTGATATGTCCATTTTGTTTTTCTACTTCACAAATTTTGCTTTCTTTTGTGTTAAGTCAATATTTCCTAGTATACCATTTCAGTGACCTTGTTGTGCCTTTACTACATTTTTTCCCAGTTATTAGTGGTTACCTTGTTGATTACAATTAACAACTATAACAGTATTGTTCAGATGAATACAAACTTAATTTCAATAGTATACTAAAACTTTGCTCTTCTATAGCTTCACACCCTCCTCACTCCTTTATGCTGTTATTGTCATCTAAATTAACATTTTTATATATGTTGTATGTATATTAGTAGCAATTTCTAATTACTGCCTCATGTAGTGGTCTTGAAATCATACAGGAGAAAAATAAATACAAAAAAATACATTTATAGTGTCTTTTATATTTTTACCTGTGTACTTACTTTTACCTACATAGTTTTCTTTATTTCTTCATATGGATTTTTGAGTTATTGTCCAGTGTACTCTCATTATAGCCTGAATGACTCCCTTATTAATATTTCTTATACAGCAGGTATACTAATGACATTTTCCCAATCCTTATTTACCTAGGAGTGTCATAATTTCTTCTTCGTTTTTGAAGGATGGTTTTGCCGAATATTCGAGTCTTGGTTGACAGTCTTTCCCTTTGGTACTTTAAATATGTCATACAACTGCCTAATGGTTTCCCTGGTTTCTAATGAGAAATCAGCTATTAATCTTACTTGGGAGCCTTTGGAGGCAATAAGTCACTTCTCTCTTGCTGCTTTCAAGTTTTATTCTTTGTCT
Source organism: Eschrichtius robustus (assembly GCF_028021215.1). Lineage (NCBI taxonomy): Eukaryota > Metazoa > Chordata > Mammalia > Artiodactyla > Eschrichtiidae > Eschrichtius > Eschrichtius robustus. Next base: position 88,823,239 of record NC_090833.1, on the reverse strand, counting down.
TTTGGCCCTTTTTCCTCTCTTCTCTCCTACTTCTGGTATGTGAATGTTGCTATGTTTGATTGTGACCCACAAATCACTGGGGCTTTTTGTTCATTTTCCTTCATTATTTTTACTGTATGCTCTCAGGTTGGGTCATCTCAATAGATTTATATTCAAATTGGCTGATTTTTCTGCCTATTCAGTTCTTGAACCCTCTAGGAACTTATTCACTTCATTTATTGTACTTTCAATTCCAGAATTTCAGTTTGCTTTTTCAATATATGTATAATTTCTGTCTCTTTATTGATATTCTTTATTTGATGAGACATTGTTCCCATACTTTCCTTTTGTTCTTTTGATGTGGTTTCCTTTAGTACTTGGTACATATTTAAAACAGCTGATGAAAAGTCTTGGTCTAGTAAGTCCAATGTCTGGACTTACTCAGAGACAGTTTTTACACTGTTTCATACATAGTCTGTTTGTTTTCCTGTATATGAGTAATAGTTTCTCATCTGTTTATGTCTCAAATTTGTGTTGAAAACTGGACATTTAAAATATAATGTGTAATGTGTAATCAGAATCTCAACAACTGCAGCTGTTGTTATGTATTTGGTGACTCTTTTGAACTAATTCTGTAGAATCTGTATTTTTTGTCATGTGTGGCCAACTGAAGTCACTGCCCCATTAATTAAATAGCCAGCTAATAATTGGACAATGATTTCCTTAAATACCTGTAACCAATAAGGCTCCCAATATTTGCTAAGTTACTCTGTGTGTATGTTGGGGCATGCCTTCAACAATTAGCCCAGCATTTTATTACTCCACATTAGCCTTCACTTTTCTTTCATAGAGCCTCAAGGTTAGTGAGAGGCAAGGGTTTAGCACCTTCTCAGGTCTTTCCTGAATGTGCACACAGCCCAGGGATTGTGTGTCACCTTTTAGATCATCAGGAATATACCTGAGCTTTTCAGAGCCCCTTCTGGATATCTCATTCTCCAGCTTTTCCCTTTAAGCTTTTTAGTAATACTGTTGTTTCCCTTAACTGTTAAAAACTGCCTGTAGTAGTCAAGTAGCCATGATGGTAAACAATAACCCATGATTTTTAAAACAAAATAATGTCATGTCCCCAGGGAAAATGTTATTTACAGCTTTGAGTCATGTCAAATGAAGAGGGGTGGTCTAGGAAACCACCGGACAGGCCAAATAATGCCAGTTCTCTGGGAATGGGGTTTATCTTCTAATTGAACCTCAGTCTTAGGTACTGAGAACTTGGGTCTCAGCATTTTATTACTTAGAAGAGATAGGGCAGATGGGTATAGGCAGCAGTTTTGGTACTGTCTGCTACTGCTCTCTCCCTACTGCAGTGAGATCCCACCAATCACATTATGTGTTCTGATGACTTTCCCCTTACAGATTAAGTATTCTTTAGTGGAGATATGCATGAGTCTGAGTGGATTTAAGCACTGACTGTTCTTCCTCTACACTAGCTATCACCACATGGGACAGAAAGGGGCTTCTTCTGAATTCTCCCCCAATCCTTTCTATGACAGATTGGCTCCCTTGAGAAAATCTCACAAAGAAGGTAGAAATTACCCTATGTCTGTGACACATACCATCTCCCCAGGGACTTCACACTCTTCACATTTGCATGCATGTGGTTTTTATAGCTTAAGCTTCCTATCTTCTTATATGGAGTTTAGCATATGGTTCAGTAAGCAAATGAATGGGTCCTGATTCTCCCTACAGGTACCTATCTCTCCTGATTTCAGATTGTTTGTTTGCCATGCAATTTCATTTCTCTAATGAGTTCAAAAAGACATTAATTTTCAGTTCGCCAAGCTTTGTTCTTGTAAGATGTTAGTATTGCTCTTTTCAGCTCTCTACATCTCTGAGCTAAAATCTAAAGCCACACTGTATGATTGTATTTTTTTCTAATTTGGTGAGACTTACCGTTTTTATTTTATAATATGCAAAGTGTACCAGAAAATAATTTATGTTATGATCAGATTATCCTTTATATTTCAGTTAGTCAAGTTGGGTAATTACGTCATTTCAATCTTCTGTATCAGTGGTCAGCAAACGTTTTTGGTAAATGTCAGGTAGTAGGCTTTGTGGGAGATATGGTCTCTCTTGGAACTACTGAACTCTACAGTTTTAGTCTTATAGCAGCCATAGATAATACATAAACAAATGAACATGAGCTGTGTTCTAATAAAATTTTATTTTCAAAAAAACAGGTAGTGTGCCAGATTTGGTCTTTGGCCCATAATTTTCTGACCCCTGTTCTAAATCTCTATTGGTTTTTCAGTCTGCTTGTCCTGTGAGTTACTGAGAGAGTTGTGTTAAAAACAGTAATTATAATTGTGTGTCTGTATATCTAATTTCTCTCAACTATTGTTTATATATATACAATATACAATAATACTCGTTGTTCTCAGTAATTATGTTCTGTCAAGTGGCCATGAACACTGAATTAGCAAATACTGAATCATTGCTCCCAGGGGAAATACAGGATTAGGTTCCTGCAAGCTCCTGGTCACAACATTTTGGTTAGCCAATCAATATGTAACCTGGTTATGTGTGTTTCTGTTTAAGAACATCTTATTTAATAATATTGTTGATTCATGAACATGAACTTACAACCAACAGCACCATAATTAATGCTTGAACACAGCCTATTAAACATGCTTGTTTTCTGCATAAGGCATATCACAACCTTTTTGTACTTAGGGACACTAGATAGCACTTCTTTTTCTTTTTTTTTTTTAATATGGAATTTTATAAATTTATTTATTTTTATTTATTTTTGGCTGCATTGGGTCTTTGTTGCTGTGCGCGGGCTTTCTCTAGTTGCGGCAAGCAGGGGCTGCTCTTCATTGCAGTGCACAGGCTTCTCATTGGGGTGGCTTCTCGTGCGGAGGATGAGCTCTAGGCACGTGGGCTTCATCCGTTGCAGCACGCGGACTTAGTAGTTGTGGCTCACGGGCTCTAGAGCGCAGGCTCAGTAGTTGTGGCGCATGGGCTTAGTTGCTCCACGGCATGTGGGATCTTCCCAGACCAGGGCTTGAACCCCTGTCCCCTGCATTGGCAGGTGGATTCTTAACCACTGTGCCACCAGGGAAGTCCCTAGATAGCACTTCTGTACTACACAATGGGGCCATTCTAAAATGTGAAACCAAGAAATAGCACAAAAATGAAAAAAAAAATGTGCTAGACTACAATAAGGATAAGATTACAGTACAACAGCTGAAACAAGAAGGCAAGGCATTATCTTGTTCAAACTCAGCTGGGAAAATGTGTATTAGGCAAATTTTTTATCATTCTGTGAATGTCTGCAAATGACTGCAAAATCACAAGTACTGATTTGGAAGTTAAAAGTAAATTTTAGTGAGTAGGTGAATTTGCAAATACAGAATCTGAACAATGAGAATTGACTGTATTTGGAAGCTGTGTTGATATGCTGTATTTGGAAGCATATCAATTTATGTTACACCTTCTGTTAAAAGAATCATTTTATCATTATATATATATGTGTATGTATATGTGTGTGTATATATATATATATATATATTTCATACTTTCTTACATTCAGGTCTACTGCTTTTCATGTTAATATAACCACATCAATTTTCTTTTGGTTAGTGATTATGTATATATCTTTTTCCATCCTTTTCCTTTCAATCTTCATACATCCGCCTCTATAAATTGTGTTTTCTTTGTTGTTATTTTTATGCTGTCAGTCTTTCCTTTAATTGTATTCATTAGTCCAGAGGTTGGCACATTTTTTCTGTAATGTGTCAGGTAGTAAATATTTTCAATTTTGATAGTCATAAAGTCTCTGATAAAACTGCTAGGCTCTGCTTGTTTTTGCATAAAAGCAACCATAGACAATACAAAATTATTGGGGGTAGGGGGGTTGCTGTGCCCCAATAAAACTTTTATTTTAAAAAGTGGCAAGCTGGATTTGGCCACAGGTCATAATTTGCTGACTGCTTCCCTGGAGCATGCCCAGGGTAGTAGAGTGGGATGAAAATTGTAGGAAGTGTATTTATATTTTTTTGCTAAAAAATAAATTTAAAAAACAAAAGTTTTACTAATATACTTATTGAGAGTACAAGCATATAACTCATAAATACATACAAATTAAGTTATTAATATTTTTACTAGTTGAACACCTCCAAAGTATAAGCTAAAATTAGATCCAAAATAGGCATCCTTTATATTCATTTGTTTAATCTCTTTACCATAAACATAAGAACTGTTTTCATGCGTATTTTCTATGTCATCTAATTCTAAACCCAGATTAAACAGAAATGTACTTTTGCAGGCATCAGTGTCATTCAAGGACGTAACTGTCGAACTCACCCAGGAGGAGTGGCAGCAAATGGGTCCTATTCAGAAAACCCTCTACAGAGATGTGATGCTAGAGAACTACAACAACCTAGTCTCAGTGGGTGAGCATATAAGCATAACCTACCCTCATAACTCCATACAGAAGGCATTTCCTTTTTATGCATCAGTACACATGAATACTTTAGATTTTAATGTCATTTAGGCTTTTTATTCAGGAATATAATGTAACCAAGCCCTATTGAAGAATAGAAAGTGTTTGACTGCCAATGCCAACTGCCAATGATAACTTCAGCTGAGGGCCTTCAGGATGCTGTTCCTGAAACTTTTTACACTTCTGGAGACTAAAAAGCTCATCATCTGGCCTAAGTACTCAGTTGTTGCCTGTTTACAGGGAACTGCATTTTCAAACCAGAGGTGATCTTCAAGTTGGAGCAAGGAGAAGAGCCTTGGTTCTTAGAGGAAGAATTCTCAAACCAGAGCCATAAAGGTGAGTTACTGAGCACTAATAGAATTCTGTGGGGTATTTAGACTCCAAAAGGTCAGTTTAGCAGTGAACACCTTCATATTTCAAGACTTTTCTTATAAGTCCCAAAGGCACAAAAAGCACCAGTCAAAAGAGAATGATTAATAAACTTGACTACATTAAAATTGAGAATTTTGTTCATAAATGATACCATTAAAAGGATGAAAAGACAGGCCACAGAGTAGCAGAATAGATATACAATACAAGTAACCTGGAAATGATAAGCATCCTGAAAATGTAAAAACTTCTGCAAGTCTATATAGGAAAGTATAGCAACTCAGTGTAGGTGAAAGACTTTATATATAGGAGCTTTCAAACAGCTGGTAAATCTTTGAAAATGTGTTCAATCTCATTACTTTTCACAGAATACAAAATAGAGTATAAGGTGAGATAAGTAATATGTATAACATGAACTGAGATTAACAAATCTGGCAATGGCAAGTCATGGGGAGGATGTAAAATATTAAAGACCTTATTTACTGACTGAAAATGTAAACTGATAAAACCACTATGAAATCAGGAAGATGTTATCAAATAGTTAAAGTTTTATACACCTGTAACCAAGTAATCATTTTCCCAACTGTATACCCTATAAAAAGGCATGATTGTATTCTCTAGAATGAATAAAACAATATTTATGGCAATATTGGTTATTTTTGCCAAAATTGGGCTCATCAGCAGTAGAATAAAGGAATAGTATTTCTTAAGGGAGAATTATACTATATGCTATATGAAATCTTATACAATGATTGCAAACATAATATTAAACAAAAAATATAAATATGCATGTATGGTTACAATTATGTAAATGTCAGAAACAAGCAAAACTCAATTACATTTTTAGGAATTAATATATAGGTGGTAAAACTACAAAGAAAATCAAGGAAGTAAATATCAGGAGAGTGATGAACTCTTAAGCATGAGGAAGTTGTTACCAGGCAGGGTTTTTTGCAGAGCCATTTATGTTCTGTTTCTTGACATGGTTTCTAATTTGATGAGTGTTCACTCTATACTGTTAAATTGCTTATATGTGCAATATGTGTTTTATGCAAATATAAATTGTTTCATGCTTAACAGAAAGTTACAAGATGAGCCAAAAGTGAAATAGTATTCACAATTCATATAAGCCAGAAAGGATGGGCATCTAGAATGCATAAGGAATTTGGATCTTTGCAGTAAGGTCTTCCATGATACCTCATTTAAAATTTCACCCCTCATATGAAACTGAAATGTGGAAATTTCGAATGAAGTAATCAGGTTCACTTATCTGCAGTTTTGTTAGATGGAATAAGTCAAAGGTATCACAGCCAGAATTGAGCAGTGAATCTAATTTAATTACAAGAATTGATTTTCCTTTTATCAGTCTTATACTTGTATTTCTGTGACTCACAGCTGCAAGATGGGTTTTATCCTGAGCTATAAACTTCTTCATTTAATCATGAGGAGTTTGGTGCTGTCAATTTAATTTGATTTTGAAAGACTGAATGGAAATAAGGAATGATATCAAACTGAAGTATGAAGACTCTTGAGGATTCTACCAGTAGAGCCTAGATAATGTTGGACCTCTACTGTAATTTACTTCCTCAAACCAAACCATTCTCCTGTTGGGCCTAGCCCATCAATGCTTATTATCTCCTAATTTTCTTGTTACTCTACTTAAGTTTGTAACCCCCCATGTTGTATTAATTATCTGGTTTTCCTGCTCCCTAAAATCATCACTCCCATAAGAGTCTAATTTCTCTCCCTTCTCCACCCAGGTAGGAAAATCCAATTTATCACAATCCAACTACAGATATATGTTTATAACCAGTTTCCTCTCTCATTTTCACTATATCAATATTATTTTTTAGAGGAAGGTGTCTCTCTCTCATACACACAAACCCACAAATTAATCTTGAGAAATCAAAAAATGAAATGCAACATAGGCTATATGTTTATAAGCCCCATCCATAAGAATTGTAAGATTCAAAGTGTTTTCAATTTTTCTGTTTTAGAAGACTACAGAGATGAAAATCTAATCAAGAGGCACAAAAAAATCAAAGACAAACACCTGCAGCAAGTAACATTTATAAATAATAAACAGTTGCCTAGAGAGGAAGAAGAAGTTTTGAGAAAACCATTTAATCTGCACATAGTTCCTGTTTCTTCATCAAAAATGCCCTGTAAATGTGACTCATGGGGAGTGAATTCACAAAGTATTTCTCAATTTATCATTAATAGTAGAACCTACTCAACAAAAAAAACAGATTGTTATAATGTACATGAAAAGTTGCCTTTCAAAATTAAGCTTGAAAGAACTCATATTGGAGAGAAATTTTATGAATATAATAAAAATCAGGAAACTCTCAGTTATAAGGAAAATCTTCCTGAACATCAAAAGTGTCAAACGTTGAAGCAAGCTTTTGAATTTAATGGGATTGGAAAAGCCTTCTATGTTGAGGCTGCCTGTGTTAAACATAAGAGTACTCATATAGGACAACAATCCTGTAAAGATGAAGAGTTTAGGAAAAACTATGACAAGACACCTCTCTTTGACCATGAAAGAACTGGGACAGGGGAGAAACACTCTCATCTTAACCAGTGTGGGAAATCCTTCTGTGAGAAGTCAGCTATCAAGGAATACAATAAATTTAACATGACTGTGAAACATTGTCAATGTATTACAAGTGGGAATAATTTCATCAGGAAGTCATACCTTACTCAACCTCAGAGAACTCTCACAGAAGAGAATCCATTGGTATGTAATGACAGGACACAAACTGGAGATAAACACTTTGAATGTCATGAAAATAGGAAGTCTTACCAGAAAGCCCACAAAGTACGCCAGAGAACTCACTATGAAGTAAAACCCTATAAATGTAATGAATGTGGGAAATCCTTCTGTCAAAAAGGACATCTCATTCAACATCAGAGAACTCACACAGGAGAGAAACCATTTGAATGTAATGAATGTGGAAAAACTTTCTCCCAGAAGTCACACCTCAGTACACATCAGAGAATTCACACAGCAGAGAAACCCTATAAATGTAATGACTGTGGGAAAACATTTATCCAGAAGTCAACCCTCAGGGGACATCAGAGAATTCACACAGGAGAGAAACCCTATGAATGTTGTGATTGTGGGAAAACTTTTGTTCAAAAGTCAACCCTCAGAGATCATCACAGAATTCACACAGGGGAGAAATCCTTTCAATGTAACGAATGTGGGAAAACTTTTGGCCAGAAGTCAAACCTCAGAATACATCAAAGAACTCACAGTGGTGAGAAAACTTATCACTGTAAAGAATGTGAAAAATCCTTCTGGCGAAAAGACCATCTCATTCAACATCTGAAAACACACACAGGAGAGAAACCATTTAAATGTAATGAGTGTGGGAAAACTTTTGCCCGGACATCAACCCTCAGAGTTCATCAGAGAATTCACACTGGGGAGAAACCATTTAAATGTAATGAATGTGGGAAAAAATTTGTCCGGAAGGCAATCCTTAGTGATCATCAGAGAATTCATACAGGGGAGAAACCCTTTGAGTGTAATAAATGTGGGAAAACTTTTGGCCAGAAATCAAACCTTAGAATACATCAGAGAGCTCACAGTGGGGAGAAATCTTATGAATGTAATGAATGTGGAAAATTGCCTAAGAAGTCAACCCTAAGTATATACCAGAGAATTCAGGGAGGGGGAAAACCATATTGATATAATAACTGTGGAAAATTCTTCTGACTAGGAGACCAACCTATTTGACATCGGAAAATTCACAAAGGAGAAAAACCATGTAAGTATGAATATAGGAAGAATTTTGCCCAAAAGGCAACTCTGAGAGTGTATCAGAGAATTCACACAGGATTTCTTTCAAGGTGCTATGGAAACCCTGTTGGGTTGAGTCATGCCTTGTTAGATATCTCATATCACATGTGCTGGTAATCTCATTAGTAAGAATTTCATAGCTAAACTAAATTTCCCTATCTCCCTGTCATCTAAGTGGGGCTTTGTGACTGGCTAGTAGACTGAGAATACTCATGTTGTATGCCACACCTAGTTCTGACTTCCCTGGTCCCAGCAGTATCTCAGTCATACATGGAATAGTAGCAACTATCCCTTAGAGAGGAAACGTATCCCCCACTTTGCTGCCTGAAGCAAAGCTGCTGGCTCAGTAGGACCCTCAACTCATAGGTACTCTCATTGGGCCTGTTTCACTGATGGTTTTGCTAGTTGAAACAACTTGGACACTGTGACTGTTCAACCTCAGTGCCATTATGCAGACCACAAAACTAATGTGGCTGCTCCTGTCACTGGGCAGAACACAAAGATGTTCTCAACTCTAGCCAGTATTCCTTCTGATGAAACTTGGTGCGTTTTCATGGACTCTTGGGTTCTTACTGTACCTAGCTATCTGACATGCCTGTTGTAAAACTATAGGCTTATAAAAGCACCCCTGTTTGGCACTGTGAACTGTGGGAGGGAAATCACAGCTGCTGAGCACAACGTCTGGGTTGTTCAACTAGATTCACATGGTAAGAGACTATTCTCTGATAAGACTGACTGGAATCAAGTTGCTGATCAAGCCCCCACTACCATGATTGCCAGCATTGCTACCTGAATCCATATCATACTGATGGCAAAACATTTACCATCTTACCCTGGATACAAAGTAAAGGTCTGTGTATATATCCAATGTTTCCTTTGATGTCATTTGATACAAGAATGTAGTTTTCTTCTTCTGGATTAGTAGCCAGTGCTCCATATGCCATTTGATTAATTCATCCTTTTCCTACTGATTTTAAATATCTTCATATACTAACTTGTCATTTGTAAACATATTGCATATGATTGACTACTCGTGACCATATTAGTAACAGATTCTCCTTTTATGAACAGGGATGGCTTATACCTCATATGAGCCAAAATACCCTGTTTTTCTGGCCTGATACTGAATGTTTCACTGAAGGGTATTTGAATCAAGTTTAGAAAAGGAGAATACCTCCTAGGACTTTGGAAATGAAACATCACAGACCAGTTACATTGTTACTCCAGAGCTGCCAGCAGCATTGTGAAGAAGATTCAACTGCGATAAGAGAAAATAATGTCCAGTTCGTACTATATTCCCTGAAAATCAAGAGATTACTGTTTACTCTGTTTTTATAATTGTTGGTAATATAAAGAAAGTCATTCTTTCATAAAATTTCTCTGTTTCTTAAGATATGTAGAATCATCTCCTTTACACCCCCTTTCATATATCATTTTTTAGGATTATGATTGGATTTGCTATTAAGTGCAGGACCATCTACCCTCCAAGATGGAACCAATTCACCCAAGTGGCCTGAATGGGAGGCCAGGTGACAAAGTCCCCTGATGGCACTCAGGCTTTATCTGCTGTCCCCTTGGTGGGGAAGCCTCTCCAGATAATACATTATCAACTGGAGACCATGGTCTATGCTGTAGTCACGAACGCTCCATTCTCCCTGCTTGGTTTATCTCCTTTCCAAGTATTAACTTTTATTCCAACAGATGGGTGCCTTATCTAGAGACACTGGCAGAGTCAATTTTCTGTCTGCCTGCCTATTAAGGGTCTTAGAGCTAATAAATGAAGCCTCCATGAAGGCAGGAATTTTTATCTGTTTTGTTCATAACGTGTCCCTCTACAATAATATTGGGCATTAAAAAATTACGAAGAGTCCCTCTACATATTGGGCACTAAAAAATACTTGTTGAAGGTAGAATTATCAAAGTGATATCTGAAAATTTTTCCTTTTGATGCTTCAAATTATATTTTGAGATTATTCATTATTATAAATAGTTAAGGAAATTATTGCTCTAAGCTCACACTCAGACTCTTCTCTTTTGGATATTTTCTAAAATTGCTAAGAGAAAACTCATTCTTAATATTCAGAAGTGTTCTTCAGATCTCTTTCAGCCAAAACAAAATTTATTTTCAATAAACCAGTATTCCCAGTTCAAAATTATGTCTGCATAGCTATCGGTTTTTTATTAGCATTGGAGAGTACAGGCTTTTTTGGGGGGAGGTGCTTCCACACAAATATTTTTTAAGTACCAATCCAAAAAATTGTGCATAACAATGACAATGATAAATTAGATTTTCAGGATCAACCAAATGGGAAGGCAAAATAATTAGTTCTTGGGGTCATGTCTTTAATTCATCATACCATTAGTTCTGCTCATTTTTACTTCCCAATCAACTTCCTGACAGTTACAAGGAAAAGTTTTTTATATTCTCAGGTCCAAAATCTATCTCCTAGGAGACATGTCTGACCCCACAAGAACAGGTATAACATCTGCTCTGACCTACCTCCATGTTTTGTTCTTCCTTGCCAGGTATATAATACCTCTTCTCTCACATTAAAGATCTCCCTAGAAGCCAAGCAGAAATGGTATATTCTGTCCTTCTACCAAGGCAGCTTCACACTATAATGGGGGTGAAACAGATTTGTTTTGTGGAGACTGCACAGTCTCCAAGTACCATTAACCTGCCTGACCAACTGGCTATTTTAGTGATCTTCCGGTTTTCTAAGGAACTGACTGCCAACTGACAAAAGCATAATTAGCTTAATTATCAGCTGACTAGCTTGATACACAATAAACTGAGAAACTACTTGGAATATTAGCCATAAAAAAGAACAAAATAATGCCATTTGCAGCAACATGGATGGACCTAGAGATTGTCATACTGAGTGAAGTAAGAGAAAGACAAATATCATATGATATTGCTTATATGTGGAATCTTAAAAAATGGTACAAATGAACTTATTTACAAAACAGAGTCACAGATGTAGAAAACAAACTTATGGTTACCAGTGGGGAAAGAGTGGGGGAGGGATCAATTGGAAGATTGGGATTGACATACATGCACTACTATATGTAAAATAGATAACTAATAAGGACCTAGTGTATAGCACACAGAACTCTATACTCTGTAATGAACTATATGGAAAAAGAATCTAGAAAAGAGTGCTTATATGTGTATGTATAACTGATTCACTTTGCTGTACACAAGAAACTAACATGACATTGTAAATCAACTCTACTCCAATAAAAATTTTACAAAATAAAAAAGAAAATCTTCAAACACTTGGAAATTAAACAACACACTTTTAAATGTTTCATGGGACAGAGGAAGTTACAAAGGGAATGAGAAAATAATTTGAAGTGAACAAAAAGGAAAAAACTTGTCAAAATTGGTGCATTGGAGCTAAAGCAGTGCTGAGCAAGAAATTCATACCACCAAAAACTTACATTAGTAAAAGAAAGATCTCAAATCAATAGTCTAATCTCTCATCTCAAGAAACAAAAAGAGCAGAGTAAAAAAACCCAAAGCAATCAGAAGCAAAGAAATAATGTAAGAGCAAGATTCAATCATGTTGAGAAGAGAAAATCTAAGAAACCTGAACTTAATCCTTTGAAAAGAGAAATAAAATTGATAAAACTCTACTATGACTGAAGAAAAATGATACAAATTAATTCAGGAATGAAAAAGATGATATCACTACACAAATACTAAAAGGATAATCAAGGAACACTACAAAAACTCTGTGTGTGTCACTTTGACACTTTATGTGAAACCAACCAATACTGACGTCAATATCACAAAGCCACAAATTATGAAAACTCAAGATAAAACAGAAAATCTAAATTTTTCTATAACTATTAAATACATAGAATTCATAGCAAAAAGCATTCCCGAAAAGAAATGTTCAGGCTCAGTTGATTGCAATGAAGAATTCTTCTACATTTAAAGAATTAACACCAGTTCTACCCAACTTCCTCCAGAATAGGAGGGAATACTTTACAACTCATTTTATGAGGCCTGTACACAAAAACATGACAAAGACAATAAGAAAAAAAAACTAAATATTTATATCTCTCATGAATTTCCATTAAAGCCTATTAGCAAATCAAATCCAGCAATATATAAAAACTAACATCGCAACAAAGTGGAATTTATTCCAGGAATGCCAGGCTCATTCAACATTTGAAAATAAATTAATGTAATCCAACATATTAAACTAAGAAGAAAAATGACATGGTCATATTAATGCAAAAAAGCATTTGACAAAATCATTTCCGTTTTATGATTTTTTCTTTAAAGTCAGCAAACTAGGAGTAGAGAATGTCACCAACCTGATAATTAATTGAAAACACAGCTAAAATTGTACTTAATAATGGAAGACTGAATATCTTCCTCAAAATTCAGACCAAGGCAAAGATGCCCACCTTCATCACTGTTATTCAACATAGTACTGGAAGTCTAGCCAGCACAATAAGGCAAAAAAAAAAAAAGAAAGAAAGAAAAGGAGGCATATAGATTATAAAAGAAAAACAAATTTATACCTACTTACATATGACATAATTGTCTATGTATGTACAAAAATCCCAAAGAATCCAGAAAAAAATAAAAACTTCCTAGAATTAATAAATTAATTCAAGTTTGCAGGTTACAAGATCAACACAAAAAATAAATTATATATCTATCTACCATACACACACACACACACACACACACACACACACGCATCTAAACCTAAAACCCTATGCAAAATTTAATTCAAAATGTATCAGAGATTTCAATATAAAATGTAAAACTATAAAATTTTAGAAGAAAAAGGGAAAATATTCTTCCAGAACTTAGTCTTGACAGGATACTCATAATAAATAGAAGATAAATATAGAATAGAAAACTAATAAATTGAACACCAAAATAAAACACTTACTCTGAGAAACACAATAGCAAGAAGATGGAAATAGGAACTTCGGTGGTGGTTCAGTGGGTAAGACTCTGTGCTCCCAATGCAGGGGGCCCGGGTTCAATCTCTGGTCAGGAAACTAATTCCCACACGCATGCCACAACTAAGAAGTCCACATGCCGCAACTAAGGACTCCACATGCCACAGCTAAGGAGTCGACATGCCGCAAAAAAGATCCCACGTGCTGCACTAAGACCTGGCACAGCCAAAATAAATAAATATAAATAAATAAATAAACAAGATAAAAATAAATACAAGCTACAGACAGAAAACAATTTGCAAACTATATATCTGACAGAGGACTTGTATCCCAACTATACAAAGAATTTTTTAAACAGTAACAAAACAACTCAATTTAAAAATGGACAGGAGGACTCTGGGAGGGCTCACACCAGGGAGTACTTCCCAGAACTGCTGCCAGTGTCCTTGTACTCACAGTGAGCCACAGCCAGCCCCACCTCTGCAGGAGACCCTCCAACACTAGCAGCTTCCACGGATCCCTGATTGCTGCTTGAGGAGAATTGCCCTGTGGATTTGACTGACCAACGATTGTGATATAAGCAGTTTCAGGTGACTGGCCCAGCAGGAATGAGAAGAATTTATCTTCAGTATAAACTTCATTATTCTACAGTGTCTCTTCATTTGCCTGGGTGGTGAGAATATTGAGACTCAAGGAGATTAAGCAATGGAGTACTTTCACTGCTCAAATGTAATGATGCCATGAATTTGATGGAGTGTTGACCACCCCTCATACACTGCTTTCTTCACCCAAGTGCTAATTCCATCTTATCAGATGCTGTGTCCTTTCCTGGCTGAGGACACCAGGATCTACAGTGCCGTTTGGTGAAAGTCTCTTGGTGCTCCAGCCAGGTGTCAGGGCTGTGCTTCTGAGGTGGGAGAGCCAACTTCAGGACACTGGTCCACAAGAGACCACCCAGCTCCACATAATATCAAACAGTGAAAACCTCCCAGAGAACTCCATCTCGATACCAAGACCCAGCTTCACTCAATGACCAGCAAGTTACAGTGCTGGACACCCTATGCCAAACAACTAGCAAGACAGGAACACAGTCCCATCCATTGGCACAGAGTCTGCCTAAAATCATAATAAGGCCACAGACACCCCAAAACTCACCACCAGACGTGGACCTGCTCACCAGAAAGACAAGATCCAGCCTCATCCACCAGAACACAGGCACTATTCCCCTCCACCAGGAACCCTACACAACCCACTGAACCAACCTTAGCCACTGGGGACAGACACCAAAAACAATGGGAACTACGAACCTCCAGCCTGCGATAAGGAGACCCCAAACACAGTAAGTTAAGCAAAATGAGAAGACAGAAAAACACAGAGCAGATGAAGGAGCAAGGTAAAAACCACCAGACCTAATAAATGAAGACGAAATAGGCAGTCTAGCTGAAAAAGAATTCAGAATAATGATAGTAAAGATGATCCAAAATTGTGGAAATAGGATAGAAAAAATACAAGAAAAGTTTAACAAGGACCTAGAAGAACTAAAGAGAAAACAAACAATGATGAACAACACAATAAATGAAATTAAAAATTCTCTAGAATGGATCAATAGCAGAATAACTGAGGTAGAGGAACGAATAAGTGAACGGAATATAAAATAGTGGAAATAGCTACTGCAGAGCAGAATAAAGAAAAAAGAATGAAAAGAACTTAGGACAGTCTCAGAGACCTCTGGGACAACATTAAACACACCAACATTCGAATTACAGGGGTCCCAGAAGGAGAGAAAAAGAAAGGGTCTGAGAAAATATTTGAAGAGGTTATAGTTGAAAACTTCCCTAATATGGACATGGAAATAGTTAATGAAGTCCAGGAAGCACAGAGAGTCCCATACCAGATAAATCCAAGGAGAAACACACCAAGACACATATTAATCAAACTATCAAAAATTAAACACAAAGAAAAAATATTAAAAGAGCAAGGAAAAACAACAAATAACACACAAGGGAATCCCCAGAAGGTTAACAGATGATCTTTCAGCAGAAACTCTGCAAGCCAGAAGGGAGTGGCAGGACATATTTAAAGTGATGAAGGAGAAAAACCTACAACCAAGATTACTCTACCCAGCAAGGATGTCTTTCAGATTTGAGGGAGAAATTAAAACTTTTACAGACAATCAAAAGCTAAGAGAATTCAGCACCCCCAAACCAGCTTTACAACAAATGCTATAGGAACTTCTCTAGTCAGGAAACACAAGAGAAGGAAAAGACTTACAATAACAAACCCAAAACAATTAAGAAAATGGGAATAGGAACATACATGTCGATAATTACCTTAAATGTAAATGGATTAAATGCTCCAACCAAAAGACACAGACTGGCTGAATGGATACAAAAACAAGACCCATATATATGCTATCTACAAGAGACCCACTTAAGACCTAGGGACACATACACACTGAAAGTGAGAGGATGGAAAAAGATATTCCGTGCAAATGGAAATCAAAAGAAAGCTGGAGTAGCAATTCTCATATCAGACAAAATCGACTTTAAAATAAGGACTATTACAATAGACAAAGAAGGACACTATATAATGATCAAGGGACCGATCCAAGAAGAAGATATAACAATTGCAAACATTTATGCACCCAACATAGGAGCACCTCAATACATAAGGCAAACACTAATAGCCATTAAAGGGGAAATCGACAGTAACACAATCATAGTAGGGGACTTTAACACCCCACTTTCACCAATGGACACATCATCAGAAAATGAAAATAAATAGGGAAAAACAAGCTTTAAATGATACTTTAAACAAGATGGACTTAATTGATATTTATAGGACATTTCACCCAAAACAACAGAATACACATTTTTCGCAAGTGCTCATGGAACCTCCAGGTTAGATCATATCTTGGTTAACAAAACAAGCCTTGGTAAATTTAAGTAAATTGAAATCGTATCAAGTAACTTTTCTGACCACAACGCTATGAGACTAGATATCAATTACAGGAAAACATCTGTAAAAAATACAAACACTTGGAGGCTAAACAATACACTACGTAATAACGAAGTGATCACTGAAGAAATCAAAGAGGAAATCAAAAAATACCTAGAAACAAATGACAATGGAGACACGACGACCCAAAACCTATGGGATGCAGCAAAAGCAGTTCTAAAAGGGAAGTGTATAGCAATACAAGCCTACCTCAAGAAACAGGAAACATCTCAAATAAACAACCTAACCTTGCACCTAAAGCAATTAGAGAAAGAAGAACAAAAAACCCCCAAAGCTAGCAGAAGGAAAGAAATCATAAAGATCAGATCAGAAATAAATGAAAAAGAAATGAAGGAAATGATAGCAAACATCAATAAAACTAAAAGCTGGTTCTTTGAGAAGATAAACAAAATTGATAAACCATTAGCCAGACTCATCAAGAAAAAAAGGGAGAAGACTCAAATCAATAGAATTAGAAATGAAAAGCTAGAAGTAACAACTGACACTGCAGAAATAGAAAGGATCATGAGAGATTACTACAAGCAACTCTATGCCAATAAAACGGACAACCTGGAAGAAATGGACAGATTATTAGAAACGCACAACCTGCCGAGACTGAACCAGGAAGAAATAGAAAATATGAACAGACCAATCACAAGCACTGAAATTGAAACTGTGATTAAAAATCTTCCAACATACAAAAGCCCAGGACCAGATGGCTTCACAGGCGAATTCTATCAAACATTTAGAGAAGAGCTAACACCTATCCTTCTCAAACTCTTCTAAAATATTGCAGAGGGAAGAAGACTCCCCAACTCATTCTACAAGGCCACCATCACCCTGATACCAAAACCAGACAAAGATGTCACAAAGAAAGAAAACTACAGGCCAATATCACTGATGAACATAGTTGCAAAAATCCTCAACAAAACACTAGCAAGCAGAATCCAATAGCACATTAAAAGGATCATACACCATGATCAAGTGGGGTTTATCCCAGGAATGCAAGGATTCTTCAATATATGCAAATCAATCAACGTGATACACCATATTAACAAATTGAAGGAGAAAAACCATATGATCATCTCAATAGATGCAGAGAAAGCCTTTGGCAAAATTCAACACCCATTTATGATAAAAACCCTGCAGAAAGTAGGCATAGAGGGAACTTTCCTCAACATAATAAAGGCCATATATATCAAACCCACAGCCAACATCGTCCTCAATGGTGAAAAACTGAAACCACTTCCACTAAGATCAGGAACAAGACAAGGTTGCCCACTCTCACCACTATTATTCAACATAGTTTTGGAAGTTTTAGCCACAGCAATCAGAGAAGAAAAAGAAATCAAAGGAATCCAAATCGGAAAAGAAGAAGTAAAGCTGTCACTGTTTGCAGATGACAGGATACTATACATAGAGAATCCTAAAGATGCAACCAGAAAGCTACTAGAGCTAATCAATGAATTTGGTAAAGTAGCAGGATACAAAATTAATGCACAGAAATCTCTTGCATTCCTATACACTAATGATGAAAAATCTGAAAGTGAAATTAAGAAAACACTCCCATTTACCATTGCAACAAAAAGAATAAAATATCTAGGAATAAACCTACCTAAGGCGACAAAAGACCTGTATGCAGAAAATTGTAAGACACTGATGAAAGAAATTAAAGATGATACAAATAGATGGAGAGATATACCATGTTCTTGGATTAGAAGAATCAACATTGTGAAAATGACTCTACTACCCAAAGCAATCTACTAATTCAATGCAATCCCTATCAAACTACCACTGGCATTTTTCACAGAACTAGAACAAAAAATTTTACAATTTGTATGGAAACACAAAAGACCCCGAATAGCCAAAGCAATCTTGAGAATGAAAAATGGAGCTGGAGGAATCAGGCTACCTGACTTCAGACTCTACTACAAAGCTACAGTAATCAAGACAGTATGGTACTGGCACAAAAACAGAAATATAGATCAATGGAACAGGATAGAAAGCCCAGAGATAAACCCACGCACATATGGTCACCTTATCTTTGATAAGGGAGGCAAGCATATACAGTGGAGAAAAGACAGCCTCTTCAATAACTGGTGCTGGGAAAATTGGACAGGTATATGTAAAAGTATGAAATTAGAACACTCCCTAACACCATACACAAAAATAAACTCAAAATGGATTAAAGACCTAAACGTAAGGCCAGACACTATCAGACTCTTAGAGGAAGACATAGGCAGAACACTCTATGACATAAATCACAGCAAGATCCTTTTTGACCCACCTCCTAGAGAAATGGAAATAAAAACAAAAATACACAAATGGTACCTTATGAAACTTAAAAGCTTTTGCACAGCAAAGGAAACCATAAACAAGACCAAAAGACAACCCTCAGAATGGGAGAAAATATTTGCAAATGAAGCAACTGACAAAGAATTAATCTCCAGAATTTACAAGCAGCTCATGCAGCTCAACATCAAAAAAACAAACAACCCAATCTGAAAATGGACAGAAGACCTAAATAGACATTTCTCCAAAGAAGATATACAGATTGCCAACAAACACATGAAAGAATGCTCAACATCATTAATCATTAGAGAAATGCAAATCAAAACTACAATGATATATCATCTCACACCAGTCAGAATGGCCATCATAAAAAAATCTACAAACAATAAATGCTGGAGAGGGTGTGGAGAACAGGGAACACTCTTGCACTGTTGGTGGGAATGTAAATTGATACAGCCACTATGGAGAACAGTATGGAGGTTCCTTAAAGAACTAAAAATAGAACTACCATACGACCCAGCAATCCCACTACTGGGCATATACCCTGAGAAAACCATAATTCAAAAAGTGTCATGTACCAAAATGTTCATTGCAGCTCTATTTACAATAGCCAGGACATGGAAGCAACCTAAGTGTCCATCAACAGATGAATGGATAAAGAAGATGTGGCACATATACACAATGGAATATTACTCAGCCATAAAAGGAAACGAAATTGAGTTATTTGTAGTGAGGTGGATGGGCCTAGAGTCTGTCATACAGAGTGAAGTAAGTCAGAAGGAGAAAAACAAATACCGTATGCTAACACATATATATGGAATCTAAGAAAAAAAAAAAAAAAGGTCATGAAGAACCTAGGGGTAAGATGGGAATAAAGACACAGTCCTACTAGAGAATGGACTTGAGGATATGGGGAGGAGGAAGGGTAAGCTGTGACAAAGTGAGAGAGTGGCATGGACATATATACATTACCAAACGTAAAATAGATAGCTAGTGGGAAGCAGCCGCATAGCACAGGGAGATCAGCTCGGTGCGTTGTGTCCACCTAGAGGGGTGGGATAGGGAGGGTGGGAGGGAGAGAGATGCAAGAGGAAGAGATATATGAACATATGTATATGTATAACTGATTCACTTTGTTATAAAGCAGAAACTAACACCATTGTAAAGCAATTATACTCCAATAAAGATGTTAAAAAAAAAAAGAATAGAGTGTTCCCCCCCCAAAAAAAGAGGACAAAAGGCATGAAAAGAATTTCTACCAATGAGAATATGCTCATGTGTACTGCATAACTTTAAAATTTCTCTATATAATGATGTCTTGACATCTTAAAAAATGCTTTCTGGTCTGGGAGACACTGCTCTTCCTGGGACAAGCCAATTCTTAAATAACGAATGATTCAACTGGGAGCGTGAGTTTGATATGCAAAGTATCTAGAGTTATACCTCTCTCTGTTAAGTACACCCCAGTAGGCAGTATTCCTCACCCTTAATAATCACAGGGCCAGGAACCAGGCAACTTGGAACCTCCCCTATAAAGACTACCAGATTATTCAAATTAGGCAATGCTAAGCTGTTTACTCTGCCCAGCCTTGCCTTTCCCATGGAAACTCCAATAACGTCTCTGACCTAGTCTTTCCCCCTTGCTCCTATCTTCTGCCACCTTACCAAATTTGGCATTTCTCCCATGGTCCTTTGTGGTGTGCTGCACCTCTCATTTCTAGGGGAACTGTGGGTACTATTAAACTTTTTTCTCAATGGCATTGACCTCTCCATGTCATCACTCAGTCACCTCCATAAAGTTAAGATCTAGGCACAGAACACAGTGGCACATAAACAAATGAAAAGATATTCAAGTCATTATATGAAATTAGGGAACGGCAAGTTAAAACTACAATGAGGTACCTGTTAAAATGGCTAAACTTTAAAATACTTACAATAACATGTACAAATAAGGATACAGAACAAGTAGATCTCTCATATATTGGTGATGGCAATGAAAAATGGGAAAGCCACTCTGGAAATTCTTTTGAAGCTTCTTACAAAATTAAACATAAACTTAGCATACAACCAAGCATTCTCACTCCTGGGAATTCATCATAGAAAAAATGAAAAATTTTGTTCACACAAAAACCTGTACATATTGTTCATATCAGATTTGTTACAATTAAAACCGGAAACTCAAATGTCCTTCAATGGGTGAATGTTTAAACAAATTGTAGTACATCCATATTATGTATTGTGAATACTCTGGAGTAATTTTAAAAAATGAAATATTAATATATACAACAACTTTAATGAATCTCAAGGGAATTATGCTGAAAGAGACCAGTCTGGAAAAGTTATATGCCATATGTTTCTATTTATATGAAATGACAAAATTATAGGAATGTATGCCTGATGGAAGAGTGCTGTATCTTGATTGTGGTGGTGGTTACGTGAATCTAAACATGTGTTAAAATTGACAAGATAAGCAAAATAGACAAAACTTTAGCTACACTCACCGGGGGGAAAAAGAGAGAGAGGGCTCAAATAAAATCAGAATTAAAGGAGGAGATGTTACAAGTGATACCACACAAATTCAAAAGATCATAAGAGATTACTTTGAACAATTATACACCAACAAATTGGACAACTTAGAAGAGGTGGATAAATTCCTAGGAAAATACAACCTACCAAGACTGAATCATGAAGAAATAGAAAATCTGAACAGACTGATTACTATTAAGGAAATTGAATTTGTAATCAAAAACCTCCCAACAAACAAAAGTCCAGGACCAGACAGCTACACTGGTGAATTCTACCAAACATTTAACAAAGACTTATCAATCCTTCTCAAACTCTTCCAAAAAAATGAAGAGGAGGGAAATCTTAAAAACTCATTTTATAAGGCTAACATTACCCTGATACCAAAATCAGACAAAGATACTACAAGAAAAGAAAATCACACACAGATATCCCTAACAAACATAGATACAAAACTCCACAACAAAATATTAGCAAACTGGAATCACTATGTTGTACATCTCTAACTTATTGTATTTCAATATTGTACTTCAACTATACTTCAGTTTTTAAAAGCTTTAAAAAATATTAACAAACTGAATTCAACAATATAGTAAAAGAATTATGCACCATAGGAGCATAAATGGGGGGGAGGTGGGATTTATTCAGGGATCTAAGGATGGTTCAACAGCCACAAGTTAATCAATGTGATACACCACATTAACAAAATGAAGGGAAAAAATCAAATGATCATCTCAACAGATGCAGAAAAATTATTTGACAAAATTCAACATCCATTTATAATAAAAACTCTCAGCAAAGCAGGCAAAGAAGAAATGTACCTCAACATGATAAAATCTATATATGACAAACCCACAGCTAACATCATACTCAAAGTAAAAAGCTGAAAGCTTTTCCTCTAAGATCAGGCACAAGACAAAGATGCCCACTCTCACCACTTTTATTCAGCGTAATATTGGAAGTCCTAGGCAGAGAACTTAGACAAGAAAAAGAAAACACATCCAAGTTGGAAAGGAAGAAATAACACTATCACTATTTGCAGATGACATGGTATTAAATATAGAAAACTCTAAAGACTCCATCCAAAAGAAAAATCCGTTAGAACTGTTAAAAAGCAAAACTGAATAAGTTTTAAAGAACTTATTGGCTTTATTCAATGATTCATGAATCAGGCTGCATCCCATCTAACAGAAGGGAGCCCTGAGGAGCTGGAAAAAATGACTTTTATAGGCAGAAAGGAGCAGGACAAGGGTTATTCCAGCAAAAAGTGGATCACTTGTGGCAAGGTCACCTTCCTTTGGAGACAGCACAGGTCTATCAGACAGATTACCTCACTAGTGTTGACCAGGTAATTCCAGATTGACTAGTTCAAGATTCTGTTCCTAAGAGAGGCTGAAACTGTACTTAACTTACATATCAATATTAAGTTTTGGTTTGGAGACATGCAGCTTAGCATAAGTGACTCCATTATTGGCCTATTGTCTATTTTTTAGCAGAAGTAATAAATTCAGTAAAGTTGCAGGATACAAAATCAATACACAAAAATGTGTTGCATTTCTATAGACTAATCATTATTGTGAATTAAGAAGACAATCTCATTTACAATTGTATCAAAATGAATAAAATACCTGGAATAAGTATAGCCAAGGAATTTAAAGACCTGTATATTGAAAACTACATGATATTAATGAAAGAAATTGAAAGAGGCACAAATAAATGGAAAAATATTCTGTGCTCCGGATTGGAAGAATCAGTATTATCAAAACGACCATACTACCCAAAGGAATCTACAAATTCAATGCAATCCCTATCAAAAGTCCAATGGCATTTTTCACAGAAATAGAACAAATAATCTTAAATTTGCATGGAAGCACTTAAGACCCCAAATAGCCAAAGCAATCTTGAGGAAGAAGCACAAAGCTGGAGGCATCACACTCCCTGATTTCAAAGTATATTGCAAAGCTATAGTGACTAAAACAGTATGGTATTGCCATAAACATAGACCTGTATATCAATGAAACAGAATAGAGACCCAGAAATAAACCCATGCATATAGGGTCAGTTTATGACAAAGGAGCCAAGAATAAACAATGGGGTAAGGAGAGTCTCTTCAATGAATGGTTTGGGGAAAAATGGACAGTCACGTGCAAAAGAATGAAACTCAACCACTCTCTTACAACATACACAAAAAAATAACTCAAAAAACAACTTAAGTGTCCATTGATGGATGAATGGATAAGGAAATTGTGGCATATATATATATATATATATATATATATATATATATATATGAAATATATATAATGAAATATATATATAATGACTATATATAATGAAATCTTGCCAGTTACAAAATGGCAAGAATTTGTATGTACATCCGTCCATCAATGGACACTTAGGGTGTTTCTATATCTTGGTTATTGTAAATAATGCTGCAGTGAATATGGGGTGCATATATCTTTTCCAGTTAGTTTTTTTGTTTTCTTTGGGAAAATACTCATCAGTGGAATTGCTGGATCATATGGTAGTTCTATTTTTAATTTTTTGAAGAATCTTTGTACTCTTTCCCATAGTGGTGGCACCAATTTACATCACACCAGGTTCTCTTTTCTCCACATCCTTGCCAACACTTGTTATTTTTGTCTTTTTTGGTAAAAGCCATTATAACAAGTGTGAGGAGACACCTGTTGTGTTTTTGATTTTCATTTCTCTGATTAGTGATGTTGAGCATATTTTCATGTGTGTGTTGGCCATATGTATGTCTTCTTTGGAAAAATGTCTATTCAGATCTTCTGTCCTATTTTAATTGGATTTTTTTTTTGCTATTGAATTTTATAAGATATTTATGTATTTTGGATATTTGCCCCTTATCAGATATATGACTTGCAAATATTTTCTCCAATTCAGTAGGTTGCCATCTTATTTTGTTGATGGTTTCCTTTAATGTACAGAAGCTTTTTAGTTTTGTGTAGTCCCACTTGTTTATTTTTGCTTTTGGTGTCAGATTAAAAAGAACCATTGCCAAGACCTACGCCAAGAAACTTACTGGGTAAGTTTTCTTTTAGGAGTTTTTTGGTTTCAGGTCTTACTTTCAAGTCTTTAATGAATGTACATACAAATTATTGCCATTTTGTAACTGGCAAGATTTCATTATATATAGTCATTATATATATATTTCATTATATATATTTCATATATATTCATATATATATATATATATATATATATATATATATATATATATATATGCCACAATTTCCTTATCCATTCATCCATCAATGGACACTTAGGTTGTTTCTATATCTTGGCTATTGTAAATAACGCTGCAATGAATATGGGGTGCATGTATCTTTTCCAGTTAGTTTTTTTGTTTTCTTTGGAAAAATACTCATCAGTGGAACTGCTGGATCATATGGTAGTTCTATTTTTAATTTTTTGAGGAATCTTCATAGTGTTTTCTACAGTGGTGGCACCAATTTACATCTCACCAACAGTGCACAAGTGTTCTCTTTTCTCTACATCCTTGCCAACACTTGTTATTTTTGTCCTTTTTGGTAAAAGCCATGGACCTCAGGGCATTATGCTAAGCAAAATAAATCAGAGAGAGAAAGACAAATACCATACGATCTCTCTTATATGTGGAATCTAAAAAACAAAACAAAACAAAAAAAACCAAGCTTGTAGATATGGAAAACAGATTGGTGGTTGCCAGAGACAGGTGATGAGGGATGGGAGAAATGGGAGTCAAAAGATTAAATTAATAAATAGTGTAGTGTCTATACTTAATAATACTGTATTGTATATTTGAAAGTAGAGAGAGATCTTAAAGAGACATCTTAAAATCTCTCATTACAAGAAAAAAATTGTAACTGTATGATGATGGATGTTAACCAGACTCATTGTGGTGATGTCACAATATATGTATCATGTTATACACCTGAAACTAATGATATATGTCAACTATATACCAATAAAAAACTATTTTAAAATCAATGGGGAAAAATTGCATAATATAATAACTGTTGAAATCAAAAGTCTATAGACTGTAGAATTGTGCCAATGTAATTTTCCTGGTTTTCATATTGTACAATTAGGTTACATTAGGTAACAAGTGGGAAGCTGTGTAAAGAGTACAAGGACCTCTCTGTACTAACTCAGAACTGCCTGGGAATCTATACTTATTTCAAAATAAAAGGCTTAAAAAATAAAAGCTAACTGGCCCTATCAGTGGGACTTATTATTATTATTCGTAAATGGATCTTGCAAACAATTCAAAGATTTATCTCAATGATTCACGAATAAAACCCTAAGTCTCTGCAGGTTTTTTAATTGGGAGAGGAACAGGGAAGGGGTGAGCAGAAATGTTGGAAAGGAATCCCCTGGGCAATTTTCTCATTGTTCCTCTCTTCCTTTTAGTTTATATAATATAAGCTTTGACGTGTGTGTGTCAAAACAGCAAGGTTCAGAATTTCTGAGCCAAGGAACAGAATGAAATTTCATACCCTTGTTAACTCATTAACTGAGTTAACTCATTTTAATTGATCAAAATTAGTCTCCTTGCAGCTTTTCACACACTCCCAGATGGAATTCACAGGGCCTTCCCAACATCTCCAGTCAGGGTACAGCCCCTAGTTCTTGCCTCTCCTCAGGCTGTATGATTGAAGAGCTCCTTGTGCTTTGCTTGTGGTTTGTCTTGAGAAGGGCTGGGGCCCACGTCCCAGTTTCCATTTCTCATCCCTCTGTGTTGGGACAGACTCAGGGCGACCGCATTAGAACGTCCTGCCTAGCATGGCCCTGCCACAAATCGAGTGCCCACGACGCTTTCCTGTGCAGAGGCAGTGACTGACCCAGGGTCTCCAGTCTTCTCTTGGGGCTCCCGGCCTGCAGAGTGGGGCAGCAGAGTCGGTGAAGGCTACTCGGCCTGAGGCCAATGACGCTCCATTACTTAATAAATTGTCCCCAAAAGGAGAAAAGTGTCACATACTGACGGCAATCACAATCACTGCGGCCTGTTGCTGGGGGATTCCTGAGGGGCTGTTCTGTCGATGGTGATAGAGGACCCGGCCATGTTACATCCTTCACCCCTTGGCCTCTCCCCACCTCATTCATGGGTGAAGCAGATCCTCCCGGCAAAGCCCCGCTTCGGAGATGCTTGGTCCCTGCGTATCTGCCAGGATCACTTAACAAACGAGTCTGGCAGCCTCCCGGAGCGGAATGTCTAATAACAATTCTGCTGGAGAAGACAAGCGCAAGCTTCCGGCGTCTTGGTATCCTCAGGACCAGAACACGGTTTACCTATTAGTGGTGGGACCTCGCCTGGGCAAAGGCGGGCTTGGGCAGGTGCAGGCCCACCAGGCCCAGTGGTCCCGCCCACTGAGGCTGCAAGTCACGTGAGCCACTCACTGAGCTCACGCCCTGAAATCTCTGTCCACCCCTCCCAGCCCACGCCCAGCACCCCAGGCTGGCTTTGGCCTGGGCCCAGGGCCTTCTGTGGGGCGGTAGTCTGAGCTAAGGTGGTGAGGGCTGACCCCCTAATGCGCCAAGGCAGTCGCAGAACCTGCTCGGGAGTGGGAGCCAGAGTCCTCCAGGCCCATTTCCTTTCTGGGGCCAGGAGACAGTGACAGGGCCACCTTCTGGGGATGTACAAGGGAGACCTGCCCACATTTCGTGACTTTGGGAGACAAAGCTGAGAGAACCGTTGTCCCAGAGTCCTTGCCCCTCTCTTCTCCAAGGACTGTGGTGGTGCCTAGGTTCCTTCCTTGGTCCCAGATGCTACCTGTGTGAACAACAGTCTTAGATTAAGTCAAAATATTGTTTCTATTTCTAAAAATTAAAAAAAAAAAGTTTTGGATCTCCTGGTAGTTAAGTCCATGAGAGTAAGTGAAGTTTTGCTGTTCACACTATTCATTCAGTAACACATGATTAAAATATTTTTAGCAATGTTCCTTTTGGAACAATACAACGAATAACAAGGTTTCTAAATTTGTCCAACTAAGCCTTTTTCTGCCCTCTCTATATTTTTACCACCATCAGTTATAAAACATCTTAGATTCCACTTCAAGTTATATTGCTATACTGTGTTTTCACAACGCCTCAACTCCTAAGGCAAGTGTTCTCACCAAAAGAATAAGAATCTTAAATAACATGTTTTTTTTTTTTAACATATGCCTTGAGCTGCTACTATCAAACACAGTATAATTAACTCAACATTACTAAACAGCTTTCCTTGCTTGGTTAACAAATGAGCCATTTGAAAACTTGGTTTGATAGCAGCCAATTTTTTTACTTTGTGAAGTAATTCTGTGATGATATTCCATTTAAATTTTTCTGGCAATTGCTTACCTGTGAGATGAGAGTATTTTAATGTGGGCTTACTATGATGTCTACATATATAGTACACTTTAGGCACATCTATAATGTCACTATTTTCATTTCTGTAAGTACTAACTAATTCAACAAAATCCACACCCCATTGTACTTTAAAAGTCTACTTTTCCTTTCTTGTTTTGACATGATATTCACTAGTAACTTTTTTAAAAATTCTGCCATATGGCACTTTGAATGAAACTCAATAGTCAAGCTATTACTATATCACTGAAATTTGTAATTTGATATTTGTAACAATGTGAAGGCCACAAAGAAAGTGTTGCAACTACTAAACTCTGCTGTTAAATGTTAAAGCAGCCATAGACAATAACTAAGCAAATGAAGATAGCTGTGTTCCAATAAAATATTAAAGACAAAAACTCTGAATTTTTATATCACTTTCATGTGTAAAAATATTCATTTGATTTTTTTCAATCATTTAACAATTTAAAAACCATTTCAGCCTGTAAGTTGTACAAAAAATTGCAATGGGCTAGATGTGACCCACAGGCCATAATTTGTTGAGTCTTGCTCTAGAGTATAGTCTTTACTCCTAAGTCATGATTTTCCCTTAATACTAGAGGTGCTCATCAAGTTTTCTCAATTATGGATGGCCAAGAATGCCTACATCTCAGCACTGCATATCTGATATAACCAATTAGCTCTCATCCAGACAGGAGGTGATGTTTGCTAAACTTCATGATGCCTTGGCCTGCATATATCCACCCCAACCCTTGGCCAAGGACCCATGTTTATTTGTGAACAAGCCCCTGGCATCACTGCTTGCATTCTTCACACACACACACAAACACATACACACACACACACAGAGCAGAGATTCAGTGGTTCTTGTCTGAGTATCCTAAGGCATGTTGGTGCTAACCAGATACAGGTAAGGTTCTATATATATATATAGATATATATATATATATATATATATTTACAATTTTTCTTTTACAAAAAAATATTGCATATTTTAAAACAAACCCCAATGATAAAGGGCTTAAGTACATTCAATGTACCCAACTGCTCTCAAACACTGTACTATATGCTGTCCCTACATACATATACACATGGGATAAAAACACATCTATACAAAATATTCCCATGCATGCACATCCAGAATGCAATTTTATACACAATTGAGCTTATTTATTAACTAAGACATAGACCAGTATCTACTTAAGTAACCTTCTCACAGATCATTTTCAAAGGTGCATTTTTTCTTAGCTCCACACAGAACAGTGTTTATACCAAGATCCATATAACTGAGAGTGAAAAGCCTCTACCCTGAAGCTATCAGCCTGCAGTAAGGAAGGCCACCAACAAGAAAGTAGCTGGTAGACCCCTCTGGGTCTGTCTCTAGAAGACTTCAATCCAGACTTCCCCCTCACAGACACTGAGAGAAATCACTGGAATCAGAGTAGAGTATGCATATGAGAACAAGACTGGTGGTGCTGATAAGCAGCCCAGACCCCTAACCTGTCGTCCCCTGCTCCTACCCCGCCACACCCCGCCACACACACTTGACCTCTAAGATGGCAGTATCAATTACTAGAGTGACTGTGAAATGTGACTTGAGGGTTGACCGTGAGTCATGAGCTTCCTGGGGGTCACTTCTGAGCACCAGTTGAAAATTATAGGTAATTAAATTATTAAACATTTTGAAAATTTGTTGGAATCTATACAGTCTTCCTAGAGTCATGCACATATAACAGAAACATATTCATGAGCTACATGGGGGG
Source organism: Eschrichtius robustus (assembly GCF_028021215.1). Lineage (NCBI taxonomy): Eukaryota > Metazoa > Chordata > Mammalia > Artiodactyla > Eschrichtiidae > Eschrichtius > Eschrichtius robustus. Next base: position 88,793,724 of record NC_090833.1, on the reverse strand, counting down.
GCGTTCCCTGAGCAGTGGTTCAAAATAGTCACCATTTTGAAAATCTAACAAAAGCCATGAATCCTCATATTAGAAATATGCAAACCCACATAAACCATAAATTTGAATGCACCTCAGACAGCTAATGAACTCCCTGCAACCCATCTGTGGAACTCAGGAATGGGTTGGAAGTGGCTCGTAATGTTCATTTCCTAGTTACCAAAAAACGAAGACTAAGTGCTCAAGATGGGAGGACAAGGCCCTAGAATACAGAGGAGACTAAGTCTGAGAAAGACGCAGGCAACCAACTACCATGGCAACAGTTCCCGGATTCTTTCCTTCTAGGTGGATTATACAGCTGGATTACGTGTCATTCTGGCTATCAGGTCAGAAACGGCTGATGGTAGCAACAGACTGTCACTTAGTTAACTAAGCAGGCAGAGAAGTCAGAGTAATTAAGAGATAGAATAATTAAGTTTAGTCATGTGCAGTTAGGTAACCAGCATAGATCCATTGTCATTCTGTCAAACCACCATTCAGGTAAGGAAAAGGCGACCTGGGATGAGCACTGAAAAGATAAAAATGCTCATCATCAAGTGTATTACTGCACACAACAGTGTAAAACCCCTCTGTAAATAGGCTTCTTATGTGCCTGTAGTACCATGAAGAGCACAAAGAAGAGGTATACAGAAAATCTAATTTCTCCAGGGTCCCCAGATGATCCTACCCTTTGTTGGAATAATCGTTTAGAGACAAGTAACAAAGACAGGGAGCAGAAAGAAACATTAATGATTAAGGCTCAGATAACATTCTCAAGTGGATTAAGTGGTGTTGGGGAGTGTCCTCTGGACATGTGCCAGCAAAGAAGGAAATGTCTGAGTCCTATATCTCTAGGACTATGTCTCTGAGTTTCCCAGAAATGAATCTAAGCCAGTTGGTTGAGTTGGTTTATACCTTGTGGGTTCCTGCGACTAAATTAAGCGTTATTCCAATCAGAATTTGAAAATACTTAAGGGGGTTTAAAATTCTAAATATTTTAAGGAAAAGTTAAAATTTGGGGGAAAAAGTGAATAAAGGACTTGCTCTATAATGAAAACTATTACAAAGGCATATTAAACATTATCATGATCAGAACAAGTAAAAAAATGGTTTGGTAAAAGCAAAAAGATATCAGAAGCAAAATAAAAGGACACAGGAGCCAGTTTGAGTGAACTTCCACTGGCCTTATCTCAGATGATTTGAGCATGAAAACAAAGCAAAGCAAAATAAAACCCAGTAGCTAAGGATTATGACCTACTGAATGAAGAAAGAATCTTAGTCTATACAGACATAAATGAAAAATTCTGGAGCAAAGAAAACTCTTCCATACCATGATAAGCACAGGAGGAATAATGGAACCAAAAGAAAGTTTTCCCAAATATGGTAATTGTTTTGAGCAATGATCAGAAGTAAATGCTAAAATTAGAGGGTGAAATCTTGAGGACTAAGAGGACACATATGTATAGCCTGAATATATCTACTCCAAGATACTAATATAAAGGGTTACATGACAACTTTTGGGTGGAAGAAGCATGAAAGAAATCACATTAACCAAATAATTCAATTTAGTATCACTATTAACGGGAATAATTAACAACATGTGCTTGCAGGTATGATGTATTGAAAAATCCTCAGCACTGCTACAAAAGGTACATAACCTAAATATAATCTAAGGAAACATCAGAGAAGTCCTGTTATTTACATGATTAATAATAAAGAAGAGTTGTGGTTAACAGCTAATGATCATTTATGATGTTATCAGGGGTTCCTCTCATGTGACTTTTCTGATATATACCAACTTGGCATTTTTCACAGAGCTCCTAGTCATAGCTTGTGTTAGCTGAGGGATGCCTAGGATACGTCAATAAAAGATAGACCCAAAACTGTAAGAGTTTGGCAGAGAACAAGTTTTCTTCTCCCTCACGAAAGTCAAACTGTCAGAGGAGCAAATTGTTCTGCATAGTAATTCTTGAACCCTGACTCTGTGTGGTAATCTTCCAACTTCAGTGTAGGAACAGGGACAGTAGAGAATATATAGGATAAAGATGTCTTTCATGGGGCTTGTTTTAACGCCAGCACCCACACTCCACTACCTAGAAGTTGGTGACATTACCTCATGTACATGAAAGAATGGTTGGGAAATTTAGACTAGTAGTGGGCCTAGGTACAAAAGGAAATGGTTATTAGTGAACATGCAGTATATGGAATGAAGGGGGTCTTTTTAAAATTATATTTATCATTTATATATATTGTGGATTGACTTGTGGAATGCTTTCCCAAATTCATTACCTTCATAAGGTTTCTTCCATCTGGCTGAAATATTATGAGGTCTCTACTGCTCTGTGCATTTTCTACTTTATGGAGAAAGGCAGGTTTGGCTGAAGTTACCACACATTTATTGCATTCTAGATTTTCTTCATGTATGAGTATTTAACTCAATGAGATTCAGTCTTTGACCAAAAGCTTTCACATTTTCACATTTCTTTCTCAGTGTTTTTCCACAGTGGAAGTGTACAGAGGGTTGAGTTCATAAAGATTATTTCCTATATTCATTACCTTCACAGCATTTCTTTACCCAGAGAATTCTCTAATGTCCAATAAGGACTAAACTTATCCTTCATGGCTGAAAGACTGTCTATACATATTTTAAAGGTTTTCATTCCAGTTTAAGTTCTTGCTATAGACTGAATGTTTGTGTCCTCCCAATATTCATATGTTGAATCCCCAGTGTGCTATTATTTGGAGGTGGAGGACTTTGGGAGGTGATTAGGTCATGAGGGCAGAGACTCATAAATGGAATCAGTGCCCTTATATTTTAAAAAGCCCCAAAGAGCTCCCTTAACCCTTCCTCCATGTGAGGACAAGGCAAGAAGACAGCCATCTATAAACCAACAGGTGGATCCTCACCAGACACTGAATCTGCCAGTGCCTTGATCTTGGACTTCCCATTTTCCACAACTGTGAAAAATAAATGTCGGTTATTTAAGCCACCGACTCTATGGTATCTTTGTTAGAGCAGCCTGAACAGACTATGGCAGTTCTCATATGTTTAGTGAGGAACTTCCGTGCTCATTAGCTTAATAGGCTTTAGTCCCTTCTCTAAGTTCTACAATCTTTTCTTAGCCTTGACTTGTGGCTGGAAGTTTCCCTACATTCTTCATCTTCATATTTTCTCCCCTGTGAGCTCTCCAATATTCTCAAAGATGTGATTTCTGGCTCAAAGCATTCCAAGATCCATGACATTTGCAGAGCTGTTCATGTAAATTATCTGATGTAATGCAAGATATGATGTCTGGATGTAAGTTTTTCCATATTCATTATGTTCTTATGTTTTATTCCCTGTGGTGCTGAGGTTCAACTTCTGCTGAAAATCTTCCCTCCATTTATCACATTTATAAAGTTTCTCTCTTGTGTGATAAAAGGGATCAGAATATGCCACCCCCCAAATATATCATTTGGCATAAGAATTTGTTTGAGCTAAAAGCGTTGAAAAACAGTAGACAGAAAAATCTCTCCACTCTCTCTGTATCTGCCTAAAGGTAGAACATAAATCTCACTTTGTGAAGGTGTTCCCCATCCCCACTCCCATGTGAGGAGAGAGAAGACAACTCCTATCACTGGAGATGGCACCAACTAATAGCTGTATAAACAAATCTTACTGAAATAACCCTTATCTGCCCTTATCTTCCATTGGTTTCCCCATATATTTATCTTGCCACAATTTTCCACCTCTAGAAACAAAAACAAAAAACACAACCCACAAAACCCTTTTACTTTTTCTGGTCACTTCTCCACAAATTTATTGTCCTTTGTTAAAATGGTATATAAGCCTCCAGGACTGACCACCTCTTTGAGGTTTTCATTTCATTTCTGTGCAGCTCCTCCATATGCATAAAAAATAAACATTTTTCCCCTGTTAATGACTTGCAATTTGCAGGGCTTCAACCACTGAACCTAAGAGAGTAGAGAAAAAGTTATTTTTCCCCCCTTGGCTTTTTATATCTGACAACACTCTGATAATTTTTCCACATTAGCAAATTTATAGAATTTCTTATCTTTGTGAATTTTCTGATGTTTTTGTAGGTGATACTCATTGCAGAAAGTGTAATTCATTACATACAATCCCCTGTGTGAATTGTCTCATAAGTTTAGAAAGTTAAATTGCTTTTTCACATTAGTTACATTCATAGTGTTTCTTCCCTGCATGCATTCTCTGATGTACTATGAGGCCTGATTTCCAAAAGAAAGTTTTCCCACATTCAGTACATTCATAGGGTTTTATCCCTTGTGAATTCTCTGATGTATTCTGAGGTTTGACACATAGGTGAAATCTCTCCCACACTCATTACATTGATAGGGTTTCTCCCCTGTGTGACTTCTCTGACGTATTCCAAGGTTTGTCTTCTGGCTGAAAGTTTTCCCACATTCATTACATTCATAGGGTTTCTCACCTATGTGAATTCTCTGATGTCTTCTGAGGCATGACACATAGGTGAAACCTCTCCCACACTCATTACATTGATAAGGTTTCTCCCCTGTATGACTTCTCTGATGTAGTCTAAGGTATGATTTGTAGGTGAAACTTTCCCACATCCATTACATTCATGGGGTTTCTCCCCTGTGTGAGTTCTCTGATGTATTCCAAGGCTTGACTTCTGGGTGAAAGTTTTCCCACATTCATTACATTCATAGGTTTTCTCACCTGTGTGACTTCTCTGAAGTACTCTAAGGTGTGATTTGTAGGTGAAAGCTCTCCCTCACTCATCACATTCATAGGGCTTCTCCCTTGTATGTCTTCTCCAATGTATTTTCAGGGTTGACTTACAGAGGAAAGCTTTCCCACATTCAATACATTCATAGGGATTCTCCCCTGTGTGAATTCCCTGATGTGCTCTGAGTTGTGACCTGTAGGTGAAAGCTCTCCCAGACTCATTACATTGATAGGGTTTCTCCCCCTTGTGAGTTTTCCAATGTATTCCAAGGTTTGTCTTCTAGCTGAAAGTTTTACCACATTCATTACATTCATAGGGTCTCTTATCTGTGTGAATTCTCTGATGTACGGCTAGGGGTGATTTCTAGGAAAAAGCTCTCCCACATTCAGTACATTCAAAAGGTTTCTCACCTTTGTGAGTTCTTTGATGTACAGTGGGGGAAAACCTCCTAGAGAAGGACTTTTGATATTCATTAAACTCATAGTGTTTTTTCCTTCCATGAGTTCTCTGATGTATACTGAAGGCTGATGGAGAACTGAAAGTATCCTTACATGTGTTACTATCATAAGACACCTCTATTTTGTGAGTTCTCTGTTGTAGTGTAATGGCTGAATTGTAGCTGAAGTTTTTTCCACATTCAAGAGGTTTCACTCCTGTGTGAGTTCTCAGATATTCTCTAAAATGTGCTTTTTGCCCAATAGTTTTCTTTCTTATATCAGTTCTCTGAAGTTCAGTAACCCTGTTGTTCTCAATTTCATTATACTGATCTTCGTTAAACTCAGAGTGACTCCTCTCTTTGTGCATACCTGGAGAGACTTAAGGGTTGATTTATCACATAGGATTTTTTCCAAGTTTATAACAAGATCCCTCTTTTGTGTGGACAATCTTACATGTAATGAAAGCAACCTTATCATGGAACATATTACCATGATCACTATACACTATATTCAAAAGACTGCTCCAAAATCTGAACAATCTGATGTTGGATTAGTTCCTCTGCATAATTAAAACGTTGTAAATTTTGATTGAAATCAAAAGATTTCTTTCCAGTACTGGTTCTCTCATTTCTAGTACTGAAATGAGCTGCATTAAACTCATCAGTCTTCTTTTTTGGGTAACGATGTGGGACCAATGGATAGAGATCCATGTATGTATGCCTCACAGTATCACATTTGGAGGTTATTTTTCTTGAAGGAAAAATTTCTGTGCCTAGATTAAATGATTTTCCTGAAACTTTCTCTTGACCTGTAGTCAATGTTTTGCTGTTGGTGAATAAATGATGACAGAAATACTTGTCTTAGGTTTCTAGGCTCTTCTCTAAAAGATCAAGTTGGCAGTCTTCTAAAAAGAAGAAAGTTTACAATTCCATATGAAACAACTTTTTTTAATGCTCAAAGGCTTATATACATATGCCCTACTATATAGTTAACTTTTTTCTTGCTACATCTCCCAACAATATGGTAGTTCCAAGTATATATTCATTACATTTGCTTTCCTTGGTGGGGAGGACTTCCTGTAGTGAAAAAAAGGGAAAGGAACCAAAAAATTAATGTCATATATATTTAGTATCTTAAAATATAATTTCCAAACTTGGGAAAAGAAGTGGGTATAAAGGAAAGGAATGGTGAACTGGGACTGTAAGTGTTTTAGAAGAGTTGGGTCCTCATATTAAGAAAATCAGAGAATGGTATGAATTCAACACCAAAAACAAAAACAAAAAAATTTTGAACAAGGGTTTTTAGGAATTCTAGCAGAAAAAGGGTTTGGATTAAGGAGATAATCAGAATCTAGGGTCTTAAACTATCAAACATAGATTAAAATGGTAGAATACTTATCAGTCTACCTGCTTCCATCTGGAGGTTCCCCTTTTTCATTCTACACATCAACACAAAAATAAGTTTATATTGGCACAAATTTCTTCATGTTTAAAGAAGTAGTCCTAAAGCCCAAGCTCTAATTCTCCTGGTTGTCATTCTTAGGAACACAAAAGCCCAAGAGGAAGTGTAAAAAATGACTGGAGGAAAAGCCATCTTTCTACCTAGATTGGATTCAAGGCTCTCTCCTGACTCTGGTACTTTAGTTTATGTTAGTGGTTTTCAAAAGCAAACAAGTTTTGACCATCAAATTCTAAGTATCACCTTTTTAATATGCTCACTCATGTTCTTGAAATAAGTTTTAACACTGACCAATATTTAACTCTACGTTTTATGCATTTTCAACATATCTGGTTTCTACTGACTGTGAGAACCTTAAGAATCACCTGTTTCAAACTGCTCCCATAAATTCTGCAAATATCCTTTATATTTCCTACCATGGTTCTACCCATACTCCATGCAATGATGTCAGGACTTTGCTAAAAGCCTAAAATGGGCTGGAGCTCACTGTCCCAGGAAAAGAAGATGAAAGAGTTAAGAGATACCTTTCTAGAAAACAAAGTTTTATACTATCTGTATATACTTTAGGTGTTCAACTAACACCCCACAATTCTACAAGTCCGTGGTATTTTCTGCAATAGTCTAGTCAAGCTATTTTCCCCCTTAGGTGGTTCATTTCAAAAAACAATCTTGTACTCACATTTTTTCCTGATTTACCAAGGTATTTCAATGTTTGCCCTACTCATAATCTAGATATCATTCAGGGAAAAATTATTCACACACTCAAGTTTTAAAATTACCTAGACATAACCTAAAAACCATATACAGGATCTATATAGTAAAAATCACAAAACACTAATAAAAGAAATCAAAGACCTAGGGGCTTCCCTGGTGGCGCAGTGGTTAAGAATCTGCCTGCCAATGCAGGGCACACGGGTTCGAGCCCTGGTCTGGGAAGATCCCACATGCCGCGGAGCAACTAAGCCCGTGAGCCACAACTACTGAGCCTGCGTGTCTGGAGCCTGTGCTCCGCAACAGGAGAGGCCGCGACAGTGAGAGGCCCGCGCACCGCGATGAAGAGTGGCCCCACTCGCCACAACTGGAGAAAGCCCTCGCACAGAAACGAAGACCCAACACAGCCATAAATAAATAAATAAATTAAAAAAAAAATATATATATATATATATATATACTTGTCTTATTAAAAAAAAAAAGAAATCAAAGACCTAAATAAATGTAAAAAGGTGATGTGTCATGGATAGGAAGACTCAATCAAGTAAAGCTGTCAATTTTCCCCAAATTGTTGTAAGATTTAATCAACTCCTACCAAAATCCTGGCAAGGCTGTCCATACATATAGAAAAGCTTGTTCTCAACTTTATATGAAAGGTGAAGAAGCCAACAATAGCTAAAACAATTTTGTTAAAGAAAAATAAAGTCTATCTATGTTAAGCCTAATTAAGTAGCTATAGTACTCAAGAGAGTGGACAAAGAAAATACTGACAAAGAAGTAGAAACATAGATAAATGAAACAGAAAAGACAACCAAAAATCTCACCAACACAAGCACAGCCAATTGATATATTTTTTAACATCTTTATTGGAGTATAATTGCTTTACAATGTTGTGTTAGTTTCTGCTGTATAACAAAGTGACTAAGCTATACGTATACATATATCCCCATATCCCCTCCCTCTTGCGTCTCTCTCCCAACATCCCTATCCCACGCCTCTAGGTGAACACAGAGCACTAAGCTGATCTCCCTGTGCTATGTGGCTGCTTCCCACTAGCTATCTATTTTACATTTGGTAGTGTATATATGTCAATGTTACTCTCTCACTTCGTCCCAGCTTACCCTTCCCACTCCCTGTGTCCTCAAGTCCATTCTCTACGTCTGCTTCTTTATTCCTGTCCTGCCCCTAGGTTCTTTGGAAACTTTTTTTTTAAGATTCCATATATATGTGTTAGCATATGGTATTTGTTTTTATTTTTCTGACTTACTTCACTCTGTATGACAGTATCTAGGACCATCCACCTCACTACAAATAACTCAATTTCTTTTCTTTTTGTGGCTGAGTGATATGCCATTGTATATATGTGCCACATCTTCATCTATCGATGGACACTTAGGTTGCTTCCATGTCCTGGCTATTGTAAATAGTGCTGCAAGAACACTGTGGTATATCACTCTTTTTGAATTATGGTCTTCTCTGGGTACATGCCCAGTAGTAGGATTGTGGGGTCATATAGTACTTCTATTTTTCAGTTTTTTAAAGAACCTCCATACTGTTTTCCATAGTGGCTGTATCAATTTACATTCCTACCAACAATGCAAGAGGGTTCCCTTTTCTCCATACCCTCTCCTGCATTTATTGTTTGTAGACATTTTGATGATGGCCATTCTGACTGGTATGAGGTGTAGTTTTGTAGTTTTGATTTACATTTCTCCAATGATTAGTGATGTTGAGCATCTTTTCATGTGTTTGTTGGCAACCTGTATATCTTCTTTGGAGAAGTGTCTATTTAGGTCTTCTGCCCATTTTTGGATTGGATTGTTTGTTTTTTTGATATTGAGCTGCATGAGCTGCTTGTATATTTTGGAGATTAATCCTTTGTCACTTGCTTCGTTTGCAAATATTTTCCCCCAATCTGGGGGTTGTCTTTTTGTCTTGTTTATTTGCTGTGCAAAAGCTTTTAAGTTTTATTAGGTCCCATTTTTTTAGTTTTATTTTTATTTCCCTTTCTCTAAGAGGCAGGTCAAAAAGGATCTTGCTGTGATTTATGTCATACAGTGTTCTGCCTATGTTTTCCTCTAAGAGTTTTATAGTATATGGTCTTACATTTAGGTCTTTCAGCCATTTTGAGTTTATTTTTGTATATGGTGTTAGGTAGTGTTCTAATTTCATTCCTTTACACATAGCTGTCCAGTTTTCCCAGCATCACTTATTGAAGAGACAGCCTTTGCTCCACTGTATATTCTTGCCTCCTTTATGAAAGATAAGGTGACCATATGTACATGGGTTTATATCTGGGCTTTCTATGCTGTACCATTGATCTATATTTCTGCTTTTGTGCCAGTACCATACTGTCTTGATTACTGTAGCTTTGTAGTAGAGTCTGAAGTCAGGGAGCCTGATTCCTCCAGCTCCATTTTTCTTTCTCAAGATTGCTTTGGCTATTCAGGGTCTTTTGTGTTTCCATACAAATCATGAAATTTTTGGTTCTAGTTCTGTGAAAAATGCCATTGGTAATTTGATAGGGATTGCATTGAATGTGTAGATTGCTTTGGGTAGTATAGTCATTTTCACAATGTTGATTCTTCCAATCCAAGAACATGGTATATCTCTCCATCTGTTTCTACCTCTTTAATTTCTTTCAGCAGTGTCTTACAGTTTTCTGCATACAGGTCTTTGGTCTCCTTATGTAGGTTTATTCCTAGTTATTTTATTCTTTTTTGTTGCAAAATTTTTGTTGGTAAATTGGAGTGTTTCCTTAATTTCTCTTTCAGATTTTTCATCATTAGTGTATAGGAATGCAAGAGATTTCTGTGCATTGATTTTGTGTCCTGCTACTTTACCAAATGCATTGAATAGCTCTACTAGTTTTCTGGTAGCATCTTTAGGATTCTTATGTATAGTACCATGTCATCTGCAAAGAGTTACAGTTTTACTTCTTCTTTTCTGATTTGGATTCCATTTATTTCTTTTTATTCTCTGATTACTGTGGCTAAAACTTCCAAAACTATGTTGAATAATAGTGGTAAGAGTGGGCAAACTTCTCTTGTTCCTGTTTTTAGTGGAAATGGTTTCGGTTTCTCACCATTGAGAATGATGTTGGCTGTGGGTTTGTCATATATGGCCTTTATTATGTTGAGGTAAGTTCCCTCTATGCCTACTTTCTGGAGAGTTTTTATCATAAATGGGTGCTGAATTTTGTCGAAAGCTGTTTCTGCATCTGTTCAGATTATCATATGGTTTTATCCTTCAGATTGTTAATATGGTTTATCACATTGATTGACTTGCGTGTATTGAAGAATCCTTGCATTCCTGGGATAAACCACACTTGATCATCCTTTTAATGTGCTGTTGGATTCTGTTTGCTAGTACTTTGTTGAGGATTTTTGCACCTATGTTCATCAGTGATATTGGCCTGTAGTCTTCTTTCTTTGTGACATCGTTGTCTGGTTTTGCTATCAGGGTGATGGTGGCCTTGTAGAATGAGTTTGAGAGTATTCCTCCCTCTGCTATATTTTGGAAGAGTTTGAGAAGGATAGGTGTTATCTCTTCTCTAAATGTTTCATAGAATTTGCCTGTGAAGCCATCTGGTCCTGGGCTTTTGTTTGTTGGAAGATTTTTTTTTTAATCAGTCATCAATTTTATACACATCAGTGTATACATGTCAATCCCAATCGCCCAATTCAGCACACCACCATCCCCACCCCACTGCGGTTTTCCCCCCTTGGTGTCCATACGTTTGTTCTCTACATCTGTGTCTCAACTTCTGCCCTGCAAACCGGCTCATCTGTACCATTTTTCTAGGTTCCACATACATGCGTTAATATAAGATATTTGTTTTTCTCTTTCTGACTTACTTCACTCTGTATGACAGTCTCTGGATCCATCCACGTCTCAACAAATGACTCAATTTCGTTCCTTTTTATGGCTGAGTAATATTCCATTGTATATATGTACCACAACTTCTTTATCCATTCGTCTGTCGATGGGCATTTAGGTTGCTTCCATGACCTGGCTATTGCAAATAGTGTTGCAGTGAACATTGGGGTGCATGTGTCTTTTTGAATTACAGTTTTCTCTGGGTATATGCCCAGTAGTGAGATTGCTGGATCATATGGTAATTCTATTTTTAGTTTTTTAAGGAACCTCCATATTGTTCTCCATAGTGGCTGTATCAATTTACATTCCCACCAACAGTGCAAGAGGGTTCCCTTTTCTCCACACCCTCTCCAGCATTTGTTGTTTGTAGATTTTCTGATGATGCCCATTCTAACTGGTGTGAGGTGATACCTCATTGTAGTTTTGATTTGCATTTCTCTAATAATTAGTGATGTTGAGCATCTTTTCATGTGCTTCTTGGCCATCTGTATGTCTTCTTTGGAGAAATGTCTATTAAGGTCTTCTGCCCATTTTTGAATTGGGTTGTTTGTTTCTTTAATATTGAGCTGAATGAGCTGTTTATATATTTTGGAGATTAATCCTTTGTCCGTTGGTTCGTTTGCAAATATTTTCTCCCATTCTGAGGGTTGTCTTTTCATCTTGTTTATGGTTTCCTTTGCTGTGCAAAAACTTTGAAGTTTCATTAGGTCCCATTTGTTTATTTTTGTTTTTATTTCCATTACTCTAGGAGGTGGATCAAAAAAGATCTTGCTGTGATTTATGTCAAAGAGTGTTCTTCCTATGTTTTCCTCTAAGACTTTTATAGCGTCCGGTCTTACATTTAGGTCTCAAATCCATTTTGAGTTTATTTTTGTGTATGGTGTTAGGGAGTATTCTAATTTCATTCTTTTACATGTAGCTGTCCAGTTTTCCCAGCATCACTTATCGAAGACACTGTCTTTTCTCCATTGTATATCTTTGCCTCCTTTCTCATAGATTAGTTGACCATAGGTGCATGGGTTTATCTCTGGGTTTCTATCTTGTTCCATTGATCTATGTTTCTGTTTTTGTGCCAGTACCATATTGTCTTGATTACTGTAGCTTTGTAGTATAGTCTGAAGTCAGGGAGTCTGATTCCTCCAGCTCCGTTTTTTTCCCTCAAGACTGCTTTGGCTATTCGGGGTCTTTTGTGTCTCCATACAAATTTTAAGATGATTTGTTCTAGCTCCGTAAAAAATGCCATTGGTAATTTGATAGGGATTGCATTGAATCTGTAGATTGCTTTGGTAGTAGAGTCATTTTCACAATGTTGATTCTTCCAATCCAAGAACATGGTATATCTCTCCATCTGTTGGTATCATCTTTAATTTCTTTCATCACAGGTGGGCCGACTTCAAAACACCCAAACATCTGTGGTTCTGGAGACTTGTGTCTTCTGAGTGGGCATCCTGGAGGAGGCCCAAGAGACTCCTATTTCGCACGGGTTAAAAGGCTAGAAATCCTGGCCCTCTCACTCATCACTACAAGAGGATTTGGGTCCTGCAGATCCACCATCCACCTGAATGGGTCACAGGATTATACCTGGAGTCTGCATCCAGGATACCAGAAACTCAGTCTGGCAAGCAACCCAGCCTCTCACGCTGCACTGGGGGCAGGGAGGAGGGCGCCTGTGAGTGGCCACTTCTTGAGTCTTGTGGGCTATGGCAAAGAGGCTGAAAGTCCTCGGCAGCGACCAGAAGCTAGCGCAGGTGACGGGGAGGCACGGGGGCGGGAAGGGCCCCTCAGAGCATCCAGATCATCCAAATACCCCTGGTCGTGGCTTCGAGCCCTCTACAGCTCTGCTTTTCCCAGGAGATGGACACCTTCCAGGCTGTTAAATTGGTATTTGTAAAAATACACTGCAAAGTTTAGAAGAAATTGGTACATCATTTAATATTATTTGGGGTGGCGTCCTCCTTAGTATTTACTGAACATTTGCTCTTATCAGTGAACTAGGTTAGGAATTATTCCATTCCTTAGTGATTTTCGACAGAATTCTAAAGACCTGTGGTAGAGAGTATTTTACCTGAGCCACAGAGAGCTTCCTCTAAATGAGGACTGGTAGGAACTGCAACTTTAAATCCAATTAGAAAAGATCTGTTTGTAGAAAGAAACTAACACGAAATTCGTGGGTATACCTAATACATTTTAGCAGTAATTTTAACTTCCTCTTTTTCAGTCACTCACTGATAATCTTGTTATCAGAAGTGGGTACCAGTTAACAGTGCCTTCTATCCAGCTGTCTGTTCAGCATTATGTCATTGAGGAATCAAAGACAGTGAACCTCGCCCTGTGGAAGTCTGCACAGCCTTCTGTATTTTGGAGTATTTAGGAATCAATAAAACAAAATTAATGCATTCCAGGCCTCTCTCCTGACAGTGGCAGTTTGGGAGGCTCCATCTAGTTCTGGGTAATCATTAGCTGATGGTTGCCTTGTGTTAATCCTTGTGAAAAAGAGTAGGTATAACAAATCACTGTGTTTAGTGTGTGTGAGTGTAGCATGGATCAAAGTAGGTATTGTTCCTAACTAAGGAGTCCCTTCTTCCTAACTCCTCTAGATAAGAATCTAAGCCATTGTATCATTACCATCCTTGTTAAAAATGCAGAATCTGGGTGCCCCCACCCCAAACCTACTAAATCAGACCCTTTGATCATATAGAGCCCAGAACTCTGTTAAATGCAAGTTGGTGCTTGCATGTTTACCAAGCATCCACTCCGTTGCCGAAAACATCCATACTCTGTCTCCTGCCCTATTAGCCTCTAGTTTGTTCTTTCCTCGCTAACATCACCTTATTCCACTCTTCTCCACATCTGCTAAGCTGCAGCCACACTGGTCCCTTTCAATTCTTTGAATTAATCAAGCTGTTTCCAGCTGCAAGGCCCTGGCTCTTCTATCTGGAAGCCCCTCTCTAAGAAAACTCCCCCTGCTTAAAAAAAAAAAAAAAGACTCTAGTCTCAAATGCCATCACATTAGAAAGCCTTCCCTATGGGACTTCCCTGGTGGTCTGGTGGTTAAGACTTCACCTTCCAATGCAGGGGGTGTGGGTTCGATCCCTGGTTGAGGAGTTAAGATCCCACATGCCTCGCAGCCAAAAAGCCAAAACATAAAACAGAAATTCAATAAAGGCTTTAAAAATGGTCCACATCAAAAAAAGTCTTTGAAAAAAAAAAAAAGAAAGCCTTCCCTAATCACCCAATCTCAAGCAGGCTTCCCTCTGTACTCCATTAATTTTCTTCTTGGCACTTATCACTATTTGTAATTACTTAGATGTTTGTTTATTTGTGTATTGTCTTTCTGCCTCACTTAATTCCATGAGGGCAAGGGTGATGTGTATTCTGTTCACTGTTGTGTATCCAGCACTTGTCACATTGTAATGATGTAATAATATGTTAGTTATGTATGTTGAATGAAAAAATGAATGAGAACCTGACATGCTTAAAAGACCTCTGAGATTCCCTGTGATTTGCCTCCCATTTAGCCATCCAACCTCACCTTCTCCAACTTGAATCCTGCCCAGTCAGGCAGTTTTCTTACTAGAGTCTCATGCCAAATAACTTAATGATTCTGATGCCCAGAATGCCCTCCTGAACCCTGCGCTTATCCATACTTTCCACATCCTTTTGCTGCAAGTTCAGTTTGTGCCTTCTGAAGCTTTCCCACCCACTTCAGTCCTCAATGATAACTTTGCTCTTGGGCACTAATAGTTTGAATCCTACTTTAACACCAGAGTGTGATTACCTGTTTCACAGTTGATCCTGGCTACTCACCAAACTTATAAGTATTTGAATATCCCTAGTTTTCCAAGTATACTGTTGAACAGTCAGTTATGTACAAGGACATTGTAGCTGTCCTTGTGAGTAGTAGTTTTTAAACCTGTTTCAGCAGTGGAGCACCATGAACTGTGTTATCAGTTTAGCAGCAGTAATTGGACCTCATTTATTTATTAAACCTCATTCATTTATTCATTCACACTTGTAAGCTATGGTATCATCAATGCTCAAAGCTCAATGAAATAAAGACATTTCATTTCCATTTATCATATATCTAATAAGAACTTTCTAGTAGGAAATATGATTACATGTATGCAGATCACATCTCAAAAATGGCATATACAACTTTTAAGAGATCACATTTCCAAGTTTTCCTGTTAATATTATTTTGAATTGCTGAAATAAACTTCTTACCAATAAAAAGAATAGTATTTGTGAATGATGGGGGGAAAGTCAATCTTTAAGATCTGTAAGTCTTCGCATATTTCTAGATTAGAATTCTAGTCCTAATCAGCACTGACTTCTTTTTGTAAAGATAAGTTTGATGCAGTTAGATTTGCTTCATATTAGCATTTCAGGATTGGTAATCTTAATATTAAATGTGGCTCCTAAGCAGTGTTAATGAAACTGCTCAAGAAGAGAGTTAGACAGATGTGATATCTGTACCCAGCCAAACCTAGAGAAGATTGGGCAGTTAGCATTGTTTTCAGCAGATATGTAGTTCAGCTTAAACTTGATAACACTATGGTGTTCATCTCCAACCCCCGCCCCCAGTCTCCCAGGAATGTCAGGATGTCTAGGGAAGGTTTTCACTGGCTGAGATGAAGTGAGGGAGAACCAGTAAACACGAACATGTTGCTTCAACCAGCAAGAACAGTAAGGCAGGGGACAGGCAAGAAAGATGGAAGGCACACATCAGTGGCTTCATTGGCAACAGGAGTTGGATACATGAACTACAAAAGTATCAAGTTTGATAGGCTTTTCATGTCTGCACTGATGGAAAGACTTTTGGTTGTATATTGGTCTATTCAGGTGTATATTATAGTTTTAAGCCTTCAATAGAATATATTGACTTATTCATTATGAGCAGCACTACAGAGAATTCCACTAGTAGATTTTTGTGCAGTAACAAAGTTGTGAAAGAGTACCTCTTTCATCTCTTCTAATGAAGTCTGTTATTTTAAGTTCAGCCTTGGCACTTGTAATGAGTACAGCTTCATAAGGACCTTAAATAAAATGTGTTTAGTAATTTATTAATTGTATATTCCCTTTTTTACAGAAAGGAAAATTAAGGCATAAAATCCATCAGGAGCTAGGAATCATCTTTTACTAGCTAACTACTAGTTAACCATAACCTCT
Organism: Eschrichtius robustus; assembly: GCF_028021215.1. Classification (NCBI taxonomy): domain Eukaryota; kingdom Metazoa; phylum Chordata; class Mammalia; order Artiodactyla; family Eschrichtiidae; genus Eschrichtius; species Eschrichtius robustus. Next base: position 88,777,340 of record NC_090833.1, on the reverse strand, counting down.
TTGTGCCTTAATTTTCTTACCTCCATAATGGGGATAATAATGGTACCTTCTTTTAAGGTTGTTGTGAAGATTAAATGAGTTCATATGTGATTATTTGTACTGGACCCATAATAAGTGATATATATGTATTTCCCTAATGGCTAATAATATTGGATATCTTTTATGTGCTTGTTTGCCATCTGTCTCTCTTCTTCAGTGGAATATCTCTTTATGCCTTTTGCTGATGTTCTAATTGGATTGATTGGTTTTTTTCTCTTCAGTTTTGAAAGTTCTTTATGTATTCTAGATACTAGTTTTTTTGTTGATTATGTGGTTTGCACATATTTTCTCTTTAGCTTGTCCTTTCATCCTCTTAGCATATTCTTTTGTAGAGCAAAGGTTTTTAATTTTGGTGAAGTCCTATTTATTAATTTTCTCCTTTTTTGATCTTGCTTTTAGTGTCAAGTTCTTAGACTCTTTGCCCAGCCCTAGATCCTGAAAATTTTCTCTTATGTTATCCAAAAGTTTTATACTTTTATATTTTACATTTAAGTTCATGATCTATTTCAAGTTAACTTTTCTATAAGATATAATAGATTGGGGCTTATATTTTTGCCTGTGGATAGCCATTTGCTCCAGTACCATTTGTTGAAAAGGCCATCTTTAATCAATTGAATTGCTTTTGTGTATTTGTCAAAAATCATTCGGGCATGTTTTTTTCTAAGTTCTCTATTCTGTTCCATTGATGTTTCTATCTGTCCCTCCTCCACTACTACACAGTCATGATTTATGAAGCTATGTAGTAAGCCTTGAAACTGGGTAGATGGTTTTTCCCACATTATTCCTCTTGTTTAAAGTTGTTTTAGCTATTTAATTCCTTTGCCTTTCCATATAAATTTTGGAATAATCTTAAATGTACAAAAACTCTTGCTGGGATTTTGATGGGAATTGGGTTAAACCTATATGACAATTTGGAGAGAATTGCCATCTTTACTATGTTGATTCTTCTAATCAATGAACATGATATATTGTTCCATTACATAGGTCTTCTTTGATTTCTTTCATCCACTTTGCATAGTTTTCAGCATACAAGTCCTATGCATTTTGTTAGAATTACATGGAAGTGTTTCAGCTCTTTTTTTAAGCAATTGTAAATGGTATTGTATTTTTTATTTCAGTATCCACATGTTCATTGCTAGTATATAGAAATACAATTAATTTTCATATGTTTACCTTGTATCCTATGAGGTGATTTTTAGCCTGGTGAGGTTTGGTTTTTTGTAGGTTCCTTGGATTTTGTACATAGTCATATATCATCTATAAATAGAAACAGTTTTCTTTCTTCCTCTTTGATCAATATGCCTATTACTTCCTTTTCTTGCTTTATTTTAATGGCTAGAACTTGCAGTATTATGTTGAATAAGAGTGGTGAGAACAGACATTCTTGCCTTGTCCAATATTAGAGGGAAAGCATTGTCTTTCACCATTAAGTAAAATGTTACCTACAGATTTTTTTGAAGATGATCTTTATCAATTTGGGGGAATTTCCCCTCAATTCTTATTTTTCTAAGAATAGTTTTTATCATGAATGGGTGTTGAATTTTGTCAAATATGTGTTCTGTATCAGTTGGTATAGTCATATGATATTTTTCTCTTTAGCCTGTTAAATATGATGGATAACATTGGTTGATGAGTTCAAATATTGAACTAGCCTTGCATTCCTGGAATAAAGCCCACTTGGCCATTGTATATAATTCTTTATATAGGTAAATTCTATTTGTTAATATTTTGTTGTGGATTATTTTCTATATTCATACAGGACATTGGTCTGTAGTTTTCATTTCTTATACTGCCTTTGTCTGGTTTTGGTTAATACTAGCTTTCTCTGGAATAGATTATGTAGGATTAGTCTTAATTCTTTAAAAATTTGGTTGGGGACTTCCCTGGTGGTCCAGTGGTTAAGAATCCACCTTCCAGTGCACGGTATCCCTGGTCAGGGAACTAAGATCCCACATGCTGCGGGGCAACTAAGCCCACGCACCACTACTAGAGAGAAGCCTGCGTGCCCCAACTACTGAGCCTGCATGCTCTAGAGCCCGCACACCACAACTAGAGAGCCTGTGTGCTGCCACTACCGAGGCCACGTGCCGCAACTAGAGAGAAGCCCGCTCATCACAACAAAGACCCAGTGCAGCCAAAATCTAAAAAAAAAAAATTTTTGGTTAGATTTTCCAGTGAAACCATCTAGGATGTACCAGAGATTTAAATATTGAAACTAAACTCTCAAAAGCCAAACCATCTACTTATAAATTATTTTGATAGATACAAACACATTATTGAATATAAATTTTCCTGCTGACAAGTTCATGATTATAAATGTTGTACTGTAACAAAATTGTCTTTAGAAGTATTTAGCTGCTTTTTTTTTTTTTTTTAGTTTTTCTCTTACTCCCATTGCTACAGGTGAAATGTGAGCAATATGTCTTTTTCTTGGTAACGGTGACTTTCAGCTTATTGCCTCTGATCTCCTAGATCCTCTGGGAAGTCAGTAGAGTTAAGTTGGAAAATTCTGCTTTCAACACTTGAAACATGGAAACAGCTGTTTTTAATATTCACAGGCCTTATTTTTACATAGTTCCTGGTTCTACAATATGTTCTTGATAACTTTTTTTTTTTTAAACATCTTTATTGGAGTATAATTGCTTTACAATGGTGTGTTAGTTTCTGCTTTATAACAAAATGAATCAGTTATACATATACATATGTTCCCGTATCTCTTCCCTCTTGCGTATCCCTCCCTCCCTCCCACCCTCCCTATCCCACCCCTCTAGGTGGTCACAAAGCACCGAGCTGATCTCCCTGTGCTATGCGGCTGCTTCCCACTAGCTATCTATTTTACATTTGGTAGTGTATATATGTCCATGCCACTCTCTCACCCTGTCACATCTTACCCCTCCCCCTCCCCATATCCTAAAGTCCATTCTCTAGTAGGTCTGTGTCTTTATTCCCGTCTTGCCACTAGGTTCTTCATGACTCTTGATAACCTTTTATCCTATCCTTAAATTCTGTAATGTTCACTGACTACCATGCTATGGCTGTAAGTGCCATAGTGTCTTCTGTCTCCAAGTCATTCCTTCTGTCTCCAAGTCAACAGAAGAAAGTTTTTTCAGGGATAGAGGCATAATCTCTGGACTAATAGTCAGATTATAATAATTCTGCTATTGAGTCTTCCTGTTATATGCCTTGGCTTCACCTCCTTTATAAATTTATTAAAGTCTGTTTTGCTTGGCGGAAAGGTACTAGACAAACGTTATAAATTTGTGTTCAGACCAAAAAGAAAATCCAGGAACCACTGGTTTATAAAACAAGTTCTTTGGTTAATGGAAATTACTAGGACAAATTTAAGTTTCTTAGTATTCAGTGGAAATAATAATGAAATTGACCCTACATTTTAACAGTGGTTATCTCTGAGAGGTGGAATACAGATGGTTTTTTAAAAAATACTTTTCTTTATTTTCAAAGTTTCATATACTGAGCACGTGTCAGTCCTATAATTAAAAGAAATAACTTGTTAAAACTAAAATATAAGTACTACAGTAGCTGTAATTCAGCTTCGTGCTGAGAGGTACATTCATAGAACATTTTATCTTTAAAAGTAAAACTTTTAATTATAACTCCCTGAAAATTCACTTACATATTGCAAGCTATTAGTTTTCCACCTTTGACATGTCAGGCCATATTGATTTGGCACATAGAAGTGAGGAGTGATTTGTTATCTCACTTCTTCTGGAAGTTATTGGGAGAGAATAAAACTTTGGATTTCCTGATTGAATGACATCAGTAAAGTGGCAGACTAGGAAACTATAAGCCCTCCCCCTTCAAAAAAGACACCGAGTTAACAACAATATATGGACCAGAATACCTGTACAAGAACTCTAGGTACCAGTTGAGAAGCTACAGCATTTTGGGGACTGTGAAACCAGGACAGAATTCCAGTAAAAGAAGTAGGAAAATTCATAGAGTTTTAGTGCACCCATTCATGCTCCTCCCGCTATGTGGCATAGTGCAGAGCCATTGGAGGAAATCTCCCCATACAGAGATCCTCCCTCAGGATGGAAACAAAAAAGTAGACTGTGTATCCAACATTCTGGTTTTTCTGGGGCTGCTCAAGATACTGGTTTCTATCTCTCCTGATGCAGAGTGCTGATAGTACCAGCACCAGCATTTAGAAGCTGCTGAAAACAGAAACAGGTAGCATATTAAAGCTGCAGTTCCACAGACAGACACCAGGAATAGGAAGAGATTGAGGTCACTGAACCTCCCTCTGAGTGCTTGGTAAATGTCTTCTTCACTTTTCTCTTGCTGTATTTGGGATTCTCTCTTTATCTTTGACTTTAGACAGTTTGATTATAACATGTTTCAGTGTGCTGTTGTTTGTATGTATCCTAGTTAGAGTTCTTTGAGCTTCCTGAATTTGTATGTCCATTTTTTCCTTTAGATCTGGGATGTTTTTGGCCATTGTTTCTTCAAATAAGCTCTCTGCTATTTCTTCTCCACGTGAGATTTCTAGAATGCATGTATACAGCAACAGAAAAGTGATTTGTCACACACAAGGGAGCTTTCATAAGATTGTCAGCAGAGTTTTCAGGCCAGAGGAGGGTGATATATTTAAAATGTTGAAAGAAAAAACCTTAGCCAACTGTACTATATACAGAAAACTCTCTTTTAAAAAATGAAGGAGAAATGAAGACTTACACAGGTAAACAAAAGGTGAAGCAATTCATTACAAACAATCCTGCTCTATAAGAAGTGCTAAAGAAAGTCCCTAGAGTTGAAGTAAAAGGACAGTAGACAGCAACACAAAGCTGTATGAAAATATAAGGATCTCTGGTAAATACATGGATAAATATAGTAACCTCTACTATTGTAATTTTGGTGCATAGAATTTAAATGACATAAACAAGCGAAAAATTATATATCTATTTTAGTGGGGATATAATATATAAAGATGTAATTTGTGACATCAGTAACATAAAATGGGGGATGATTAAGCTGTAAGTTTATAAATAATGTTTTTATAGGCTATGGAAGCTAAGTTGTTATCAGTTTAAAATAGAATGTTATAACTTTAAGATGTTTTATGTAATTGCGATGGTAACCACAAAGAAAATAGCTATGAAATATACATAATAGGATGTAAGAAGGAAATCAAAGCATACCACTACAAAAAAAATCAACAAAACACAAGGAAGACTGAAAGGTGGGACAAAAAAGCTATAAGACATACAGAAAACAATTAACAAAATGGTAATAATAAGCTCTCCCCGTTACTAATTACTTTAAATGTAAATGAATTAAACCTCTCAAGCAAAAGACATAGATTGACTGAATTGATTAATAAAACAGAATCCAACTATGAGCTCTCTTACAAGAGACATACATAAGCTGAAAGTGAAAGAATGGAAAAAGATATTCAATGTAAATAGTAACCAAAAGAGAGCTGGAGTGGCTGCACTAGTATCAGGCAAATAGACTTTAAATCAAAAACAGTTAAAAGAGACAAAGAAGGATATTATATACTGATAAAAGGATCAAGTCACCAAGAAGATATAACAATTATAAATATTTATGTACAAAGCCTCAAAATATCTAAATATATGAAGCAACCTTTGACAAAGGTGAAAGGAGAAATAGACAGCAACACAGTAATAGCAGGAGACTTCAGTACCACATTTTTATTAATGGATAGCACAACCACAGAGAAGATCAAGAAGGAAATTCAGGGTTTGAAAAACACCATAGACCAGTTGGAACTGATAGATATATAAAGGAAATGTCACCAAACAACAGTAAAATATGCATTCTTCTCAAGTATACATTGAACATTCTTGAACACATGGTAGGCCATGAAAAAAGTCTTAACAGATTCAAGAAAATTAAAGTCAAAATACATTTTATGATCACATGGAAATTAAACAACACACTCTTAAACAACCAGTGGATAAAAGAAGAAGTCACAGCAATGAGAAAATATCTTGATAAGAATGAAATAAAAAATACAACATGCCAAAACTAATGGAATGTAGCAAAAATAGTACTAAGAGGGAAGTTTATAGCTGTAAGTGCATACATTTACAAAGATAGATCTCAAATCAAAACCTAACTTTCCACCCAAAGAAACTAGAAAAAGAAGAACAAACTAAACTCAAAACTAGCAGAAAGAAGGAAATAATAAAGATTAAAGCAAAGATAAACAAAATGGAGAATAAAAAAAAAACAGAAAAATTCAACAAAACTATCAGTTGGGTTTTTGAAAAGAGCAACAAAATTGACAAATTCTTAGCTAAATTAAGAAAAAGAGAAGACTCAAATACTAAAATCAAAAATGAAAGAGGAGACATTACAACTGATGACACAGAAATAAGAAGGCATCATTATGAACAATAAGTAGAAAAAATATAAGAAGAAGGAACACTTCTAAACTCTTCTTAGGTGGCCTGCATCATTCCGATACCAAAGCTAGACAAATACTACAAGGAAAGACACCTTCAAACCAATATCCCTGATGATACTGATGCAAAAATCCTCCACAAAGTACTAGCAAACTGAATTCAACATCACAAAGGAAATTAATCAATGTAATATACCACATTAACCAAATGGACAAAAGCTGCATGATCATCTCAATTGATGCAAAAAAAAAAAATCCAAAAAAACAAAAAACAACAAAAAAAATTTGATAAGATTCATTACTGGAATAAAAAAAAAAGCTCAACAAGCTAGAAATAGAAGTACTCCATCTTAAGATAATAAAGACCATTTATGAGAAGTCCACAATTAACATCATACAAAATAGTGAAAGACTGAAAACTTTTCCTCTAAGATCAGGAACAAAGGTTGCCTGCTCTTGCCACTTATATTCAACACAGTATTGGAAGTCCTAGCCAAATCATTTAAACAAGAAAAAGAAATTAAATGTATCCAAATTGGAAAGGAAGATGTAAAATTCTCTCTGTTCAAACATGACAATATCTAATATAGTAGAAAATCCTAAAGATTACACACACAAAAAAATCCCATGGTTGCCAAGTGGGTGAGGGGTAGGGGAGGGAATAATTGGGAGTTTGGGATTAGTAGATGCAAACTATTATATGGATAAACAACAAGGTCCTACTGTATAGTACAGGGAACTATATTCAATATGCTGTGATAAACCATAATGGAAAAGAATATGAAAAAAGAATATATATATATGTATAACTGAGTCACTTTGCTGTACAGCAGAAATTAACACAATATTGTAAATCAACTATGTTTCAATAAAATTTTTTTAAAGAATTTTTTAATTGTTTAAAAGAATCCCAAAATTTTTTAGAACTAATAAACAGATTTAGGAAAGTTGCAGGATCTCAAAAATCTGTTGCATTTCTATACACTAACATTGAACAATCTGTAAAGAAAATTAAGAAAACAATTCCATTTACAATAGCATCAAAATGAATAAAATTCTTAGGAATAAATCTAGCAAAGGAGGTAAAAGACTTGTACACTGAAAACTACAAAACATTGCTGAAATAAATTAAAGAAGACACAAATAAATGGAAAGAATCCCATGTTCACAGATTTGAAGATTTAATATTATTAAGATGTCTATACCACCTAAAGCAATCTAGCAATTCAACACAATTCCTATCAAAACCCCAATAGCATTTTTTGCAGAAATAAGAAATTTTATCCTAAAATTCAAATGAAATCTCAAGGGACCCCAATTAGCCAAAACAATTTTGAAAAGGAACTAAGTCTGGTGATTCACACTCCCTGGTTTTAAAACATATTACAAAGCTACAGTGATCAAAACAGTGTGATACTGCCATAAAGACACAAAAATTAACTAATTGAATAGAATGGAAAGGCCAGAAATAAATTCTCACGTATATGGTCAAATGATATTTTGCAGGTGTGACAAGACCACTCAGTGGGGAAAGAACTTTCCCTTCAACACATTGTGTTGGGAAAATTGAATATCCTCATGCAAAAAATGAAGGTGAACACATCATCCAACATATTCAAACATTAAGTCAAAATGAATTAAAGACTTAAGACCCAAAACTATAAAACTCCTAGAGAAAATTGTACTAGTTAGGGTTCTCCAGAGAAAACATACCATTAGAATATATATATGGGGAGATTTGTTATAGCAATTGGTTCACGTGATTTTGGAGGCCAGAAAGTCCCATGATCTGCAGTATTCAAGTTGGAAAGCCAGGGGTATAATTCAGTCGAAGTCCAAAGGCCTAAGAACCCAGGGGCCTATGGTGTAAGTCCTAGTCTGAGTATGAAAGCCCAAGAACCCAGAGGGCTGATGTCCAAGGATGGGAGAAGAAGGATGTCCCAGCTCAAACAGAGAGCATTATTGCTCCTCCTCTGCCTTTTTGTTCTATTCAGATCCTCAGCGGATCACATTATGCCCAGCTGCATTGCTGAAGGTGATCTTGTTTACTCAATGCCCTGATCCAAATGCTAATCTCTTCCAGAAACCTTCACAGACACTTCCAGAAATGATGTTTTACTAGCTCTCTGAGCATACCTTATCCCAGTCAAGTTGACATATAAAATTAGCCCTTGGCAACTTAGCACCCATACATAGCTCCATAAATCATACTTAGTCCCCAAATAAAGACAAAAACAAGGTCATAATTCCATGTAACAAGACACAATTGTCCTGTATACAACTGAAAACACACTAATCTCTTCCCCAAAAAAGGAGGTAAATTCTCTGAGTGATGTTTACTCTTCACCTAATATCTTGTAACTTAAATGCTATGATGTAAAATTTAAAATACTTAAGTACTAATATAAAGTCAATACATCTTTGGTTACATGATAAGGGAATAGGAGAGGAAAGAAAACAAATTTACTAGCTTAAAGTATGAAAAACATATTCATTAAAAAATAAGGAGGAACTATTCATGAAATTTACAGTCCTTCTTTCTGTAATTGGTCAAGTGGTAGTAGGTGGTATTTGTAACTGTCACCTTCCACCATCCACTCTGAATGCCCTGTGCCTTCAGTAAGCACCTCAGCACCTCCACTAGTCATGGTTCTTTACCTCGTGGGGTGACCCAAACCTTTATTCCTGAGGGGTCTGGGCTATTAGTAGTTCTGCCTGGATTGGGTTGTTTTAGTTTTCCATTGACCTTAGTCACAGGGCATGGTAATACTAAATGATGTCCTAAGGTCTCCTGTATTCCAAACATACTCTTCCTTACCTCTGTCGTGGAGTAAGTAGTCCAGTTGGTAGGATCAATCATCCCAGCCAACACCATAACTCCCTTTGTTGCCTCTGTTGCCACTGAGGTGACCTGGTGACAGTATTAACTTCCAGTCCAGTGGAATCATTGTTGTGTCTCCTAGTAGAACTATTTCTCTTTCTGGAAATAAGACTTCTAGGCCAGCAGAGCATAAAGTCACAGGAACAGGAAGCAAAAAAAAATTTTGCTAGTCAGTCACTAAGGATAATAGTGGGTGGTTCTGCTCCCATTTCCACCCCTTGATTCTTATACCTGTGATTCCTGGCCACTGGAGAAACAGCACAAACAGTCTCCTGGAGAACCTTATCCCAACCCTGAAAGGTATTGCTACCTAGCTGGTACTATAACTGAGTCTTCAAAAAGTCAGTCCACCTTTCTGTCAAGCCAGCTGCTTCAAGATGGTAAGACTATTGAATTCCATGAGCACGGGCCCATTTCTACACTTAATTTGCATTATTTTCTTGATCAGAAGCAATGCTGTGTGGAATGTCATGACACACATGATAAATCTATGAATGGTACTTTTGGCAGAAGCACTGTGTGCAGGGAAGGCAAACCAAAGTATTCCAGAGAGGAAAAAATGCTACTACTTTCATGATGGAAGTGGGCCGTTGTAATCAGCCAGCCACTATGTAGCTGGCTGATCACCTGGGGAATGGTGCCATATTTGGACTCAGTGTTTGTCTCTGCTCCTGGAAGACTGGGCACTCGGCAGTGGCCATAGCCTGGTCGGCTTTGGTAAGTGGAAGTCCATTTTGCTGAGCCCATGCATAACTTCCATCCTTACCACCATGGCCACTTTGTTCATTAGCCCATTGGATAATGATGGAGGCAGCTAGGGAAAGAGGCTGATATCCACAGAATGGGTTATCCTACCCACTTGATTAATAAACCCTCTGCTGAGGTCACCCTTTGGTGAGCATTCACATGAGACACATATAACTTCATTTTTTTCCCATTCAGAGAGGTCTACCCACATAACTCTTCCCCAGATTCCTTTGTCAACAATTTTCCAATCATGTTCCTTCCAAGTCCCTGACCATCCAGCCAAACCACTGGTGACAGTCTATACAGCTATATATAATCATATGTCTGGCCATTTCTCTTTCTAAGCCAAGTGCACAACCAGGTACAGGAGCCAAAGTTTTTCCTACTTGGAGGCTTTCTCTTCACCACCATCCTTCAGGGATATCCCGGAAAGGCTGTAGTTCTGCAGCTGTCCACTTTTGGGTGGTGCCTGCATATTATTATACAAAGGACCACCTGTAAACCAGTCTCAAGTTTTTTTTTTCTCTATAACGGATTATAGGAAATTTCCCGTGAAGCCATACGTGCAAGATGGGAGAGAAAAGGCAGCGTATCAAGAGTAGTAACCATGGGTATTTGGGGGGGTTTGGGGGGGTTTTTTTGTTTGCTTGTTTTGTTTTGTTTTGGCTGCGTTGGGTCTTTGTTGCTGTGCATGGGCTTTTTCTAGTTAAGGCGAGTAGGGGCTACTCTTTGTTGCAGTGTGCGGGCTTCTCATTGCAGTGGCTTCTCTTGTTGCAGAGCATGGGCTCTAGGTATGTGGGCTCAGTAGTTGTGGTACGTGGGCCCTAGAGCATGCAGGCTTCAGTAGTTGTGGCACACGGGCTTAGTTGCTCCACAGCACGTGGGAGCTTCCTGGACTAGGGATCGAACCCACGTCCCCTGTAATGGCAGGTGGATTCTTAACCACTGCACCACCAGGGAAGTCCAACCATGGGTATTTGGACCACCTCTTCATGTAACTTCTTATGCCTTCAGTGTCTGCTTGTGTCTTCAGCATCTAATCATGCATGTACCACTTCCATCTGACGGTGGAGTGTTGTTGTGCACACCCAACTTTATGGCTTAGTGGGTCAGATGATACCCAATTCATGATGGACAGCTCAGGTCCCATGGTAACATGGTTATGCATGGTCAGTCTCTACTACAAAATAAGGCCCAGTAGCAGGCCAAGAGCTGTTTCTCAAAAGGAGAGTGGTCACCTACAGATGATGGCAGAGTTTTGCTCCAAGATCCTAAAGGCCTGCACAATGATTCACCTGTAAGGGCCTGCCAAAGGCGCCAAACAACATTCGTATTTCTCACTGACACTACAAGAACCACTGGATCTCCTGGAGCATATGGCCAAAGCAGCAAAGCAGTTTGCACAGCAGCCTGGACCTATTGCAGAGCCTTCTCTTGTTCTGGGCCCTACTCAAAACTAGCAGCTTTAGGGGTACTTGGTAAATGGGCTGGAGTAACAAACCCAAATGAGGAAATATGTTGTCTCCAACATCCAAAGAAGTCCATTTACCTCTGTCTCTTGGTTGTAGGAGGGGCCAGATCCAACAATTTATTTTTCACCTTAGAAAGGGTATATAAACATGTCCCACACCATTGGACCCCTAGAAATTTCGCTGAGGTAGAAGTCCCCTGAATTTTAGTCAGATTTATTTCTCATCTTCTGACATGCAAATGTCTTACCAATAAGTCTAGGGTAGTTGCTATTTCTTGCTTACTGGGTCCAAGCAACATAACTGTCATCAATGTACTAGATCTCCGTGATGTTTTGTAGAAGAGAAAGGCAACCAAGATCCCTGTAAACTAATTTATGACATAGACTGGAGAGTTGACATATCCCTGAACTAGGACAGTTAAGGTATATTGCTGGCCTTGCCAGCTGAAAGCAAACTGCTTCTCGTGGGTATTATGGACAGATATGGAGAAAAAGGCCTTTGCCACATCAATAGCTGCAGGTAACAGATGATATGTTAATTTGAGTAATGAAAACACACCTGGTACAGCAGCTGCAATTGGAGTCACCACTTGGTAATCCACTTTCATTCTCCAAGATCGCTATGTTTTCTGCACAGGCCAGGCAGGAGAATTGGATGGGGATGTGGTGGGAGTTTTCACCCTTGCATCCTTGAAGTTCTTAATGGTGGTGCTAATCTATGTAATTCCTCCCCGGACGCAGTACTGCTTTTGATTTACTATTTTGCTAGGTAGAGGCAGTTCTAATGGCTTCCATTGGCCTTTCCCACCATCATAGCCTTTACTCCACAAGTCAGGGAACTAATGTGAGGATTCTGCCAGCTGCTAATATGTCTAATACAAGACTTCCCTGGTGGCGCAGTGGTTAAGAATCCACCTGCCAATGCAGGGGACACAGGTTTGAGCCTTGGTCCGGGAAGATCCCACATGCTGCGGAGCAACTAAGCCCATGCACCACAACTACTGAGCCTGCGCTCTACAGCCCGTGAGCCACAACTACTGAAGCCTGCATGCCACAACTACTGAAGCCTGCATATCACAACTACTGAAGGCCTAGAGCCCGTGCTCCGCAGCAAGAGAAGCCACCACAATGAGAAGCCCGCGCACCGCAGCAAAGAGTAACCTCCACTCTCCGCAACGAGAGAAAGCCCGCACGCAGCAACAAAGACCCAAGACAGCCAAAAATAAACAAATTAATAAATTAATTTTTAAAAATATGTCTAATACAATTATGCATTCTGGAACTAGGGAAATAACCACAGAATGTGATCAAGGACCCACTGTGACTAATTGTGACTTTGCCTGTGGCAGTTGTGCCACCACTTGACCCCTGCTACTCTGTGATCTAATTACTTCCACTGCATTTAGGCTTTCCAATTGAGTGGTTGCTCTTGCCACTGTAAGGTCTGGCCTTCAGAGAAGAGCAATCACGGAGTTCTTCAAGGATGCTGGGGCTCCCCTCACAAATTTATTTCTCAAAGTGTTGATGAACGATATATTTTCTGTACCCTCCCTGTGTGGGTAAGTCGATCTTAAATGACAAATCCACTCCAATATCCCTAAACCTCTGAATCCCTTCCTCTACATTAAACCCAGGAAGTCAGGCATTTCCACCTTGATCACCGTAGGTCATCTTTTGGTCCATGTTTCAGCCAACCAACCAACCAGTTAGAGTCCTTTCTGACTCCCTGGGCAGCAAGACTGAATGCTTAGTGAGCCCATATCAGTACATTCATCTTGATCCAGCTGTGTGTTCCTTCCACCATTATCCCCTACTTTTAGTATCTATTTCCACACACATTCCCCAGATTTCTGTGTGTATCTATTAGAAAGCTCAAGTAGTTATTTTGGAATATAGCACATTTTCTAATGGGTCACAGTTTGTACCTCACCATTAGAAGCACTTGAGTCTAGTTATAGATCTAGAAGCAAAGAGTGCTGGTGGAGGTGGGTCCTATGGAGAATCAGCATTGTCTTACATGGCAACTGCATCAGAGGAGGCCATGACTATTCTCTCAGGCAAATGCAGTGTCAATCCCCTCAGACGGAGGTGGAAAGCCACTCTTGGCCACCACTGTTGGCAGAGAGGCCGCCTATCACTGGGGGTGGAGATACCTCTTCTGATAGGGATTGAGGAGGCCACTTTTGCTGGAGATGGAGCCAGCGGGGCCAATCCCACAGGAAAAGAAGACTCATCAGAATTTAAGGGCTCTGTGTTCCCAGTTTCATCAGGGTCTTCCACATGGCCCCACCCCAAATTACAGAATCCCATTCTTTCCCAAGCAGTGCATTCACTTTAACAGAAGACATGCTGTGAGGCTGGGAGCTCAACTTGCATTATAATTCAGCCAATTGCTAGACAAGGAATCAATTTTGATTCTCAGCAATATCAGCCTTGTGGCTACAGGAAATATGGCTATCCCTCAGGGCATTCGTAGAAGCTCTTAGGTCACTTTATGCTGCACCTGAGCTGGGAATTTGAATCCCAGAGCTCATCCTTTTCTTTCACCACTTTGTCCAACAACATTAGAAGCAACCAACACATTATATTCCTTGGTTTTCCAAAAATGTTCAAAAATGCCAAACACAGAGTCACTTGGTTCCTTTCTTCTTTTAAGTGGTTGATGAGGATATTCAATGCAGATGTTTTGCATATCTCTATATACTTTTCACACCATGGACTATCAGGGCTCTCTACTACTCGAAATGGAGTCATTAGCATCTCTAAATCTAATCAGACTAGAGAGCCAATTCCAGAAACCCCAGAACCAATTCAGAAAACTCATCCTTAACATTTTGTTCTTCTAGTACTGCTCCCCATACCAAAATCTTTACTAGTAAGGGTTCTCCAGAGAAACAGAATATATATAGTTATATGTAAATAGTGTACTATAGGAATAGTTCACATGATTACGTAGTTCAAGAAGTCCCACAATCCATCATCTATAAGCTGGAGAACCAGTAAAGCCAGTAGTGTAATTCAGTCTAAATTCAAAGGCCTGAAAACCACTTGAGCTGATGGTGTTAAGTCCCAGCCCTAGTCCGGAGGCTTGAGAACCATGGTCTAAGTCCCATTCTGAGTCTGAAGGCCTGAGAACCAAGAGCACCAATATTTGTGGACAGAAGGTGAATGTTTCATGACAGTGTACTTGGCAATGATTTCTTAGATATGACACCAAAAGCAGGGCAACAAAAGCAAAAAACTAAACAAATGGGACTACATCAAGTTTAAAAGCTTTTGTGCATCAAAGGACACAGTCAACAGGTGAAATGATGTACAAATGACCAACAAGCATATGAGAAAAGGCTCAACATCACTAGTCATGAAACTGAAAATCCAAATCACAGTGAGATATCACCTTACACCCATTAGGATGTCTAGTATCAATAAAACTGAAAATAACATGAGTCTTAGCTTGGGCCCTCATAACAATATACCATAGACTGGGTGGCTTGTGTCAGCCAGTCTCATGGTCTAAAGGCTAGAAAGTCTAAGATCAAGGTCCCCACAAAGCAGGTTTCATTCTGAGACTTCTCCTCTTGGCTTGTAGGCAGCTGCATCTCCCTGTGCTCACATGGACTTTCCTTGATGCATGTGCATATAGGGTAAGGGAAAGAGCAAGCTCTCTGGCATCTCTTAAAAGGGCACTAAACCCATCATGAAGTCCCCACATTTATGACCTCATATAAACCTGATTATCTTCAGAGGCCACATTTCCCAAATACTATCATATTGGGGGTTAGGGCTACAACGTAGTAATTTGGGAGGGAACAAAATTCAGTTCATAGAACAAGTGTTGGCACAGATGTGGAGAAATTGGAACCCTTGTGCACTGTTTATGGGATTGTAAGCTGGTCTAACCACTGTAGAAAACAGTATACAGATTCTTCAAAAAATTAAAAATAGAACTACCACATGATCCAGCAATGCCACTTCTGGGTATATATCCAAGAGCATTTAAAGCAGGGTTTTGAAGAGATATTTGCACACCCATGTTGATAACAGCACTATTCACAGTAGTCAGGAGGTGGAAAGCAAGCCAAATGTCCATTGATGGATGAGTAGATAAACAAAAGATAGCATATACACACAGTAGAATATTATCCGGCTTTAAAAAGAAGGAAGGAAGTCTATCACATGCTACATGTGTGAAACTTGAGGACATTATGCTAAGGCAAATAAGCCAGTCACAAAAGGAGAAATACTGTATGTTGGTAAAGGCAGTCTCATGTACGCAGCCTTTTGACTCCCACTTGGTCACATAAGAATGGGCCTTGGGTCTGGAACACTTCCATATCAAGAGATAAAGAGCCCACATAGCCTGTGTGAGCTTATCATGCCATGGGAATATCTCTCCTTGTTACAGCCACAGCTAGTACTCTCATCTCTGCTTTAAATGTATGCATCACATGGCACCTGGCCAACCCCACCGTCATATCCCTCCTCACAGGGAGGGGACAGGGTTCCTTTCACTGCAACATTAGAGGGATGCACATAGGCAAATTGGCCTGAGTCAGCCACCAGGAGAGACTCCCTGGCCATGGAGGACTGACACATACTACTGAGGCTGATCTTGTTCTGTCTCTTCTCTATGTAAGTAAAGCGTTGTTCCATCCAGTGCCTAATTAACTGTGTTGTGTTTTCCTTGGCAACTCCAATACCAAGATGCAATGTGCAGAAGTGTTTAGAGTCCTTCCCCTGGTGTTGGTAACCAGTGCATGGTACTCTGCTGGACACTGGGTATGAGATATGTAAAGTAGTCAAATTCATAGAAACAAAAAAGTAGAATGGTGGTTGCCAGAGGTGGGGGAGGAGAAATGGGGAGTTGTTTATGTTCTCAACGTCTTCACATCCCCATCAAGTATAAGTGAGAAGGGCCAAGAAACTGAGTCATGCCCACACTCATGACTGATTAATTAATATAAAATATCTATCATGATTTGTGTTCTTGTGCTATTTCTTAAAGGTAGAGCTAACAAATATTTTTATACATGACTGACACCTACTATAACTACACTATTAGTATGGAATATATTCTAATTAAGTAATTGAATGCTCTGTGTAATTTTGCTGGATTCCTGTTAAATTGGCCTGAAAGAATCTTTATTTATTAAAGTATCAGGTGGTTTTAGAAAAGAAGTGTTAAATGATTTCTATCTAGAGCACGATCAAGTTGAAATATTGCCATTTGTATAGTTAAATTCACTTACAAAGAGAAACCACTGTTCGTTGTTAATATTTCCAGAACATGTGACTGTTTTAATTTACATTTGTACCTTATCCCTTGAGGACAAAAATAAAAGTGACAGTTAAAGTAACAACATTGAAATGTAAAATCAGAATAAAATCATGCCCTTTCACAATATTCTATCTAGACAAAGTTGTAGACTGTGGTTCTTTAAGAATAGCTCAGATGGGAACTTCCTCCTCATAACTACACCCTCCACCACCCTCCTCAACCCCCCAAAACACAAACACAGACATTCTCCTCAGGCTCCACCAAAATAAATTTAATTGTGAGCTTATCAATTATGAGGTAGAGGTTTAATTTATCTTACCACTACAGAAACAGCAAAGATTTTCCATTAAATACTAGATTTAGAAACTTTATAGAAAATCCCAGATTTATAATTCATTCTGTAATACTGGCACAATGAAGATCGTTCTGAAAAATTCATCAAAAAAATGTTCCAAAGAAACAAATTTTTCTCCTAAATTATTCTCCCAAATCAGTAAGTTAATAAAATATCAAAGAAGCTATGGTTTAACATAACCACATTTATTTTTGAAATTTTAAAAGGAATTTTATGATCTTTCAGCTGTATAAATTATGATGCTTCACAAAGATGAATTTTAGGCCTTAAGGAAGGTAACTGTATTTTTCCCAATTCCTCCATTACTTTGAAAATATAAATACCAGGTTCCAATGTTTAAACAAATGGGAGTCACTGTTTCTGATATGGATTTAAACAGATTATAATATATGCATATTTTAAAAAATATTTTAATGACCTATTTAACTTTATTTTCTAACTACTTGGGAATTGATAGCAATGTCATCACCTATGCCAAAGAGTGACTCTCATAATATTCTCTTTTTGTTTTCTGCATTTTTATCCCCTCAAGACCTGCTTACACAAGAAACAAACTGTCTTCTGTTGTATTGTAATCCAAATTGATCTCTCCTTGCCATAGAGAAAATTTGAAAAAGTTTTCTTTAAAGTCTTAATTAACTCAGTTGATTTGATTTTGCAATAACTGTGTTAATGTCATATAAATTAAGAAACTTATCTACCATCTCTGAGCAATTCCAGGATAAGAAATCAGAAGCTGTAGCTTTTCAATCACAGACTGAAAAATCCCTATCATTTAACCTATAAGTTTCTTTGTGTTTGGTTCAAAGCAGTAGTAGCTCTTATAGCTATCTTGATGGTCATCTGATAGTCCACCTTTATCCAGTGAAGTCCCTATTTTTGCCTAAGTTTTCCTCTTATAGTGGACGTTTAAGAGCTTTAAAAAGAAGAATGGAAAAGCCAGAAAGAAGACAAGACCTATGAAGAAACAAGTCAACAAAACTTCTTCCTCAAGCAATTTGGACAGTTCTCCTGAAGAGGGTGAGCTGAGCAGTGCATACCTGGTGGTAAGCTCCCACCCTTGTATCTTTGAAGATGGAAGGAAATGGGGAAGATGAAAAAAATGAAGTTTTCATTAGAGCACTCATTAACCTAATGAGATCAGTAAAAATGTCAGTGATTGCCAAAGGTTAGAGAGGCAGGAGGGAGGGATAAATAGGGGGAGCACACAGAATTTTAGGGCAGTGAAGTCATTCTGTATGATACTATAATAGAAGATACATGTCATTATACATTTGTCAAAACCCATAGAATGTACAACGCCAAGAGTGAATGGTAATGTAAATTATGGACTTTGGGTGATAGTGATGCGTTCATGTATGTTCATCATTTTAACAAATATACACTCTGGTGCAGGATGTCGATAATGGGGAAGGCTGTGCATGTGTGGGCAGGGGGTATATGGGAACTCGTCGTAACTTCTGCTCAATTTTGCTGTGAACCTAAAACTACTCTTCAATAAAGCCAATTTTTTTTAAAAAGTTGATATTTATTTCCCATTCACAGAAAAGATAATAGGGTTTTTGTTGAACTTATTTGACTGTATAATTATATCCCTTTCATGTATGCTGAAAAATTTTTAAATTGAAGTATAGTTGATTTACAATGTTGTGTTAATTTCTGCTGTATATATATATATGTTTATATGTATTCTTTTTCATATTCCTTTCCATTATGGTTTATCACAGGATATTGACTATAGTTCCCTGTGCTATACAGTAGGACCTTGTTGTTGATTACTTCTTTGCTTTATCCTGCAGAATACATATAAAAGTCTTGAAATAACAATGCCAATACTGTATTGATACTATGTATGAAATAGGCAGCTGATAGGAACATACTGTATAGCACAGGGAACTTTACCTAATGCACTATGGTAATCTAAATGGAAGGGAAGTCCAAAAGGGAGGGGATATCTGTATGTGTATGGCTGATTCCTTTTGTTGTGCAGGGGAGGCTAACACAACACTGTAAAGCAACCATACTCCAATAAAAATTAATTTTAAAAAATGCTAATATTGGCTACTGAATAGAATTTAAAATTTCTTAGTGTTCTTTTTTTAATCTTGGAATATATCCTCCTAGGGATGTACAGTCAAAAATGCTCTGTTTTAGAGTCATTTGAAGTAGTTCTTCAGTATGTGGTTATGCCATCAGCTTGACATACAGCTATGTTCACTATAAAAAAAAAGTTTATTTTTTTCAATTTTTAGAAATTTTTTCCTTTTTTAAATTTTGCTTTTTTAATTATGTAAATATTTGCATGGTTACAAGTCAAAATTATTTAAAAAAAAAGAACATTCATGGAAATTTTGCTTCCATCCTCATCCCTGCAATTCTTTTCCTCCCTCTTTAGACCATTAGTTTTCTTAGTTTTGGTTTATCCTTTCATTTTTTCTTTTTGAAAATACAAGCAAATGCATTTAAATATAGTCACACTCCCTTCCCTTTCTTACACAAAATTTGCAAACTATAAAAGTATTTTGCATCTTGCTCTTTTTTTTTGCTCAATAATATATCTTGGAGATCACTCCATATTGGTATATAGAGATCTTCCTGCTCATTTTTACAGCTGCATAGTACCCTACTGAATGAATGCAACAGGTTTTTTTTGTTTGTTTCCTATGATAGAGTTTTGGGTTGTCATAATCTTTTTGTTATCAAAAACAGTGCTGCAGGGACTACCCTGGTGGTCCAGTGAGTAAGACTACATGCTCCCAATGCAGGGGGCCCAGGTTCAGTTCCCACATGCATCCCACAACTAAGAGTTTGCATGTTGCAACTAAGACCCAGCGCAGCCTAAATAAATAAATAAATAAATAATTTTTTTAAAAAAACAGTGCTGCAATGAATAACTTTGAAATGTGTGCCAATTTTAAAAAATCAAAGTTAGTTGTATTAAATGCAATAATAAGCTTATAGGAGTGTTCCAGCACTGTGGTAATCATTCATTGATAGTAATTAGTAATAACCTACCTCCACATTGGCTTCTTATTGAATATTGTTTTATTTGCCCAGATGTGAACCTCCCACCATCACTCAGATACACACTGTCTACTCAAGTGTTTACTATGGAGTTGCAATCCTCTTATAAACTCCACATTCCTTGCCACAATGATAAGTCTATGCTTAGGTACCTAATCCAAATTGGTTCCATCAAAGAACCTCGATTGAATGGTCTGGGTTTAGTAATCTGACTCAAACTGTGCCATTCAGGGCTCTTCTCTGGCTTCTAAACGTGAGACCTAGGAAGGGTGTTTTATTCTGATCACCAATTCCAGTGTGTGTGCTGCGGTGGAGCGGGGTGAGGGTTTCTCTCCACTCCTCCAAACAATGCTCCAGACATTAGCTGGGTATCCTAACAATTCAACTCCATTTTGACATTATCTACTGGGAGATAGTATCAGATTCCACAGGTCATGGGTTCAGTTCCACAAGAATGGCACCCCTTACTTCAGATGTCAATCACAAGTAGTAGGTCCCCAAGTTACCCACAACTTCTGTCCAGTTTAGCTAAAAGTCAAAGGTTCCCATGAGGGCCCTCAGGTTTTATTAACTTGCTAGAGCAGCTCACAGAACTCAGAGAAACATTTTACTTACTAGATCACAGTTTTATCATAAAAAGAATATAACTTAGGAACAGCCAGATGGATGACAGGGCAACATGTGGGGAAAGGACATGGACCTACTATGCTCTCTCTGAGCATAGCACCCGCCCCAAACCTCTGCATGTTCACAAGCCTGGAAGCTCTCGGAACCTCCTATTATTGGGATTTTTATGGAGGCTTCATCATGAAGGCATAATCAATCATTAACTCTATTTTTAGGCCTTCTCCCTCCTTAAGAGCATGGGAAGTGGGGCTGAAAATTCCAAGCTTCTAATCATGGCTTGGTCTTTCCTGTGACCAGCCCCTATCCAGGAGCTACCCAGAGCTGCCTCATTAGAATAAAAGATGCTCCTATCACCCAGGAAATTACAAAGGTTTTAGGAGCACTGTCAGGAACCAGGGTCAAAGACCAAATATTAGAACAAAAATGCCTCAAGAGCTATTATCACTTAGGAAATTACAAGAGTTTCAGGAGCTCTGTGCCAGGAACTGGGGGCAGAACCAATATATATTTCCCATTACCTCACAAGGGGGAAGCTCAATTCATCCCCAGTGGAGTGTGTGAGACATGATTCTGGGAGTAGCCATGTTCTCAGGCATAGTATAAGAGGACAAGTTGAGAAAAGGAAACCCACCCATAAAGAGATGCAAAACTAGAGAAGAAGGAAGAAGTTCCTGGTGGTGTTATCTTCTAAGACAAGCCATATCTATGCCTTTCTTATTTTGTTACATGCAACAATAAATATCTCTTTTATTCTAAAAAATAAAAAGGAAATTAGGCAGTGAATTAAGGCATTACATGAAAAATAGAATTAGCCAACAAAAAAGCTCATACTAGAGTCAGAACCTACTTTGATTCTTAACTCTATTGTTTTCTCTCAGTTCAACTAGTTTTTCAAACAGAAGAGTTCACTGCACCTGGGACACAGTAGGTGCTCAATAAATGAGAGCTGTTTGAACAGATGAATGAGTAAACAATAGATGCATCATTATTTTTTTTCAGTGATTATTTTCTCAACAATCTAAACAAGTAGATTATAATTCAATCTGAAATTAGAATATGTTTCCTAAATCCAAGAGTCCCTGAATTTCAAATCGGTTCTCACACAACTGATAAAACATTGTTTCATCATCTGTTTACTAAATTCGTAAAGAAAGACTCAATGTCCTGGACTGGCAAATTTTAAAGAAAGAGGGAAAATATTCTCTCTGATTGGTGTTCTTGTGTGGCTATAGAACATTTAAAATCTACCCATTGCAAATCAACAAGAATTTTATCTGCATGTTATTAAACAACAGTAGATACCACAAATGTATTTTATGAAACCACTTTGCAAGTAGAGCAAACTTGTTCCTTTCATCAAGGGATGCTTGCTCTTATTTACTAAAAACTCAAAAAGAGGCATTCTGTTTGCAAAGCCTTTTGCTACAATTCAGCAAAGATATTAATCATTAAGATAAGTTACACATCTTGAGATCTTTCATCTTAAATACAAACCTACTGAATGAAGAGCCCAATGAAGAGCGATAACAAACTAATTACTTAAATGGAAAAAAATAATATAACAAACTAGTAACTATATATAGGCAGTAACTAAGGGTGAAAAGATAACTCTAAAGAATATCCTAGGGCTGAGGAAGAGTGCTCAAGGAAGGAACAAACTTGTCGGGGGCTCCCTCCGCATGGCTAGAATTCAGTTTCTTCTGAGATGTGGATTTAGCCCATTGGATGATGGAGAAATTTGCTGGGTTTCCTAAGCCAAAGCTGGTCCATAGTCCAGGCAAGCAGGAAATACTCCTTCAGGCTGCAGGTGGGCAGAGACTACCAGATAGGCATGCAAAGGCAGCTGGGCATCAGGAGCCCACTGAGTGGTATTAAGCCTGGCATGTGTGGTGTCCACATTGGGAGAACAATAGGAAACAACCCTCCAGGGTGCAAGTGGACTGAGGCTGGCAGTTGGGTGAGCAGAGGCAGTCAGGGCATCAGGAGCCCATCTAGGAGCAGTGCAGTGTGAGGCCTGGGGTGCACAATGTTCACACTGTGTGGGCTGCAACAAGGTGGTCACTGGGCCTGGGCCGGGACTGCAAGCTCACCAAGGGATTACCCGCTCCTGGGTGCCCAGTGAGACAGAGCATCACTGAAGTCCCCACACGTGCACCCCCGGTAATTGTGAATTCGGAGCAAGGTGAGGCAAACCGAAGCACATCAAAACAAGAAGAGAAGCCCTTTCTCCTGCAATGTCCCTCCAGCACCCCTGTTTTAAAACGTTAGGTCTTATTATTATTCAGGTACAGTAAGGCCAAGTCAGGAGACAATTGCCATTGAAAAGATAGTTTGTTACTCACAGTTCCCAAGAGGACAGAGCAGGCCATGCCACGTAGGGCCACACAGGGAAGCATCAGAGTCAGTCAGGAGGCAGAGGGAGTGAGGGGAAAACATGGGCAACAGCCTTTACTGTGGTTTTCAGGAGAAGGAATGGGAGAGGTAGGGTAAACAGGCTTAGGATTGAGTAATTTTAGTGAGCTCCAGGGTGTAGGGCCTGCTCCTAGTTGTCTGATAACTGGCCCTGTTATAATTAGTGCAAGGGAACAGTGGCCCATAGTGTGAGAGCCCAATAAAAGAGTGGTGGAGGGGTATGGGCTCTGGATTGTTTAGTGTGCATCTGAAAGCTGTGCTTGCAGGCAGGCCTTTGCTGTCTCTAGGAACTGGCTTCTAGGCAGTCCCTCCAGGGTCAGCAAGGCCCCCAAATGTCAAACCATCAGAAATACATGGTTAATACAGCCCCCTACTGACAAAATGTGTTTACTGCAAAGGAGAAATTCTTCATTACCATAGAGTAAGTAATGAAGGGTGGATTTGCAGCTGAGATGCATTCATTATTAACCAGCACAACTATACAGAGATTGATCATCCTGTTTGAAGATTTTCAACCAGCTGAGTTCAGCTCTGATTGTTTATTTATTTTTTATTTCATTTAATTTTGTCAGTGATAATATCATCTTTGGAAAATGGATCTCTCCTTGTTTTGTACCCTGTAATGGTCATTTTGGCTTTTTCCCCAGTGTCTCTTTTATTCAAATAATCAATTTAAACTAATCATGGATATTTAAGTCTTTTGCCAGAGACTGGTCCAGGGAAGGGCAGGTCTAAGCTATGTTGACCTGAAACAAATAGACTTCCAGATTTTTCTCCAGAAAAGATAGGTTTATTCCGAATCAGCAGGGAATTGCAATTCTGAGTCTGCAACCATGGTGAGCTACATGCAAGTTCACCCATCGCAAGGGAAGACGAACACTTTTATAGAGGGAAAAGGAAGTTGGGAGGGCTATAAGAAGCAAAGAGTCCATGGCTTTTCATTGGCTGAGTCCTTGCCAGGAAAGGAGTCTTTCTTACAAATGTTGGGCTTGGCTATCGCTGCAGAGCATGAGAGCGCCCCCTCCTGGTTTCCCAACTCTATTTAATTCAGGTTGCTGTTTAATCATTTTTTATAGCAAATTTAGGTAAGCTAAACCAAAAGGAGAAGGTTGCTAGGGCTTCTGGGGATGAACATGTTCTATGTCTCTTCATCGCACCTGAACTAGAAAATGCAGCTCTGTTGCAACTGGGATCCATCTTGTGACCAGCCTAAGGGTAATGCCAATACAAAGGAGGATAGAACCAAGAGAACAGCTGAGGAAGGAAGCCCTGATTTTACCACACCTAGAAACTGACTTGTCCCTGAATTTCCTGTTATGGTAGATAATAAATATCCTTATGATGCAAAACTGTTTGAGCCAAGGTTTTCTGTCACTTGAAAAGAAAAATATCGTAACTGATACAAGTTCTCATTATACTTTATTCATACTTCTGCTATATTATTTATTGCCCTTCATCACAACTATTTATTCTGAGTTTATCTTCCCAACTAGACTCCTGTCTCCTTCCCTTGAGCTTGTCTTAATTATCTTAATCTTTCTAGTTTCTAACAATGCCTGACACAGGGAAGTTACTAAGTAAATATTTGTTAACTCTGTGACTGGTTCTGCCTGTTGCATCCTGATTTCAAGGATTTGGGGTGTTTATATGAAACATAGTTTGTATTCGTAAGCTTAAAGTGTAAAGGAAACTACGATACATTGCAATTAATACTCCAAAAAACAAACACATTTGAGAGTAACCAAATGAAACATCCATACCAGAATAAGCCAAATTCTGTGGTGATCATTTGTGGCTTTACTCATGCTTTCTTCCTGTCACTTGGACTCTAGAACATTTTTTTAAACTTTACTTTTGGAACTAATTTTAGATATACAGATGAATCACAAAATAGTACAGAGCTCCTATTTACCCTTTACTCACTTTCCTCTAATATTAATATCTTATATAGCTATAATACATTTGTTAAAACCAAAAAATTAACACTGGTACAACACAACTCACTAAAGTTCAGACTTTATCCAGAGTTCCCCAGTTTTTCCACTAATGTCCTCTTTCTGTTTCAGGATCCAATTCAGGATACCACACTGCATTTAGTTATCATGACTCCTTATCTCCCATCCGTGATGGTTTCTTGGTCTTTTATGACATTTAACACTTTTGAAGAGTATTGGTCAGGTATTTTGTAAAATGTCCCTCAAATTTTGTTTATCTAGAGCTTTTTCCATTTTTTTCTTTCTTCTTTTCTGATGTCTGAAGCTTTCTAGAAATTCTTTTGTAGTAATAATAATGCCTTATTTTAGGATATTTTATGCTTTACAGACCAATATCACTACATTCCTTTGGTGATTCTCATCTCCACCTGGAGAAGTGACTCAGAAAGAACATTTCTCCCCATATATGGGAAAGCACTCATGGAAAGATGCTGTAAGGAGGAAGCTGAAAGCACCAAAGCACCTGCAGGAATGAAGCCTGTGAGACAGGCTGGGACTTGGGACCTGGGACCCTTTGCTGCAGTGCTTATGATCTCGGGTGGCTTCAGCCTGCAGCGGCTTGAAGCAGGATTTCAGTTCCCAGCCACAGATTGAAGTCAGGCCGCAGCAGTGAGAGCGCTGAATCCTAGCCACTAGACAGACCACCAGGGAAGGGGGGCCAGTGACAAGGCCCTGGCCTGTCAGCTGTGTAGAAATGAATTTCCACGTAGAGTCGGAAAGTAGTGAAACAAGTGTTATTAGGAAGAAAAAGAGTACATATGTGTGGATAGATACACGGGCGGGCTCAGAGAGAGAGTCACGCCCTCACAGTAGTTTGAATCGCTTTTATGGGGGCATTTCTTCCGGGTTTCCTTTGGCCAATCATCTTGCTTTGCCTGGTTCTGAGTCCGTATATGGTATATCTCAGGGTCCTCCCATGTGCACATCTCATAGCCAAGATGGATTCTAGTGAAGAGGCCTATGGGTAGGTTGGTATCACTTACTGTGGGGTGGTACCCCCTCCCTTTTGACCTCCGAGGAGCCTCTCTATGCATGTGTAGTCAGGGAGGTCTCCTTGACTTCGAGAATGAGGAATATGTGGTCTTTTATCTCTTATCTGGGCAGGGCTCAGCTCTTCTCTAGCCCCTCAACTTGGAGTATCTGTCCACAGAGGACAAACTCTGGCTCCTCAGCCTGGGGCCCATCTATCTCCTGCCTCACTTACACCTGGACAAACGTCTAGTCTAGTCCGAGCAACAGAATACAAAGAAACTATAAGGGACTAAAAATAACTGTGTGCATGCCCAGTTGGGGCAAAGTATGAACAACAAGATGCAAAAAACCCAAAAACCCAGCTGCCACTTCTGAGGTGTCAGGAGCAAAAGCAGGGTACTGTGCATGATCCCTGCACACAGCACGACCAAGGGGGTGGGCAGATCACCCACGCCACTCCTTCTGCCCGACACACGGGTCCGCCCCTACCCTCACCCCATTTAAGGGATCAGCTTGCCCCAGCTCAGGGAGCAAGCAAGGGAACCTATTACTTGTTTTCATTCCCTCGTGCTGCAGCACCAGTCCCAATAAAGCCCTGTCTGAATTTCTTGTCTGGCCTCTTATCAATTTCTATTGCTTGAAGAGTCCAAGAACCCAGGTCGGTAACACCTGGACATGAGGTCAGTGAACTGGACCAGGCCTGAAGGGAGCTGGGCTTGAACTTGTGAGTTACCCTGAGGGTCAGATTCCTTACCTCCATGGGCATAAGTGGTTTATAAAATCTCTTCCAGTACTAAAATCCTCTATTATCTGTGTATTTCATTTCTCCTGCTAATATTGCACTCTACTGACACTAATCATTAACAGCTAATAATAAAACCCATAAGTTGCCTTTCAGAGATAGCGTTCTACTGTACTTTCTTCTTTCTCATGAGCAAATAGTTAGACAAAGGGAGCAAAGTGAAACCTTGCTCTCTGGGCAAGGCTCTCTTCAAAAGGCTGATAGGGTATATTGGCAACAACTTATCCCTTCAGCCTAAGTTACTTCTCAATGAATTAACCTCTTGGGGGACACATTCCTTGTTTCAGAAAAACCAAGGTTCATTAGTGACAGCAGCGGACATGAATTCACCAGGAATGTACTATTTTCAGACTGAAGTACAGCTGCAGAGCTCAGCCAGGTGTGTGGGTGATAATGGCATACCAGAAACATAGTAGAGGAGAACAAAATGAAAAATGAAAGGCTAGGGAGTGGGGAGGAAGGTAGAGGGAGAAGTTCAAGAGGATAAAGACAAGCAAAAAGAAGTTCATCCATTTATGAGTATTTATTGGGTACTCTCTATGTTCCAAGCTCTGTGATAGATTCTGGAGATATGCAGAACAAAATGGACATGGACTTGTTTTCGGGGAGTTTATACTCAAGAAATGGACGAGAAGGGTAAGGGAGGGATAAATTAGGAGTTTGGGATTAGCAGATACAAACTACTACATATAAAATAAATAAACAACAAGGTCCTACTGTATAGCACAGGAAACTATATTCAATATCCTGTAATAAACCATAATGGAAAAGAATATGAAAAAATATATATACATATATATGTATATATATATGTATAACTGTATAACTGAAACACTTTGCTGTATACCAGAAACTAACACAACATTGTAAATCAACTATACTTCAATAAAAAAAGAAATGGACAAAAAACAAATAATTATTTAATCATAAATGTAACAAATGCTTTTTTAAAAAGAAAGTGTGCAGTGTACCAAATAACCAGAAGTTAGGAGGTCAGGAAAATTTGATAAGTTGGAATATTTGATGGTCTAGAATATATGATGTACCAAGTAACATATTCCCAGGTTCAACCAGGAAGTTTTGGGGAGCTTTGACCAGCTATTGGTCACAGTGTGAAGACAGTGTGGTTAGAGTCAGTGGTTAGCATCTAAACCAAGGAAACCTGGGCATCTACTGTCAGGTGAGGCTCACCCCTGGAATAATCTGAATGAAATAGAGCTGGCTGGGTGTTAGGTTGATGGGTTTCTGTGGACTGGCAAGCCTGCAGTTGCATATGTCCTCTGAGCTCTGCCCTGCTTGTTTCAGACAGTGGGAAACACCATTTCTGTAAGGCACTATGACTACCTTGCTCCCATTCATACTCGATCCACGCCGGATGGTGAAAGCTCTCTTAGCGCCACCCTATCTTGCACATTCCATGCATTCACCAATCAGACAATATTCATGGAGGCCTACAATGTGCCAGGCCTTGTGCCAGTCTGTGAAGATATTGCAGTGCTGCAGGAGGCAAGGAGCTTACTGTCTGATTCAAAGCTTTCCAAACTTTCTTGGTTCACAGTAGTTTATTTCTTGGTGTCAGTAGTTTATTCACAGCACCCTTAGGCCAAAAGAAATTCCTATCAGTTTCTTTTATTTGGAAGTTAGATCCAAACAACTTAGTAAGTATTTATGTCTGAACAACTTAGTAGCTATTTGAAGATACAACTATAAATTAAAAGAAAAAGTAATATTTTTATTTCATCCCAGAGTGTGCCTGCCTGTTGGACACTGCACAACTTCTCCAATCTTGGAATCAGACTGGACATCCCCAACCTCATTCCCTAAACACAGTGATTTTTGTGCGGTTCTAGTTTATTTTTTTTAATTTTTAAAAATTTTCATTTATTTAGTTTTGGCTGCATTGGGTCTTCGTTGCTGTGCGGGCTTTCTCTAGTTGTGGCGAGCGGGGGCTACTCTTCATTGTGGTGCTTGGGCTTCTCATTGCGGTGGCTTCTCTTGTTGCAGAGCATGGGCTCTAGGCACGCGGGCTTCAGTAGTTGTGGCACGTGGGCTTCAGGAATTGTGGCTCACGGGCTGTGGAGCGCAGGCTCAGTAGTTGTGGCACACGGGCTTAGTTGCTCCGCGGCATGTGGGATCTTCCTGGAGCAGGGATCGAACCTGTGTCCCCTGCAT
This sequence comes from Eschrichtius robustus, assembly GCF_028021215.1. Taxonomy (NCBI): domain Eukaryota; kingdom Metazoa; phylum Chordata; class Mammalia; order Artiodactyla; family Eschrichtiidae; genus Eschrichtius; species Eschrichtius robustus. The sequence continues at coordinate 88,748,175 of NC_090833.1, read as the reverse complement.
TGGCAGGCAGATTCTTTTTTTAAAGGTTAGACTTTATTTTATTGCCTAGATTTTTTTTTTTTAATTTATTTTTGGCTGTGTTGGGTCTTCGTTTCTGTGCGAGGGCTTTCTCTAGTTGCGGCAAGTGGGGGCCCCTCTTCATCGCGGTGCGCGGGCCTCTTACCATCGCGGCCTCTCTTGTTGCGGAGCACAGGCTCCAGACACGCAGGCTCAGTAGTTGTGGCTCATGGGCCTAGTTGCTCCGCGGCATGTGGGATCCTCCCAGACCCCACATGGGCTCGAACCCGTGTCCTCTGCATGGGCAGGCAGACTCTCAACCACTGCACCACCAGGGAAGCCCCGGCAGGCAGATTCTTATCCACTGTACCACCAGGGAAGCCTGTGCAGTTCCAGCTTTTTATCACAACTGTTAGAAACCCAACTTGGCAAAGATATGACATTATTCAAAGAAATATAGTGGAAAAGAAATGTAGTCTAATGTGAAATCGTGAACTATCTCACTCACAAGCAGGATGTCAGGAGGATAACCCCTGCTTCCCTCAAGTATTTAAAATATCCTGCTGTGCCCCTGAGAGTGCATCTGTGGCACCCCAGCACTGGTGGAACATGACTTAGAAACAGGTCTATGATTAGAAATGCCCAAACCCACAGCAGAGTTTCTCAAACTGGGAGCACTTAAATGTGTGTTCAATAATGTATGTCTTCACACAACTGAAAGCCAGAGGATTCAGGATCAGTCTCTCCTGCACTTTGTGGCAGAGTGAAATTGGTCACTTTTACCTCACCAGCACTCTGCCCTTGATAAGTGTGATCCTGAAGGGGTTCCACTAGACAAATACCATAAATAGAGGATTGTATTTTCTGAACCACAAATCCAGAAACAAGGGTGGGTGAACTTATAAAGACAAAGAACCTGAATGTTGTCTGGTTCTGCCCTGAAAGGCTAGGACACATGGTCACCATCTATGAGAAACCCCAGTGCAAAACCAACCTCCAAGTCCAGGACCAGCTGACTCTCACAGAGTCTGCAGAAATTCCTAAATTCCTCTATGCCTGCTTGCCTGCAGCCTGCCCCAAGAGAAATTAAGGTAGAACAGAGCCATTTGGCTCCATCTTCCTCATCCCTCTCAATCCATCATTTACACACACACACACAGTTATATCACTTGAGGGGCCTGGTAAATAGCTTTAGCAAAAAAAGTCTGAAGAAAGGACATGGATTCCTGAAACACCCTAGCACATTTATACATAGATTTATTATACCTGCTCTTAAAAAATATAACTGAGGGAATTTTCTCAAGTGATAGCAATGGTCCATATTTTTATAGGATTGTGGATAACGGGTGGATAATCAGGCAAAACTCACCTAACTGTGGACAGATGCACAGATTCTGATGGAGTAAAATAGAATCTAGGTGGTGGATATAGGAGTGTTCCCTGTAAAATTCTTTCAACTTTTTGGGCATGTTTTAAAATTTCCATGATAAAATTTTAGCAAATTTTTAAATTTAAAAATTTAACTCCACTTAAGATTTGTACATTACACTGTATGTTAATGATACCTGCAAAAAACAAAAAAACAAAAAGAAGCAAGAGAACTGAGGCGGGAGTGGGTTAAAAACAGACTAGAAGGAAAAACAAATCTATCGGATCATAAATATGGATGTGCTTGGTAACTGGTTCTCTTGAACAGATAAGAACTAACTTCGACCCAGGCGGCTATGGAGAGCAGGGGTTGCTTTCTTCCTAATTAACTCCTTTCTCGGCTTGGATCTCTCTGTCTCTCTCTCTGTCTCTCCCTACCATGAGTGGCTGAGTCAGAAAACGCGACAACGGTTCCGTACCTTCCCGGAGCTTCGGAACCACCGGAGCTGCGTACAGAGACTTGGCGGGGCCTAACCTGGAAGACGACAAGTACGCCGCGGCTTGCCACCGCGCACCTCACTCTCCCCGGGCGCCACAGCGGGTCTGGACGGCGCAACTCCGCGCCGTGCGCCCCGCCCCGCCGTGCGCCCCGCCCCGCCGTGCGCCCCGCCACGGCACGCCAGTACGATCCGCTCCTTACGCCCACCTTGGGTAGCGATCCGGCCCACCAAAGATTCTGACCCCCACCCTCGCGAACCAAGGGCCCGCGGATGCAGGGCGCGATGGCCGCCCTATCCGTGGACCCGGTCACGCGGCAGATCAGCGGCCGCGCCGCCCCAGCCCCAGTCCCAGTCCCAAGCGGCCCCGAGAGCGGGCAGCCCCTGGCCGCCGCCGTGGCGGACCTGCCGGTGCTGGACGTCTCCGGGAGGCGGGTGCTGTTCGGCGCGCTGTTCCGGGAGCGCCGGGCTGTAGTGGTCTTCGTGCGGGTGAGCGCGGGCTGCGGGACGATCCGGAGCAGGGACCTCACCCGCAGGCTGAGACGGAGGTTGCTTCCACGGCCTCCGCTGGGGGGTGGTTACATCGGGCCCCTGGACGGGTCCAGGGCCCGAGAGCGGAGCCCGCCGGGCCTGGCCCTTCCCGTGGTCATCCACTAGAAGCTTCCGGAATGCGAACTGCTCCTCTCGCTTCCTTGAACGGGAATGGAAAAGCAGCCCGCCAAGCCAAGGCCATTTTCTCAGCGAGCGAAGAGGCCTAGCACAGACTGGGTGCGGCCTAATTTCAATGCATATTTGGGCGCCCCGACACCTCTTTCTACCCGTCTTGGGTGTTGTGTTAATTAGCATCACGCATAATGAAGTACTTGGTCCTTTCTGACCCCGGGGGTGTTAGTTGCTAACTTGTCCTTTTTGCCCGTATTGGGATTTCAGCATTTCCTGTGTTACATCTGCAAGGAATATGTAGAAGATCTGGCCAAAATCCCCAAGAGTTTCTTACAAGTAAGTTTCCTGAGAGTGAGCAGCAGCGAGCCCCGCTTCAGGGCGGCCTTGTGAAAATCACCTGCCATTTATAAGGAGTGCAATGGCATGAGGTGCGGAGTGCACCACCTCTCCAGCGCAGACACTCACAAACCCAGATTCTCACCATCCCACACATCTCTCCAACACCTCCAAAAAGGGGAGGCACGCGTTAGAAGTCTATTTCTGGGCTGTTCATTATTTCCTGGTTATAAACATACTAACCATAATAATAATTTTAATGTTACCTAATAACCTACCAGTTCTCAAATGTTGATTGATAATGACCAAAAACAGAAATGCTAAAAATATTTCCTTCCCTTTATTTTTGTAATAAAGACACTCCAAATAGTTGTTCGTTATAGGAAAATACTAATATATCTTAAAGGTGAAAATTTGTATTTTTAATGGAATGTATGTTCCACATTGGTCTGACAACCACATACAGGTGTGTTTCTTCAGGCATATAGAGGTTTGTCCTCAGCTGAGCTTTTGAGTGAACGCATTGGGTAGATTTTGTAAAACTAAGGTCTATTTTCAGCAGACCTTATCAATTGAGATGTGAAAGAATAAAATTGTCTGATTAAATAACCCTACTTTAATAGTTTTTATTCTTGTTTAATGTATGCCTTTGGGGGAAGTGTAGAGAACTACTGACTATATTATTTTGAAATTCTTACTTAGCAAAAGAATCATCTGAATTAATTGAACATTTTAGCATACACCTCTTTGCTTTGACTCACACAATTTTGCTCTTTATACCATTCTTCTAGAAGCCTATAGGTGGCATTAGAATGGAACAAAAGAGTTGGATTAGGGGAAGTTGTATGAAACATGTGATTTCCAATAATATGTACATGTCTTTTTTCTCTCCTAAAGGAAGCAAATGTCACTCTTATAGTGATTGGACAGTCATCCTACCATCATATTGAGGTAAATATATAGCAAATTGGGACTCTACAGGTTAGATCTCTTTCAGAAATAAAAATTGTATTATTTGAATCACTAAATGTAGGCTAAATTTGCTAAAATTAAGTCAGATTATCACTATTTTTCTCCCATTTCTTTTGACAAAAATTCCAACTCTACTCTTTTTTCAGCCTTTCTGTAAACTGACTGGGTATTCTCATGAAATCTATGTTGATCCTGAGAGAGAAATTTATAAAAGATTGGGAATGAAAAGAGGTGAAGAAATTGCCTCCTCAGGTAAGACATGATATGTCTCAAGTAGAAAACACTAATGGTGTATTTCACATTTCACATATGCATATATATGCATAGTGGAACAAACGGTAAATTCATAAATCAGCCTGCTTTTTGTGATTCTAATAAGTGATCCAGATTCATGAGACTCTAAAAGATTCATTTCCTGGATGTAATGACATGGAAGGCTGTTGGTGAAGTACTAAATGAATGAAAAATGCAAGTTGCAGAGCAGTGTTTTTAGTATGATTCCATTTTTATAAAAATAAAAACCATTTTCATAAAGATCTATACTATATATGTGTGAAATGAAAAATGTTTTAAAAGATATTGCAATGATTACCCCAAGGCATGGGAATGAGAAAAGTGGCTTTTGAATTTTTTACAATAAGTACATTTTACTTTTGTAATTACAAGAAAAATAATATTGCTTAATATATTTTCATACCTCAACACCATGGCTTTGAACGCTCTATATTCTTTAATAGATGAAATCTTAGTTTTCATTTAAAGCCCAACTCAAAGGGGCTCTTAATAGCTCTTCAAGCAGAAGCAATTGCTTCCTTCATTGTATTTTAATAGCACCTTGTACACTATTATATACTCCATAATTGCACTTAAGGTGGTGGGTAGTATAATTAGTTGAAAAGTTTTATGTTTTATTCATCTTTATATGGTCCATATTCCCTGCCCTTACACAGTTCTTTACAATTAAAAGTATAATAAGCTTTAGGTGAACTATTTATATGTATTTTAGGTAGAAAGAACTTGGCTTCTGAAATACCAAATAAGAGAACTCAACTTGAACTCAAATCACTTACTCTCAACAAATGCTGAGAATGACACCCATGGCACCCACTGTGTTGGATTTTCCCGGGAGGACTGTGATAAAAGACACAGCCCCTGCCAACCCAATGCTCATAATCTACTCTGGGAGACAGAAGCAAACAGTCGACTACATTACAGTTTAGGGCTCATAAAAGAGGAGAGCATGTACTGGCAATACCTATAATGCAGAAATGCCTATAACACCAGAAATGCACAGGGAGAGAAGAATCTGGGAAGGCTTCTTAGAGGCGGTGTTGTCTAAGCTCATTCTTTAAGGAGTTAGCTGGGTGAAGTGAGGCTGGGAATGGTGCAGCTGACGGAAAGTAGCACGCGCAAAAGCACACAGGTATGAAAAAATGTGACTGTTGGAGAAGTGCAGTTCCCTGTGTCTGGCCAGAGTCTAGGAGCCAGTTGGGGGATTGTGTGAGCCAGGGGACTGAGTCTGGGAACATGCCAAGGAGTTTGGATTTGTTCTGGAGGCAGTGGGGGAGTCATAAAAGTATTATATTTGAGTGGAGAAGTGATACAGTCTTGTTGCCAGGTGGAGGAGCAATTGAAATGTGCCAAATGGGAGTCACTGATATTCTTGACAGGTTTGTAGTAATAGGCTAGAAAGAAATGACACGGCCTGAAGTAGAGATGCAGAGGGACAGATCACAGAGCTACTTATGAGGTAGAGTTGACAGGATCCCTTTACTGAAGTTTTTAAAGAAAGCAACCTAAACTTTATTAAAACCAATGATGAGGTAGCATAAATACAGAATTTGCTCTTTTTTGCCCCTCTCTTTTTAGTATAGGAAATTGCAACAGTACAGATTGTGAACCTTCGTCTTTGGTAGACTGTTTTCCTGTGCTATAGCAGAGTCTCAGCATGTGTAAGGTCTGTTTGTCATTTAGCCACTTTAGATATAAACTGTGAGTTTCACTTTAGTAACACCTCACCATTCATTGCCTCAATAAAGATGTGGAATTGCAAAGAAAACATGAATTTAAAGCAAAATACATGCTTGTGATTATAAGAGAGAGTATATTCAAATCATTTAAACTCCTTTGATCTGTGTTAAAGTACTGTATTTCCAAACAGAAAACATTAGGTTCTCACAAAATAATTTTTTAAAGTTCCTACCTGAAAAAGCACAAATCTCAGAATCAGTTTCAGAATAATCCTACTTGAAAATTATGACACTGAAAATAAAATATAATAATTTAAAATTAATGGGACAGGGCTTCCCTGGTGGCACAGCAGTTGAGAATCTGCCTGCCAATGCAGGGGACACGGGTTCGAGCCCTGGCCTGGGAAGATCCCACATGCCGCGGAGCAACTGGGCCCGTGAGCCACAATTACTGAGCCTGCGCGTCTGGAGCCTGTGCTCTGCAGCAAGAGAGGCCGCGATAGTGAGAGGCCCGCGCACTGCGATGAAGAGTGGCCCCCGCCTGCCACAGCTAGAGAAAGACCTCGCACAGAAACGAAGACCCAACACAGCCATAAATAAATAAATAAATAAATAAATAAATAAATAAATAAATAAATAAATTTAAAAGAGAAACCTTTCATTAAAAAAAAAAAAAATTAATGGGACAGTTTATAAAGACAAAGAGTAAGAAAATAAAGCCACTAAATTCAAGGGAGTAATGGGTTTACCCAGTATTTCGTTTTGCCTTACTTGATAATAAGCCAGTTTATGGTGTTAAATCTATAATGATTACTGTAGACAACAGATAAGCACAATGCAGAAAACATGCCTCTTATAATACTTACTTAATCTAATTTTTCAAGTTAAAATTCTGGTCTTGAGTCCAAGAATCAAACTAAGAGGAAAAAATGAAAAACAAGAGTTTTACACATAACTAAATTCTTACTAGCAAAATTAGATTGTGCTTTACAGCAAAGATTGTGAAATTCTAGGTTGTGAATCTTCTTCAATTGAATTTCTAAAATTTCAGAAATGTTAAATGACCCTTCTTCAGACATGGGGAGATAGTTTGGATTTATGAACATCTATTTTAAGTGTAAAATCCTAAAAAACAGTAAACTTTAGTCCTTTACCCATGTCTCTAAGCTAATGAGCCTGTATTTGTTTCTTGGTGAGATGAATGTCCATCCCAATATAAACATGAAAGAAATAGAAAAGTTGGAGAGATGAAGGAAATAATAGGTATCAGGATATATTAAGGAATCGGGCAGGTCAAAGGCAGCATAATCATCAAAATAAAAAGCAAAAAGCACTAGTAGGAGCCGACCGCAGGGCTGAGGGTTGGGCTCTGTGCTGCGACCCGGCAGGAGAAGATGAACGGGACTGGTAACTGCTGTACACTGGTGGACGTGCACCCGGAGGGGCAGACGGTGGGCAAGAGGACCTGGGCCATGATGTCTTGCTGCTCAACCAGTCATTCTCTGGCCTCAGAACTGGTGGAGTCCAAAATTTAAAAAAACTAAAAAGATGTAAAAGGCAGGGATAGGAAAAAGATAAGTTACAAGAAAGGTAGAGACTGAGTTTCTTCACTCAAAGGGAGTGGAGGACTTCCCCGGTCGTGCAGTGGTTAAGAATCCGCCTGCCAATGCAGAGGACCCGGGTTCGAGCCCTTGTCCGTGAAGATCCCACATGCCGCAGAGCAACTAAGCCCATGCGCCACAACTACTGAGCCTGCGCTCTAGAGCCCATGAGCCACAACTGCTGAGACCACGTGCTGCAACTACTGAAGCAACAAGAGAAGCCACCGCAATGAGAAGCCCGCACACCGCAACGAAGAGTAGCCCCCACTAGCAGCCAACTAGAGAAAGCCTGCGCGCAGCAACAAAGACCCAACCCAGCCAAAAGTAAATAAATAAATAAAATACTAAATCACTTTAAAAAAAACGGGGGGGAGTGGAAGTGAAGTATCAGTTACTGTGAGAAAGGGAATAGAAAAACTGACAGCCAAGCAAAGATGGAGTGGTAGCTATAGCTGCTATTGTTACAGCTAAACCGCAAAGTCTCAGTCGCATAACGTGGGAGAAGGTTCTTTTTCTTTCACATTTCAAGAAGGGTATATCTATTGCGTGCTTCTCCAAGCAGCAATTCGGGGACACAGTAGGAAAGACTCAGGCCCTTTCCATCTTGTGGCTCTGCCATTGTCAATCCAAACTTCAAAGGATGTAGAAGGAACATGGAGAATCACTCCTGAGAGGTTTTTAGGAGGTGCCCTGGAAGTGGCACACATCATTTTACTCATTAGTTAGAGTGTAGTCACATAGCCGTACCAAACTCCAGGAAGTGTTTAGCTGTGGTCCCAGAAAGAGGAAACGGGTTTTGACCAGCGTATAACAGTCTGTGCCACAATGTCTCCTGAAGAGGAATGTAGTTATCTATTAGTTGGTAAGAGACTAAACAAAACATAAATGGGGAATTAAAAAGGAAAGCACTACCAGTTTGGTAAGTCTGTAGCTGACATTTTTCTGTGGCAGAAAATGATCTGGGTGTGTCATCGCTTCTTCCTTTAAAGCAGTAGTTCTCAACCGGGAACAATTTTGACCCCTGCCCCCAGGGGACATTTGGCATTGTCTGGAGACATTTTCAGTTGTCACAGCTTGGTGAATGGTGGTTGCTATGGCATCTAGTAGGTACAGAGAGCAAGGATGATGATAATCACCCCACATTGCACAGGACAAAGAATTATCTGGTCTAAAACATCAGTAATGAAAGGCTGAGAACTGTTCTTTGAAGGAATAAAAAAAGACAAGTCAAAAGTAAGATGACACATAAGAAAGAGACTGTTTTCTAGAAATACTAACGTTATCTTAATATCTAATCAACTATAAAATGACAACATCTAAAGACAATTCCTAATATTTCAGGACAGAGCCCCCATATAAAATCAAATATACTCTCAGGAAGCATTCGGAGCCTGTGGCGGGCAGTGACTGGCCCTCTTTTTGATTTTCAAGGAGATCCAGCTCAGCAAGGTGGAACACTCATTTTAGGTCCAGGTAAGCATCAAAGCCCAACTTCAGCAGTACACTTCTCGTGCTTTTTAGAAGTCCAGAGGCCATCCACTTTCTTTATAAAATAGCCACCATGTAAAAATGGGCAACTGGACATGGTAACAGTCAGGATGCTGTGCTTTCATAGGGGTCATCGTTTGTTTTCAAATGCTCCTGTGTATTTTTGATGTTTGTTTACTGGATGTAATGTGGCCATGATTCCATACCTGAGTGATTCCAGGTATTTGGGATAGAAGAAATCAGCATTGGTTTGGTGACTTGTATGTGGCTATAACACTCTTTAAAAATTTCAGTGGAGGCGAACATTTTCAAATGGGAGAAAACCATCAAGAACTTTTTTTTGTCAATAGAAGAATCAAATCTAGTTATTTATACCTAACAAAACTAGCAGACTTGCCCTATGTCAGAAAGCAAGTCAAGGGGAATTCCCTGGCAGTCGGACTCAGTGCTTCCACTGCAGGGGGCATGGGTTCGATCATGGTCAGGGAACTAAGATCCTGCATGCTGAGCAGCATGGCCAAAAAAAGGGAAGCAAGTCAACCCTAGGGGCAGCTTATTCAGTAACAGTTACTCTAAGCTGCATCCTTTAAATAGCTTTCTTTTTTTATTTAATTTAATTTTTATTTTATATTGGAGTATAGTTGATTTACAATGTTGTGTTAGTTTCAGGTGTACAGCAAGGTGATTCAATTATACTTATAGATATATCCATTCTTTTTCAGATTCTTTTCCCATATAGGTTATTACAGAATATTGAGTAGAGTCCCCTGTGCTATACAGTAGGTCCTTGTTGATTATCTATTTTATATATAGTAGTGTATATATGTTAATCCCAAACTCCTAATTTATCCCTCCCCCCACCTTTCCCCTTTGGTAACCATAAGTTTGTTTTTGAAGTCTGTGAGTCTGTTTCTGTTTTGTAAATAAGTTCATTTGTATTTTTTTTAGATTCCACATATAAGTAATGTCATACGATATTTGTCTTTCTTTGTCTGACTTACTTCATTTAGTATGATAATTCCTAGGTCCATCCATGTAGCTGCAAATGGCATTATTTCATTCTTTTTTGTGGCTGAGTAATATCCCATTGTATAAATGTACCACATCTTCTTTATCCATTCATCTGTCCATGGACATTTAGGTTGCTTCCATGTCCTGGCTATTGTAAATAGTGCTGTAATGAACATTGGGGTGCGTGTATCTTTTCGAATTATGGATTTCTCTGGATATATGAACAGGAGTGGGATTGCTGGATCATAAGGTGGTTCTGTATTTAGTTTTTTAAGGAACCTCCATACTGTTCTCCATAGTGGTTGTACCAATTTACTTTCCCACCAACAGTGTAGGAGGGTTCCCTTTTCTCCACACCCTCTCCAGCGTTTATTGTTTGTAGACTTTTTGATGATGGCCATTCTGACTGATGTGAGGTGATACCTCATTGTATCAGTAGTTTTGATTTGCATTTCTTTAATAATTAGCGATGCTGAGCATCTTTTCGTGTGCTTTTTGGCCATCTGTATGTCTTCTTTGGAGAAATGTCTATTTAGATCTTCTGCCCATTTTTTTATTGGGTTGTTTTTTTGATATCGAGCTGCATGAGCTGTTTGTATATTTTGGACATTAATCCCTTGTGGGTTGCTTTGTTTGGACATATTTTCTCCCATTCTGTGGGTTGTCTTTTCATTTTGTTTATGGTTTCCTTTGCTGTGCAAAAGCTTTTAAGTTTAATTAGGTCCCATTTGTTTATTTTTGTTTTTATTTTCATTACTCTAGGAGGTGGATCCAAAAGATATTGCTGTGATTTATGTCAAAGAATGTTCTGCCTGTGTTTTCCTCTAGGAGTTTTATAGTATCCAGTCTTACATTTAGGTCTTTAATCCATTTTGAGTTTACTTTTGTATATGGTGTTAGAAAATGTTCTAATTTCATTCTTTTATATGTGGCTCTCCATTTTTCCCAGCACCCCTTATTGAAGAAACTGCTTTTTCTCCATTGTATATTCTTGCCTCCTTTGTGGTAGATTAATTGACCATAGGTGCATGGGTTTATTTCTGGGCTGTCTACCCTGTTCCATTGATCTATAAATAGTTTTACTGATCAATTTGTACCACCTGAAATTCCTTTGGCTTCCCTCTACTAAATGGTTGGGCATTGGATCTCTACCATGTTCAAGTATTGCAGTCAGGGACAAACACCCAAAAAGCCTAAATCACTGTGTTGTAAACTGATTTTTCTTGGTTCTTCTTCATGTTTAAAACTGTTCATATTAGTGAGCATAGCTTCTACAGGTTATAAAATTAACATTTACTTTAATAAATTCCAGATGTCTATAAGGAAGTCTTTAGAAGGAGGATTTTGACCAAATATCATAACTTTTTTGGTTTTTTGCAGCTGGAACACTATAGCTAGCTAAAATCTTTCATTTTACTTAATCTCCCTTTCCCTCTCTCTCATGAATTTACACTAGTTAGACTAGCCAAAAAAAAAAAAAAAAGCTTTGTTTTATGAGAATATATCCTGTAAATTAGCCCAGAATGACACTGAGCCATATTTCTGAATGAATTATTTCCATCCTCAGACTTGTAAGGCATTATTTTTTGAGTCCCTCATCTCCAGGTTTCAGCATCATTTGAGCACACGTTCTGTTGTGTAAGAATGAAGAGCACACAGAAAGCATCATTTGTGTGCCAAGTTGGGAGCAGACTTAATAAAATTTTGGTACTACCCATTGGAAAAATTGTAGCTCCTTTAAGGAAAGAGCTGGGTTTACCTACTTATTTATACAAATCTCTTACACGGTTAACCAAGTATTTCATTTTGCCTTATTTGATAATAAGCCAGTTTATGATATTAAATCTACAGTGATTACTGTAGACAGCAGATAAATACAATGCAGAAAACATGCCTCATAATATTTACTAATCTAATGTTTTAAGTTAAAATTCTGGTCTTGAGTCCAAGAATCAAAGTAAACAGAGCACAGACTATAAATTATGACTATTTTATTTGAGCAGATAAAAGAATTGTGAACATCTAAGTGTATTGTAACTGATTGTCTTAATGCCCTTATTTTTTTCAGCCTCTTTTGGTCTATGGTTATAATGTAGATAGCCTATTAAATCAGTATTTAGGAGTGAATTTTTTAAGGAAGTGATTTATTCTATTATTACATTTAAGAAACAGATGATTTTCCAGCTTGATATTTATGCTAGTTCCATATTCTGCCTGTCTGTTTGACAGGATATTTTATTTAATTACATTTAATAAAACCTAACAGATGGTTATAATTTAAGAATCTTTCCCCTTGGATCTCATAAAACATTAAGTATTAGCCTTATTTAACGATAATTTTTGTCATGCTTTATTACCTTAATTAAAAATTATTATGTCATTATATAGAGAATATTATGTACTCCAGGTAAATAATTTTTTCTTTTTTACTAATTTAAAGTTAAAATGCTTCCTTGATTCTAGTAAGCAATAAATCTAATGAATAACACTGTATGTCAACCTTTACCTTTTATTCTTATTCTCTTCTAGGTAACAACATCCATTTTATACACCGTGATAGGAATAGGTTGGATCACAAACCCATCAACTCTGTTTTACAGCTTGTAGGAGTTCAGCACGTGGACTTTACAAGCAGACCTTCAGTTATCCATGTGTGACATTACAGACTCTGTCGCTTTCAAATGGACCTTGGGATATGACCTGAATTGTGGGAATGCAGTATACTTGTGCAGTGCCTAACTTGTTGGCTCTTCCCAGCCTTTGAGGAGTTATGAAACCATAAAGAGACCACCAGTTGAATAGCATGCTGAGAGGCATCAGTTGTCAAAAATGTGACATATATTTATAATTTTATAGCTTTTAAAGTTTTATTTTCTATAAAAATTTTTGTAAAAAAAGTTAAATTTTATTTTTGCAAAATAAAACTTTAAAAGCTATAAAATTATAAATACCATTCTTTATTTTACATTATGATATATCCATTCAATGAAGGTTTTTTTGGCCATTAAAATCATAAATTCTCATGAAGAACATATAAGGAGAAAGGGAAGCAACCCAAGACCATTTTATCCATTGAGAAAAGCAGGATCTCAAATTCTGTAAACAGTATAATCACATTTTTATATGTATATGTTTATATTTTTGTATGCTTAGAAAGAAAGACAGGAAGTAAACACACCAGAGTATCACCAGTTAAGTATCTCTAGGTGGTAAGATTACAAGTGTTTTAATTTTCTTTTCCATACTTTTTTATATTTCCCAACTATTCTATAATGAACATGATTCATTTTTTTGGCAAGGAAAAGGTCTTTAAAATTATATGAAGAATATATCCCTACATAGCAAGCTCCACAAAGGTACAATTATATAGGCTGCAGTCCACAAGTTTCTATCCTGATTGCTTTACTCAGAGGAAATACAACAGATCGAACCTTCACAGAGCCTGTGCTCACAGCATCTTGACCACACACCCACCGTCCATTTCACTAGGATTTTGTTTGGGGAAACGGGGGCGGGGTTGCTGGTAAAAGGAGAGAAATATGTTTTAGATATTTAAGATACGTATTTAAAATATAATCAGTATGCTTTCTGAAAGGAAATTTTAAGAATTGTTTAAACTAAAAAAAAAAAAAACTTTGTAATTTAAATGTACACTGGTTAGGTTGTATATTCCTAGACAGTTTCTATTTCTCACCTCCAAGTTTCTTTTATTTAGCAGACTATTGTGATCTTTTATTTTTCTGGAATCATAATATGTTTTGTTGGAAGTGTCCCAGGAATTCTGTTGAAAAGTACAGCAAAATTAAAGTATTTGTAATTATTAGCAAGTGTAATACTGCTCTGAACTTAAACTTTTATATCAAGTATATGGAGTCATACACAAAATATAAATTTAAAGTGTCCAAAAATTTGAATCTATTTTCATGTGTATATAAATGGAAAATCATATTTTTAATTAAAAAAAATGAGTTATCTTATAAAAGTTAAAATTAAGGTATTTTGTGCTATTTTTTATAGTAAGGAGACTGGTGGCCCAGATCCTTCTACTGATTTTAGACTTAAAACTGCTGAATCATAGCTTACACAAAATCTATATATTTACATTTATAATGTACATTATATATATACATTATGAAAATGTACACATTTTTTAAGATACATAAATGTTCTCTATGTGGTTTCATGGAGGAACAGTTACATAAATACAGTGCAGTAGTAAATTGCCTACCCGAACAAACATTTAATATAAAAATTACTTATAATAGGTGCTGTGAAATATATAAACATACTCCATATCCAATAATGTACTGGACACAAAATTTTGAAAAACCTTTTGGTGATAAATATGTAGAAGTGCTGGATAAAAAAATAATAACATCTAACAGTTTTGTGGTGCTAATTATTTGCCAGGTACTATTCCAAGTTCTTTACATACATTAGCTCTGTGGAATTGATATTACTATCATCATTATCATTGTCAACTCCATTCTACAGGACAGAAACATCCTTTTTTAAGTTGAACTTACAAGAAAGTGAGGAAACTCCACAAGGGCCAAACAGAAGCAGAAACCAGGCTGTTGACCATGCGTTGAAGCCATGGGCTGCCCTGAGGGCTGTCCCCCTCCCAGGAGTTAGAGAAGGCTGTTTCTTGGCCAACTCAAAGGCCTTACACTGTAGAGTTAAAAGTAAGACCACTGCTTAAAGCACTACCTGAGACCTGGGACTTCTGAGGGCTACAACAGTGTAAGAATGGGCTGCAGTCAAATCCATCTATAGACCAAGGAGCCCTGTGAGGAAATATGTTGTAAAGCTTCTGCAATGAACCTTTGTGGCAAAAAGAATTTCAATAAAATGAAAGTTCATGTTTAATTTAAAAATTCAAGTATTTTTGTTTCTCAAGGATATTGATAACTAATAGCCTGCATAAAATGTTTGTTCATGTTGCCATCTACCATGGGGGGGGCAAAGTGATAACACTGACCACATGAAAACTGGAAGACAAACTTTCTAAAGAAGCAACATCTACTTCAAGGTTAAGAGTTATTTTAAGAGTGTTCCAGAAGATGATTTAAGACATGCAGTTGCAGAAGGTACACTTACACATCATTCTGTGAAGAACGATTTTTCATTTAGATCAGAGTTCTTTTAAATTAATTTCACTTATGTTCAATTCCAAGTTTTCTTGTGCACATTTAAAAAGTGAAGTGGTAGTTCTTCATGTACTGGCTCTGTTAGCGGAAAACTCTGAAAACAGTTTCAGGATGCCAGTTTTAACTCAGTATTATCAGATGCTTCAAATAGAAAATCAGATAAACTCATTCCTTACAAAGGAGCTTAAAAAAAGATTTTTTTTTTTTTTTAAATCCAGTTTACAAAATCAAGGCAAAACTTTCGGAAGATGAAATATCTGACAGTACGGTGTGTGCTACTCTAAATTCAGTTTAAAAATTCAACGCTGAAGAAAAAATGATTTGTTTTCGTGGTGACAATATGAGCATAGATTTGGATGAGTATATATTTTGATAAAAGTAATGTTTATACTATATTAAGAAACCTATGGAGCAGATGTGTTTTGGAATGTGTTGTGGTGCACGCATAATTCATAATTAGGTCCAAACAAGCTGTCAATCAAAACAGAGATTATAGTTGTTAAAATTTACCAATTAAAAATTTTTTATTGTGGTAAAATATATATGACATTAAATTTACCATTATAAGCATTATTTATTGTAAAATATACATAATATAAAGTTTACCATTTTTAAGTATACAGTTCAGTGGCATTAGGCATATTCATGTTGTTATGCAAGCGTCATTCCTATCCATCTCTAGAATTTTGTTATCTAATACTGAAACTCTGTACCCATTAAACAATAACTCCCCATTTGCCCATCCCCCAGCCCCTGGTAACCACTGTTCTAATTTCTGTCTCTATAAATTTCACTATTCTAGGTACCTCATGTAAGTGGATCATACAATATATACCCTTTTATGTCTGGCTTATTTCACTAAGCATAATATCCTCAAGATTCATCCATGTTATAGAATGTATCAGAATTTTATTACTTTTTAAGGCTGGATGTTCTTGGGGGTGTGTGTGTGTGTGTGTGTGTGTGTGTATTACATTTTGCTTATCCATTCATCTGGATAGTTGGGTTATTTCTACCTTTTGGCTATTGTGAATAATGTTGCTATCAACATTGGTGTAAAAATACCTGTCTGAGTCCCTGCTTTCAATTCTTTTGTGTACATTCCCACAAGCGGAATACCCACAGTGGGCATTCTGTTTGTTTTGAAGAACTGCTGCACTGTTTTCCATATCAGCTGTATCATTTTACATTCCCACCAGCAATGCACAAGAATTCCAATTACTCTACATACATTTTTCTGTTTTGCTTTAAAAAAAAAAATAGCCATTCTAATGGGTATGAAGTGATATCTCACTGTAGTTTTGACAAAATGTGCCAGTTTTTAAAAATGTATATACAGAGTGATAAGGCAACACAATGTTTGAGAGAAGCTGATGTTGAATAGCAATTTTTTAAAAAGCGAGCATGACACTGGGCACTTTATTGTTGTTGTCCACCATTCAGCAGACATGAGAAATGTTTGAAGTGTTGAAGAACTGCTCTGGTAAGTCAACCTGTGCTGTCCTCACTGATAGTGAACTTGTTTTTTTAATGGATCCTGTATATTTTGATTTCTTCTGTTTAGTAAGTTGGAAATATTTAATGAATTTACTCAATGAATGGTGTGCCAAAAAACTATCACTTTTGAAGCTTTTAGCAAAACTGTGATTGAAAACTAACCTTACAAATAAGAAGACATTGAAATTGGTCCTTAAGAAGAAAACTAAACAAAATAAATATTGAAAGCTCAAATAGGATAAAAGATATAATTGTTAAATTCTATAACTTTGTTTTATAGTTTCTGAACTTATGATAGAGCTCCTATTTTTAATTGGGTAAAAGTGAATTCTGCATCAGAAAGGCATGAAATTTTTTTTAAAAAGGAAAAAAAAGGCCTATGATTTTATAGCATCAAAATATGGTGAAACATTCAAAAGAATTTTAAGTGGAGAATTTATGAGTTTCATCTTGTAAAAATTATGTGTTAAAGAAAGGCACTCTGAGTGGAAGCAAAAAAACAGTATCTGAAAATGTTAGGGCTGAATTAATTTTTTAAATTTTTTATTGGAGTACAGTTGATTTACAACGTTGTGTTAGTTTCAGATGTACAGTAAAGTGAATCAGTTATCCATATACATATATCCACTCATTTTTAGATTCTTTTCCCATATAAGTCATTACAGAGTACTGAGTAGAGTTCCTTGTGCTATACAGTAGGTCCTTATTAGTTATCTCTTTTACATACAGTAGTGTGTATATGTCAGTCTCAGTCTCCCAATTTATCCCTCCCCCACAAGTATTTGTTTTTAATATGAAAATATTGACCTGAAAATATCTTTCATTTAGCAAAATTTGTCCTGAGCTTACCAGGTACCTCAGTATCTGTAGAGACTGAATATTCTCAACTTGAAATGTGGACTACAGAGAAAAATCAGATGAAGAGGTCTACAATTCTAAGTCATTTAACGCTAAAATGCAACATTAGAGAAGGTTGCAAGGAATTTTATATAAAAATTAAAAATAATAAAACCATATTGAAGGTTTGTAAGCAGCAACAATCTTGAGACTGGTGTAACAAGGCTGAAGATCTTTGGTTAGATTAACCAAGATGGCGGAGTAGAAGGACGTGCTCTCACTCCCTCTTGCGAGAGCACCAGAATCACAACTGGCTGCTGGACAATCATTGACAGGAAGACCCTGGACTTCACCAAGGAGGATACCCCACGTCCAAGGACAGAGGAGAAGCCACAGTGAGACGGTAGGAGGGGCGCAATCAGAGTAAAATCAAATCCCATAACTGCTGGGTGGGTGGCTCACAGACTGGCGAACACTTATACCACAGAAGTCCACCCACTGGAGTGAAGGTTCTGAGCCCCACGTCAGGCTTCCCAACCTGGGGATCCGGCTATGGGAGGAGGAATTCCTAGAGAATCAGACTTTGAAGCCTAGTGGGAATTGAGTGCAGGACTTTGACAGGACTGGGGGAAACAGAGACCCCACTCTTGGAGGGCACACACAAAGTAATGTGTGCATCGGGACCCAGGGAAAGGAGCAGTGACCCTGGGGGAGACTGAACCAGACCTACCTGCTGGTGTTGGGGGGTCTCCTGCAGAGGCGAGTGGTGGCTCTGTTTCACCGTGGGGATAAGGACACTGGCAGCAGAGGTTCTGGGAAGTGCTCCTTGGCAAGAGCCCTCCCAGAGTCTGCCATTAACCCCACCAAAGAGCACGGGTAGGCTCCAGTGTTGGGTTGCCTCAGGTAAAACAACCAACAGGGAGGGAACCCAGCCCCACCCATCAACAGTCAAGTGGATTAAGGTTTTACTGAGCTCTGACCGCCACAGCAACAGTCAGCTCTACCCACCACCAGAGCCTCCCATCAAGCCTCTTAGATAGCCTCAACCACCAGAGGGCAGACAACAGAAGCAAGAAAAACTACAATCCTGCAGCCTGTGGACCAAAAACCACAGTTACAGAAAGATAGAGAAGATGAAAAGGCAGAGGGCTATGTACCAGATGAAGGAACAAGAAAAAACCCCAGAAAAACAACTAAATGAAGTGGAGATAGGCAACCTTCCAGAAAAAGAATTCAGAATAATGATAGTGAAGATGATCCAGGACCTCGGAATAAGAATGGAGGCAAAGATTGAGAAGATGCAAGAAATGATTAACAAAGACCTAGAAGAATTAAAGAACAAACAAACAGAGATGACCAATACAATAACTGAAATAAAAACTACACTAGAAGGAATCAATAGCAGAATAACTGAGGCAGAAGAACGGATAAGTGACCTGGAAGACAGAATGGTGGAATTCACTGCTGCGGAACAGACTAAAGAAAAAAGAATGAAAAGAAATGAAGACAGCCTAAGAGACCTCTGGGACAACATTAAACGCAACAACATTCGCATTATAGGGGTCCCAGAAGGAGAAGAGAGAGAGAAAGGACCAGAGAAAATATTTGCAGAGATTATAGTCGAAAACTTCCCTAACATGGGAAAGGAAATAGCCACCCAAGTCCAGGAAGCGCAGAGAGTCCCATACAGAATAAACCCAAGGAGAAACATGCCGAGACACATAGTAATCAAAGTGGCAAAAATTAAAGACAAAGAAAAATTATTGAAAGCAGCAAGGGAAAAACGACAAATAACATACAAGGGAACTCCCATAAGGTTAACAGCTGATTTCTCAGCAGAAACTCTGCAAGCCAGAAGGGAGTGGCATGATATACTTAAAGTGATGAAAGGGAAGAACCTACAACCAAGATTACTCTACCCGGCAAGGATCTCATTTAGATTTGATGGAGAAATCAAAAGCTTTACAGACAAGCAAAAGCTAAGAGAATTCAGCACCACCAAACCAGCTCTACAACAAATGCTAAAGGAACTTCTCTAAGTGGGAAACACAAGAGAAGAAAAGGACCTACAAAAACAAACCCAAAACAACTAAGAAAATGGTCATAGGAACATACATATCGATAATTACCTTAAACGTGAATGGATTAAATGCCCCAACCAAAAGACATAGACTGGCTGAATGGATACAAAAACAAGACCCATATATATGCTGTCTACAAGAGACCCACTTTAGACCTAGGGACACATACAGACTGAAAGTGAGGGGATGGAAAAAGATATTCCATGCAAATGGAAATCAAAAGAAAGCTGGAGTAGCTATACTCATATCAGATAAAATAGACTTTAAAATAAAGAATGTTATAAGAGACAAGGAAGGACACTACATAATGATCAAGGGATCAATCCAAGAAGAAGATATAACAATTATAAATATATATGCACCCAACATAGGAGCACCTCAATACATAAGGCAACTGCTAACAGCTATAAAAGAGGAAATCAACAGTAACACAATAATAGTGGGGGACTTTAACACCTCACTTACACCAATGGACAGATC
This sequence comes from Eschrichtius robustus, assembly GCF_028021215.1. Taxonomy (NCBI): domain Eukaryota; kingdom Metazoa; phylum Chordata; class Mammalia; order Artiodactyla; family Eschrichtiidae; genus Eschrichtius; species Eschrichtius robustus. The sequence continues at coordinate 88,728,227 of NC_090833.1, read as the reverse complement.
ATCCAAAATGAAAATAAATAAGGAAACAGAAGCTTTAAATGACACAATAGAACAGATAGATTTAATTGATATATATAGGACATTCCATCCAAAAACAGCAGATTACACGTTCTTCTCAAGTGCGCACGGAACATTCTCCAGGATAGATCACATCTTGGGTCACAAATCAAGCCTCAGTAAATTTAAGAAAATTGAAATCATATCAAGCATCTTTTCTGACCACAACGCTATGAGATTAGAAATGAATTACAGGGAAAAAAACGTAAAAAAGACAAACACATGGAGGCTAAACAATACGTTACTAAATAACCAAGAGATCACTGAAGAAATCAAAGAGGAAATAAAAAAATACCTAGAGACAAATGACAATGAAAACACGACGACCCAAAACCTATGGGATGCAGCAAAAGCGGTTCTAAGAGGGAAGTTTATAGCTATACAAGCCTACCTAAAGAAAGAAGAAAAATCTCAAGTAAACAATCTAACCTTACACCTAAAGAAACTAGAGAAAGAAGAACAAACAAAACCCAAAGTTAGCAGAAGGAAAGAAATCATAAAGATCAGAGCAGAAATAAATGAAATAGAAACAAAGAAAACAATAGCAAAGATCAATAAAACTAAAAGTTGGTTCTTTGAGAAGATAAACAAAATTGATAAGCCATTAGCCAGACTCATCAAGAAAAAGAGGGAGAGGACTCAAATCAATAAAATCAGAAATGAAAAAGGAGAAGTTACAACAGACACCGCAGAAATACAAAGCATCCTAAGAGACTACTACAAGCAACTTTATGCCAATAAAATGGACAACCTGGAAGAAATGGACAAATTCTTAGAAAGGTATAACCTTCCAAGAGTGAATCAGGAAGAAATAGAAAATATGAACAGACCAATCACAAGTAATGAAATTGAAACTGTGATTAAAAATCTTCCAACAAACAAAAGTCCAGGACCAGATGGCTTCACAGGTGAATTCTATCAAACATTTAGAGAAGAGCTAACACCCATCCTTCTCAAACTCTTCCAAAAAATTGCAGAGGAAGGAACACTCCCAAACTCATTCTATGAGGCCACCATCACCCTGATACCAAAACCAGACAAAGACACTACAAAAAAGAAAATTACAGACCAATATCACTGATGAATATAGATGCAAAAATCCTCAACAAAATACTAGCAAACAGAATCCAACAACACATTAAAAGGATCATACACCACGATCAAGTGGGATTTATCCCAGGGATGCAAGGATTCTTCAATATACGCAAATCAATCAATGTGATACACCATATTAACAAATTGAAGAATAAAAACCATATGATCATCTCAATAGATGCAGAAAAAGCTTTTGACAAAATTCAACACCCATTTCTGATAAAAACTCTCCCCAGAAAGTGGGCATAGAGGGAACCTACCTCAACATAATAAAGGCCATATATGACAAACCCACAGCAAACATCATTCTCAATGGTGAAAAACTGAAAGCATTTCCTCTAAGATCAGGAACGAGACAAGGATGTCCACTCTCACCACTATTATTCAACATAGTTCTGGAAGTCCTAGCCACGGCAATCAGAGAAGAAAAAGCAATAAAAGGAATACAAATTGGAAAAGAAGAAGTAAAACTGTCACTGTTTGCGGATGACATGATACTATACATAGAGAATCCTAAAACTGCCACCAGAAAACTGCTAGAGCTAATTAATGAATATGGTAAAGTTGCAGGATACAAAATGAATGCACAGAAATCTCTTGCATTCCTATACACTAATGATGAAAAATCTGAAAGAGAAATTATGGAAACACTCCCATTTACCACTGCAACAAAAAGAATAAAATACCTAGGAATAAAGCTACCTAGGGAGACAAAAGACCTGTATGCAGAAAACTATAAGACACTGATGAAAGAAATTAAAGATGATACCAACAGATGGAGAGATATACCATGTTCTTGGATTGGAAGAAGCAACATTGTGAAAATGAGCATACTACCCAAAGCAATCTACAGATTCAATGCAATCCCTATCAAATTACCAATGGCATTTTTTACGGAGCTAGAACAAATCATCTTAAAATTTGTATGGAGACACAAAAGACCCCGAATAGCCAAAGCAGTCTTGAGGCAAAAAAATGGAGCTGGAGGAATCAGACTCCCTGACTTCAGACTATACTACAAAGCTACAGTAATCAAGACAATATGGTACTGGCACAAAAACAGAAACATAGATCAATGGAACAAGATAGAAAGCCCAGAGATAAACCCACGCACCTATGGTCAACTAATCTATGACAAAGGAGGCAAAGATATACAATGGAGAAAAGACAGTCTCTTCGATAAGTGATGCTGGGAAAACTGGACAGCTACATGTAAAAGAATGAAATTAGAATACTCCCTAACACCATACACAAAAAATAAACTCAAAATGGATTAGAGACCTAAATATAAGACTGGACACTATAAAACTCTTAGAGGAAAACATAGGAAGAACACTCTTTGACATAAATCACAGCAAGATCTTTTTTGATCCACCTCCTAGAGTAATGGAAATAAAAACAAAAATAAACAAGTGGGACCTAATGAAACTTCAAAGCTTTTGCACAGCAAAGGAAACCATAAACAAGACGAAAAGACAACCCGCAGAATGGGAGAAAATATTTGCAAATGAATCAACGGACAAAGGATTAATCTCCAAAATATACAAACAGCTCATTCAGCTCAATATCAAAGAAACAAACACCCCAATCCAAAAATGGGCAGAAGACCTAAATAGACATTTCTCCAAAGAAGACATACAGACGGCCACAAAGCACATGAAAAGATGCTCAACATCACTAATTATTAGAGAAATGCAAATCAAAACTACAATGAGGTATCACCTTACTCCTGTTAGAATGGGCATCATCAGAAAATCTACAAACAACAAATGCTGGAGAGGGTGTGGAGAAAAGGGAACCCTCTTGCACTGTTGGTGGGAATGTAAATTGATACAGCCACTATGGAGAACAATATGGAGGTTCCTTAAAAAACTAAAAATAGAATTACCATATGATCCAGCAATCCCACTACTGGGCATATACCCAGAGAAAACCGTAATTCAAAAAGACACATGCACCCGAATGTTCATTGCAGCACTATTTACAATAGCCAGGTCATGGAAGCAACCTAAATGCCCATCAACAGAAGAATGGATAAAGAAGTGTGGTACATATATACAATGGAATATTACTCAGCCATAAAAAGGAACGAAATTGAGTCATTTGTTGAGACGTGGATGGATCTAGAGACTGTTATACAGAGTGAAGTAAGTCAGAAAGAGAAAAACAAATATCGTATATTAATGCATGTATGTGGAACCTAGAAAAATGGTACAGATGAGCCAGTTTGCAGGGCAGAAGTTGAGACACAGATGTAGAGAATAGACATATGGACACCAAGGGGGAAAACTGCGGTGAGGTGGGGATGGTGGTGTGCTGAATTGGGCGATTGGGATTGACATGTATACACTGATGTGTATAAAATTGATGCCTAATAAGAACCTGCAGTATAAAAAAAAACAAACAAAACAACTAATACTAAACTTTCATTGGGTTATTTGTATGGAAATATGTTAATATAAATGTTTCAGACATTACATGAAATTTCTAAAAATCTTATATTTGTATTTGTATGGAAATATGTATGGAAATATGTTAATATAAATGTTTCAGACATTACATGAAATTTCTAAAAATCTTATATGTTCTGGTGTAATGTTATAAGTAATAATTCTAGTTATTACTTTAAAATGTATATCTCAGAAATAACTAATTTTCTTGTCAACTGCATTATTATGAACTTTCATCAAATCTTTAACCGTGGTCATTTTTAAGTCTTTTGTCATTTACAGACAGTTCTGGGTGTACTCTGATGATTTTGCAAATATGTTCCTATAAAAGGGTTTCATCTTCAAGAAATTCATGGAAAAGACTCTGACAAGTACAGGTTTCTGGTAACTGACTGTACTGCTGAACTGAATGAATAAGCCTTTTCAGAACTCTAATGAAAAACTGATGAACTCATAAAAGTGCTAACAAAAGATCAAGATGAAAAAAAAAATTAATTACATGGGACTGAGTGAACTGATGAGGTTGAGTATAATTTTTGTGACTTTCTGTCTGAATTTAAAAAAAAAAAAATCCCACAAGGACTCAGAGGCAAAGAATATACAAATCAATTTTCACTGCAAAGTAAAGGAGCTGTTACAGTGGAGGATTACTGGACTGAATGTCAATATTATGACATAGTATGAGTGTGTTTTATGTTTGGTAATTGCAATCATTGTTGCTTTTGTTGTGGTCATCCATGTACAATGCTTGGTGTCAGTCTATTTATCTCTTGTAAAAATAAAATATAGTGTGTGTGTGTGAAAGAAAAAATAATAATTTTTATTTATTCATTCAAAAAATATTTACTGAGAGCCTACCATATGTCAGGAATTATGACTGATGAAGGAGGTAAAATAATAAATAATACACAATCTCTGTCTCAGCCTCAGGCAAGTGAGAAAGATAGCATGAATATGGGAAAATTTCATACTACGTGACACGTGAAGTGATAGAGGAAAACCCAGATAATAGGTGGGCTCATAGAAGATGAACTAACACTACTGCAAACAGGAGATTAAAATAAGACTTTAAATATCAATAGAAAATATCCATGGAAATGATGGGAATAAGAATAAAGGGGGGCAATGTGTTTCATACAGAGGAAAAAGCGTATGAAAACCTCTGGAGACAGAAGTGAAGGAGGTTCTTGAAATGCTGAAGCTTATAATTCAAGACAGGTGTATTAGTTTTCTACTGCTGATGTAACAATTTACTATGAACATAGAGTCTTGAAACAATAGAAACTTATCTCCCAGTTCTGTAGGGATAAGATTTCTGACAGAGTCTTATCTCAGACTTCTGACAGTGATCTCATAGTGTTAAAATCAAGATGTCATCTTTCATTAAATTTTTTGACACTTTTGAAAATTGAATATCTTTAAATGATTATTTTCCACTTGTTTGATTAAAAAATACAAAATAAAATTGATCTAGTTTATTTGACTTAAAAAAAAAAAAAAACCATATTGAAAAATACAGTTTTCAGAAATATACCAATGACGTAGTATTAGAGACAGATTCAGCTTACAAATGGGCTAAAGTATATAAACATGGGCTAAGCATAATTATTCTGCTTGCATTATTATTATTTTTATTATTATTATTTTTTTTTGCCACATGGCTTGCGGGATCTTAGTTCCCCAACCAGGGATTGAACCCGGGCCCTCGGCAACAAAAGCACAGAGTCCTAACCACTGGATTACCAGGGAATTCCCTTTTTAAATTTCAGATAATCAATATAAAAAGTTTTAAAATGTATAGAAAAAATTTTTAATAGTTTTTGAGTAGATTATTATACGTCCCTTCACACTGAAACAATTGTCAATTAATATTTCAAGAAATTATATAATCTTTATTTTTGTGGCTTTTTTCACTCTCAGATGTTCTGGTTTGGACTATAGGTTATATGGCCACCTTATTGATCATCTTCATTGATGGATGAAGCAAATTAAATAAATAAAACAATAATTAAGGATAAAGAACAGTTGAACAATAGAAATAATAAGCTTGATATAATTAACAAATCAAAACAATAATTAAAAGCACCTATCATTCTCAAGAACATAAAACATTAACCATATATTATCCCTTAAAGTAAATCTCGATAAATTTCAAAGACTCAATTTCGTACAGACCATGTTCTGTTATCACACTGCAATGAAATTAGAAATCAATAACAACAAAAAACCTCTATAGACATTTTTAAATTTAAAAAACACTGAAAGTCATGGGACAAAATAGAAATTGTGATGGATGTTAAGAATTAGACCTGAATAATGACAATACTCATGGAATTCTTCAGAAATAGTATTTTAATGTAAATTTATATACCCTTAAACACTCATATTAGGAAAGAAAAAAGGGCTGAAAATTAATGGACTAAGTGTTCAACTTTAAGAAGTTAAAAAAGCAGCAAACTAGGGAATTCCCTGGGGGTCCAGTGGTTAGGACTCCGGGCTTTCACTGCTAAGAGCGTGGGTTCCATCCCTGGTTGGGGAACTAAGACCCCACAAGCCACACGGCGAGGCCAAAAACAAAACAAAACAACACAAACAAAAAAAAAGAAGCAAACTAAACCTGTATAAAAAAAAAGAAAGGAGGTAAGAAAAATTAGATTGGTCATTGATTAAAGAGACAAAAAAATAATAGGGAGGGACTTCCCCGGTCATCCAGTGGTTAAGAATCAGCCTTCCAATGCAGGGGACACGGGTTTGATCCCTGGTCGGGGAACTAAGATCCCACATGCCGTGGGGCAACTAAGCCTGCGTGCCACAACTACTGAGCCCGAGAGCTCTAGAGCCCGTGTGCCACAACTAGAGAAGCCCACGCACCACAATGAAAGATGCTGCGTGCTGCAACTAAGACCTGACGCAGCCAAATTAATTAATAAATTAATTAATTTTTTAAAAAAAGAAATAATAGGGAGACACAACAGGCCAAAATCTGGTATTAAGTAGACAAATCTGTGGCAAAACTGATGAAGGAAAAAAAGAGAGTAAGTACAAATATTAGTAGTAAAAAAGGGACATAATTACATGCATAGTAGAGATTAAAATATAAAAAAACTGAATAACTTTATGCCAATAAATTTGAAAATTTAGAGAAAATGAATATATTTTACCTAAAAAAATAGTAACTTTTCAAAAGTCTTAAAAGAACTATAATAGAATACTAATGTAGACTTATAGCCATTTAAAAATTGAACCAGCAGTTTCTTCTTACAAAGAAAACACCAGATCAAGAGGTAAATTCTACCAAATTTTTACAAGTGAATTCTACCAAATTTTCAAGGAAAAGTAATTTCCAATGTTTTTTTTTTATTGAAGTATAGTTGAATTACAGTGTTTTGATGTTGTATTAGTTACTTCTGTACAACAAAGAGACTCAATTATAGGTATTTCCAATCTTATACAAACTTCCTGAGAATAGAAAAATGAGACTAATTTTACCTTGCTACTTCAATTGGACTAGGACAATAAAAGAAAGGAAAATCATAATTTGGACTCTCCCATGAACAAATGCAAAATTCCTAAAATGAATATTGGCAAGCAGAATCAAACAATATATAAAACATTTAATTTACCACAATAGAGTTTATTCCAGGTCTGCAAATTTGGTTTTACAGATAAAAATTAATACAATTCACCACATTATCACATTTAAAGAAGAAAAAATGTATATAGTGATTTCAAAGAAGCAGAAAAAGCACATGATAAAATTTAGCATCTGTTCACATTAGAAAAGTAAACCTTAAGAAATCTAGGAATAAAAGGGAATTTCCTCAATTTGATAAAATCTATCTGCCAAAAACCTACAACAGGTATCATATTTAATGACAAAATGCCATAACTATTCTATTTTTAATATTTATTTATTTGGTTGCACCAGGTCTTAGTTGCAACAGGTGGGCTCCTTAGTTGTGGAATGCAAACTCTTAGTTGTGGCATGCAAACTCTTTGTTGCAGCATACATGTGCGATCTAGTCCCCTGACCAGGGATCGAACACCAGGCCCCCTGCATTGGGAGTGCAGAGTCTAACCAGTGCGCCACCAGGGAAGTCCCACTATTCCTTTTAAACAAAGGACTGTGATGAGACGCTCATTTTTACTGCTAACATTTGACATTATACCAAATTTCTAGCCAGTTCAAAACCACAACAAAACTAATAAAAAAGTATAAGAATTAGAAAAGAACTAAAACTCTCATTTATCACATATGCCATAATTGTCAACATAAAAAAACAAAAAGAAGACAAATACTTAGAATTAGTAAGGTACGTTGCTGAATATGACATCCATATTCAAAATTCAGCTGCATTTCTACATACCCTTAATAAATAGAAAACCTAATTTTAAAATCATTTATGGGAATTCCCTGATGGTCCAGTGGTTAGGACTCTGTGGTTTCACTGACGATGGCCTGGGTTGAATGCCAGGTCAGGGAAGTAAGATCCCACAAGCCGCGCAGTGCAGCCAAAAATAAAATAAAATAAAATCATTTATAAGAGCAATAAAACTTACAAGGGACCCAGGAATAAATCTAATGTGTTAAACCTGAGAAAATTATATAACTTTATTAAAGAAATATTTAAAGGAGCTGATAAATGTAGAGGTATAACATATTCATAAAGAAGAATTCTCATTATCCTAAAAATGTTAGTTATTCCCAAATTGATCTACAGATGCCTAACAGAATCCTCACAGATTTTTTCATGGAACTTGAAATGCTGGTTCCAAAATTTATGTAGAAGAGCAAAAAGTTAAGAAAAGCTAAGATATTCCTGAAGAACAACAAGCAAGAAGTGTCTTGTTCTATAAGATATCAAAATGCAGAATACAGCCATAACAATTAAGATGGTGTGGAATTGGCAAAATATATATACACATATGGAATAGAATAGAGAGTCCATACACGTACATAGACACTTGATATATGACCAAGTCTATGCTTCATAAAGGATAGAGAATTAATAAATAAACGGTGCTGGGATATTTGATTACCATAGGATAAGATAAATACACTAGTGCAATATTTGTAAGCCACTGTTTTTCAAATCACTATTATTTTCAGCTAAATCTAATCATCTTTAATAGATTCCTAACTCACACCAAACACACAAACTCCACAAGAATTAAAGACCTAAATGTGAAAACCGAAACGTTTCTACTTTTGTTTCCTGTAGGAGAATGTCTTTTTGAAATTAGGGTAGGAAAGAAATCCTTAAATAAGATTTTAAAGAAAGCAAAAATCATAAAGTAAAGACTGAGACACTCCATCAGATCAAAATCTTCTGTTCAATGGGTAGCAAAAGAGGAGAAAATAAATTGGGAAAAGATATACGCAATGCCTATAACAACAAAAAAATGATTAATATCAAGAATATATCAGAACTTCTACAAATCGATTTTTAAACAAGTTAAACAACATAATAGGATAAATAGGCAAAAGAGATCAACCACTGCAAAATTAGAGGGTACAGTACACAAGATCACCCTCCCTTCTGACACCAACTGCCATTTCAAGGGGGTCCCAAAACCATACTCAGGTTGGATAATTTGTTAAAAGGACTCAGAATTCACTGAAAGCTGTTATACTCACAATTACAATTTATCACAGGGAAAGGATTAAAATCAATAGGTCTTAAAAATCTTTAAAAGATTAAAATTAGCCAAGGGAAAAAGCACATAGGGCCAAGTCCAGGAAAGTACCACATGCAGAGCTTCCAGTTGCCCTCTCCCCTTGGACTCTGGACAGTGTTTCTTTCCTGGCACTGATGAGTGACCATAGGCATGGAGTACTGCCAACCAGGGAAGCTCATCCAAGCCGGTATCCAGAGTCTTTACTGGGGCTCCATGGTTAACTCCCCAAGTGGCTGACCTCAGTCTCCAGCCCCTCCAGAGGTTAAGCTGATATCACATGACTCAAAACTTCTACCATAAATTGCATTTTTTTAATAGCTTAATTTTTTTGTTGTTTTTTGTTTTTTTAATTTCATTTTTATTCTTTTGGCTACATTGGATCTTCTTTGCTGCGTGCGGGCTTTCTTCTTTGCTGGAGAGCGGGGGTTACTCTTCGTTGCGGTGCGTGGGCTCCTCATTGCAGTGGCTTCTCTTTGTTGTGGAGCATGGGGTCTAGGCACGCAGGCTTCAGTAGTTGTGGCACACGGGCTCAGTAGTTATGGCTCACAGGCTCTAGAGCACAGGCTCAGTAGTTGTGGCACATGGGCTTAGTTGCTCTGCGGCATGTGGGATCTTCCCGGACCAGGGCTCGAACCCGTGCCCCCTGCATTGGCAGGCAGATTCTTAACCACTGCGCCACCAGGGAGGTCCCCATTGCATTTTTTTAATTGAACAAATTTGACATTTAACATTGTGTAAATTTAAGGTGTACAATGTGTTACTTTGATATATAGTATAATATGATTGCAGTTGTAACAAAATTTATCACATTATATTTTTATAGTACAATACTGTTGTTTATATATCTTATAAACAACACACAGTATAAGATAAACACATCTTATACTGTGTATTAGATCACTATGGTTTATTTACTACTTGTGGCAAGTTGGCACCCTAAACAACATCAATCTTATCCCCTCACCTCTCATGCCCTGGTAACCACCATTTTACTCTGTTTGTTTCTTAATGGGTTTGACTATTTTAGATTCCACATATAAGTGACATCATACAGTACTTGTCTTTCTCTGTCTGACTTAGTACAATTGTACTAAGTCCATTAATGGACTCGAGGTCCATTAATGTTGTCACAGATGGCAGGATAACCTTCTTTCTCACAGCTGAATAATATTCCATTGTGTGTGTGTGTGTGTGTGTGTGTGTGTGTGTGTATCTCACATCTTTTTTATCCATTCATCTGTTGTTGGGCACTTAAGGTTGTTTTCCTATCTTGGTTATTGTGAATAATGCTGCATATATCTCTTCAAAATCCTGTTTTCATTTCCTTTGGTTATATACCCGGAAGTGGAATTGCTGGATTGCATGGTAGATCTATTTTTAATTTTTTGTTTTCCGTAGTGGTTGGGCCATAAATTATTGGTGTTCGGGTTTTTCCATAAGATGATATGGAAAAACCTGAACTAACTTTCTGGCCAACCCAGTATATTGTTAATCCTATCATTAGTCTATCTGGTATGACCCAAGGTCCTCAGGCAAACAAAAACACTCCTATCAGGCATTCTAAGGGCTTAGAGATTATCTCTAAGAAGCTGAGACCAAAGGCTAGACCTCTTTTGGGGAACGACCATGTTCTTTACTATACAACCACAAATTTATAGGGGAAAAAACCTCGTAAAAGGCTAATAAACAAATGAAAGTATGTCGAACCTCACTAGTAATTAAGAACTTGCAAATTAAAACTACAATGAGATACTATTTTATACTCAGGAATTTGGTAAAAAATAAAAAGTATGACAATACAGGTGTTGGGAATACAGAGTCATGGGTACTTTCATACACTGACAGTGAGAGCATAAATTGGAGAAACAATTTACAGAAAAATTTGGCAATACCTAGTAAAATAAAAAACATGTACAGCTCTAGAGTCAGTCTTATATAAATCAGAAAAATGCACAAGAATGTCTACAGCAACGTTGTTTGTTCATAGCTATAAACTGGAGACATCCTAATGTTCATCACCAGGAAAATGGATGAATTAATTGTGGTATTAGGTTTCAAATAGTATATATTGCTTAAGGATACCTACATATGTATTACAGTTTTAAAGAAATGCAAGGGAATGATAAATAGCAAATTAAGGATAATGAAAATACTTTAGGGGATGAAAGTGGAGATAATCAGAGTGGTTATGGTGGGCTATGGCTGAGTTGGCAACATTTCATTCTTAAGTGGCATAGTGGGTACATGGGTATCTGTAATGTCATTCTTTATACCTTTTGTATTCTTAAATGGTGTATAGTATTTTTGAAAATTAAATGTATAGGTGTATATATACATACACACATAAATATATATAATATATTCGAAAAATATATATACACCATAGCCTGTTATGTAGATGTATTAATTGCTTTGTGCCTTACATTATTATCCAATAGTTGCCTTTACAGCTTATGTATTGAGAGAGAGGGCAGTCATCAATTTTATATTTATACATGGGAAGTGGAAAAATAATTTGTACACCTTTAGAACATGTAGCTCTCCTTTCAGTTCCCACCTAAAATGATAACACAGAGGTGTATTTCTTGCTTGGGATCTGTGCTGCGGTTCCGCCTTACAGGTGATGTAGACTGATAATCAAGGAAAAGATGTTTTGGAGTTCCTATTATGTGTTAGGTACTGTGGGAGACTTAAGGGATACATAAAGCAGAATTTCTGCCTTTAATCATTCAGAATATATTTGGGGAGGGCAGGAAGAATATCAAGGTAACCAACAAAATAGAGTAGTAAAATAAATAGCCCACTGGAGGGGCAGTAAACCTCACAGTGATTTGAAGAAGGTCCTGCAGGGAAATGCAGGAGACTGAAGTGCTCGAAGAAGGTTTGCACATGAATTTCTAAAAGCAGCTCACAAGGACCACAAGTGTAATTGGCTTTATTCATCATGATGAAGTATTTGATCAAAGCTCTTTTGGAAGTAAAGCTTGTTTCTAGAAAATTATTTTAAATATTTTGCCAATCTTCTTACAATGCTATTTTTAAAAACAGGTAGCACTCAGAATATTTTAAAGGTTTCTTTAGAAATAATTCCAGCTCTGTTAACTTTACTCTCAGAGCAGCCTGTAATCACTGACATTTCCAGACGTTGACTCCTAAGGACTTAAAATGCCATATGTGAATGTATTTACTGATTTGATGTAAATAAAAAATAGCTTCATATTTCCAAGCAACATGCCTACATCTCTTATAAACACAACATTCATCTTTCTTTCTGCCTAAACCAGCGCACTTTCCTCTCCATTTTTTAAAACTGAAAGCTCAGCTTTTGATGTTTTGTTGCTTGTGTCTATATTGGCAAGTATGAGGGCCTCCTGTCAATTAATTCTGTTTGCCACACAAGAGGAAAATGGAGCAAAAGAAAATGCTTTAAAAAAATATATTGGAGGGTCTTCCCTGGTGGTGTAGTGGTTAAGAATCTGCCTGCCAATGCAGGGAACACAGGTTCGATCCCTGGTCCAGGAAGATCCCACATACTGAGGAGCAACTAAGTCCGTGCGCCACAACTACTGAGCCCGCATGCCACAACTACTGAAACCCTCACACTGCAACTACTGATGTCCACGCACCTAGAGCCTGTGCTCTGCAACAAGAGAAGCCGCTACAATGAGAAGCCTTCACGCCACAACGAAGAGCAGCCCCCGCTCACCGCAACTAGA